>NC_080640.1:6886559-7532987 GCF_027579445.1 Ammospiza nelsoni | reverse complement strand
ACCATATTAAGCAGTGACCTATTAACTGGATGGTTCAAAGGCTTAGCAATACATGTGTTTGGATTTAGATTGGCTTCCACTGTCCTAGAAGTTAAGCTCAGTCATTTAGAGCTCCTAGAAATCATCCTGGAACAGTGAATTTAATTCACTGGTTAGTAATAAAATAGTATGTAGAAAATCTTACAATTGA
This sequence comes from Ammospiza nelsoni, assembly GCF_027579445.1. NCBI lineage: Eukaryota > Metazoa > Chordata > Aves > Passeriformes > Passerellidae > Ammospiza > Ammospiza nelsoni. The sequence goes on along the minus strand of NC_080640.1, from coordinate 7,532,797 downwards.
GTACCCTAAAACCCAGTGCAGTTACTGCCCCATACTAAGAAATCCTTAGCTATATCACATTTTAGATCCAGTCATCAAGCTTTGGCTTGCTAGTTCATATTCTTCTGACAGAACTGAGTGACTGTTGTGAAATATTTAGCATTTTCCTGATCCATCATCTTTTGCATAAAAAAATTAGGTATGTTTTGATTTTATTAGTATCATGTTTGACTGCTACATTGCTTTTGCCTTCCTTCCGTAGTAATGAGAAAGGCATTTGGAGTAAATGAGTATACTTCTGGGCTCCTTAAAACTGTTATAGCTCTTTGTGATCTTGGTACTCTTTGTACCAAGTGGTGTACCAGCATGCTGTGCCAGGCACAGCTCAGTAGTGGAAACAACAATAAATCATCAAAAATTCATCTGGCTTTCCTTGGCCTTGGGTGGCACTGGGGACTCCCGTGGTTCTTTTGTCAGTAATGGGTCTTCATAAGTGGATCTGGTCTTAAGATTCCCAAAGGATGATTTTGTCCCCTGTGCCTGCTTATCCAGATGATGTCTGAGGCTTCCAGGAGCTTTGCCATTGTCTGGCTTGTGGCTAAAGGATGTGCTCTTGGCTGTGCTCCAACAGAATCCATTCAGTTGCTCGATGTCCTGTAGCCTGGGGATGAGGAGAAGGTGACTCCACCAAATAATGAAGGCTCTGTTCTTATTGGCTGGATGGCAATTCTGTACAATAATAAAATAAAGTAATTAATGTGTCTTAATTATAGTCCTCTTTAAAAACCCATTGCCTTAGCGTATTTTTCCAATAATGTGCAACTAAAAAAACAAAGCCAGAAAATATACAGATGCAACTTTGTTAATAATTCATATGCACATTTTAAGTGCAGTTTGGGTAAGGTACAAAAACAGAGGAAGTACTGAGCACTTTTTTCTCCTTTTCAATGACTTGGTTATATTTTTTCAAAGATTCTTTTTCACACTGTATTGCTTTGAGGATCATGAAGACCACCATGACCTATCTGCAGATTACACTGGAAAATGCTGATTTCTTTTAATGGCAACTAACTTGTCATTAGTAAAAGTAGCAAAGAATTTGAAAGGTGTGAAACTTATCTTCCCTAAGCTGGTGATAACCATGTATCTTTCTGTCCAGAAGAGATTTTAAGAAGCCTTAGTGTTTGGCATTTCATTTAATTTCATAGATCAGAAAGCAGGTAATTGTAGACTTCCATTCTTTTTCTTCCAAAATTGAGGGGAAAAAAAGTATGTAAATGATTTAAAAGCAATTAGCTGCATGCATATTGTCCTGGCAAACCATTCTATCCCTTTGCTATGTAAATTTTGAGGCAAGCTTGATTTATCTGTCTAGTTGATATGAAACAGGGGAAAACCAAGGCTGCCCTTCTAAACTGATGTAGGTTGCTTTCCATCCTAATTTTATTGTTATAGAAAAATAAGACAGTTACAAAATCAGTTTTAGTCAATAACAGAGTAATCACATCCTAAAATGATATTATTATTTATTCATGCTTAGTTAAATATAACTGTAACATGAAATAAATGATTATCTGTTTTGGGTATAATTTCATCATAAGGCCTTTGAAGGTCATTTGGACTACACAACTAATTAATGTTTTATTTCCAGCCTTCCTTAATTATTCTTGCCAGATGGTCCTTTATTTGTGTTATTGCTTGGAGTTTCCAGCTGAGGTTGTTTGATTGTTGAAGAAAAATATGTGATGGCACCATAAGATAACTGTAATTGAATTGTTAGGTATGTTAGAACATTCAAGCCTTCTGTCCCTGCTTTAGCCACATCTGGGAAATAAGTTTGTTGACAAAGTGCTTTGGCACCTCATTGAATACTTGATGTGATATATGAAAATGTTTAGAGCAAGCTCAATTAGCATAAAAGCCGTTAGAAACAGAACTCTGGTAGCTTCTCATTCATTTATGAATTACAGAATCTTCTGGGAAAAATGCACAAATGGGTAAGTTACCAGGTGGTTGGTTTTGTTTAGGCTTTTGTTTGGTGGAGTCTGTTAGCATCTGACTTTCTTTTCACACATCTGGACAATATTGCTTTTGTGTTTATAACAACACAGTAAATAACAAAATACAAAATAATGTGATGAAAGCATAAATTTAATATTTGGCTATTAGATGAACTTTGGTGAGTAACATCTCAGGAGTGCTTGTTTCTAAGAGGGTTAGGTACAATACTGGCAGATTCCAGATTTGGGAATGTAAATACAGCATAAAATGTTTTGTTTTAATCAATAATCAACCTTGTTTGCACTGTGCTAGTAAATAAGTATCACAATTTTTCTTTGAAAGTCCCATAGTGCCAGGTTCTATATAACAACAAATAAACATGCATGTTCTTAAAAAGCAGAGGAAATGAAAGGAAAAATGGTGCATGGTAGTACACAAATGCACTATTTTGTTCCAAATACTTCTTTAATCTCTTTTCCAGCCATTCTTTTCACCATTTTTCTATAATCATTGCAAGAAGCAGTTTTGGGAAATGGAGATGAGTTTACAGAAATATTGAATATTTTCTATAGATATGTGTGTCAGGGGTAGCTGGGAAAAAAGAACTGAGGTATTTGTGTGGGAAATTGAATAATGGATGAATAAGGAAGGTATTAACACAAAGGTCCAAGATCAGAAGGAATTGGCTCATCTAGAATGTGAGAAGTGAGGTGTACCTTTGTTTCATTCATAGCTGTGTCCTTCAAGACACGTGGGTAAAATGTTATGTTTAAAAAAAAGTTAACAAATCAGAAATTGCAAGAAAAAGCTTACCATAACAATGGATAAGAGTCTGTTGAATAAGAATAGTTTAGAGATGACTTTCCTCTGTTGCTTTCTTTTGTTTTGTATTAACTATCATATTAGAAAATGCTCTGGAAGAAAACTATCATACTGGTTGTGGAAATTAGTTCCCAGTATTGAAAATATGGATGTGCTATACCAAGTTTCACCAGTCTAGCACAGCATTTAGAAATATGTCACAGACATCTTTTCATTAAAATCCTTTCTTAGGATTTTTTCCTGCTGGAGCTGAGAAGTTTCAGCAACAAAGTGTAAACAATGATTATCTGCTGCTGTGGAATGCAAGTGGATCTGTGATTGGTCTCCTGTGGATGTTTGGATTTACTGCCCACTCACGGCAGAGCTGCTCTTGCTCTCTGCCGAGGGACAGGTCTTTGTTATTCATTCTTTTCTATTCTTAGCTTAGCTAACCTTCTGAGAACTTTTCCTTCTATTTCTTTTAGTATAGTTATAATGTAGTATATATATCATAAAATAATAAATCAAGCCTTCTGATCGTGGAATCAACATTCTCGTCTCTCTCTTCACCTGCAAACCCTTGTGACCACGGTCACAGAAATATTGGTAAATTTTTGTGCTGCCTCTTGCTACTGGACTATCTGTTTAGCAACACAGTATCTTAGCAAATCCTCCCCCATTTAAAGAGTGGTTTAGCTGAGCAGAGAAGTCTTCTCCCCCATCAGGCAGTATCAGAGATGTATCCCTCTGATACCTCCTCAGCCAGTATCAGAGATGAGTGTTCTTGGCTTATGAGTGCTCTGAACGTAAAACTCTTCGGATGTTGGGTGAGATGGGAAGCAGCTGCTGCCTTTCAGAGCACAAATGTAGGGCTTTCAGGATGGAGCCCACAACACAATACAGATGCATCGAATTAAGGCTCTGCCCACTGGTGTCTGCTACTTCCTCTGTAATTCCAGCATTTTGTGCTTTAACTTGTTTGGTTGTTAAAATGTTATAAATATGCATTTTCTGAATTGCTGCTCTGAAAAATGGGGCCCTGGAGCTGGTGGTAACATCTCTGCGGCAGTGGTGGAGTCAGTGGGCACTTCTGTCAGCTGCAGGAGATCTGCCCATTCATATTTAAATCCAGTCCTTGTGCCAGAACTGAACAGCAAACTGTTCACAAGCTCATCTTCTGCAGTGCTAAGCATGCACTCTCTGAGCCACCAACAAAAGAGACACAGAAATTTCTGTAATGAGCAGTTAAACTCACCAGAAACTGCTTTTAGCCCCTGGTTACCAAATAAACACAATAGGTAAAAGAAGGAAGACTACCAGGGGGATTTCACCTTAGAAATTTTAAAACTCTTTTCAGTTTTAGTTTTCTTCTTTTTATCAGTTCACCATTTCTCTGCTTTATAGTTCATTCTCTTAGCTGTACAAACCAAATTACTCAAACAATATTGCATGGTATTTTTAAATAAAACTTTTAGGACTGTATGTGAATTTTCACTCCTTTTCCTTCTTTTTATCTGGTGTTGCAAAATAATACATTAAGGCTGATGCCCCCAAGTTCCATAAGCTGCCTTGTGATCCATGTACTGAACTCTGCAGCTTTGCAGACAGTCTTTTCCAAAGTCTCCCAAGAGGTTCTGCATTTTGCTGTTTCCACTCAGTGCAGCAGGAAGGAGGGTGGCCAGCTGGGAAGAGAGACAAACCATAACAGGAGTGAGCTGACCTCTGACTCCAGGATCTGTGTGAATGGGAGGTTGGTCCCAGATAGTCTCTTACCACAGCAGGATATCCCAGTGTAAAATGCCAGCATGAAATTACTAATTATCCTGCTTTTTGACTTCAGGATATGCTGCTGACTGTATATTTTTGTAATGTCACCATAGTACTACAGAAATATTTGCAGGAAGAGGAATTATCTTGCCATTGTGGCATTAAATTATGTCAGGCCAATTTAGCAATCTTTTGTAACACTTACTTTTATACCTCTGCCTTTTATAGGGATTTATAAAAATGCTGTGCAGAAAAAAAGTATACAGGCAGTAGATTAAGTGGGTTTTTTAACCTTATTGTGTAAACCTCTAAATGCTTCAACATTACATATGGTTTTTCATGGTGTAGAAGATCAATATTAGTGTTTCTTTGTGCCCACAATGCAAGATGTATTACTCAAGGTACATGACATACTACCTCACCAAAGTACCCGCTGAGATTTGTAGGTGGTGTTGGGTTACAGCTGTTTTTTCCTGGAGGCTAAAGTTGCCTAAATCTTGGCCCTCACTGTTCTGTTTTTTCCCCTCATTATATATTTAAGAGAGTCAAATCATTCATCATTCTCAATTACTGGGATATAATTCACTGCATGCAATGTGAGCTACAGACCAGATGCCTGAAAATTCCTGCACTGGCCAATAATCTTAGGTCCCAGTACACATTCTGGTTTTAATACAACAGTAACATGTTTGTTTCCTATTAAATTATTTGCAGAAGATGCATCCCTGATCAAAGCTTTGTCAGGCAGGTGGTTATCAGAATGGGACACAATCAGGGAGACTCAGAGCAATATAAACATTCTGAGCTCTGTTCCTTTTAACAGCCCATAAAATGCCAATAACATTTAAAAGGAATAACTTGATTTTGTTAAAGGGCAGGATCTGTCATGGGAACTTGAGGCTGCAAGGTGTTTAAATGAATGTCTCATAGTGGACTGGAAGTCCTGCCCTCTACTTCTACGTGTACTATGTTAAAATGAGCTTTCATTTTAAGAGTGCTTCAGTTTGTCTGTGTTTTCCTCTGTTGTTGCATAAAATAATATATGCTTCATGGTTTCATGCAGTAAATTCATTAGAGCTAACAGACAGACATCACACAAAATTCAAAACAATCTCTGTGTGAACAACCTGTTGTTTTGAATTTTTTTGATTTGCTGGTCCTCCACATATTTTGTCCCAGTTCTTGAATCATGGAAACAAATACGAGGTACTGAAGGAGTTTAAAGGCTGGGGGTTTCTTCAGACAATGAAGTCTCAATATCCAGTGGAGTGAAGATACAATGAAGTATCGATAACAAGAGGTCAATATTCGCAGCATTTTTGGTTTTTAAATATGAATTTGTGGCATCGACTTGGTTTGTGTCCAACAGAGCATTTAAATGGAATAGTTTTTGAAGAGCTATGAGGGAAGGTGTTCTGTTGAGTAAGGCCCCACCTTGAGTGCTGTGTTCAGTTTTGGACCCCACATTTCTAAAAATACATTGAGATGCTGAACATGTCCAGAGAAGGGCAATGGACCTGGGGAAGGGTCTGGAACTCAAATCTGAGGAGTGGCTGAGGGGAGCTGGGGTGGTTGTCCTGGAGAACAGGACACTCAGGGGCAACCTTATTGCTCTCTGCAACTCCCAACAGGAGGGTGTAGTGAGGTGGGTGTTGGTCTCTTCTGCCGTGTCTCAAGGGAGAGAGGAAATGGCCTTAAGTTGCAGCAGGTTCAGATTAGATATTATGAATTTTTTTCTCACTGAATGAGAAGTCAGACACTGAGATAAGTTGCCAGGGTAGTGGTGGAGTCGCTATCTCTGGATGTGTTCAAGAGGTGTCTGGATGTGGCTCTTGGGGGTGTGCTTTAGGGATAATTATGGCAGTGCTGGGTTCATATTCATATGAAATCATTGTGATCTCGTCCAACCTTGCTGATTCTGTGAGAAGGTTGTGGTGGTGTGGGAATCAATACTGCTCAATCAGCTCAGCACACCAGTGACCTTGCTATCCCAGTTTTCTGGGAAAGTATTGTCAGAGATGAATTTTAAGGGTTGATGGGAAGGTTTCAATGGGTGAAGATTTTTAGGTAGCCTAAGGGACAGTGTTGGGGAAGGTGCAAATGGTCTTCTAATTTGAGAAAGCAGCATTAATGATTCAGTACCCATAATGATAACATATGAAAAGTGCTAGATAGAAGAAATTTCAAGGGGTTTTGAAATTGAAGACAAGTTGAAATGGTAGGGAAACCGAGGAACCAGGTGTTAAGTAAAAGATGATATGATCAAAGTGATGACAAGATAATGATCTCTCCAGAAATGCCTTGAATAGATTAAGTGGGCCAGGATTGCATTTGTTAAGGCAGGTGAGAGAGCTGCAGTGGTGGAGTTAAAGGCTGCTGACCACATTAGTGTGAAATAGAATTGTGAGAGTTATTCAATATGCTCACACAGTTCTGTGGTTCTGTTTTAGTCTGTGTTGCTGGTATTTGCAAAGCTAAAACTCAGCTCAACTAATCATTCTAGTCCTTTTTAATTACTGTTCTGTGAAATACTGAAGTTGTCAATTTTGTTGTTGTTCATTGACACTCCTAGAAATGGAGAAGAAATTTATTCAGGTCAGCCCAAGTGATTTTTTTTTCCTCTTGGATTCTCACTTTTATAAGCTATCAGGGGAAATTAAATGCAAAGTTTAACATGACATGTATTTTTAATAAAGGCAAAGAAAACTTGAAAATGAAAAATTGGAATCTTACACTTCAGTGCAATTCATTGTCTAGAAGAGGATCTTTTATTAAGTCATGTGCCTTTTTTAATTTTTAAGACTGATGCATGAGTAAGATAGATAGAAAACCACAAATGGAATTATTCCTCTGTCTTATCTGGAGCAGCATGCCCTGATTACCAAGTTAGTAATGCTCTTTCTGGAGCATCACACCCTCTGAGCCTGTCTTGTTAATGGTTCTCACTGGGGGTAAATATTATCTGGATCAAACAGCAGCAAATGAGGACTACTGCCCTCAGCAGCAAGCAGTCATGCCAAGTTCCTTTTTTTTTCTTTTTGTGCCAAAGAATAATTTAATTATTGATATGAATTGGAATGGCTTTAAGAGGAGAGTGAGTGAAAGCTCAAGCTAGCACAAATATAAGGAAATAAAAAAGAAATTCAAAAAGTAACTGGGAAAATTATGCGATGATTGTATTAGCAGGTTTCTTTATGCTTTTTTGTGTTTTTAAATGTACAGTTGGTGATGACTGAGAGTCTCCTCTAGAAGTTCACATAGAACAGGAGCTGGATTCAGGTATTTTGACTTGCCCTGTAAAGAAATTTGCCTTTTTATGTGAAATACAAATGAAATACATATGTTTTTGTAAAGAAGGTTCAATGGCCAAGTTCAGGGACATGAAGGAGCCTGATGTAGTTAGTTTCCATATATGAGGAAAATTTGATTAAACAGAAATGGAAGAAGTTGAGTTACTTTTGAACAGGGTAGTGTCATGTGACATTTTGGCTCAATGTCTAGTTTCCAGTTGTCCCATAAAGGTGATGATTTGCAGACAGCCCTTGTTCCCTCTGGCCTGTATCATCTCTGTCATGTGAGTGTGGTGCTTTGACTTTATTTAGTTTAGGTGAGGAATGTATGGAACAGCACAGCCTTTCCCTGTCCTCCTGCTGCAGACTCTGCACGTTTTTCTGTCTCAGCTACTCTAGAAGTTTAAATATTTCTAAGTATCTACAGGAAATTTGGTGATGTAAATGCTATCAGGACTGAATAGTAACGATTTAGGGAAAATGAAGTCATATTCAGTTCATATAGTGAAGCAAGATATCAAAAAGCCCCAAGCCATCAGCTTTTACTTGCTTAGTCAGTGCCTTTCCCAACAGGGATGCTATCTTTTCTCCCCCTTACGTGGAAGGTCATGTGGTTTATAAGAAAACAGAAAATCTTTTCTAGTATTTGCTTGTGTTCAAAAAGAAATCAAACCCCTGAGGCTGCAGTGAGCTTGAGTGGGAGATGTGTAGGAGTAAGGATTAATTAAACTGAAATAGGACTTCTGGTTTTCTTTGGGAAAGCTGGGATGAGTTCACCTGTGGGATATTTTTCCCAAATAGTATTAATGAAGATCAAACTGGTTTATGTTAATATCTGTAATACTGAAAATAACTTTGAATATTACCCTGATCTAATGCTACATTTAGCTGTTATATTTAACCTGAGATCTGATGGAGAAAATAAGGAGTATTAAAGAAATGTAAATTCAGTTTCCAGATCTTTGTCAGTCTTCAGTTATCGGGTGTTCCTGATTATTCTTAAATACCAATGGAAGTGCTTAAAGTCGCTTGCTTAAAGTAATTTCATATCATATATAAAATACTCCTGCATGATTACTTCAAAGGTTTGGCAGCATGCTTTAAGTATACTTGTAAAAATAATTTCCTTTTCAGAAGAATAGTACAAGTTTCCCACTTAAACCAAAATAAGAAATTATACAGTTAGATTTGCAATGAATAATAAGAGTTTTGCTTCTCAATTTGAGAATGAATTATGTGCATTTGGTTTAAGACTTATGAGGAAATTTATGATGATGACTATAACCATGAATAACTACTTTATATAAACACACATAAAATTCCTTTAAGTATTGTAATTAAAACATTTAAAGGTACACACTTTCTGGTCAGTCTTTTGTATATCAAATAGTGGAGTAATTAATGAATAAGGAAGTTGATAATTGAATCATACGATCCTTATCTGAAGCTTTATAAATTGTGGCCTTAGGTACTAGATACCCCAAACATTCTCTTCCTAAAGCAATGATGTTTACACCATTGTGTTGTGAGCCAGCCTTATCAGGAATTTTCTGCAACCTGGAAAGCCTGAGGTCCTTAAAATTGTTCAGCAACTCACCTCCTTCTAGAGGAGGGAGGTAATTCCTACTGCACCAGTGATTAGATTAAACTTTTCACCTTCTGTAACAAGTAAAGAGATATTGTGGATATGGAAGAAGTAGATATGGAATGTATTTTCTTCAGGAAACTGTCAAGGAAAGCTGGAGGAGGCAGCAGCTGCATTGAAAAAGAGGATCATAGTCTTGGAAAGTTGGGAAAATATGTATTGATGGCAAAGTGTAGTGAATATTAAACTGATTAAAAGTTAAGATGGGGGGATGCAGGAAGCAGGATCTTGATCTATTGATAAATAAGACGTGTAGAAGGCTTGAAATACTTGTTCCACTCTGCTTGATTTTAGCCATGTTTCATGAGACGCCTATGTAACTTCTGAGCTCTGCAATTCCAAGTGCAATCTGGTATTAGGAAGTCCAGAGAACAGTATTACATGAAATATCTTCCACAATGTTTTTTATAATCCATGTCTGTATATCAAATGTCCTTAGAAAAACAGAAATCCGGATCTTGCAGTTCTGAAGCAGTGACCTATTCAGGAGACACAACCATAATATTTGTTCTTTGTATTATCTAGCCATGGTCCAGACTGGGTTACACTGTTTTCTTTAAATTAGCATGCTTAGTTTCTCTTTGAGATTTTAAGGGTAATTTTGAAAGGATTTTCTTTCCTCCCCCCTCAAGGGTCTAGTGGAACCCATCATATACAAAATATGTCACCAGAAAAGAAAGCATACAGTTTAGACTCTACGTTCATCAGTGTGCTGATGACCTGGGGCTCTGGGCTTTATTTTCATTAAACTTTATCAGTAGAAAGTCTCTTTTGTCTGCCTTCACAGAGTGTCTGTGAAATTGGATTTGGATGACAATGAGCTGGTTAATGCTCTGTCTAGGAAAGGCAGCCATTTCTTGTTTGGAACTTGAGATCCATCCTTATCTGTAAGGATCTTCATGAAAGATTCAGTTTACTCTCTGTTTAGAGATCTAATAGGCTTGGTGGAGTTTTAACATGTTTTTGGGTAGTTATCCAAAGCTTTGCACTGGAATTTCTACTTTGCCACACCAATACAAGTTTGTGTAGCTGCTCTTGGTTACTGCAGGGACCTTACCTGAGGCCAGAGGGATCACTCGGTTACTGCTGCACAGGCAGAGTGCAGCTTTTCAGGTTGTTTTGGGTTTGTTTGTTTGTTTTTTGGTTTTTTTTTTAATTTTGAGTGGTGTTTTTGTTTGTTTGGTTTTGATTTTTTAGGGTTTTTTGGGTTTTTTTTTTGTAGAAGTACAGGGTCTGAAGGTGGATGCTTACGTCTTACATGATTTTGGTCCTGTTTTCTACATAGATCTTTTGGTAGCCTGTTATTTCTCCTGGCTCTACTTTAAATGTCTCTGTTGTGGCAAGAGGATGTTCTCAGTGGAAGAATTATGGTCTTTTGAGACCTAAATCATAATCTTTCTCTCCTCTTTTTAAGACAAGGCTGCTATTTCCCATTAACTCCTACATTTAAAAGGCTGTTTTTTCTTTAATATTTTGTGTGTATTTCCCTCAGGAAAACAGTTTGTAGTAGACCTGGATGTTGTAGGTTTTTTGTTTTCTAAACAGTCTTTGTCTCATATTTTACCACAACAATTTTGAATAAAGTTTTAAGATACATTTTACTTGCTTTGCTCTATCAGCACAATAGCTGGGAGGCATCCAGATTTACATCCTGTGCTTCTAAGCTCACAGAAAGTAAAAAGCCAAAACTATGCAGGTAATCTGTGCTATGATTTTTAGTAGTTTTCTGAAGTGACATGAAATCAAAATTTCCTAACTGGACATCATCACCTTTGTTTTGCCTCTAGAACCAATTCTATTTCAATGAGCAGAATATCTCCAAGTATACACTTCAGTTGCAGTAGCACCAAGCCCAAATCTGCTCACATTGTAAAATGAGATAATTAATTTGGCCTTAACTACGTCAGCCATGAGAACAAATTAGTGGCTCATATTATTTTTTTTCTTCCATGCAGTGTCTTGGGCTCTCCCTTTCCATAATCCACCTGTACTGCAGGTGGCTGTTGCTTCTATTAAGAACAGATTTTCCTTTAGATTTTTCTTTGTTTTGTTTTTTTTGCTTTTAAAGTACAGATCTCAGCTCAAGATGAAGATTAAGTTTCAGGCTTTACAGTGCATATAATTTAAACTTGCATGGACTTCAATACAAGTTCTTTACTGCACTGAGGATGTGCTCTGCAGCATGGAAAGGATTTCCTGTGAGGGTAACAGTCTGCATTCCCAGTTCCTGCAAACCTGTGGCTGCATCATGCACATATGGAGCAAATAGGAGGCAAGAAGATAATAGATGACCCACTTATTTTAGCAGCTGCCACCTAATTCCTACCTGCTTTTTATAATATTTAGATATTCGGAGAAATATTGGAAGTACAAGTATGCTGTTTTATTGTAAGGCAGAATCTTCTACTGGAATTTATCAGAAAAGGAAATCTGTTTTGTTCCAATTCATGCATTTTGGAAGGGATAGGCATGCTCAGGAATGTGTACAAAATAGGGATTGATCTGTAGAAAAACAATTGTCTTATTTTACCACAATGAAAGAGACAGCTTTAAGATAGAAATAAGGGCAAGAAGATGTGTGAGTGAGCTATCATCCTGTAATTTAATCTAGTGTGGTCAAATATTAACTGTTGAATGAAAACTGAGACAGCATAGATTTAGCAGGTGAGGCTGCAAAGTACATTGCAGATTATGTCTTTGAAGCTAATGGAACTTTCTTCATGTATACCTTTGTATTAAAATATTTAATTTTAAATAACTTGCATTTCTGTGCTGGTCTTGCTGTTCCACCTCATGGTTTGCAAGATATCAACATTTTCTTTAGAACTAGTCAACAGTTCATTTATCAAGGTAAATATTTAGTAACTTTTAAAACTACATATTTTGTAAACTTTATTTTCAAATAAACATGAAGGATTTGAATGTTTATTTTAATACTTAGTTTTTTAACTAATTTGTAAACATTTAAGAATACTATTTGATAAAAATATATGGTAGCACCTAATTTCAGTACAACACATCCGTGTTTGTGCTACTACTTGGTGGTCTGGCATTCTGTGAGGTAAGATACTTCTAGAAGCAAGTTTACACTTGAAGTTCATGTTAAATACAATTATTTTCTTTCCTGTTTGATTCCTAGAATTTTAATTTTTATAGCAATTAGCTCAAGGCCAGCCCTGTAGTACCTTGGCTTCTGACTAAATCAGGCATCACAAATAATGTACCAACCTTTACATGCTCCTGATTTTCTGAAGTTAGGCATCAAAACTCCTCATGCAGCTAATCTGAGAGATGAACGTGTGCCCCCATGCAGAGATGAATGGGGAGTAAGGTTTAACTGAGATTAGAGATAGCCAAAAGGAAGTGCTGTGCAGAGTTTAATCCTATTACTGCCACACCTGTTTACCAGATTATTTTATAAGAGTTAAAAAGTGCAAGCTGCAGTAAAAGTTTTTTTAAAATACTATACAAATAATTTGCTTAATAAACAGGATCACTATAATCTAAAATAATTCCTCTCTTGATGTAGCAACGATTAATTACAGAAGTCTTTGTGATTTTAGACAAATACCAGGAATAGCTTAAAATTAGTCCTTAAAATATCAGATCTGAAAAGTTTCTTTTGTCATTAAAATGACTTCCATTTAAACCATGCCTTTGAGGAATGCCTCTACAAGGTTTTTACCTTAATGAAATAGCTGAGAAAATATCTGGCTGTTTACTTTGGAAGTTGGAATGTATATTTTTATTTAATCTTTCCGCAACTAGGAAAGAAGTTATCCAGACAAGATAAGTTTGCAAGCACAGTACCTACTGCTACAAAGTGTGCTGAAAGGGAAGTTTCTGTCAGTTTTCACAGCCTGATTTTAAACAAATCCTACATTTATTTATTGCCCTTCAATGATGGACTTTTTGTAAGGCAGTGAAGCTAAGAGCCTAGTATTATACATTTATCTGTGAAAATGAAATTTAACACACACACGTTTGCCTAATACATAACATGGCATAAAAAGAGGAAGAAATGCAGACAGATGTTTTTCTTCTCTATTCTGTATAGCCATGCACGTGGTAGTGGTATTAGTATAGTGGTTTTAGTGCTAGTGAGGCTTGCTGGTTTACATTGTGTATTCTGTGTATATTAGTCTGGGGACTGATCAGTGGCACTCACGTTCAAGCAAAGAGGAAATTTCGAGTAGAGTAAGAATTCCCAAATATGTACATTTGTTATGTTTTAATAGCCTCTACAGTTATTCTACTGTAAGAAAAAGCAGAAAGAGTTTCTTCTGAACAGTCCCTAGGCACAATGTATGTTAAATTTACTTTTTTAGCTACAGTGTACTTTGATGCTTTTGTGACTCAGTTTTGGTAACTCTGCCAAACTGTTGTCCATTGACCAACATCCTGTGATATTCACCTGTTTTCTAGGATTTATACCTATATTGGGAGCTCCTTCAGGCAGGACTTGTTTTTTTACTTCTGTGTCTGTAAGATACTTGGTGCTAAGGACATTAAATTGGGTTGTTTAAGTGGTACTTTAAAGTGCTGCCATTACAATGCTGTCCCTCACTAGGGATGTTTTACTTTGTGGACATTTGATATTCAGAGTTGCACTTAAACTGGTGTTTCCATTATTTTCACTCATAAAAGCTTGGGTTGCTAATCAGACAGACATAATTTTGTAATAATTGCCCTTAAAATGAGGTCTGCTTGATTTTTTTTTTTTAATTGAAATTTTGTTCTTTACTATGAAATGTGAATGCCTTTTTCTATTTTAGTTGAAAAGAAGGTGGGACAAACTAATTGAAATCCGTCGTCTGTCCTTGCAAAGATGTTTGACAGCTGCATATAACCAGACCCAGATTTGCACAGTGAGTGCAACAGTCAGATGTTCTGCAGGAGTGGTGAAAGAAGGGGCTATTTCAGCCTTTCCTTTTAGCACTGCTCACGTGCTGCAGTGTCATTGGCAGGCATAACAGTTTTGTAATTCCATGAACTCGGTGTCTTGAGAGTGTGAGTAAGCCCCAGGACACAGAACTCATTTGTTTTCCTTGTCTTAAATTCACCCAATAATCTGACCAGTGAGCTGATGATCAACTCACACAGTAAAAGATTTGGGATTTTTGTGTGATCAGTGTGTGTATTTCAAAGGAAAACATGTGGCCCACCATCTCCTGCTAGCTCATTCAAGCAAGAATGCTTCTGCATGTGATTCTTAGTAACTGAGGATAACACAATGCTGCTTTGTTCAGGGTGGGAACACACACCCCATGTAAATGTGTGAAACAAACCATGCTGATTGTTTAGCAAGACTTAAACATGCAGAAATTATTATGTGACTCCAAAATGCATCACGGCATTCACCCACGTAGTCTTTTGTCACCTTTACTCACGATTATCAGATATACATAGAACTGTTTCTTGCTTGCAAAATACTTCAGTTTGCTTTGTAAAGAAATGCAGTAAGCTGCTGCCCTGCTGGGGGGTGAAGCACATCCTACAGCTGCTTATTATAATAAAATGTTAGGAAACTGTCAGGTACATGCAATTGTATGACAGTCCAGATGGTAAACAAAACCAAAACACAAGATAGAAAAGGAAGTTACTATTTGTTGAAAAGCCTTTTTTCTTTCACTTTTTGTATCCAAATAAAAACTTGACTGACAATCAATTCAGAAGCCTGTGGAATATTTTCACCAGAGGTCATAGGTTACCTCTGATGATATATCCTTTAACTGTTCTTCTCAACTCATAAATCTCCCTTATTTATCAGTAATTCTTGCCATTCTGCTTGGAAGGACATTATGTTAGAACTAAAACTTATAAGCTGCGTCTAGTGTTGGTTTCCATTAGAAGATCTGAAGCCAGTGACAAAGGTTGCTTTTGTCGCTGCATTTGACCTGTTGATATTTCACATTTTAAAGCTGGGCTTCTTTTTTAATAATTTTTTTTTAAATCTACTACATGGCTTAGTTGGAAAAGATACCTTTTCTTTTTGTTTTTGTAACTTATAGCTTCATGTTACCATCAGTCTTCAAAGATGGCATGTAAGATGATGTGAATTTTTTTTTTAATCTGGGGGTTTATAGGAGTACAAATGTGATTTTAAAAGTCTCCGTGCTAGGGAAGATACTGTTTCATATCAGAATATCAGATTATTATTATCAGAATATTCTGATTCATACCAGAATATTATTTCATTTAATCTCACTTCTTATATTAAAATACTAGAAAACCCTTAGAACTTATATCAATGTGGAACTGTTCAGAATTTGTACATGGTAGTGAAGAGTCATGACATACCTTTGCAGAGAAGTTTTGGTTGGTTTTATTTAAAAAAATAAATTGTATCATCCCTTATTATCAGAATTTCAGGTAATAATTCCACAAATAAGTCCAAATAGTTGAGTTGGCAGGGACCCACAAGGATCATTGAGTCCAGCTCTTGGCCCTGCACAGCACCATCCCCAAGAATCACTACTTGCCTAAGATAGATATATGTGTAAATATATATATATATATATATATAATGTCTGCCACTTATGATGTTCTATGTATCATAAAGTAAATCCTCTTCATAGCTGTGTTTCATTCTTCTGATAGTTTTTCATTTCAGTCATGGTTCATGAATTCATCAAGACTAACATTTTCCTTAGAGCTGGTTGCTGCAACACTATTTATATAGTCCTGTAGTGTAATTTTAGCTCACTAAATAACTTTCCCTCAGGAAGCATGATCAAAGTGCTTTGTGCCTTTAGTTATTGTCAGTAACCAGGACAGTTTCTACTGGAGTCTTTGGGAAGGGATGATTTATGATGTTTTGCTGGAGGCCACACCAGGATATCTTTGTCTCTTGAGACTTGGCGAACTCCCTCATTGCTTAAGACAATTTCTGAGTAATAATAATACTTTATTAGCATCTGCATGTATTCACTCTGTATCAGTATCTGGAGTTAAGTAACGTGACAAAAGCTCTTTGTGTTTTTCTGTTTTCCCCTAATAGTTTGTTCTAATAAACTAACTTTTGGTGTAAAAAATGAACAAGAAGATTCAGAAGTTAATGAGTCTAAAGAAACATCTGTTAGAAGGACTTTCATTACCATGCATTTCCAGGGAAATCAGAACATAAGGCAGGACAGCTGATGAAGAGCCTGCTTGGCTTAAGCAAATGAATCATGTGGCCCAGGACAGAGGCTCAGCTTTTCAGTCAGATCCTAATAAGCAATGCATTGTTTTTGGTGGTTAACCCCAGATGCTAAGCTGGTGTCAACTGCATTGTTCTGTCCTGTTTCTCATGCCAATGTAATATGTTCATCCTGGCAAGATCCACTTTCCCTGTTATTTTTTCAAGGCACCATACCCAGTACATTTTATGCAATGGGCTTAAAGAATACCTGTCCCTTGTCTAGGATCTAAAATGATTTCCAGTCTAAAATTAAATCTCTTAAATCAACTTTATGCTATGCTATAAAAGAAAGGAGTGGCATCTTCTGTATTTAAAAAAGAGATCTCTGGGTTTTTGTGTAATGTATCTTTTTATTTCTCCCTCTCTCCCTTTATGAAACTATTAAAAAGTTAAAACTGCTTTTTCTACAAGGACTATAGACATACAAAATTAGCTTTTATACAACAGGCACTCAGGTGAAAAAAATAAATGCAACGATACTTCTCATACAGTGAAACTTAAAGCACATTTAAGAATCACTCAGGCCCAGATTTACTATTCTGTAGCCAGTACTTGTATTCTGACATGACAAACAACATATAATGAAATGAACATATATAATTATCACAAAGAGACAAGAGTCACTCCTGGAGTTCTCATTGATGCTCATCCTCCATTACAGCACTGATTGATTTAAACAACTCTTTATTAACACAGAGATGCTGAGTTTATGAAAATTGGTCAAATACTTTTTAAATCACCGATTAGACATGGCATGAGATGTTTGATAGAACCAATACAAGCAAGTTTACAACCTGAGCACTCTGAAGGGAGGTTGTGGTGTGGTTTTAAATCAATCTGATCCTGGGGGGGAATGATGTCTATAAAATAATTTTTCTCCAGAATTTGGTATAAGGGGACACTTAACGCAATATCTTAGAAAGTTCATGGGGTGTTCTTAAATACAAAAAGCCTGTGTGTATGTAAACTGACTTTGTATCTTTTGGCTGTAGCTGGTTCTCTAAGGTGAAAAGTTGATGGGAGGTGGAGAAAAATGTGCCAAAAGAAGGAGATATTAGAAAAATCTGTGTATGGCAGCCCAGTGTTATCTGTAATTATGTCTGTGGTGTGGAAAGCAGCAGAATACAGATCCTTTTCTGTATAAACTGAAAGCTGTGGTGTGTTCCAGTGCCTGATGCCTCTCCCAGCTCTCATGGCTCTCCTGATCCACTCCAACCTTGAACAACTTCCCCCTGTCTCCTTCCTGAGCATAAATATTCTTATAGTGCTGAACATCTGATATGTTTCTTTCACTGTCATTGGATAGAGTAAAATTGTCCTCATTTGTTCTGAAGTTGCTTTAGCATAACCTGGCTCAGTGCTTATAATTTCTTTATGATCAGCCTGATCCATTTTGCTTCAATTCAAGAGAATTGAATTTGGTCCTTAATATTAGAGGCATCAAACTCAGGGCTGTGCAGAGCAATTAAAATGGGAGTTTTCAGGGCAATTTTTTCTTGATATTTTTCTGCTCTGCTGAGTAACAGACTCAGATGATATCACCTAGCACTCTGCATGTTAATTTTCATTTATATATAATTATTAAATCCTAAAGTAACTTTAAAGATTAATCTCAAAACTATTGTATGCTCATACTGAAAAATGGTTGGTTATTAAATTAATATTAATTGTATTAATAATCAGTTCTGTCTTCCATAGTTTTAAAAGTTGGTATTACTTTTTTAATTCCTGAATTTCTGTTTTCCCTTTTTTGTTCAAAGGATTACTTAATGGGAGTAGAGACCATGTAAGCAATTTACTTCCTCTTAAAATTAATCTTGAGGATATATTTTAATGAGTTAAATGTTGATATTCATTATGAGGGAGCAGAAGTAGACCATAAATATTTTCTTTTAAGAGCAGAGTTATTTTTGAAACTGAATCTGTCAGAATTTCAAATTCTGGTGAAAGACGTTTAAAATTCAATTTCATGACTTGCAAGATTTCTGTAGTTGCATTTGGCTTCTGCAGTAGTTATTAATTTGGGAATCTGGTTATTGGCTTATAGCAGAGTCCAAATCCAGTATTATATTTAAAGTTCAATACTGGTGAATACTTGTTTAGCTCTATCAGTACAATAAATAGATCTGAGTAATGGCTGCCATCACACTTTATGATAAAATAACATCTACCTTGTTTTCAATGTTTTCAAATTATATAAACATAGTATGCCAGTATATGGAACTTTTGATAATGTATTTTACCTGAGTACCTTCTTAGTAACTTAGAAAATTGCTGATACAGGGATAGTTCATTGTGTTTTGAATTCCAAATTGTTCTTTAAAGGCAGCAAATAAAGATCTTGGGAAGGCAGAGGGAAATGAATCAATACTTCTACTCCTGGAAAAGCACAGACACAACACCAGATTTCTTTTTTAGCAAACCAGAACCTTCAGGGAAACTCTGGGTCCAGAAAATAGCAGTTGAGCAGTAATGGTAATTACTACTTCTGTTTTAGTTTGGAGTGAAATTAGTTCTGCAGTTATAGGAAAAAACATTTATTTTAATGGATGTTAGTAATTTACAGTCTGTTGTCTGTGTGTGGGGGTTTTTTTGGCTGCACTTTTTTTTTTTTAATCCTGATACCACCTTTTTTTGGTGGGAAATTGGACTTCTCTTATAAATAGACATTATTCCTTTGAGGTTAGCAGTTCAGGCACTTATATCTAAAGAGATTTTCATCGTCTTTACTGTCACTTTATAGCAATGTTCAATATATCTGGTAATGGTATTATCTGAAGTCTGTCTGAGAATTGTAACAGGAGCTGCATTATACAGCTAAATGCTTTTTAAATTTTTTTCTTTTAATGCCTGAATGCCTCATTCAGATTATCTTTTACTCTTCATCAAAAATTAAAAATTATATTATAAACTCTCTGGACCATAAACCCCTCTTTTCTTTCCTCTGTTTGCACAACAGCTAATGCAGAGAAGTCCTGGCTCATGGCTTTTAGGCAATAAACTGTGTATAAAAATAATAATACAATTAAATTCAACTTTACAGCAAATGGATGATGTGCAGTCAACATCCGTGAGGAGGGGCTTTGTTAACAGACACGTTAGGTGAAATGGAAATTACTTTCATTTTATTAGAACTGTGTTTCTCTTGCTTTCACACTTTGCTTCCCATTTTGCTACTGCTGTTGAGGCAAATCTAATGAAAAAGAACAAATGATAATATACAGTGGAGATCAGCAGAAATTGTAATCATTAGGCTTTGCCAAAATAAAAAGTACTGACCTATTATTGCAGCCTTAGTCTATTCCTTTTTCTGATGCCTGCCTTTGTGCTAGTACTCCAGTTTTTGAAAAGTAGGAGGATGCTGCTCCTCCTTTTACAAATATTCACTTTTTAATGCTACTTTTACAAATACTCACTTTTTTTTTTCATTTGCAAGTATGTGAGTGAGGAATGCCTCTGTGGGTTATTAGTTGCCCTTTACTGCTTTGAATTCTTTTGAATTACTACATTTCACACAAATTACTCTAGAGTCTGTGTAAATAAGTACTGATTGTCCCACAAAATGGATGGTACAAGGGCACACCATCAGCTTACTGTTATTGAAGTTCTTCACACAACACCATAATGTGAATATAATTCCAGTATTTCTCCCTTTTCAATTTGTTCTTCAACAACTTGGGAGCATCTGCAGCTCTTTCATGGCAGAGTTCACACCCATTCCCAAAGTTAAGGCAGATGCAAATCAATCTTTTTTTCTTATAGTTAGGGTTTTAGCCAGTCCCCTGCTTTTGTGTAGCATGTCCTAAAATAAGGAGGCCTTCAAGTTTTTGCCTGCTGATGCTGATGTAGCACTGTCCTTTGACAAGCACATGTACATTGTGCTTAGTTCAGTATCTAAAAGCAGTGTTGGGTATCAGAAGAATCTTATTTCTCAGTTGCATATAAAAACTGTCATTTTTTTCATCCCTGCAAGCAGTGAATTCCAGCATATAAGCCTTTATTTGTTGTTTTGCTGTAGCAGTCCGTCTTGCTAGAAACACGTGGGATGCTGAGGGATCATCCGCTGAGACCTCTCTCCATTAGGAATTTGCTGGTGGTGATACACAGGAGGGAAAAGCTCCGATTCTGAACCACTGGCTCAGAGATAATCAGCAGGCAGATCAAAAACTTGCAGAATAAATTGGAGAAGAGCAGCAGTATGCTGAGCTGTTATCAAAAGCCACGGACCCCGAGTAAATGTTTCACAGGATAATGTCAGAGGCAAGGCTCGTGTCACGTTTAAGAACATGTCCCAGTTGGCTTCTCTGGACCGTGAGTGCTGGATTTTAAATGCTGGGAGTTTTTTAAAGCGTTCACTCTAAAAATTGGTGAGGAGGTTTTTACTCATCCCATGATATTATGTTTGCCTTTCATATGCAGGGAAAGTAGGACTAGCTTGCCTCCCCTGTTTGCATAGGAATTCTTCTGTGCTTGTGCTAGTTGTGCCGTATCTGTGGGAGTGCATTAATACCTGGGATCCTTGTTCCTCAGCTAAATTGCTTTTTAGCCCCTTTTTTGGCTTTACCCTTTGTGCTACTTTAATATAGAGACATCTACCTGAATATGTACATTTAGTCTTAACTTACCATTCAATTGAAATACATGTAGTTTTCCCCCCCTTTCTTTCTAGGAAGAAACCAGATTAAATTTACTAAAATCTTATTTTCTTTAGCCAGTTAGTGCTGTGCATGTATATCTCTGTGCATTGAGGAATATTTACTGCTGTGGTATAGCCTGCATATGGATCCTGGACAAATTTTGCCATTCTAGAATTCTTCTGTATATTTTCAGTGGTTTTATTTTGTATTTGAGAATTATCCATGAAGAAGAAAATATTATGATTTTTTATGATACATATTTATTTTCTCAAGTAGTTGCAGGAAAAGAATGGGAAATTTTAGCTTTTCTATTTTTTTCCTTATTAATCCATTCTTATGAAGGTGAGTAAATCTCCTTTGTTTTTGTTCTGAATACACCACCAGCACAGTCCAACAGGCAACTCCCAAGTGTGATCAAACACAGGATGCTCTTCTTGTTGTCTCTACCCCAAAATTGAGGGAATATTTGCTGAACCAACCCAAGGAGTGTGCCACCACTGAGTGCACAGCTTGTTCCATCCATAAAAACTCGAAGTTATGTCTGGGAATGTTTGGGTTGGATATTAGGAAAAGCTGCTTCGCCCAGAGTGTGGCTGAGCACTGGAACACCTCCCCAAGAAATGGTCACATCCCAGGGCTGCCCAGAGTTCAAGGACAGTTTGGAAAAGAGGAACGTGGTGGATTCCTGGGGCTGTCCTCTGCAGGATCAGGAGTCAGGCTCAGTGATCTTTGTTGGTCTCTTCCACCTTGGGATATTCTGTGATTCCATGATTTTACCCCTGCTGCCTCTGCATCGTGGCTGTGAGGGCACTGTGAGGGGTGGAGGTGTGAAGGAGTGCAGGAAGAAGTGTCCCTACACCATTTCTGAGGGAAGGAGCAAAACCATCCCACATCTGCCCCTTCTGAGGGAGAAGAGACAGGGAGCAGACATCATGGCTGAAGCCCAGGTTCCTCTGGAATCTGCATGGAAGGGAGGGCAGGAGGGACAGCTCGAGGGACAGAGGGAAAGGTTCCTGCCCCTCCAGTCCCCATGGCTGCAGAGCTGTGCTTGGGTTCCTTCCTGCAGGCTGCTCCATCAGGGCTGTTAGCTGAGGTCTTGCCACCCATGGATTCTGTTACAATATTAAATCTGTTTAAAATCTGCTGTTATACTACTGGGCAGCTGAGAAATAACCTTGTAAACATTTTCCATTCGTTTTTTATTTGTTATTGCTTTTGTTTTGCAGAAACATTACTGTGGTTATAATATTTCTTGTTGTGTTGGGGTTTTTTTATTAATTTTAATTTTTCCATAAATTCTCTTCTTCATAGCATTCCCCAATGATTGTATTCACAGTAGTGTGTTGTAATAAAAATGTGCAATATTGTACAGATCAGTATGTGCAGTTTTCATTGATAATAATAATTATAATGAATTAATAATTTTTCTATTTCTCTAGCTCCCTAGATCTGAAATATCTTAAAATATTTTAAGTGTGCTCTTTGAATAGATTGTAAATATTTTTTTAATGTAGCATGAAATATTTCCATAACATATAAGCAGAAATGTTTTCTAGTTTAATATTAAAATGGAGATAGAAATAAGCCTCACAGAATGATACAACAGAACTGAATTAAATCCCCAAAGCGAGCACAATCAGACAGAAGGGTGAAATGTCAGGCCTGGTGTAACCCACTTCATTATGCCTCGTTTTCACAGTGCTCACACAACAGTGGATGATCTTAAACATGGTAATTGAATAATTATGACTCAGGATGTTCTGCCTTGGGGCATAGTTTCTGCTTTTCCTGATGTGGCAAATAATGTACCGTGTCATTTTGCATTAGGAGACACAGCAGCCAAGCTCTGTGCACTGGTACAATTGTCTGCAGCACCAAGCTAAAGCACAGCCCTCCAAAACCACCTCTGTGGAAATCCAGATATTTAAGGAGGCTTTCACATATCCTAAGTCTTGAAATCTGCAAAGTTTTTCATCGTATAGCCTTGGGTTTTTTTAGCAGAAATAGCAATATGCCCACAATTAATGCCCAGTTGTTTGAGGAGTTAGTGGCAACTTGGTGTGCAGGTTGGTTTGTGAAAGTGGTTAAAAATTGGACCTTTTATTAGAAATTGTATTAAACTGTTATAAAAGTATGCTAGATTGAGCCGTGTGTGTATATATAGTACTATCATTGGTTACATTTCTCTGAAAAAAATTTTCTTTGAGAAAAGCAGCTGAAATGGATGGCCCACATTAGGGTGGTAGATAGAGGTTTACTCTTTGAAGAGTAAATATAACTTATGTCCAGGTGAAGTGGTGTTAGAAGTCCTTTTTGCATATAGTAAACTGCAGGTCCAGCCTCTGTTTTTGCTTCATGGCACATCACAGCTTGATAATTCTGCACTGCTGGTGAGTTTGCCAATGGCAGCTGAGGTGATGTGAAATGAGTTTGCCTCTGGACAAGGAGTGCCCCAGGAGAGAAAAACAAAGGAGCTGCTTTGTGCAGATGAGTCACAGCTACCAATCTGCATTTTGTATGTTGAAGGGCCAAAATATGGTCTGGAAATACAAGATTAGCAAAAAAATCCCAGAGTAAATTCGGTAAACTGTGTGTCTTCTCTCATCATGGCTGTGTTTTACTTCACACAATTCAGTTTTGTTTATTCTCTGCTTAAAAACTCATGTAATTCTTTGATGTACAGCAGGATCAAAAACATTTCTGAATGACTTTAATCTATGTCTAGAATTAGTAAAATCCTTGAAATTATGGCAATGATCCCTACACTAAATGTTTCTCATTATTTGTTGCTAAGGCTAAATAGCACATTTTTCAAAAATGCTACTTTATCTAAATGTCAGCTTTGTATGAGAAATGAGATATTTCAGGGAAGCTTTCCAATGAGTGAGTGAAAAATGGAATTATTTTGCTTTGGGCCAGGTGAGCATTGATCTCTGAAATGTTCAGAAGGTGCTGTAATTCCAGGTAGCTCTCTGTTGTGTATTTTGACACTTCTTTCAGAAGAGGAAACTGGCTTACAGGTCTCTTGGCTTGTCCAGCAGTCTGTAGCCAGCAGGATTCTTCAGTTCACTTTCCAGCTGTATTAAAGTCCTCTTCATTCAGCTGTGAAAGTCTAATATGCATTGGAATTAAATAGAATACATTAAATTTGGGACACCTATATGTATGTATATTATTTGCATTCATTCTGTGTAAGCCTTACTTTAACTTTCTAAAGAAAATCATGTTTTATATGTTTGAACTAGCTCAATATCTGAAACAACCCCCTGTACACTGTGGGAAAGAAAATGCCAATATCCTGCCATCCTTTCCTACTTGTGGTTGCAGTAAATGCTGGTATGGCTGCTTAGATAACTGTATTCATATATACATTTTGCATTAGATTGAATACAAGGAATTTTAAAATAATTTAGTTACTCCAAATCAAACTATTTATATATGCAATACAGGTAGTGGATGAAAATGTAAAGGAAGCATTTTTCTTCTGTGAGCATTAACTGTGTTTTATCCACTCCTAAATACTGCAGAGTGTTCCTTTATGCAAATCCCTCTAACTAGTTAAATACTTTGTTGTGTTAATGCTCAAGAGAGGGGGAATCAAACTGTAGAATAAAATCCACTTGTCTCCATGTTGTCTATGCATGACTGAAGGCAAAAATATCTTCAGACACAGAACTTTAAATGTATCAGAAAACAAAGCAGAATTTCTCATTAAGTGAGAACTAAACAAGGGGGATTTTTCACTGACAAGTTATGCAATGCCATCCTGGTTTAACATAACTTGGATCTTGTCAGTCTGAGTGGTGTCAGCTCATTCTCAGTGTGGGTCACGCCGTGATCCCTGTTTTCTGAAAACTCTGAAGGACCTGATTAGGGAAGGACCTGATCTCTGCTGGGTGAGTAAGTGGTTTAGAATGCAGGGACTTAATAATAATAATTGTGATACTCAGCTGCAGTAAGCCTTGATTCATTGAATATAAGTGAAGAAAAGAGGAGTAAGTAGCTCAAGCTGTGTTTCAGCATCTGTGAATTCCAATGATTTCTCTCAATGACTTTTCTCTGGACTAATTCAGGTAAAAACCATTCATTTCTAAATATGGCACTAAACCATATAATCTGTACTTTTGTAATCAAGACAGACTTTTTAAAATGAAAACATTTTTTTAAAACCATGCTGGAACATGTGTAAACTGATTGTCAGAAATAGTAGGTTTTCAAAAAGGGACTTAATTTATTTTCAGCAGAGGCAGAGATATGACAGACAAGAAGACAATTTAGAGTGAATATTTTAGAAATTTGGACTCTGATACCAACTGATGTAATAGAGAAAAACAGAAATAGTCCCAAATTGTTTTAATTGGTATATTCACAGTATATCTAAAATGTTGGTACAGCCTAAGGGAGGATTTTTGGATGTGACTGGTGCCAATTGCAAAAAAAAAATAGTTTGATAAACCACTATTTTCATATCTTGATTTTTATTGAAGTACCTTTTATTGCACTTGCATTCAAAAAAAATGTGTTTAAGAATAGTTGACATCTTTTGCCTTTAAAGTTTCAGAAAATTAGGTCAAAATTTCCCTCCATCAAAAACTGAGAAACTCAGAAATGACTTTTGCCTGTAGGACAGGAATGAAAGCACGTTATTTTAAAGGCCAGTGAAATATAACTGCAAGCAAACTTTTACTGTTGAAATCATAAGACTCATTCATCAGAATTTAAACAGAAGGGAATCAAAATGCTGATAAAATAGAAAATAAGGCAATTATTCAAATCCTCTTTAAAAATTTAATCATTTTCTAATAAGGCTGTGTTCTTACAATTAATAAATTGTAGGTGCTAGATTATCCCTGTATGAAACCAAATTTTTTAGTGCTGTTTGCCCACCTTTTGTGTTTGAGCACAGACAGAAGAGTAAATGTCAAACAGCCACTTAGGAGTTCTTATGTAGAGTGGATTTTTGTATTTGAATCATGGATGTTAGCAATTGTAACTTCCTGCTAAAAATAAAAATTATCATAAAACAAACTATAAGAACTTTTTCTAATTCCCCTGAGTATTCATAAAATGTTGAAAAAATTACCTGTGGGGATAATATGATTCTTTGAATCTTGAACCAGGTAGAATTTTGAAAAAAATAATATAATCCATCACCAAAAATATCCAAATTATTTGTAGGGACCTGTTTGGAGCTACTTGCCCAAGTAAAAGTAGCTCCTGTGCGCTGATCCTCAAAAATGGCCATACAGGACATGAAGGACAAGATGTGGTTAAAGTAACCTATGTCTGTGTATATTTTTAATTTGGTAACACAGTTTAATAATCCACTGAGTGGGACTGTTCAGTCTCCCTTTGCCTGTCATCAAGGTGTCTTTGCTGCTGGATTTTCACGTTGCCTTCTCCTAATACAAATGTTATGGAAAAATCACATAGGAACAATCATAGCAGATGCTGGTCTTTCAGCCCTGTATCCCAGTACTGCCAAGCTGCCTGCCTCTATATAAACTGGATTTTCCACACTGGTATGGAGTGTGGGCATAAAGAATGGCTATATTGAGCAATCAAAGCAAGATCTTACTCCATGAGATGCTCCAAGCCTCTCCTGACCTGGTGAGGAAAAGCATCCTTCTCTTCTCCTGATGGCCTTAGCTGAGGGTTTGGGACCTATTAGCAGTGCACAAGATCACCAGTGCCAAATATTAATAGTTTGTCTTAAGCTCTGAGCACTGGTGGAGAAAGTTCTCCACAGGTGCAGGGAAACTGCAATGGGAGCATTGTCCAGAAATTTCTCCTTCAATGGCTTCTGTAGCCCACCTCATTTATGTGTGGCAGGGAAGGATCAGAGAATCCTTTCAGGGCATCACATCCCAGCACTGCTCTTGTACTTCACACCTCTGTGGTCTTTCAGCTCACCTTCACTGACAGGAGCCTCATCTTTGCTGCACAGAAAAGAGCTGCCTCCTCTGCAGTGTCCCAGGCTTCCCTGCTGTCATTTGGCATTTTGAACCTGTGCTAGAGCTGATATGGAGTGAGATCCTTACCCAGATGAAAATAGAGGTTTGCTGGTCCTCAGTTAAATGGGAGAGAGAATATAAATTCATGAATTCATATTTGTTGGTTAAAACATATCTATTTAAATTTCAAAGTTCACATAATCAAGTAATATCTTTTTCCCTGTTAATAATCAACCAACCACCACAGCCCCAAGTAAGAAAATCAAAACTCATGTTGAAGGGTTTGAAGATTACATTTCAGAATACTTCCCTCCATTCCAAATAAGTAGGGAAAATTAATCAGCCAAATCATCATTGTCCTGCTCTTTTTGAGGAGCTCCTGAGGGCAAACCCTTGCTTTGCATGCACTGTGATAAATAAAAGTCTGCTGAGGGAAATCATTGAGATGTGTGGCACCTTTAACTCATAGATAATATCTTTGTTTCCTTTTGTCTCACAATTAAGGATGTTATTGGCTTTTTATTCTTCTTGGTAAATAAATTTCAATTAATGAAATTCCAGCTGTCGCATATTATGGTGGTGTAGATTTGAAAGCATTTAGCAGATGCCCATATAAAAAAGCTACTAACACATAGCAGGTTCCCTGACATTTTAAACCAATCCAGCTGGAAGCAATAGCAGAAGACAAGTCCACATTGTTAAAAAATTTAGGGCTCTCTCTAATGCAGGTAAAGAATTCCTATGCAGAAAGTGACTTACTGTTGCAGAACATAAAAATGTCTGATGTTTTCAGTTTTGTGAGAGGAACGTCATGAATATATTCTGGTTTATTTATTTACTCTTTATACAGACTGTACAAGACTGCATATAAAAAAGGAGCCAATTAAGATTTGAGGTAAAAGATAATCTTGTCTCTTAAGTTTTTGCTCCAACTCATCACCCCTAATATCATATGAAAGTTTCTAAAAAGTAGCAGTCAGGAATTCTGATAATTTATTTGTCCCTAGGCATTTTAATCTGATACAATTATTTAAAAAACCCTTTAAGACTGCCATAAAAATCCTATTAGTAGTAGTCCTATTAGTAGTTCACTACTTAAAATCCTACCAGTAAAGTCAAGCTTGGGGAGGAAGTAAAGGAATGGGAGGGATGACCTTGACGTGCCTAAAGCTTGCACTATTTAATTTGGAAATGGGCCATATTAGAGGAAAGTAGGTAAAAGCGATGTGCATGTAATTCCAATGTGCACAGTGCACAATTCCTCTGTGGAAATATACTTTTGGAAGTCCCTGCTCATTCTGGTGAAGTAATCATTGCAATATATGCATTTTAAAATTCCTTCATTCATTTTCTTCTGTTAAAAAAAAAAAAGGAGAAGAGGGAAACTGAATGCTATGTAGAAAAGTGTCTTCTTTTTGTTTCTTTTTTAGGATTTACTGTGGGTAGAAACAGTAAAGCTCACTTTTCATCCTTTTTGTGCAAATTCCCCACTATGCAGTGCTAACACGAGACCCATTTTCTGTTTGAATCTGCCTAAGCCTCTAAACCACAATTTAAATGATGCACAGTGCTTATGATCATATCCATAGCAAAGGGATGAATTCTTAATA
This sequence comes from Ammospiza nelsoni, assembly GCF_027579445.1. Classification (NCBI taxonomy): domain Eukaryota; kingdom Metazoa; phylum Chordata; class Aves; order Passeriformes; family Passerellidae; genus Ammospiza; species Ammospiza nelsoni. The sequence continues at coordinate 7,503,930 of NC_080640.1, read as the reverse complement.
TAAAATGTTTTGTGATGTTACATCTGTGCAAGGTCCTTCAGTGCTTTCCTGTGCTTCACTGTGATTTAAGTTATTGCATTGTCAGTGTCTTCGAATAACCATGGCAAATTCAAATTTAAAGTCTGTCAGTTGGAAGGCAAATTCTAACAATTTACTGATAGTGATTTTACTTTAAGGTAGGTAGCCTCTGTCCTAACCACATACAGTTACAATGGCATTCCATGAGTCTACTCATCTATTTTAAGGATTTAACTGCAAAGGTAAATCACTGTGTAGGGTGGATGTATACAGAACAGAGTCTGTAGGACAGTGACTGCAGAACTACTAAAAATATGTTGAGTACGTTGCTTCCTTCAATGAGGGTGATGGTTGTTGGATCAAAGCAAATGAAAGAAGCTAAACATGGCTGGAGTGTTTGACCCAGCTGAAGTGGCCGTTCAGACAGGCCTTCCATTCCTGTGACACCGAAGTGCTGTGCTTCCTTCTGACTGTGTCATTGCCACAGTCTTGTTCTTGGCCGTCCTCTCTGTTGTAAATTAAAATAGATGAAAGCTGTCGAGCCAAGCCTGTGATAGAGGCTAATTTGATGTGATATAATTGATGAACTCTAAATCGTCCCGCTTCTCTCTCTTGAAACATTCTGACTGGAGCTCAAAATGCCAGGGTGCTTTGATTTACACTCTGTCACTTTTATATTGAAAGTCTCAGTGTAACAGCAGTGAGGGATTAACTTCTTCACAGTATTTCTTTCTAATCTGTAGAGTGTGCACACACACAGGCTGGTGCAATCCCTTGTAGGAGCAGTACTGGGAAAGTCAGATTTCCTTGTTTGCAGCTGGGTTGTGCACAAAATTATTAAGATTAATAGAATAGCAACCTGACTTCAGCTGCTACGGATATTGCCAAGGTAGTCTCTTGGAATTACTGCTGTGCTTCTTATTTCAGAACTGAATTTTAAACTTTTTGGTGTAGTTATGCTTGAAAACCCTCTATTTCTGAAATTCTGATGGAGCTGAAATATTTTAGGAGATTAGACAGGTTCTCATCCCTTTAGCTTTCTAGGTAGCAACTCAACTCTTAAAATAATTCTCCATAGAAATGTTAGATGTTTCAGCAGTTTCTTGATTTTTGTACTTTCCTGTTCAAGATATTTGAACTCAGAGCGAACTGTCTCGGTTCCTCGGTTTCTTTCAAAGGTAAGGGATATTCAGTGGCCTTGATTTCTTAGTTCTCTAGCAGGAGTGGAAAGCTTTTCCATCAACTTTTACTGTTCAAGTATTCTTGAGCAGCCCCCATTAGAAGTGTAGCATCTCACATCTGCTAAATCAGTTGTTTCAAACAGAAGCAACATGACCAAAGGAGAGCTGCTTTAATTCACATTATTACTCTGATCCAACAGCAGAACTGCATCAGTTTCAGAGCCTCTTGCTCCCCTGCACAACATGAGGTGGCTCTGCCCACATGCCATTCCCCCCAGAAGTGTGTGCCAAATTCTTGCTGACCTGAATGTACCACGTCTGGTGAGCAAATCTGTGAAGTTTGAAATATTTCTTTGGCTAGCACCCAGATTTCAGATGGCCATCCTAGTTTCAAACCCCTTCTTGCTGAAAATGCCAAGTGGGTGGGATTTGTTAGAAGGAATTTGTGTACACTTGGAGTGACCAGACTTTTTTCTGATCTTGACTATAACTTAAAACTGTCTTTACTAATTATTTGATTGAATGGCTGATGTGAAAGATACTGGGTATTAAGACTTCTACTAGATGCACTGGTTGAGCTAAAATTTAGGCTAATTTTAATGAAAAGTGAGTTAACAACCTTGTAACACAGGGTCAAAATTTGCAAGGATTTTCTGGAAGGCCTTGACTCTCCCCAAGAGAGCAGCACCAGGTACTGTAGCTTGACCATTCAGCTCCTCACACTGGGGATTCTTGTGAGTCAGGACATTTCCATCCTGACACAGGCAGGGACACTGGTCAAGGTACCTCTTTTTGGTCCCCTCTGCAAGGCAGGGACAGTGATGGTTATTCAGCTAAATACTCTAAAGAATAAAGCTTGAAAGCATTTAAAGGCATGAGTCAGTACATCACCAGTTTAACTTCCTTAATGGTGATGTCACTTATGCTTTAAGGAGCTTCTAAAGGATCACTTTAGGATAATTCTGTGATTGTCAGTGGTGCTGCACCTAAAAGGTTTAATTTACATAGCCACTTTATCAGTGTACCAGTAATCTCAAATAATAGATGGTTTTAAAGAATTAGAGGTAATAATAAAGACAAACTTCATCTTTGTTGGAATACAGCCCAGTTTTCCTGCTCAGCATTATTATTTCTTTTCTAACTTTTGTACGTGCTAGAATTTCATTTAAAAATGAAGAAAAATAAATATAGGCCTCGAATTCAATGTCATCTGGAAAAAAAATCTGAATATTTGATCACCTGAAGTGACTACGGGGCCTGGCATCCAGGTACATTTCAGACACTTCAGCTTTTTATAAATTGGCCTAGCTCCAATTCGGTCATTATAATTTGGACTGCAACTTTTCACATCACTTCACAAAAGAAAAAAAAAATTGTGTCTACCCTTTTTCTGTCATGTAGGTTAAAAAATGCATTGACATTGTTTGCAAATTAAGATATACATGTCCTGCACTTTAGCTTCTCTTTAAAGTAACAGTATGTACACTGCTTTTTTTCAGACTTTCTCTGTGCTAGGGAGTAGTCTCTTTTTAAAAGTTCTTTAGTTATGGCCTCTTTAAAAAGTTCTTAAGTACCTACAGTTAAAATGGGGTACAATATCAACCAGTAAAGTAGAAAAATGTGTAGGAGAATGCTTGCTGATTATTTTCAGATATCAAAACCTGGTTAAATTTATTTTAAGACTATGTAGAGAATTGGCTAAGCACATACTCCTAAGTGATTCCACAGCCTGTCAGAGTTCTGAGATTTCCAGTACTACCAGAGATAATTGCCATCTAAGAAATGAAGAGGGCAAAGGAAGTGCTGGGCAATTAGGCACCAGCCAATTTATCATGAATTCTTAGGAATGTATTGGGATAAACAATTTTTACATGATCTGTAGGAATGTAGAAAAAAAAATGAAGTGAGGCATTTAATGTTATTTTTTTCAAGCACAAGTTGTGTCAAGCCAAACCCTACTTCTTGATACAACAGATTAACAGACATTTTAGACAAATAGGAAGTGAATGTCAAAGTGTGTTCTTGAAGTTGTTGGATACAAGTTGTTCATTGTAAGGGAAGGGTGCATCAGGTGGGTTTCTGCTGGAATCTGATTCTGGTGTTGATTTAAGAGACAGATGGGAGCAGGAGTGGTGAGATAACATTTACATACCCACGTTTGTTTACAGTTGAGAAGTTTGAAGGGAAACTTCAGATTTATGAACAACTCCTGTAAAGCACACAAGAGTTTTGGGGGAGATTTCTCCTCACTTGTAAACAGAGAATGGTCTCCACTGCAGACATTGGCTTAAATTTCAGCATGGAGGTTCAATTTAAGTGTTCTGGACTTCTAGAGGAACTGTGGAACCACTGTGACCTTTTTAAAAAACATACATCTGCCAGAAGAATCATGATCACACTGCCCTTGTGTAGGAGCAAGGCACAGGGGTGGACCAAGTGGTGCCATGGGGCACCACTTAAACCCAGTTTCCTTTATCAGAACATGTTTGCTATCTTTAAAGCAATTTGAATTACTTTAGGAAGAGCTGAAAATTACCAGCTCGTAATCTGTTGTTTAAGATAAGAACTAAAGCTGTTTTTTAACAGTTATGATAATGATGGGTAATATTAATGGTGCCTCATGTCAAAAGGCCATTGCTTAACAACTGTTGATGGGAAGGACTGAAATTTTGTTATTTTTAGGAAGTTTCCCACTGTGGCTATTTCACTCATAAAAATTGTAGTTGCATTTTTAAGCAGTTCTTTACAAAACCTTCTGAAAGCAGTATTTATGTGGCACCATTGTAGATTACAGAGTTCCAAGGGGTAGTTTGCACCATACAATTCTTGACTCTCCCTTTCATATTCTGAAATAATTTGAAGACATATTTTAATATATTCACTCATAAACAAATAGGCAAATACAGAATGTTTTCTCTGGAAACATTTCAACATCTACAATTAGTTGACCTGTCTCTTCTCTGTGCACAGAATTACTTTGCAGAACAAGCATTTTTAGAAAATTTCTGTCAACTGAAAATGGCTGTGATAGCTAACAGCAAAATATTCAACAGTTTGCTGAAAGGATTTTTTAAGCCCACTCGATTTGGGATAAGGGCACAATTCTGGGATTAGCAAAACCCACTGAAAGACTTAAGTGTATCTTCAGGAACCTTTAAAATGTTCATAGTTACAGATCTGTGTAAATGTGCAACATGGATTCACTGTGATCCAAGTGCAAGTGATAATAGGATTTTGTCTTGTTTAGCTCTACTTAAATTTTAAAGCAGGAAATTGAATTTTGAGTTTATTATTGATTCTTAGCACCCAAAAAATCTCCCATGCCAACATATTCTTTAGGGAAAAAATATGAAGGATCAAACAAAACCGTGTTGTAACATGATCCCCCATAAATTGCTGGCAAATGAGCAGCACCCAGAGTGCCCCTTTCAGTGTTCTAGAGATGGGAATTCTATTCCAGTATCCACAAAGTTCCAAAAGCTGGAGTCACAGCAGATTCACATTTTGCTCTTTGCTTGCTAATGTGCAATACATTAAATATCTGTTCCTTGGATCTAGCAAAAAAATGACCTTTTCAGGGCTCATCTTTTTTTCTCATTTTTGATTTGTTCAAGGGAAATTGCAGACGACTGGTATTTGGTTTCCAAAAGGGATACATAAAAACTTGACCTTTTGGAACTGTTATTTTTTGGGGATGTGTACACTGTATTTTAAGTATGTCTTAGCTGTTGTTTGCTGGACTATGTCTAGTTTAAATAGCCCTTCATTTTATTCAGTATAAAGCTAGGACAAAAAGTATAACTCCTCTCATTTTTTTTCCCATGACAGATCTTTGCACACGCCTGAGAGCACCTTTTCTTCAGGCAATTTTACAAGAAAGTGATAAGGAATAGGCCCTGGTATCTCAGGAAGTTTTCACAGACTCTATTTTGCAGTGCAAATAGCACGTTATACTATGTCCATCATTGTAATATCTCATTGCCTACCTGAGTGCACTCTTGTGTCCTGGAACTTTCCACTTAGTACGGTGGGAAATGAAGCAGAGGGAAATGATTGTTTAGGAAGTTCATGATGGAGGGAGTGACTGAATTCAGATTGTCAGATTCTGTCAGAACCATGGCTATTCCTGCTGCTTGGTTTCCTATGCCAGCTTTTATCCATCTCTTAAAATCACTGTACCTCATGCAGTCATGGAATAGTGAGCTTATTTCACCTAAAACCCAACAAAAAGGTTTAATGACTGTGATCAGCCTTTCCAGTGAAAGCAGCTGATTTGGAAATTAAACAAGTCAAATAGTTTATTCAACATGTAAATGAGAAATTGCTCTCCTTTCCAGCCATATAAATAGCCAATTTAATCTGAAGAGATTTTCAACCCCAAGAGTTACAATGACAAAATTTACAGAGAAGGCAAGCTTTGTCTTGTGCAAATTGAAGTGAATAATCAGGGCTTCATTACAGTATCACTACATATAATTCAGTTTGAAAATGAGAACTTAAGAATTAGGAAGAGAATTAAACTGTGTTTCTAACTAAAATATCAGTGATCCACACAGATGTGTGTAAGTCCATGTAACTTCTGTTGATGGAATGTGGCAGTAAGAACCTTCAAGAATATTCAATGAATGGGTGAATTGCATTGTTTAGAGAGGCTCTGGTTTTGCAGGGCTGTCGATTTACGTACAGTCTTAATTTTTTTTAAGCCTTGGAGCTTGTCAAATGCAGTGTGATCAGAAATTCGTCAGTGCAACTCTCTGTGAGGTTTTGACATTTTTTCTCCTTGCAAATATTTTTCCTATAAAACTCAGATTTAATGCATGGCATTGTTAATGTTTCTGTTGTAGCTTTTGGATGTTGCTCACATCAGCAGTTGACAGTACAGAAGCAGCAAAGGAGGTGACCAAGTTGTAACTGCAGACAAGTCAGAGCTGCAGGATGAATAAGCAGAACAGGAATTTCAAATTAGACATTTGAAAAATCCTTGTCTCTAGGAGGGTTGTGCAGCACTGAGCTAGACAGCAGTTTGCAGAGAGTTGCAGAATTACCATTTTCCTGGTTTTCAGTACTCACCTTGACAAAGTCATACATGTCCAGATACCACTTTGATAGCGATGTCATCCAGGAAGAAAACTAAACCCATCTAAGATGTGAAAGAAAAACTAGAAAACCTAGGTGGTTGCTGTTAAAATAATAGACACTTTTCCTCCTGCCATACCCTTATTTCTGGAACAGTGTACTGAGACTTCCTGGCTCTGTTTGGCAGTCAGAAGTCTCCTGAATATTTTTTCTGGTGTTTGCCACCTCTTACTCCTACCCCAGTGTGCAGCTGCCTCATGGCCCTGGGCATGCACACTGGTCAGTGCCCCCTTTGTGGCACACTCTGGGTACCTTCGGTTGCCCCTGGGCTGCCGGAGCTCGTTAGAGGTGCCCAAGGGCAACAGAAAGATCTCTGAAAGGATTGCTCTGTTCATCCTGTTATGGCACTAAAATGGCCTCATTCTTTTCAACTCTCCTAATCTCTCAGTCTCTATAGAATGTCTGCAACTGTATAACAAAGAGAAAGCACACCTCCACAAGTTCCTAACAACTCATGCACTTTATGAGATTTTTTCTAATTAGGGCTTTTCCAGGACAGTTATGCTGGAAGGTGAACAGAGTAGAAAAGCAGTGCTAGTCAGAAGAGCAGTATCCAATTCCACATGAGAGAGCAAATCTTAAAGAAAAAAAGAAAGAAAAAAGAAGCAAAATAGTAACCTTTCCTGAAATACAAGACTTGAAGTGTGTCAGCCTGAGTTTGCTGAAATATTGTATTCTGTTAATGCTAACTCACTGTAATATGTATTTGGCATTGAGTGTTTTATTGTACGTGAATACAATAAAGGCATTAAAATATTTTGAAAGTGATGCTATCAACCAAGAGCAAAAAATATCAAAACATTTCTACTTAAATAAGAACTGTGCAAGGAATAAATTTCCTTATTATAACGCATACAAGATGCCATGGAACATTTTAATTTACTCCAAACTGCATTGATCAGAGGAGTGGTATCCCCTACGAAAACTTTTTTGATGGTAAATTGAATTGTATTCTCAGGCAACTGCTTTCTTAGGATAAAATTCTAGATGGGAAAGCAGGTTGCATTTCAAAATCTTTATTTCACTAGAACACCAAAACTCTAAATTATCACAATCTGTAGACTAAGATGTCTACATGTTCATGCAGAATCAGGTGAAATGCATATCCCCATATAGGGAAATAATTATCCCAAAATGGTTGGGTTTAGAAGAAATGTTTTAAAATATGGGTGTCAAGTGAGAAATTGACCTAATTTATAGTGTCCTTGCATCTTACTATTCTTCACTGAAGACACCTATAATTCTATACTTTATATGAAAAACTCTTCAATAGGATATAAATTAATACATTAGAATTGCTGCAATATAATAGAGATGCCTAAAAAATTAATCTTGTCAATAATATTGTACTTAATGAGATTGAAAATTGTGGTTGAATTTGAAATTTGTTGTCTGCTCAGTCAAATAATTGCTTATTGAATTTCTCAGACCTATGCTGAGAAAATAATATTTTTAATTTCCCATACTTTAAAGTGAATATTTAGAGATGTGACTTCATTCCAATTGCTATAGATCAAATTTGTGATAAAATATTACATGTTAATACTATCTGTTTATCTGATGTCTACAAGGGAATATCCCTAATTACTGCAGAAGTGTGGTGTTGGGGTTTTTTTTTGTGATTTTTTTTTAAATCCAATGTATTGTTTGGAATTGAGTATATAAAAGTAACAGCATTATAGTTTCATTTTCCACTATCCCCTGTTTATTCTGCCTCAGTTGTGGTGAAATCTGTGGAGGGATTTTTGTTTGGTTTTTTCTCTTTGCTGAGAGGGTAAGGAAGAGCTTTCTCACTCTCCAAATGAAATGGCTGATCAAAGAGTTTCCATGCTCCTTGCCCTGTGGGTGAGGTAGGAATTCCCCATAACTGGAAGCTCTAGAACTTTGTCCCAATATTGGTACAGGGACAGTTGCCAATGGTGGGAGGCAGTGACCTTTTCCAGCCACAAAACTGATTTTAAACATCATAATATCTTCTTGTATTCCTCCTCATTGCATATTGGTTGTTTTTTTGTGTCCTGCACCTTGCAGAGAGCTTTAAAATGATGAAGGAAAGCAGCAGTGTTTTGAGTAAAACACTTTGATGTGCAAGTGCTCAGCTGCCAAAATCAGCAGCGCTTTATGGGCAACCAAACATTTTCAAGTTTTCATTCTTGTTTACAGAGCTAATTAAGAATCTTTGTAGCATTCTTTTCAAATGGCAGACTATCAAAATTACAGTGACTGTTTTGTGAATGAAAAGGTTCTACTGAATGCCTGACCAGGAGAAGAAGAGGAGAAACCTACTGGCTTAAAAACCAGAGAACATATAAAAAATACATTTCTTTTTAATCTGCATTAAATAAATCTTTTAAATGGTAGTATGTGCATTTGGAGCATAGGTTGTTCTGCTTGTTTAAGTATTTTCCCCAAGCAATTCTATTTGTTTAAAACAGTGTTTGGTTTCCCATTAAAAAGTAAGCACTTGCCAATAGCTCTGCAGACTTAGAATACTGTAATGAGCTCCATGTGGCAGGACTGTCCTAATTACACTGTTTTCTTCAAATTTTTGCTATTTTAAGAGGAAAAGGAGGTACATATAGTAATTTTAGGATGTAGTGACTCGTTATTTTATACTTTAAGTTTTTGTGGTCTTTCTCAAGTTGTTGGTAGGACTGAAGGCTCATAGTAGTTCTTTCCAGCTGTAAAATGTATTAGTAAATTGTATTGATGTAAATCAATGCTGATGTAAATCCTAGACAGAGACCAGCAGTTTCATGTTGAAGTAAAGGGTTAAAAACATAATTCTTAACCATCTAGATATTCATACTTGGCTTTTATTTATTCTCAATATAAAACATGCAGTTTTGCCCACAGACATATTGATTGCCCTCTTGGTGTGATATACTGGGAGCCCATTTGTGCAGGTGCTTGCTGACAAACACTGCTTGGCTATAAAATCCAGGCTTTGGTAATGTACTAGCTGTGCACTGAGAGCTTCTGGTCTGATCTTAACGTTACAAGTGTGTCTTTAAATTTCTACAGACAGTCTTAAAATGCAAGCTGAGGCAAAATGCATAAGAAGCACTACAAAATGAGTTTGTTGCTTTATAACAGATCTTAAATCAACAGTGTTTATTATTAAGCTGCCAGCAAATATTTGCTTGCATACTTTTTATTATTTCAAAGGCTTTTATTAGCAGTATGTCACGGTGCTAGTGTCATTTACATTCAGACACCACTTTCTAATGTTTTAAGCTTTCCAGAGATAACAGGGAGAAAAACGTTAAGAAAATGAAACAGATCTTTTCTAATAAATCATTTTTGCAAGCATTTTGTCTCTTCAAGATTCTGTGACATCCGTTCAGCTGAAGGAACACACCACTTGAATTGCACGAGTCATTCACCTTAAATATTTAATAATGCTTTCATTAGTTGCACTGAACCAGTGGAGTAAGATCTGTAATATCTACTGCTGGTCATCATTTTTATTCATTGTGGTTTAATAAGCATTATAATTACAGACAGAGGAAGAAATATGAGTTAACTTTGTGGTTTTGCTTGGGACTTCTGTGCACACTGGTGTGATTGGAAGGGATTATACAAGCTCTGTGAGCATAGCTGAGTGTATTCTAATATACTGGTGCAGAGTTCCATTCCTGGCACATTATTCTTCATATGAAAGTAACACCAGAAAAGATTCTGCATAAAATTGAGTCCTGACACTATTAACTCCATCTGGCTTAGTTGTGAAATATGGAAATTTGAAGGCCAAGTGGACTTGTTTTTGGCAGGTGTTCTAATGCATGCATTATCAGTGGAATTAGACTTCAACTATTTTTACCAACCATTTCCTATATTTGCTTGTAACTTACACAAATAGCAGTTATTTAGAGAGAACAGCCAGTGAGGGAAGCTTTTATTTGGGAAGTTTGTCAGAGTTCAAGCTAAAAGGCCGTTTGTAGGCATCATAACCTTCTGTGCTTGTTTCTCAAGTAAATATAGATGGTGATGATTATGATTTGGTATAACTTTCTCACTTTGATATCACAAAAGTGACTGTGTGCATGCTGTTTGCATTCTTATGTTTTAATGGGAGGTATAGTAGGGCAGACTGATATCTGGTGCATTTTTTAATGTTTTGTTAAAACATCATTTTTTCCTCATCAGCAACTTATGCGGGAGCGACAGCAGATGGCCAGCCGCCCCTTTGCTTCTGTCGATGTAGCACTGGAAGTAGGAGCTGAGCAAACAGACTTTCTACGAGGGCCATTAGAGGTAGGAACAGTGGTGCTGACAAGGGACCATTGTGATTTGCATATTTATATTGCCAGTCTCATCTGCATCTGCTTCTGAAACCAAGCAGCATCTGACTAACTGGAGCTGACAAGTCTCAGCTACCTGTGTTTTGTCATTTCCAAGGCACGGAGTTTTAATCTCATGACATAAACTGTACCTGAAACCACTGGAGACTCCGTTAGCCTGGGCTGGGGTGACAGGCAGCTCACCTGGCAGTCCTGTTGTGATGGATGTGAGCTGAAGGAATGCAGGACTCAGGCAGGAGTCAGCAGCAAATGTCATGCTCAGTCCTTCAAGTACACAGTGCCATCTAGTTAACATCTATCTTAATTAACAGAGATTACAACAAACAACCTAACTAAAGCACCTTAGAGTAAAAATTCAGTGTTGCTTTATACCCACAGGTTTAAAGCATACAGACTGTACTGCATGGTTCTGTTTGTAGGAGATTGCTACATTACTGCATTCTTTTATTGCAATTGCAGTGCATTGGAAAAGAAATAGTACTATGTAAAGCAATATAATATTGGAATGGTGTAATAATGCATGAAATGGATTCTAGAAGTTTCACCTGAAAATAGAGGGAAAATTACCATATGTGGATAATAATGAATATCTAATCTAGGTTGAGATTTTGGAAGATGATCTTCTACTCCTTTACTCCTTTAACTTTATTTACAATATTGTGTTCACAGTTATTACTTCAGCCTATTTGTGGTGGAGTCTGGGAACAAGGTGTGCTAGCTCTGAAATCTTTCAAGATTGTGCTCTTCATTGCTGCCAATTCTTCTTAAATTCAAAGCTTCTCTTACTTTCCTCAATAACCAGTCTTAGTGGAAGGTTGAATACAATCTGTCAAAGCTCCAAGGTTCATGGAGAATGAGTGATGTGAAAAACAAAAGCATAGAAAGAAAACGATTCAGTTATTGAGTACTTACTGAAGTGAGGTGCTCTGTCCTGCTATTGAGCAGGAAGTTGTTCTCACTGTCACAATTTAAATATTTGGAATAGGTGGCTTCTTCTTTGAAGAAGCTGTGTTATTTTCTGAGTTAATACTAAACCCCTTGCTTTCTTCACCAAAACCACCTTATTTCTGTCTCTTATCTTGGAAAAGAAGACCTCTCCACCTCCCCAAGCTGAGGACATTACACTGCAGTTAAAAGTTAATTTTTTTGCAATGTGATTTCATTGTCTCTGCACTGGTGTCTGAGAAGATTTTGTCCTGTTTTCTTTTCAAATGGAGGCAGTGAATGGATGATGAGGCATCCATACTCTAATTTTGTACAAACCGATTATTTAATTAAACTTTAGAAGTAAACATCACAACTTAATTGGTACATTTTCTTTCTCGTGTTTTTTATTTAGCACTAAAAGATAGAGATCCTAAAAGATTTTAATTATATTTTACAGTTTTTAATACCTTCTTTTTTTCCTAGCCAAGCATTTTCTAGCAATTGTTTAGAATTCAGCATCCATAGTGGTTTTTTCTTAATTAATACATAGTTATACACAGAATGAAGTCCATTCAAAATTTCCTTGGAATTATACTGATCTATATCTAAAAACAGTATTGTGCTGAGGATTAAATGCATGTGATTCTGGTATTGATTGTCCTTTGGTATATATTCTGTAAGAATAAAGGGGCTATATTAAGCTTCTTTATGAAAGGACACTAAAAGTTTTAGTTGCCATTCAGTTCTTTGTATTTTGCTCTTTTGGACTGAGGGCAATACAGATCACACATTTCGAGGATACAATGCTCAAGAACAGAATAGTATGAAATACCTGTAAACTTCAATTTATTGAAGTTTATATTTCATAGTTCATATTTATTAGAATCATTAAACTACATTGAATATTTTGTCATACCTGATGCCCATTAGCCCTTTCTGAGGCTGGAAGCTAAAGATCTGTGAAAAAATGAGAATATACAGTAACTTCAAAATGTTCTGCTGGCATGACAGAGATCTTGCACTGATATACCAGAGGTTCCAGTTTTGATGATGGTGCATTGCATTCCCTCTCCTCACACTTTTATTGGCATCATGTGTTACTCCCTGATACTTTGGACATTGTTGTTACACTTGCATTGACATTGGAATAACTCTGACACTTCCAGTGACACCACATTGATCCGTGGGCCCTCTGGGCACTGGGTAGTGTCACTGAACTCCTCCAGACATTGCTGCAAGTCTCCCATTCAGCTGCACAGTAGAGCTGCTGTTCGTTGAGGTCACCTGCCTCACGTGGTGGTGGTGATGGTTTTGTACAACTGGAGCTCTACGTTAATGCTGATGCTCTAGTAAAGGCAGTACTCATATGACTGCACATGGTAATGCCAGGATGCTGTTTAGTTAACAGCTGTATTTTGCATTTATTTGTAAATATCCATAGTAGCTATTTCACTGGAGAGGTTTAGTTTGCAATAGTAGGGCACTTTTTACCCAGTGTTCAGAAAAGATAAAAAAAACCCCAACAGTATAAATGCTGTACTTAAAATGGTTGCCTAGTTTAGATATTTACAATACAACTGATAATATTTGGGTCTATTTTCAGTTAGCAGCAATTTGCAACAGATTAAAATAAAATCCTGAAAACACTACAGAGGAAAGTTGAACCTCGGTTTTGGAGTCTCCATCAATCAGTCTATCTTTCTTAATGTTTTGACAACAAAATGACAGTATTTCCATATTAACTCCTTAAAAAAACTTTAATCTGCATCATATTCCTCCTCTTCCCTATATGAATGGCTTTTTAGGCATTGGCAATAGCCTTTGTTCTTACCCATTTAAACAACATTATTTATCAGTTTTTACCTTCTCAGGCCACCTTTTCAATGAACAAGTCTCATCTTGTTTTCTGTTCTGTCATGTTGGCTTTATTACAACTCTTTAATGTTTTATTGTTGGTTTAAACTTAACACAAAAGAAAGCAGACTTTGTTTTCCCCTTGCCCTCCTCTCCTGTGTCACACCAACCACTGCCTTCCTAATGATATGACAGGATGTTAGTTGGGATGTTATCCCAATTCTAAAAGTACCAAGCGACACCCGCTCCTGTTGTGCCATGGTTTTCATGATATTTAACCCATGCTAGTCCTGATCTGCATCTGTAATGATTTCCATAGCACTGCTTGGAGGTTTGTGTGAGCCCTTGCAGGAAGGTGAAGCTGGAGGCAGGACGCCCCTCACTCCCTCCTGGGCAGAACAAGAGCAATCTAAAGTTGCTGTGGTGGAGAGGGGAAGGGAAGTCTGGAGGCCAGTGACTCTCTGGATCCCAAAAGGGGAACAGTCCAGTGCAGCTCTGCTGAATTCACTGGTGAGCCAGGAGAAGGGAAAAGGACAGAGAGAATTCCCAAGGGCCCCTTGCCAGCAGTAGCACACAGCACAGGCTGTTCAGAGCAGAGCCAGGAAACAGCAAAAGTGCCCTGTCCAGAGAATTTGAGAATATTAGCTATTTTGTGATACAACCATGATTTTTTTCAGTACCACAATCATAAAAAAAAATCAAAGTAGCATCATAGATCAATAGATGCTCATTGCTGAGCTTCTTGGCACTCAGTGCCCTCAGTGTTACAATGTTTTTTATTCCTTTCATTTCTTTTTTCCAGACATCTGAGCCATTTCCAGACTTGGTTGCTTTTTAGTTCCTAGTATATACCAAAAGCTAAATCATTTAGGCTGTCTTCATGTTCTAAACCTCCTTTAGGCAAAATTTTTTCCCTAAAACGTAAATCATTTTTGAAGAGTTTCTTCTACTGTGCTGCTGACAGTTATTTCAGTTAATCTGTGTATTAATTGAGAAGTAAAACAATTTTTTTCCCCTCTTTGCCTAATTTCTGGGTATTTTTCTTTTGGAAATGGGGACATTATTTCTTTAGGTAAGACAAGGTAGACACTGCTGTAAACAAACACTTCTTGTCTGGTCATGCTAAGACTCTGAACAGCAGCATCTTACTGTGCTGCATCTGCTGGAGTAAAGACAAGCATGTTATTGCCTGCAGAAGGGCCAAGTGCAGATTTACTGCTGTGATGATCATCCATTTAATATATTTGTGGTATTACTTGGATTTTTTTTTTCAAATCAAAGTTATTTCATAATTATTTCTGCAGAAAAGCACACAGTAGATCTTTCAGTCATTTTGCCATTAAATTACTGCATTTTCCCTAGAGTTGTCATAGATATTAGACCACCCTCTGCTTCTGACAAGGTCGGATGATGTCAAAAGTTTTGAATTTCTTATTAAAATTGATTTTTTTTTCTCTAGCAAATAATGTTTTCTAGTGAGTAATATTTATGGTGCATTAAATAAGTTTTGAATTTCAGGCACTTTTGATAAGTATGAAGCAAATATTGGCCATTATTTGTAATTTATTTGAGTAAATAATTGGAAGGTATGCACTGACACTAGCAGCTGTCATTTTATACAAAGAATGGCTGCTGGAAAGTAGAGTGACTTATCAAAACACATTGAAATCCTGTAGTAGAGATTTGTGGACTTTTAAGTAATTGTAGTATATATTAATAAGTTGTACTGTGTGTTGTGTTCTCTTGCCAGTAAAGAGACTTTTCTCTTTGTTTACAAATAAATCTACTTAAGGTGGGTTAATGTTCCTATATAATTTGACTAAATCAGTGAGTAATTTTTGAAAATGCAGCCTACCTTATTTTGAACAAAATTCACCTAGTTGCATGCTTCATCAGCATTGCACCTGCATTGTGTTGATGACATAATGTCTAAAGCTAAGGAGCAGGCTCTTCCCAACTCCTTGCTACAGAGCACCAGCTTTCCTCTTGATCTGCTCAGTTCCTAATATTAGTCTCAGTATCAGAGTATCAGTTTCACTGCCCTTGCAAAAAGTAATAATTTATTTTAGATAATGGTGAAATTTTCCCTTGAATGGTGACCTTGGTTCCAGTGACCATAAAGGCAACTTGTGTTTGGCAACAGGAGCTATCAAAGGGCATTATAGTTGCTCTTCTTGCCTACTGAAAAGTCATGTCATAGTCTTGAGCTGCTCTCTGTACCTCCAGGGGGACCAGAGGAGGGAGAATCTGGATGAGAACAATGTGAGCAATCAGAGACCTAGAAATTATAACTACAATGAAAAGTCAAGGAAAATGGGGTAGGCTAGTTAAAGGTGTCCAAATAATAACTTGCAGATATGCAAAAGGGAAACAGCAATCAGGAAGGCAAAATCTACCTTGGTGTGCTGCAGGTGGCAGAGGTGTAATGGACTTAAATTGTAGGTGGGAAGGGTTAGGAAGGTATCAGGAAAAGCTTCTCATAATAAAGCTGAATCACTGAAAGCAATTGCCTGGGGAGGTGATGGAATTTCTTTTATTGGAAGCTTTTTAGAGCAGGATGGACAAATATTTCTGAGGTACCATGTACCATAGCTGCATTAGATGCCTCCTTTCAGCACTGTCTTTATTGTTATTCTGATTGCTCCCTAGCTCTTCCTTCTTCAGACTCTCTGAAAATGTTCCATTTCTGTTGTTTGAACACCTTAATTACCTTCACTGCAATGTTAGTTTTCTGGTACTGAATATTTATGACCCTTCATTTCACTTGTGCTGTTTTATTCATTGACTTACATCCTCTATTTTCTCTCAAGATAAGAAACTGTTAAATCATCTCTGACCCCAGCCTCTCCCTGACTGTAGGTCTGCCAAACATGATCTCCATCCTATTTGGAATAGCTTCAATATTCTCCTTGAAGTCTGTACTGATGATGTAATTATTTTTTTTCCTTAACAAGTGCATTGCCATTTTTATAGTCTTTCAAAATCCATGCATCCTAGACTACTAGATCTCAGAGAAATGTAGTCAGATGTCACACCTGACACTGAAGAGGAGAAATCTGTATTGGATTACATTTTTTCCTTTTCTGTATTGCTCAAAGATGACGTTAAATTTGCTGTCCACTACCTCAAGAACTCCTTTATTTTGTGCTACACTTTGACCTTGATGGCTCCCTGCCTTCTCGGCCCCCTCCCTCAGTACTGTTCATCCAGAAAACTTTCTCCTGAGCTATTGAGTTACTTTCCAGCATTTTTCCTTCTTTGTAAATGTTTGCTGCATATTGTGTGTGGTTTTTATGTGATGTTGTGTGCTAGGGATGTTATATCACCAAAATTCACATCTGGTGGCTCTTCCACTAGAGAAAAGCATTTATCCCAAAGCAGCATCATTTGGTTTGCACCACCTCTTTCCTTATATGAAGTTTTTCATGAAATAAGATGTTTAGATTTCACACTATTTTGCTCCTCATGTAGTAGTTACACACAACAGGGTTGCTCTGCCCAGTAAAATAACTTTACATTTGTGTAAGTTTTTTGTGGCTTCACCTAAAATGTATGTTTAGAAATGTGTGAGTGCTCTGAGCCTAAGATTCAGAACAAATACCTCACCTAGCTGCTCGTGCATACTGGTCACAGCTATAATTTTTGTGTGTGTTGTGTATACTAAATCAATGGAAAAGGTATAGATGTTCAATTTGTTGCACAGAATTACATTAGCAATATTTTAAGATTTCTGGGTAGCATTTTTCTTCTCTGGCATATGGGAAAGCTAAAAATAACCTGAGAAATTCTGCCTGGAGAAAGCCACTTTTTTTTTTTCATACAGACCATATTTGTGTGTGTGTTTGTTCCTAAAATATACACTAACACCTCAAAACCTGTTGATGTTTTGCTTGAGTCCTTAACTTCAAGTTTTTAAGAATTCTATATCAGTTCTAAAGTGTACCCAGTTTCTAAATGTGCAAAAAAAATTTTAAACCCCTATGTTCTTTTCTCTGCTTCTTTATTTCTGTCCTCATGGGCAAACAGGTGTTGTGAGAAAACCTTAGACATGATGTAGAGGAGGTTTGTCTAGGTGGAGGTTGATTTCCTAATATTTCAGCCTAACAGGAGAGTAAAGCCTTTGCTTATTACCTCGTGAACTGTAGGATCTGTAAATTCACAATTAGTTCTGAGAACCTGATTTTGTATAGGTTTTTTTATTTAAAATGTGTCTTTCCACTTCACAGAGTGTATTTGGCACACGCACTGCATAATCAGATGACTACAGAAATTGTTTGGATAAAAATATATTATTTGTGTTGAACAAAATTGCAAATAAATTTCATGCTCAATTAGAGGAATTTTGGCTTACAAGCAAAGTGTAGGTGTTTCAGTGGTATTGGCATGCTGTGAATAGAACTCTTAAATCAATGTATTATGCATAATTGCAAATCCAGAGTATCAAAGTAATTGTTCTGATTGTTTTAAAGCCTAAGTGTTTGTGTTTCTGTAAATGTTATGAATAATGACACTCTATCTTTTAATAAATTGAGTTTTGCAACATCTTATTTCATAAAGTAGACAGGTACAAAATTCAGCAAATGCAAAGCAATTTTATATACTTATATTTTTAAGTACCCTTAGGATTCTCCTTGAATGAATCTTGGTCATGGAAAGCTTGCCTTTGGATATGAAATCCAGGAGAGTGAGATGTTTCCAGAATTATTTTAATTTAACATACCAAAGCATGGAAAAAGTTATGCTGTCAGAATAACTAAAAAGCACATAGATGGGAATATTTCTCTGTTTACTGGACCTTTCTGTGCACCTGATTTGCACATGCCATTCTCTGACTGGCTGCTCTTTTAGTTATGTGTATTTTCTTAGTACCTCTTTTGGTTTTAGATCAGAAGCTATTTCTTATCTTTAAAGTAGGACATTTCTGTCTTTAAAAGGAAAGAGGAGAAGAAATAGGTACAGAAACTATAGTGTTTCATCAGCCATTTCCCATGTTTCCAGGTAGAACTGGGAACTGGAGGGTGCTCTTTGATTTTTAGCAACTTGTAGTCCTTAGTTCTAATTCAGATGCTTTACCTTCATGCTTGTTTCCAGCTGTCAACTCAAGATTCAGCTCTGCCTTCCAACAATACCACTGAAACTGCAGCAGACACAAGACAAGAACCCTGCCTGGGCTTTTCTTCACAAAACTTTGCAACCTGTATGTCAGGAAATATTTAAGTTTATGCTACTTTTCAGTGAAGTTTGATCATTCTGTACCATCTATCAAACTGGTTTTGTGTCTGAAGTGAATATGAATTATTTGCATAGAAGGCCCCTGCCCTGGATGACTCAAAGCTCACCCAAACTTCAGAAAGCCCCACTCCATGTGCCATCCAGCACATCCAATGTGCTTCCCATGACTCTTCAACCCAGCAGCACTTTACTGCTTGGTTCTGTCTGCTGTGCATTGGACATCATGATTCTTCAATTTCTGGTTGCAGGGTGGCTCAATTTCAATAAAAAGGTTGAAGCTTGTTAGTTTTTAGGTAGGCTATGAGCCCCCTTTGATCTGCTGTCTGTCACTAGGTGCCCTATTAAAGTTTGTCCCCATGTTTCTTATCAGCTCCCTTATCAGCTCTTGTCCCCAGAGACTTCTCCAGACTGAACAACCACAGCTCTCTCAACCTTTCCTCACAGGAGAGGTGTTCCTTTTCTCTGGCAATTTTGGTGGCCCTCCTCTGGATCCACTCTAGCAGGTCCATGTCCTTCCTGTGCTGTAGAAAAGTCATCTCATTTTTTCCCCTGCATATTGTGAGAGGCAGTTTCTGCTTTTCCACTGATTGTTCAGGAAGGTGTGAGTGCTTACAGGCAGACTGGATCACTTAGGTGTGACTAACTCAAATTTTCAAATAAACCATGAGGCTGGTTTATGAGTTACAGGGTGTGGATTCCATTCACTGGCTTTGGCAAAGCAGAGGTAGAAACATTGTATAAGGTGTTAATTTCAGTAATAATCTGAAGAATTACCTTTTCATAATAGGAAAACCAGCAAAATATTAGAATTTCAAAAATGAGTGGGCTCAATCAGAATTTACAGCCCAATGGTAGGATTCTATAATGGTACTGAAGGAACTTTCTCCTCGGACCATTTCTTCTGAAAATCAAAAGATTCTGAATGGTACGCTGCAATAAACTAAACACTGCAGTAAAGTAGAAGTTAAAAAGGCAGTTAGACTGCAGTGAAATTGGGAAGAACAGTGAGTTTGTATCAGGGCTATCTCCTTCAAAAAATCAGCAGTATTTGTGATATGTGACCACTTCCAGATATAACAAATCTCTTAGGGCTTCCTATAACAAAGATGGTAAAACATTATTGTTCATTAGTGTGAAGCAGTAAAGTTTTTAACAGACGCATAAGAAATAAAATTTTCCCTTTTTTCATCTTTGGTATATATTAATCTTAGTAGATTTTTATTTAAAGTAGAATTTTGCCTTTCTGAGTGCCATTCTTTGTACTATATCCTTGGCAAAAAGACCTTTTCCTTATCTTTATTATCCAGCTTTCAGTAAGAGACTAGAAAGTTTATAGAGGTACTTGCTGTCACCTTCTTGTCTCAACTGTTTAGGCCTTTAAAAATGATGTACAAATATTGAACCAGATGCAGTTAATAAATAGTTATTCTTTTCTACAAACAACTTATTGGCTATTAAAGGAAAAGTCACTGGGCTGTTGGAAAAATAGAGAAGCAATTTATTTTATATTGAGAAAATTTTCAAGGTGTAGGAATCAGAAGGAATAAAATATACCCTTCTGAATGTGTTTAAATGTCATTTTATGTGCAGAAAAGAGCATTATCCAATGACTCACAAATATAATTTATGTTTTGCAACACCGAGCACACAAATGCAGGATGATCTTTAAGATCACCACTAAATACACCAAGAGTCACTGACGTGACTTTGGCAGTGAGATCCAGTGAAATCATTTCCCTCTGGGCATATGGATGCTGTAAAGTGTGTCTTTCTTGGTCATTTATTTTTCATGGAGGAAATTTTGAAAAAAAAAAATTATATATATAAATGTTACCACTTTCTTATCAATTAAGTCAAACGTAAAAAATCATCTCCAAAGTCAACTTCTGTGTACCTTCAGGCAGTGATCGTGAATGTTATTTGAATTACTTTCTCCCATCACTCGTTGAACTCAAGGTTGAGTAGCACCAGGTCCTAATGCAGCACAGTATAGATCTTCCAGTGTACCATTAGTAGGAAAGTAGTTAAAAACTCTACTTACTCTGTTGGTTTATTGAGGAATAGTGGACTTGTGTGTATAGTAATGAATACATAGTAATTGCAGAAATATCCTTTTTTTAAATTGAAGAAATGTTTTAGTTTTCCCATTTCCTGCTATAATTAAATGGTAAGAGAAGCGTTTCAATCTGCATATCTGTTTTTTTTTTTTTTTCTCAAGAATAGTTAGACCATCTCTTTTCATTCTATTAGGACTTTCATGAATGATGTTCATTGAAATGGCAGCAATGTGCAGCATATTTTGATCTAGCAACAGTTTATAACCAGTTTGCAACTACTTTGCAAAATAAATAGCTAATGTAGCATTTTAATAAACTAACCCAGATGTCTCTCATTATTGACTTTTAATTCTGTGAAGATGTAATAGCTCAAGGGGAAAAGGAAGTAAGAGAACTGAAAGGAATTCTCAGACAGTGTAGGTACACATGCACTACCCACAGCCCTTGGCATCCACAGCTGGAAATGGCAGAAATCCAATATATTTAGTGTGTGATGTCATGCTTTGGGTTTGGCTTTTTTTTTACACATTCATTTGGGCTTGAATTTATGTGAGAGGGCAAAGTCAGAGAAACTTGTGTAGGATTTGGGATGAAGGATAGGGGAGTTTGTGAAAGTCTGCCAACCAGCTAATATTTCAGTAACATTATTGATCTAATCCAAAAAACTTATATATCTTGTACTACTTGGAATTGGTTTTGTTCCAAAAAGTTCTACTGTGCAAGATGAGGGAAAAAAATAGATAAAGGTTTGATTACAGACTTTAGGCATGTTTTCGATATGCCATCTTAGCCCTGACTATCTTGAGGATAAGGTCTAAAACCTGGAATTTATACTCTTTAGAAAGCCAGCACAGAAAGAAAAGGGTAGAGCTGATGTTTTTGCAGCAATCTCTGTAATAGCCCTTGCTGCTGAGGTGTGCTCTATTACTCTGTTTCAGACAGTTTTTCTAAGGACTTTAAAGTGTCCAAGTGTATCACTGAACTGAAGCTGCCATTAAGAGGTGAAAGTGGTGCAATCAACTCATTACGAGGGGGAACAATTTTAAATCAGCTGGGAAAGTCAGAAAGCATTATTCAGAAGTGCTTAAGGAGAAAGCATTATACAGAAGTGGTTAATGAGAGCTGGGACTGAAGGAGAAATTCAAAAGCTCTTCTCTACAATGGGTTATAATTGATCATTGCGTGCTACAGCTGTGTAATTGTAGGGTCTTCCCCCTGCTCACCTGTCTGTCCATCTTCAACTAACCAGCTTTTCTCTAGTAGGTAAATCTCTGAGCACCATTCTGTTCTAACATCATGATCACTGAGTTTGTTACAAGGTGAGCACTTCTGATAGACAAATGCAGCTATTTGTTAGCTGTGTATTTATGGCACTGGAGATCATCTTCTCAT
The DNA here is from genome assembly GCF_027579445.1 of Ammospiza nelsoni. Classification (NCBI taxonomy): domain Eukaryota; kingdom Metazoa; phylum Chordata; class Aves; order Passeriformes; family Passerellidae; genus Ammospiza; species Ammospiza nelsoni. The sequence goes on along the minus strand of NC_080640.1, from coordinate 7,481,829 downwards.
CAGCTGTTTTAGAGACTTCACATTAATAGGGCCAGGGAACTGATCCTTGTTAGAAGAACTCATGTGAAGCTGAAATTCAATATTTTCACTTACTGAATTTGAATTAGGCAGTAAATCTAATCTTTAGAAAATAGCATTCATCATGCACAATGGAATCATAGATAATTTAGGTTGGAAGGAATCTTTTGTAGTCGTACATCAATCAAAGAGACTGGGGAGGAGCCAAACCCTTGAGCAGAGTTAAACCCCCCTATGGTGAGATTGTTTAGGGGTCTATTTGATGGGGTTATGAATATTATTGAGGAAGCTGATTCTGAAAACTCACAGGGTCCTGTTCAAATGTTCAGCTACTCTGTGACAAGCCTTTACTAGTATCTCACCAGAACCTCCCTTCTTGAAATTTCTTTTTACTGCCCATTTTCTTATTCTTGTGAGGAAAGGATAGAATTACCAGAGTCAGCAAAAGACCCCAACTTAGGTTTCTCCTTTTAAGACTGAACAAATCCCTTACTGCCAGACTTTTCTTCCAATGCTTAGGCCACCTCTCACTGTTTTGTTTTCAAAGATACAATGGAAGATTTTTTTGAGTTTTGCTAAAGTCAAAGTTAACACCATCTAGCCTTGTCTTTCTCTGAGTCTGTCACACCATTACCAAAATATACCAGGTCAGTGGGGCAAATTTTATCTTTCACAAATCCATGGTGGCTATTCCTTGTCAAATTCTTGGCCAGGGCTTTTGGGAGGATTTCCTTCATAGTATTTCTTCCCTGGCATGGTGGGGAGCAGGTTGGGTTGAGCAGTCTGAGTTTCCCAAGGTCTTCCTTGCCTTTCTTAAAGATGTGTGTAACCCTTAATCACTACAACCAGTCAAAGATGGCAGCATCTTCTCAATGACATTGTTCAGTTCCCAGTATCCCTGCTGTTCCTGGGGACTTGTCTGTATCCAGCTTACATGATTCCTGAGCTCATTTCTCTGCTAACTCAACCAGATGTAAAACATGAGCAAAAACCAAAATCTGTGTTGCTCAGGATTTCAGGTTCTTTTGTGTATGTGGGGAAAAGTTGGCTGTAAAGTTCTTGCAAGAGCTGGAGAAGTTTTGATGTTAATTTAATCAAAGAACTGCTATAAAGGCATTTCCTTCAGTAGCATCATTTAAGAGTGCTCAGTGTCTGTTTTTCTGCTGATACTGGTAAGAAATATTTCCCAGGTTTTTCTCTGATGCCAGCCCCTAAATTCTTTCCTTTTTTCCTGGCCTTCATATTTTAGTAGTTGCAATGTGCACCTTTGTATACTATACAGTTTTTTTTAAAAAATGTGTTTAAATTTTGACAGTGCGTGTGCAGTTACAAAACACAGTTGGGAGTTATGACTTATTTGTGTAGTGAGAGAAGTTTGGGGTGGGGTTTTTCTTTTTTTTTGTTTTTGTTTTTGTTTTACAAGCTTTGTGGTAAATTGGGCACAGTGCAAAATGATACCAGCCCAGAAAAGTTTACTGAAGCTCAGAGCCTAATAAACATGAAATTTGCAGAAGTACTTTGTGTGTGGAGCAATAATTGACTATAGAAAGCATCCCAAATATTGGTAGGGAAGGAAAAGTTTTTCTTATTGTTTTTTTTTTTTTAATGCAAGATGCCTTGGCTGTAGTTCAATTTAAAGATAAAGGGAAATATACTAACCTGTGTTCTATACTGTACAAATTGGTAATGCTCTTTTAGTTCTTCAAAGAAGAAATTAAAGAGAAAGTAGATTTCAGGTGCCTATTAGAAAGAGTAAATAAGAAATTTTTTTTCTGCATCTGATTTTGTTTGATTTTTTTTCTTCTTTTCTTGGTATTATGTCAATTATAGTATGCATATTTATGTTTGACAGCTGCATTTTAAGAGAGGCCAGTGTTAAAAATCATCTCTTTTAAGGGCATCCTAGTATTTCTTTGCTACTATCTTCTCTGAAATACCCTGACCTCTCTTCTTAATTGTAATGAAATTTTATGTAAATAGATGGTACCTTCTTTTTGGAATAGGTGCATTCATTTGACTAATTAAAAGGCTCAATTCCATCATAAAGGCATCATCTTCTTTCAGTGATTTATTGATACAGTTCAGTCTGTGAGAGTCTAGGCTGTGTATTTTAGGTCAACAGGTGTGCTAACAAATACAATTGATACAAATTATATTATTCAGATATGTGTATGTATCTTAGGAAAGTTTCTGATTTTCCAAGAGAGGCGATGGAATTGTGAGCTCCCAGGTGTTGTAGAGTAAATAATCCCAAATTCTTTTCTCCTAAACATATTAGATTATTAAAGTATATAAACAGAAGAGTCAGTGTGATAAAAATATGCTTTAATTGCTTTCACAACAGATGTGGTTATAGAGTCTGACCTCTAGTTTAGCAGCATCTTTGTAATCAACATCGCTTAATTTCAACTCTTTCTTCTCTTTCAACTCTTCCAACAGGTAAACCATGTTCAATGACAATCTTTGTGATGTGTTAACTTGTAGTTGTAAATAATTCAATGCATGTCCTAATCTTTCAAGCATGTTCACATTGCAGTCCTGTCCTTTGGAGTAAAATTCAGACAAGCATTTTTATAGTCAATTGCACTATGAGAGAATTTACAAACAGAACTGTTCATGTGATTGTTGTATCTGGTTTTTTGGAGAAAACCCTTGGGTATGTAATAAAAAACAGCTTTTGAAATTGGAGGAGTGGCTCTCTTGGAAAGTGAATCCACAGTGTTCTATGAAAATACTTGAACCTGCAAACTGAGAAACTGTCCTCTGTCTATGACATGATGTTCCTAATGCAGATACTGATCTACTTCTAGAGATATTTTAATCCACAATGAATGTGACACTGAAGTTATTAAGTGTGGGCATTGGTACTCTGTTCCCTAGCTGAAAATGTCAGTTAAGACAGTGCATTAATAACTATGGGGTACATGGTGAATCTTTTAAAATTTGTATTCAGAAACTCCCTGTCACTAGTTTGATGAAATCAGAAGCAACTTGAAGTCAATGTGACACAAGAAAGGATACTCAAATATCTCATCTCTAATGAATGACAGTAATTAGCCATATTTCAAGGAAAAGATAATATATCACAGATAAGGAAGTTCATATTTCATAAAGTGCCCATTATGGGAGATGTAGGGCCAAATGAACTCTTATGTTACACTCTTATATAAGCTCTTTTGTCACAGAATATAATATTAAAATGATCATTCTAAAGTAAGTATTAAAATGGAGAAAACTTTTGAAAATTGATGGCTTTAGTGAACAGTCAATAGTATATATATTTATATATATTTTGTAAGGACTAATGGAATACTCATGGGAATTAAAGAAAGGCAGTTTGGCTCACCTCTGGTCATTTCCACAGTGACTCAGACAGTGCCAGCTTTGTCTTTTTCAAAAGGATAAAAAGCCCTGGTTGTTCTCAAGTATCTGAAAATCCTTTGCTGCTTATAAAGCCTAGCATGCATCACTGACCCTGTGATGTGGGGCCTTGGAAATGATCTATGGAAAGGGAATGAGGCTTTCCACATTGAGTGGAGATCCAGATTTTTCTCTTCCATTTTACAGTGGTCTGAGGTTCAATAGGATGTAGCTGATTGAAACCAGAATTTAAATCATCCCAATATCTAAAACTGGGAGTATTGGGTGAATAAAAATGTTCCAATTTACTGACTCTAAGGAGAAAACTCAGCTTTTTTTTTTTTTTTTTAAAGTATTTTTCAGCCTGTTTCCATAAAGATGATCAGTAGAGTCTTCTGTAGAAATATAGGTTTCTTATAAAAATTAAAGCATGAAATTCAGTTTCCTTATAAATTTCAGTATTGTTTAAACAGACATTGTATTTGAAAAGATATGTAATTTTTCTTCAGCAGTACTTGAAATGGAGTCATAGGTATTTCTACAGGTGACAGATTCACAGTTGCAATTTGGAAGGAATAAAAGATGTACTGTGGACTGGAACAAATATTCCTTTTGTATGAATACTATCTGAAGCATCCCATTGATGTGTTTGCATGTTCAGAGAAAATTAACACCGTTACAGTTCACTTTCCTTCCTTACAATGTGAAGCTGAGCTATCACTGTTCTAAGGGTGTGGCTTCAGACGTGCTTGAAATGATTGCAATGCTCCAGATTGTGTAAAGTGTCATAATTAACAAAGTGAGGTTATTTCACTATTATCTAAGAGTAATTTTTATAAACTGAGAAGTGTCTGTGGGGTATGGAGTCAGGCTCCCTGAAGTGTGAATGAGCTTTTGCTGATTGATAGCTTTGCATAATTTAAGTAATAAAATCTTTACAATGCAGATGAGGACCTTTTAGGGAAAGCAAATATTATAGTATTTCAGTAGCCTTGTAGCTATTTAAAGCATTCCATAGTAAATGATGTTTATTTAATGTTTAGGTTTAGAAATGCTTCTTATGTATTAGTAGATATCCATCCCACTTTACACACAGAAATACTGACAGAGAAAAATTGGAAGCAAGCCTAGTTTTTTTTGCTCCTTATCCAGTGACCTACTCATAAGTGACAGTATTTATATTGGTCCTTCCCATCTAGATATGGCTTTCAGCCTGAGAGAGGCAGTAAAATATAGCCCAGTAATTACTGCAGCTTCTCCTAAAAATACAAGGCTTAACTAGAACTCATTCAGAAATATGTTGTCAATTTAAAAATGCAAAATAAAGTGTTGGGATACATTTCTCCCTGAAGATTTTGCTATTGTAATGCCTATTGCTGTAGTAATCCAGTTTTAGATGCCTGACTCAGAACTGAATCCAGAGCCATGTGTGGAGCAGAGCCAAGAGGGAATACTGAAAAGGGATGCCTCTTCAAAAGTTCCTCAAACACAGCAGAAAGCTGATTCTGTCAAATCAGGATTTACATCTGAAAATGATCTCCTGGAGTTGTGCTTGTGCTTCTGCTCTCAAAAATCAGAGAGAGGGCTGCTGCATTTCCCCTTTGTGCTGTGCCTCAGACAGTCCCTGAAAAGAAGGGATGGGTGTGCCAGGCCATCATCAGCCAGCAGGGAGAGAATCATTTCTGTGACCCGAATGTGAGGCTATAGGGTGCTCTTGTCATTTTCTGCCATAACTGTGACTCTGCTATTGTAGAGAAAAGGGTTCTTGAACTCAACAAATTTGGTGGAAAAATGACGTGTGACCTCAGCTGCTGTCCTGGGAGACAGAAGATGGGGATGGCTTTTGTAATCTCTGCACTGAGTGATGTCCAAGCCTTTAATCCAGTTATACTGAAGTAATGTGGAGTTCATGAATTGCCCTTCAACTCAGAATCAAAAACTTCGTCTCTCTCTAGAAATATAATAGAAATAGGTTACAAAACTGTACTTTGACCAGGTTTAATTAATCCTGAATTTTCCATTTTTCCATAGGAAACTTGAGCAGAGGAATGTTTACTTTTGTTTTCCTGCATGTACTTGTGTAAGAGAGAAACACTGAAGTCATGAACTATTTTTAGACTGCAGTAAATTCTGAATGTGTAAAAGTTTCTTTGTGTACCAACAAGAATTTATTTGGTTTTGGACTTAGGTATCAGTAAAATAACAGTTGTTTGCTTTTTGGTTGTGTTGTTGCTGGGGCTTTTTTTTTTCTAGTCTTCCAGTGGTTAATACTTTTCACCTGTTTTTTATGGTCTATTTAAATCATGCCTTAACTTGAGCTGTCATAAATTTAAGAGCCACTTAAAGTTGTCTTGCCTTCATCCATTATGTCTCAGAGTCTTCAGCTTTTACTGGTACTTGTAGATTTTGATTTAATGGTCTTTTAAAAGTTGTTCAGTAAAGCAAATAGAGTTCTCGACACTTAGAGCATATTTCCAGTTTATTCTGGAGCTCTTCTCTGAATGCACTGCAATTCTCCATTTTCTATCTGTTTTGTGTACCAAAGGATGAAATCTGAGAGTTGATCGTAAACTGCTGTGGTTTTTTTAAGGCTTCATTCTTGGTAAGGTTCTGGTCAAAAATAATCATAATTTTACAAATCTGTGTAAAAGCATCCCTGCACTGTCTGCTGCTGTTTCCCAGCTCCCCCTTAGGAATGAATGCATTCAATGTTTAGGTAGGACCTTGCTTTCAGCTGTGTTGTGATGCATACATCTTCCTTAATGTTGTACAGTGTCCATCAATGGTAAATAACAGCTTCACACAGATCAATGTCATTTATAATCTGAAAGCTTTATTAGAAGAACTTTATTCCCATGTAATGATTTAAGTAGTGGCTTGTATGTGCTCAAGTATCAGTTGTTATAGGATGGCAATAGATATAGTAGCTTTTACTTCATCACAAATACCATTTGTTATAACCTGCCTGTATTTTAATGTATACTCCTATTTGGATCAGTCAGTTCTGGTGCTGAACTGAAAGCAAGATCCACTCATAGGTTTTCAGTCATGTGCTAATGCCTTGCAACTTTGAAATATGACCTTTTTTATTCAGTTGCTGCAGCAGTTTAACTAATGAAGTATGAACATATTTCTTTACAGAAAATTTCTTCAAAACAATTTCAAAACTGAAGCAGTAGGTAGTTTTTTCTAAGTTCCCAACATACTGAGGGGGTGGGGAGTACATTTTAAATTTATTAAGCTATTATCTAGATTTACTGAATATAGATAATTTTCTTTTGACCTCATGTGTTTATAATAAATTTATAAACTCGTAACTGAGCCTCCTGCTAGAAGGAAAATGTCAAATACCATATTTCCCCCTGCCTTTCAGCTATCAAACTCTTGCTGACAGGTGGGAATAACCATTTGATTCATGTCAGCAGAGGTTTGTGAGGTGTTAGCTTGGGTAATGATCCTAAATTAAATCTCTGATTACCTCCTCATTTGTGTCACTGTAGCTGTGAATCCGGAAAATCCGTTTAATGTTCTTGGGGAGGGAAATATCAGACTTAGAGAAGAGCTCTGAGTTGAAGTAAAGTGTCATGTTATTAGTCTGACTTGAAGCTAGGGCTAAAATACTTCCTCACTTAGGAAGATGTTTTGAGTGATTTCTGATAAACAGTGGTGCTACTGTAGTGCTGCCTATGTGCTGTTCAATTTTTAACTAGGTTGGTCAACATCTGTGTGCAGCCTGCAGCACCTTCCCAGTGGAAGCTCGGTCTGTAGCTCTAGGACAGGCTTAGTCCATGGATTACTTTTTGCTAACAGAAATGATTTATAGAAGCTCCCATAAGGAGAGAAGTCATGAGGCAAAGCACAGACAGCTTTTCATGCTGTAAGGGAGAAGATAGGAAGTAAGAGTCTGACCTATTTTTGAGATGGCATTTCAAAGCTTTTGCTGTTGGACTTTTTATTTTATCAAAATAATTTATGTTACTAAAGGAAAGTTGAAAGGGATTGCTAAATATTTTAGTTTATTGCTGCTTGTTTGCAAGTGTGGTTGATCTTCCTTGAAGTCTCAGATTACAGGAGAGTGTTAATACAGTGGTTATTTTGAAATGTGATCTCCCTTGACTAACAAGCATGCTGCACCCTGATGTGAGCTACCTGCAGTAAGTGCATGAAGCTGGGAGGAACCTTTACCCTCAGTAGTGTTTGACAGCTGTGAGTACAAGGTGCTGGGCTCTGTCAGATCCCTGTTGCAGGTGTGCTGGAACATTGATTTGTTTCAATGCCTTGTTTGCAAAGTAAAGAAAAAAAAAGGCTGATAGTATTTTCAGGAATGTATATTTACAGTGGTAGGCATGGACTGACATGGTTCCTGGATGTAAAGCTTTATGCAGATTCATAAACTCTTACATTATTATTCCATCTCACTATTTCACTGTAATGTAACTGCATGTTTTTATTCAGGCATTGCAGCTGAAATTCAGTGACTGTTGAAAATCTGGAAGGGGAAAGTATTTCCATAGTATTAAATTATTTCTAGCTGGCAGCTTCCTCAGAGCCTTTAAGAAATTGATGTTTTGCATAATTTTTCAAAGGCTCCAAATAAGCTGCTTTTTGCTTAACTTTCCTTGTTCCCAGTTGCCATCAAATACCCTGTAACACTTCAGAGGGAGGATGGAGAAAGCACAGGATGAACTAAAACCATCCCATGGCCCAAACCAGAGGACTTTTGTGTATTTTCTGTCTGCTGTGAGCCTTCTCTGCATTTTCCTCTTCAGCATCTGGACATCAAACTCTCCAGATGTCCTGAAGTGTATTAAGTACTTCCACAGAGTGTTTTGGCTGAGTCAGCCAGAAGCAACAGAGGACACTGCATCCATGCCAGTGTTATTAAAAGTACAGACTCAAGTCTAATACTGCAGCAGTAGGCAGCCATTTGTAATGAAACATGCTGCCAGTGGGAAGAACAGGGGTGTCTGAATGGTAAATAAAATTGCTAAATATTTTCCAAGTAGTCAATGGCAAAATTGAGTTACAGTCTGCTTTAAATTATTTACAGAAGAATTTAAATTTGCAAACTTATTACAGCAAGCTGCTGCTTCTAACAACACTCAAGTTCTTGAAAATTCAATGCTAAAATGAGTTATTACAAGTGAGTTAGCTGTCTGAAATTAAATTAGGTGATAAACAATCCATTTCTCTGCAGTAAATTGGCATTCATGACAACTAGTTCTAGTATGCACCTGAACCCATTATTCTTGGCACTTCATAAAGTTTCAATTGATAGCAATTTGTATTGACAGACTCTTATTGAATATAATTCTCAACAGAAACTAGCTAATCAATTAATTAATCCTAGTGTTACTCAAGTTTGTTTTTATGTTGCTCCATCATTCAGAAAATTAACTGTTAACACTGTTTACAATTAATATAACTTAAACACTTTAGTTTTCATTGGCTGAATTACCAAGCTTAGACTAATTAAGTAAGCATTAAAGCCTTCTGTATTGCTAGCAAAACTGAAAATTATGCATGCTAAATTGAAAAACACACAACAAAAAATTATTCTATAATACATATCATTATGCAGGATTTCAAAACAGAATGTTTAGTCTTGCATTTCCTCTTGAAAGCTGCTTGGCTGTGTGTGAAAAGTCCTAGCCTCTTCTGAATTGACTTGAGGGAGTAATCATCAGCAATATTATGATGAAAAGCACCATCAAATCATGTTCTTCTAAGGCTATCTAATAACTATTTGCATCTTCCCTCACATTTAAATAAGGCTTTCTTAGAATTCAGTGTTGCAAAGGAGCAAATCCATCCCACTGCCAGATGATTCTGGACAGATGCTGTAGGATGTGACTGCAGTGACAGTGCAGAGAATGCCAGGACTGAGCAGCTTGGAGCCTCCTTGGAGTCCAAGGGGCTTCCCTGGAGAGCGAGGGCCTGCTTGCCTGCCTCTGATTGCAGCACAGAACCTGCATTAACTATTTTGATCTGTGGTGACAATAAGTTAATTACATAATATTAAACCCTTAAATTCCATTAGATGCACTCTTGTCTTATTAAACATGAGTCCTGGCCCAGAGCCCTACCTCGCCCATGTGAACACAGAATTCCTCTTACAAATTAGGAGAATGGCCTTGCTCACCTTTATATGAATAAAAGCCTTTCTTTCATGGTAAGAAGTAGAACTTTCTGCTTCTGAGAGAGCTCTAGATTAAAACACTAATATTAGTCTTGTCTAGGTGGCAATCAGGAGGGCTATATGTTTTATCTGGGTCCATTAGTATCATTTGTGTATGGTTCTTTTTACCTCTGGTTTTCTTCAGCAGTTTGTACTGAGTGTCCTGATTTTGAAAGCTTTTTCAAATATCTTAATGATGTATGGTGTGTGGTGGGTACCTCTTTACTTGGTCACTGAATAACTGAATACAGTACAAGAATTTCAACAGTGGAGTAAGGTCATTTTCATCTTATGAGTCATGGTTCCAGGGAGGTGGAAGGCAGACACAAATGCCTGCTTGCTTGTTGTGGGACTGGCTGGAGGAGAAGCTGGAAGGAAATCTGGGCTTTGTATCCCAGCAAGAGGTGCTGGGGTAGTTAAGCTGCCTTGGAAGGAATGTCCCAAACGTCTTTTTCTTTGTTGCTTCCTTACCTTGGAAACAATCAGGGATTCTCTCAAAATCACTCCCATTGTCTCCTAATTACTGGCTACTAGATTGAGCCTGAGAGATGTTGGACACATCTCTTTGATACGCTAATATAATATTAAGGTAGAGGGCTTTTTATTTTTCTAGTAGATAATTTAATCTAAATCAGAATCTGACCTGTGGGGATGAAGGAAGCCTAACATGAAATGCTACAAAATTTCTGGTGCATACTTTTTTCAGACCTCTTTTAACACAGGAGGGCTAGAATGTGATAAATCAGTTTAGATACCGAAGAACTTGATTGGGATACTCAATTTTACTATAATAGCCTAATCTAAAATACTCAGTCCTTTTCAGCTCCTCTATACTCTTTCAAAATTGCTCCTAACAAGGACAATCTCTAAAAATGGGGCATTTGAGACAAGTTAATGGTGCTATAGCTACTCAGGATAACCATTACCGGAGAGTAGCATTCGCTGCCTAAGCACAAGGCTGGATTCAGTGAATAGTATCAAAGGTGTTCTCCAGCAACTTGGAGAGACTTGAAAAGAAAGAGATATTTACCATTTGAGATGTGCAGTTAGACAAAACCACAGGTTTAAAATAGCCCACAACTTCAACGTAGAAAGAAATGCAAAGTGAAAGAGAGGTTAACCTAGTTTTCAAGTCCTCTTCTGCTTAGATTTTGCATCAAGTTAAACTCCAGGAATTGAGACTTAGCTTATTCTGACTTAATTTCACTTTCAACATCAATTCTTTGGTATTTTTATCAATGCTTATTTTACTTAGTTTTTTTCCAAGACAATCTCATTACACTGATTCCCTCACTTTCTCTCAAAAATTTTCATGCAATTAAATGCTTGCCTTTAAGTTACTAAGTATGATGGTATAGTGCTGCATTGAAATATGAATCCTGCATAACTTAACTTGCTGTGGAAGTTTGACTTGCCTTATTGATAAGTTAGATTTAAGTGCTCAGCATGACCATTAGCAATTTCTCTAATTATGTGAAAAGTTAAAATAACATGAGGAAAGGACACAGAAGCAGGATTTTTACTATGTCAGGGGAAATGAAGTGCTGAAAATAAGATTTCTCTGTGAAATCTTAAAAACTGGGAAGAAAATGAAAATATTTTTGATTCATTTCTGTTCTTTGTCAACAATCTAATCACTTCAATATTTAACTGTTGATTTTTTGGAAAGAACTGCTGTTCTTTTTGGAAAGAGAAGGCAATGTATCTGAGTATGGATAGATAGGGGTAAACTGTCGGGGGTTTTGTTGGGGTTTTGCTTGGTTTTGCTTTCTGTTGCTGTTTTTAAAGAACACCACCGCCATCCCTGCCAAGACTCCAGACTTTCTAGCCTTGAGAAACTTGAGCAATCAAAAGCTGTTGCTCAGATCACCTAACCCAACTCCAGCCTGCCAAGGTGAAGGCACGTCCCTGAGCTGTTCTTTGGCACAATTTTGCCCATCTTTACCTGTTGCCAAGTCTCAATTCTGTTCTGGGACAGGAAGCAGCAGTATTGGAATATCTTTGTAAGTCTCTTTCATCCTGGCAAAGAGACACAGTTGACTCCATTAGTGATAAACATTAGAACACCGTGTGCCTTTTACTTCAGAAGCTTTTGGCCTTCAAGGTTGCATATTTATTTCCAATCAATTAAGAAAAATTGAAAGAACCAGGAAAAGCCATATATATTGCATGCAGAGATGATATCATAAGTTACTGTGTATTTTATTTACTGGGTTATTTGGAATACATCTACAAAGACACAAAGCTTGCAGCCATTTATCATTGACTGCCAAATTAGTCTCTGCAAATAAAGCAACTGGGGGGAAGGGACTTGTTGGACGGGGAAGAATCCAGCTAAAAGTGACTTCTCTTGGGAAAAACATTATTTACTGCTAACAAAGATGTTTTTTTGGTTCTTTTTCTTAATTGTGACTCAAGTTTTGTGATGCATAGCATCACAAATGGCAAATCTACTTCCTGAGATGTTGGCACTGAGAGCAATCAGACTGGTGATTGGGAGAAGGCAAGGAATAAAAACAACATTGAGAGCAGTAGATTATCTTAATAAAAGCATATGCAGTCATAAGGGAAGTTAGGTCTTCTGCTTTGAATTAAATTAGTGTTTGCAAGGTTACCGACCCCCTACTAAGTGAAAATGTTCTGCCTTCTGTCTGATGTCCCCATTCCTGAGCAGACATGCCACTGCAGGATGAAAGAATTACCTTAAAGTTTGCAACACCTTCCTTAGTTCCATCACCTTTATTTTATTTTATGTTCTTGTATTTAAGCCAGACTAGAATCTAACTCCAAATTTTCACCTTATTTAAATGAAGAATGGTTTCCTCCCACTCCAAGAGTGCTATATAAACACAAACATTTTCAAGCAATAACAAAGTACAGAACTGCTTTCTTCTTCATGTTGTGTTATCTGACCTTTCATTGGCATGCCAGTTTAATTAATGGTGCATAATTGCATCCCACTGCTGACAAAAAGCTGCAATGTTGTTTGCTTTTGTTAGTCAGGGCCAATTATCTGTAAAGTCACCCTTTTGAATTTTCTACAATCAATCATCACCAGTGTACGTCAAAAAAGAAAGCTGTTTCATCAAAAGGTGGATTTCTCTCACCCCACAGTTGTGCACATAACTACAGCAGTGTCCTTTGTCATCTTTTTACCTCAAGTAAGTGATGATTGACAAAGACTTGCTGGAGCAGGGTATTGAGTCTTCCTAGAGAAACTGTTCTCTCTAAATTTGAAATCTGAAACTACCACTAGGTGAGCTTCTTCTTTTAATTAAGGTATTTCTAAATGGGAAAAAATGTGTTGTGCTGCTACAAGAGCTTGAAGTTTAGAAGGGAACCCTAAGGGTCTCAGCCTCTCTCTGGGCCACAGAACTGCCGTGACTTTTTGTCCCTCTCTGCATATATCAATTCTCATTTTTGATGGAAACCTAAATTTCTTCTGGATGTCAGGATTTATCTTTAAACTAATATGCATCAAGCCTTTTTACTCAAGAAACAATGAGCAGTTCCTAGTCGAAAAAGCTTGATGCACGATAAGAAAAAAATATTCTTTGTATCACATAGTTTACCTGTAAACTGCTATTTACAGCACATCATTTTGACTTACTGGACTGGTTTCATTTACACTCCAATTTTTTTTACAACTCCACAATTTTATTAAGGTGGGTAGATAATTGTAACTTTAATATTGTTGAGATCATTACTAGCAGTACATGTGTATAAGATTTGGCAGCTTTTTCCCTTTAAAAACAGCATTTCTCTTTGTTCGTTTCAGTGGTATCTGTTTAAAGATAAAGAGCTGAAAAGAAAAGGCTGCAGATAGAGAAAAACCTAGACTTTAGAAAAGTTGAACATTGTTAGAAGTAGATGATGTGTCAGAAGTGGTCTTTTAAAAATAAAGACCACTGTATCTGTATCTGTATTTTGTGCAGGGCAAAATACAGAGTGCCTCAAAGTACAGCTGCAGAAATGTTAGATCTTAATGAAAGTGTTGGAAAGACTTCCAGAGCCACTGTCAGTCAGTCTGTGACCTGCTCAGAGTCTAAGCAGAGCAATGATCACAATTGATCATCCCTCCTTGAAATGAATACAGTAAATTCATGCGTGGGATGTGATCTAGTGAGGGAATGTGGTACTTTTGTTCTTCTCAAATAAAAGTGAGCAATATAATCTGACTGCAAGTAAGATCTATACCCCTCAGCAGAAGAACACATCAAAGCTTTTTATGGCTAGTACAGTTAATTGGACTATTCTAAAAATCTGTATATCAGTCAACAGGCAAGTCTGTCCTTTAGCAACATAATAAGTGGTGAAAAGTGTAAGTTTGGGTATTTGATCCTCTGTAAAACATTTGTAGGCTCCTTAACGACTGAAAAAAACCTTAATGGAAGTTCATCTAAGCAACAGAGCACTGGAGTGTTTAAATTGCTCATTGCATGGGAGCAGTAAGGGGACTCACATTATCAGCCTGCTTGCAAAACTGCTTGCATGCTTTCCTTCATTTCCTCTCCCTACACCTTTCTAACACTTGGGTGGATTTTGCATGTGCATTTTTGAGCCATGGGATGAGGGCAAAGAGCAGAAGGGTGTCTGTCAGCTCAGTAACCCAAACTGTGCAAAAAAGATTGCTCTGTGGTGCTGTGACATCTTGTGAAAGAGTTATTAAAGCTTCTGCTGCTCTTAACCAAACATGACAATAGGCAAATGTCCCAATGCTGAAAAGGCTGGAGTCAAAGCAGGGCCTTAGAGTAGGTCAATTATTTCAATTATCTGGAATTCATGATGAAAAACAGCAGCAGCCTTCAGGAAATATGCAAGAGTCTGGCAAATGCTTGATCAGTTATGACAGTGGCTGCCAAATTTCACATCCCATCAGGTTTTTGCAAAGGCAGAGCTTGGAGAAGGTGGAATATTTTAGTTCCCTCTGCTCCATCACAGCACAGTTCTCAGGAGATCCAACAGGCCACCAATTGCTCAGGTATGGCATCACTGGCAAAAATCACGTGGCAATAAGCAATCACAGGGTAGGCAGAGGGGGAGTGCATGGAGCAGATGGATTGCTTCAATTATTTGGGCCCCTTGATGAATAAGAACTTCAACTGCCATCAGCAGATCCCGTGGCAGGCAAGTAATAACTGCACTGCTATGACATAATTTAAAAATCTGGTGTGGTGTAAGTATTTCACCAGCTGTAAAACTCAGATTTGTCTTAGCACTGGCTTGACCCACAGCCACCTCCAGTGCTGAAGGGGGAACACTGAGAAAATTGTTTGTGAGTGCTTCCAAGTACTTCATGGCATTTCAGTTTGTTTTTACACTGCAGGGAGAACACTGACCCAGCACCAAGCTTGTTGTTGGCACCTTTCGATTTTATTGTTTTTCAGAAGTCGGCTGGGGAAAGCTGAGGACTATTTCATGTCAGTGCCAGGACAGAGACCAACAGCTTAGATCTGGTTATGAATAAATTTAAGAAGGCCTTAGCATCCAGAAAAGGATCCTTGTATGTTATACTAGGTTGAAAATCTGATAGGCTTCAAATTTGTTGTGAAAAAAATATTTAAGAGCATGCTCTCTTATTTTGCCTTCAGTCTTCCTTCAGCCTGTTGCTAACACAGACTACTTTAATCTCTCTCTTTAAATTTATTTTGATGTTAAAACAAGCTTATGATTTTTGGTATTACAATAAGGTACATGGAACCTTATATCACTATCCCCTTTCAGCTAGAAGTTTTTTTTGACTCTGGTACACAGAAATCTAGTTTACACATTAAAAGCTGAAGAACAAAGAACACTATAGAATTATTAAACTTTAAAAACCAAATCCCATTTGAGTTTTATCAAAACTAAAATCTGCTATCTGTTTTGGTTGAGCCTTTAAGGCAGAATAGAGAGTCAATAGGAAGCTTCTGTTTGAGCTAGTATGACTTGTTAACATCTTCCAAAAAGTTAATGTTATAAAAGATTTGATTTCTAAGCCCTTCAGTGCCTTTAAATTCACCTCAGCACATTTGTCGTCCCCATCATCTTGCTTTAACATAATGAGGGGTATTGATTACATTCCATCCAAAGAAAAAGTAATCATCATAAATATCCTTTATCTGACCTATTTCTCATTGCAGGGGAAATGGCTTCTAATTTGAGATCAAGAAATTACTTTTGATAGGAACAAATATCACAAACTGATGCAGAATTTTGTGCTTTCTCAATTTCCTGCTGGTTTGAAATCTTCAAAGTACCAAACACTTGTCACTGCTGGCCATTCCCACCCAAAATTGTCAAGAAGTTACTGAGATGACCTTCTTGCCTGCTTTCACATCTTTAGTGTAATGAGTGGCATTTTAATGGCATTCAAGTGGTCACCTCTTGAGATTGGCTTTCCTTTTTTTTCTTCCCTTCCTTTACTATTCTGACCAAACAGTGTTAACTCAGAAGAGTTCAAAATCAGGTATAGCTTTAAGCTCTTGCATAGTCTGCTCTTCTGTTCAGATCAGGTTTGTGTCTGCCCCTGTGAGTCAGAACACTAATGGTTACACAGCTGCCTTGAAAATTGAGGACTTTAAAATATTAGGGTTGAAATATACTTTTTCTCACTTGTGATTCGCTTAGCTAAGGCAGAACCATGTTTCATACTTTTCTTGTAACCATCAAAACTTGTAATTTGCTTTGGAATGAGGTTTTTTTTAAAATGGAAGTCCTTTAGAAGCTACAGATATAGCAGTAATAAAATTAATTATTTCAAGTCTTGTAAAAAAATAGATAAAACTGAACACATTGCTTTTAAGGAAAAGGTTTTGTTGTGTTTTGTTTTGTTTATTTTTCAAAAATATGCTGAAGATTGACTCTCCTCTTGTTAGGTCTTTTCATACTGTTAGAACAAGACACAATTGACCCTTTATTCTAGAAACAGTTTGTGACTTAGTCTGGCAGGGTGGTGCAATAGCAGAAGCTTGTTAACATCCAGAAAAGAAGAAATAAAACTGAAGTTACAATGGCTTTAGGTGAAAGAGGGATAGGAAGAGAAGTGAAGAATAAAATTAATATAGCAAAGAACTGGAGGTGACTGTGGGGAATTAGGCTAAAAAGGGTCAGGAGATCCCAAATGGGCAGAGACACTCTGGAGAACAAAACAGAGTTGTGAGTGATGCTGAGAGGAAGGCCAAGACTAAAATCTTATAGGGTCTCATGGAATTGAAAAGAAGAGTAGCAAGGACAGGCTACTTTAAGAGAAAAACAACAGAAGGAAGAAAGGAAGAGGTGAATAGATGACTCTGGAAAAACATTTTTTTTAAAGGACAGAAAGGATTGGAAAACATACAGATATATAAAAGAAATTAATTTTGAGGAAATGTGAGCTAGATGATGTGGAATAACAATGGAGAGGTGAATGAATGGTATTTGATTGAAACCAAGATTAGCTTGCGCCTCTTTTATTTTAGACAATCACAAGTTACAATTGCAGGTTTTTGCTTTGTGTTCTATGGCATTATCGTGCCCCATTAAATAACTGACTTGTTTCCTTCCAGAGAAAACTTTGCTTCTCCCTACCTCCAGTAAAGCAATTTAAGTGGATACAGAACTTCCTCATATTCTAGAGCTTTATTCAAAGTACTTTGTACTTGTGTAATATACTGATAGGATCTTATATCACAATTCTTAGCCCCTTAGAAATATTGTCCCAGGAAAGGCAACAGGTAGTGTTTTTAAACAGCTGTCAGCACAGGGGAAAAATATTGTGTTTATACGTGTGGTTTTCCAGAAAGCCTATTTCACCTTGGGAACACTTAGCTAGAGAGTTGACCAAAACTAAACCTGCAGAAACCATAGAAAAATGTTTCAATGTGCTGTGGTTTTAATTGAAATACCTCTGCATCCATTTTTCACCTTCAACACAATGCTCTCATACAGTGGTCCTAGAGATAAAGCCATTGAAGATTGTATTTGAAGGAATGAAGATAGTTTTTATTGGTGTTCTTTTAGGATCGGCCACAAGGACTGAATAATGCTCCCAAAGAAATACGTTTGGATGAAGATGACTGAACATGCAGATCCAAAGGCCTTTTAGGATATGGTGAACCTTTGGCCTTGGATGAAGAATGTTCTTGGATGAAAGCACTCCAGCTGAAAGACTTTGTCTTTGCCTTTTGCCTTGCAAAGATATGAAAGACAGAAGGGAAGCAAAGATTGCAGCTGAATTCTTGCAGGCTGCAGTTAAGTGGCTGATACTGGCATACCTCCCTCAATACTGTGGAATGTCACGTGCTTGTACCCCTTACCTGTCTCCTGGGACTCCCCAAAAGCCTCTCACACATTTTTATGGATTTTTTGCTTTTTGTTTGCAAGTTATATTAGTAAATTTTAATTACATAGTTTCTGCAACGATGTTAGCACCTCTGGGGTTTCTGTATGTCATGTGTAGCTCTAAAATGCAGAAAATATCTATGCTTGGTTGATCAGATTGTACCATGCTTGTACCTGTGACTGAACAGGCAGTTAACTAATAGTCTTAGCTTTTCTTCATGGCTAATGACTTGCCTAAGTTTAAAATGGCAAGAGTTCAGTACCTCAGTCAATGAGCTGACATTCACAATGTGGTCAGCCACGGCTGCCTGGGCATTCTAACAGATTTCTACCTTGAACCTCTGTGTTAAGTCAATAGGAGGATATCTTTGTACATTTCCTGACTAAATATTCAATACTTGAAACTTGATTATACATTTAATTATTTCACCTCCTGAAGTGTCCTTATTTTCACTTTATTATAAATTGCAGCACTGTTAGACCAGTTGTGTTTAATTTCCTAGAATGACTTGAACCACAGTGTTTGCTAAGGTTGACCTTCAAAGTGTGTCTGTATAAAGACATGTTGCCTAACCACGTTGGTTACCTAAGTAATTCTGCTAATGTGTAAAAAAAAAAAAATTACTGCACATAGAGAAATGCTGTACCAAAGTTAAAGGGCTCACTTTGCCTTTGTCTTTCCTTGAATCAGTCTATGTGGAGAGAGGAGAGAGGTTTAGTGATTTTCACTGTCCTGGGTAATTTTGTATTTCTCCTGTTGTCATATCAAACCCCACATCACAGTACCTTTTGTGCCATCTAGGCTTGCTGAGTAGATCTGCAAGAATTTACAGTATCTCTGTTTTAAATGTGACCCCAAGCTCATGTAGTAACCACAATTCTCAAAGGACAGACCTGAACAGAAACTCTTTCATCAAAAAGTGCATCCTCCTCCAGGGTAGCTTAGGTGAGCCTAGACTTCCCAGATAAGGACATATTAATTCTCCTGAATATGCTCTGCCACTTAGAGTGTTTCTTCTGCTATTCTATTTTTTTTTTTTCCTTTGGCACCTCCCAGCTGGTCTAGCTTTACAAATGCAGTTCTAGATGCTGTTTTTAGCCATGGAGGCTTTTCCATATGATGATAGGGACAACTGCCTCTTACCAGCCCTTAGCTTTTCACCTGAAGAACTGAGAGACAACAGCCTGTCTTCAACGTGTGGCTTTGCTTGCTTTTCTCCTTGTGTCTCCCTGTGTCTCTTCCTCTCTCCCTCTAATCTGACCTTAACTGTTCATACAAATTGTGCATGGCTACTGGAAATGCCAGTTACTGCAGGTTTTCTTTGCTGGCTGAATAATACAAAATAATTCCTGCTGAGATACGTGTGTGTGTGTGTGTTTGTGTGTGCAAATTGTTAACATAAGCTGCTACCAACTTGTAAAAATGCATTGAGACTATGGGAATGTGTGTATACATAAAGAAAGCTAGAACATGGGATATCTAGGTGCTGGACAGTTCAACTGCATTGTTTATCATTGGTTATTAATGTACTGATGCTGTTTTCTTACCGACCAAATAAAAGAAACCCTTACCAATGCTTTGCTACTGAGTAGTGTGTGTGTGGCAAAGAGGACCAGGGTATTTCTCAAACAGAAAACAAAATACCAGGAGATATGTCAGGCTTGACCAAAGTAATGTGTTTTTGCAGTGATCATGCCCAAAACCAAGTCAGTAATCAATTAACTTGAAATATCTATGTGAGTTTAAGTTCTCCTCTCCATTGGCCACCATTAAAATTGTGCAGCATTTCTGATTTTGAAAATTTCATCCATGTCAAATAATGTTTTTGTGTGCCTCTGCAGCTTTTCCTAAGACTGGGCTTCCTCTGTTTCTGGGCAATCAGGGGAGTATTTACTCATTTTTCAGAGTTATTTTCTGTGTGGTTGTAGTGAACACTTTGCTGAAGATGTGAAGTGGACAAGTTTGCTGGTCAGGTATGTGGCTTTCAGTCCAGCTTAGTGCTTTGTTCCTCTGATGCTGGAGTTACCATACTCTGTTAAAGATGTGTTGCTGGCTGCTCCCAAAAGGTGAATAACAGTCAGAATTAGACCACAAGATGTTTCCTTTTCCATGTATTTTCCAGATATTCCTCATATCCACCTTTTTTCACCTTGTTTTAAGCATCAGTAGTACTGTTGTGTTGGCAAAATGGTGTTGTGTGTTTTCCTCCTTGGTCACTTGTGTAGCTTCATCTCACTCGGATAGAAATTCTCATGCTTATTTACTACTACTCTGCATAATTAAGAGTGCTGTAAATCCATTATATAATTCTGAAGGAACATTAGAAAAAGAATTCCTAGATAATTTGCATGTGGGGATTTCCCCTTGTATTTTCCATTTGGTGGATGTGCTCAGAAGTTCTTTACTTCAATCAGCTCTGATAGGTCTATCTTCACATAGAAGGGACATGATAAAAAGTCTTATATTAGATTCTCTTTTTTTATTTGTTTGTTTTTGGTTGGGTTTTTTCAGGGGGCGAGGAGTGGGTACGTAAAGAATCTCCCTTTTGACTTTAAATCTGAACTTCTGTACTTGACTCTTGATTAGGAGATGATGCAAGATGAGACTCATTTTTTGTCTAAAAATATTGTGCCAACCTTAAACAGATTTATATGGAGGCTTTCTTTTTGCTCCTGTTTTCTCCTGTTTGCCTTTGTTTCTCAAAGACAACTGCAAGGGGTGACGTATCTACTCCACACAGAGTAGATGCTTGGTATTGGGGATTCATTTATCATGAAGACAAAACATAACAAGATCCTGAGGCTGAGCCTGAAAGTCAGAGAATTTGATCAGGAAAGATGATGCACATTTTCAGAAGCCAAAGTATTTTATTATTGGAATGCATCATTCAGGGAATATGATAGATTTTCCATTAGTGGAAGTCTTTGATCAAAACTGCATCTCTTTCTAAAAGAGGAGCTGCCTCAAGAGCAAGCAGCTGAGCTTTTTGCAGAAATTATTGAATGAGGGAGATTTGCCCTTTTCTTTATGCAGGATGAGTCAGATATGGGTGCCATAATGCCACAAGTAGTAGTAGTTATTGTATAAAAGATTAGACTTTTTCTACAGAGGCGCCACTTGGAAAAAATTGTGAAAATGGAGCCTAAAGTAACTGCACCTTGTGCTGCTGCCATCAGAGGATGTGTATGACAAATGGTAAAGTTAATTTTAAGGGTAACCTTGTGTTCATGTGATCTCAGTAATGTCTGATGAAGCAAACAGATGCTTTCATGAAGGCTGAAGACTTGGAAAAAAAATTGCAACAGCTTTTGTCTTCACAGGTCAGAACTATGTGTTCACAGAGTGATGTGACTGTGGAATTTCTTCTTTGGTGCCTGAAACAGTTACCCAGAAAAACTTGGGGGCTCTGGGTCCTTTTCAGGCTGTAGGGTTTAACTGTAAGTGTCAGGAGAGGGACACAGCTATCATGACAGTGTCGATGTTGTGAGTTTGACACAGTCCCTCACTTGGTGCTGGGCACTGTAGTTGCCAGTGGTTAGAAGTGCAGCAGGAGGAAAAATCCTGGCAGACTGGAAATTAGGGCACCAAGCTCTGCTGGCAAGCAGAGAGTAAGAGATTTTGTTTCTGGAGCTATTTTTTTAGGGGAGGTTTATTTGGGGTTTTTTGTTAGTTTTTCTTTTGCTTCAGTATTTGGTGTGGAGGAAGTTGGTCCCCAGGCTTGGGCCATGCTTTTTCTGAAGTGACAGCTGAGACCTACAGCTATGGCACCCATGCTCCAAGAAAAGGCTAAATTGCCTGGATTTCAGCTGGATGTGTTCACTGAATTCCCACTAACTCTGCTATCACATGATGCCTGTTGCAGGATTTAGTCACAGCATCATCTCCACCACTCCTGGATTACAAACATGTTATAGCCCTGGACCCTGCATGAGCTTAATGCTGGACAGAACAACCCCCTCTGGAAATTATGGTTTTAAATTAGCCAAATTACAGAATCACTCTTGCAAACTGAGATGTCTTAGGACTGTTTGTGTGCAATCACAGCCTTCCCATTGAGGCATCTTATTCTTCTTAGTTCTTTTTACTGGACATAGTTAATGAGAATCTTTCTGTTCTACAAAGCCTGCTCATAAATTAGGCTATTTTCAAAGTGTGTTTTTTACAGTTATCTTAATATAATTTCCAGTTGTTTTCCACAATTTCAGAGATGATATAGAGGTGTTTTTCTGCTCTGGGTAATAATTATTTTTCTTTCCTGGAGGTATGTAGTGGTCACTGATCCCCCAGATCTTACTTATCTTGCCTTTTTTTCTCTCTTTTGTGTGTTTGTGTGTCTGACCTGTGCAGAGACAACTGAAACTGGAAAAGTTTTGCCATAATCTTTTGTCTTTCTGGAACAGAAAGCTTTTTTAGGCTTCAGAGATGAAGTTAGTATGTTATAGGCCTTTCCCTTAACCCTCTCCCATGATTTTGACCTCATGTAATTAATATCTTTGGGTTGATTTTTTAAGCAGTGCTGTTACTTACCCTGCATCTCTTCAGCTTCACTTTTCCAGCATCAGCTGTTAGAGAAGAGATATCAGAGAAATCACCAGGTCATAACTTTTTTTGTAATAATCTCTTGTCCTACTAGATCTCTTTTCCTTCCTGGGAAAGGAGAAGTTGGAACCTGCTTTTACTGTGTGTATTCTTGTTGTAGAAGTCTGTTACTGTAAATGTGGTCACATGATGAACTTTTATGGGTAAATGTCCAATTCTTCTCCTTCTGGTGGGAGCAGACACTACACTTGCATGAGTGCTATTGCTACGTGGGAGGAAGGGGAGAGAGGGAAAGAGCAAGAGGATCTGCAGGGGATAATTTTCCTTTGGGATTGAGGGAAAGATTTTCCTTCATCACATTAGCAGGTGTGCTTTGAGAGCCTGAGAGAGGCAGTTTGCTCCTGGAGAGTTTCTGCAGGCAAAATGTGACCTGTGAAAGGCTCTTAACGCCAGGACCAAACACGGCAGCTCTGCCAGTCTCGTTGTCCCTTTGTTCTATTGTCCCACATGGTCTTGGCATGTCACAGCCAGCTTTGAAGGCAAATTCTTTTAGGGGGTGTGAGACCAGGCTGCAGTTCTGGAATTGGTCTGTAATTCTTCTCCTTTGTGTGTTGAGCTTGGTAACAAGCCATGCTCCCTCCTCGTTATTGAAATGTCACATTTTGACACTTCTCCTTTGTATGAACTTTCGTATTCTGTTGCTCTTCAACGATGCTTCAAAAATCTTTAAGCTCCCTTCCAACCCCTTAACATTGTATGAGAAGTTCTTAGCTATGGTAAAATAGGTATGTGCTTCAGTGCCTTGCAGCTGACTTTGTCTTGCTCCTTCCTAGCAAGAAGGGTAAAGTGAAGCTTTTAAAAGAGCAGAAGTCAAACTTGAAAATGGTTGTTTTTTTTTTTTCCAGAGGCACTGTAAAGTGTTCAGTGTTAGTTTACTGTTACCTGGAAGCTTTGCATGGGGCCTTGGAGGGCACTATGAAGTTAACATGAAAACTTGGGGGAAGCATATGTCCACATAAATTCTATCCCAACTTTTCCATGGAAGTTTTTACCCAATTTTCAGGAATTGCTCTAGCAATTTAAGCATTACTTTTGAATTTTCTGAGGTGAGATCCCAGAGGAAGATATTGTGTTATTTTATGTCTTAACTTAGATCTTGCATAGCAGGATTTTTATAGATGAGAGTATGAAAACAAGATGTGAAGTACTTTAATGACCATGACTTGCTTTCTCTCCTCAAGAAAACCACCTTCAAAATTCATTGTTCAGACTGAAATGCAAACATTTTTTTGATCCCTTTTTCCCCCATTTTCCTCTTTCATCCCCCCACCCCACCCCCCAAGATTTCATTGCCTTCTCACAAGAATATTTACTTTGTGAAAGTATCCACAAGAAGAGAGGCTAGAAGTGGTAGTCAAGTGATTGGCTTCATTTTGTACCAAGTCATACACAATTTAGTTTTCAGATAACACATGAAAAACCGCCAACAAGCCCAAAATGCAATATAAGTTGTCAAAAAGCTGACACTCTAAATACCAGAAAATATTAACATCTATTGTCAAGAAAAATACAAAGTATGAATCACTCCATCTCTGTGACACATTTCAAAACTGCTACACACAGCACAAACTATAGTGTTTGATGCTATCAGGGATAATAGTACTTGAGAGTTCCTCCCTGAGCACCCAGCCTTGCTGCTAAAATGGTTCAGTTGTCTTGGTTTACAGTCCAGAGCAGCTGAAAAAAATGACGAAGATTTTCTGTGGTCATCTTAGCTAAAAATGAAAGCTGATAAAGAATCATTGTTAATAACTTCAATCAGAGAGGGGATAGTTTCATTTTTTTTATTACATTATTGTAAAACAAAAGATATATCTACATTTAAAATTTTGATTCATTTCTTGGTACCTTGCAGAATATTTCTAACCGGATGTGCCCTTTTTGATCAGTTCAGTTATGTCCTACAGAATTTAACTTTAATTCCTGTTTTAATTCCTTCTGTTGTCAGGTTCTTGATAGGCACATCAGGAATGATTCCTGTGCTCAGCAGCTATGTCAGTCCCAAACAGAGGAGTCAGAAATATGTCAAGGAAGGCTAAAATATAAAAAACTTGCCTGTCTGAAAAGCTTATGAGGAATTGTCCTTCTTTAGCAAAGCCACCACCTTTGATTTTTGTTGCATTGCCCCGAGCTGGGGGTCTCCTGTGCTTTGAGCAGGGGCAGAAACAGCTTCAGGGAGAGCTGGGGGAGATGAAAGTCTTTCTCTAAGTGGCCCCTTGCAGTCAGCACCTTGTTTCAGCTCCAGAGAGAGCAGTGAGAGATGAGTATCCAGAGTGGTTCCTCCTGTATATTCCGGAACAGAACAGTTCTATTTGGCTATACTGAAAGGAAAAAAAAAAACTCAGTTATAAAGATTTGTGTGGGGAAACCACAGTTATCTCCACAGAACACTATTCAAAAGAAAAACAAGCACAACACTGGAAGATTTAAAATTATAATGGGGGTTGGTGGGAGGAGATTTGTTTTATTTTCTTGAACTCTGTCAGGCTCAGTGCTGTGACCACTTCTCTGGGATTTAACTCATTAAAAAAAATCCTCATTTTGGTGGGTGTTTGGTGTTTTTTATGTGATGTTTGGGGTTAGGTTTTTGGGGATTTTTTTGGATATTTTTGATTGAGTTTTTGTGTTTTGGCTTTTTTTTTGGGGGGGGGGGGGGGGGGGAATGTGTTATTTGGCTTGTTTTGTTAAAGGAAAAAGATCACAATTCATTTTTCCTCTGGGGAAATTCAGACATAGTAGTAGGGAAAGCACTGTGACATTAATCCTGTATTTATTCTATTTATTATTCATATAGAAGAAAGAAATGTAATTTCTGCTTTTAGTGCTGACTTTTACCCTAACTGCAGGTGTACAGTTCCTGCCTCTGAAATGAAAAGTTAGAAAGAAGAATCTCTGGGAAAGGTGGTTGCAAAATCCCTGTGGTTACTGAATGTTGAAATGCAAGAGGGAGGAGAACATCATAAGGCCTGTTATAAATATATTATCTTACCTGAAAATGAGGCAAATTAATTGTAAATCAAAAGAGAGAACTTAGATCCTTGCCTAGGTTGCCTGGCATACAGAATGTGTCTCTGAGGATGGAAAGGTCACTGTAAAAGCACTTTCAAAATAGAAGGGCATGGTTTCTGTGTCTTTGGTGTTAACCCCACTATTAAAAAACACAAGCAAAAAAGTTCTTTTAAATTATGTTCTGTTTAGGTTGTTTTCATTATTACAATGTCCCAATTGCTTCCAGCTGTTCATTAAGGAATGCAAATAGTGAGCAACTTGTCGTTTGTTCTTTTGACCCTGCACATATAAAGCCTCTGAAAAAGGATGGCAAGGAACTGATTCTGTTCAGTTTTGCATTTTCACCAACAGGATTGCATCCCTTTTATCCCTGATGCCTGTGCAGAATTCTAGGAGTCAAGGGACTTCCAAGGGCCATTAGAGACGGAATTACAAAGAGCCCAGCTGAGTGTGCAATTACTACAAAGCCTTTTTTCTTAAACTGGTTAACTTGAAGACATTTGGTGTGGGTATAATTAAAGTAGAATGGGAGGCAATACAATTATTTTTTTCTGGTTTTAGAAAGAGGGGTCTGATGAGAGATTGCTTTTGTCCAGTAAGATCTACTTTAGTTCCTTTCTGTAGTAAAAGAGCAGAGGATGGTGCTACAATTAATCCAAAGACATTAAAAGGGCAAATCCCACTTTTTTTTTTTTTTTTTTTAAGGAGGAAAAATGCATGTTGGATATGATGGTGCAATACAGTAGAATAATTTCCAAAGACAATTAATGTAAGTACTGCTGTTGGAGAGAGGTGAATGATGAAGGTTGGAAATTATGGTTGAGAATATGCAATCTGGAGCAAGGAGTGCTGAAAGAACATTAAAGGGGCCTGTCAATATGGCCTGATTTCTACCATGACTTCATGTTATTTTTGAAACTTCTTTTTGGCAGAAAGCAAGATTGTGCAAAGTGATGATGATATAAGCAGCATGTTGGATGATATAGCCTGAAAATGAATACACTAAGAAATCTTCAAATCAAATGCAGTTGTGTCCAGGAGGAAACAATTTGCATCAGAAGTGTTCTGTAGCTTGCTGCACAGGCTTGGCAGCCCACACTCCCTCTGCTCTGTGTTATCTCATTAACATTATTATTTGGGAGCCAGAGTCAAACACTTATATTGGGTAATAGTTATGACTACTTGACACAATGTCAGTAAAATGCATTTTTTTTAATGTAATTAGAATTTTGACAGGAAAGAGAGGAAGAGGCAGAAAATGAGAAATTAGTTATTTCCTGTACCTCTGTCATTGCACACATTAAGCTTCACTGGTGCATTTTGCATGATCTCATGGCAGCCCCTTCACAGCAGCCTCATCACTGTCAGATTTAAAGACAGGATGAACCAAACAAGGGATGATAAGTTAGAAATGTTGCTGGTTAGACCTTTTAGATTTTCTAAATCGCAAGAGGTCTGAGACAGAATACTGTAATTCTGATCTTGCTGGGAATCTGGGTTTGTGAAAATAGAAATTTTAAATAAAACTTCCCTAAATTTTCAGGTTAAAATTTGCACTCATTAGCCTGGACTCTCTGTAGAATAACAGTAAAACTATTATCACAGTAAAACTTTATTATCAAAGGGAGGTGAGTGGAAGTTAATTCTTATACAGGTTTAGGATTATAAGAAAATAAAGTGTTGTCATGGGATTTTCTTTCCTCTTTCAGAAAAAAAGAGGTTATGTGCTCCTTTAAAAGAAAAATTCATTCTTAAAGTCTTTAATATGGAGCTCAGATTTCAGAGGTCAATGATCCCTGCATACAGGCAGACATCTGCTACCAGACCTCCATCTGGGACAGATACTGGTGAGACTAATGTCACTAGGATAAAAATAAAAAAAAAAAAATCTAGTTTTTCCTCTATTATCTTGGAAGGAGCCATTCATTTAGAAGTGGCATCTCTGCTTATAAGAAACAAATAATAAATAAGGTTTTCAGTTAAGTACATTTATTCAGTACTACTTATGGCACTATCTAAATCTTCTCATAGGGTTTAAAAAAATTAGATACATTTATTAATTCTTTCTCTTGTTGGCCTTTCATATCTGATCTTTGCATAATTCAGTGAACTGTTATGCTCAATTTAGATTGTTACACAATTGCAATTCCATGTGAAATCAGAATTCCCAAGGGACAAGTGCAAGTGTGTGGTAGGAAGAGTCCTTACCCTGACATTTCATGTTTATTTTGTAGCTGATCAGAGGCAGGCAAGGAAATGGAAATGCACAGAGGTGATGTTACTTAACAAGGGTCACAGAACAATTAAGTGGCACAGCAGAGATTTTCCCAGCAAGATTTCCTGAGATGATCCAGTCATGTGAGGTTGGACTCAGCAGTCTGTGATCTCTCCCTGTGCTTTAGGTAGAGATCTGACAAAAAAAAAAGCAAGTTTGCTCAGAGTGAAACGCTGACTCAGATTGAATAAATAAGAGTGAATTCTCTCTCTTGGTTTCTCTGTTCCTCCATTTTTATTTTTCTTTGTAAGAGTCACATATTGCTTCCAGATATAAAATTGCTCCAGTTGTATTTTAAGTTCCAAAGTGATTATGACATGTTACTTCTAATTCTTGACTGGCACCTCTTGAGATTTGAATTAATAATAGCCTTATGATACCACTGCCACCTTAGGGTTCTACTAAGATCACTGAAATTGGGATAAAAGCCTCCCCTGTTCTTTCCTCCCAGGTTTTTGGCAAAGGTTATACCAAATCATTTGAAATACCATGATACACTTTTTTATGTGGTCCTTCCCCAAGTTTGAATCCCAAAAAAATTTCCACTTAATTTGTGTACCTCATTGAAAGTGAAACCTGAATTTTGATAGCAAGTACTTAGGTCAATATTGCATCTTGCTAATGATCTCTGTGCTCAAGTGTGTGTTTGTTCTTTGGGCTAATGCTGCAATCAATATGTGTGAACTTGTCCATTATCTGTTTGTACTCTGTTAGTCAAACTTAACTGCTGGGTTCTCTCCGATAATCTAAACAGAACTCAGTAACCCTGCACTGTTCAGTAATCTCCTTTTCCTAACTCTTGTCACTCTCTTTTAATCAGATAGTCTGATTCACCCTCTTCCTCTGACATTTCAAATCCCTGGCAGCACGCTATGTTTAGACAGTGTCATGGCATTTTCTGCAGATGACGATGGAAACGTGTGGGTTTTTTGGTGTCTCACGTTAACAGATGTGTATGGCTAGATAGTAATCAGGTTAATTAGAATGAAGGGAAATAAATCTCAACTTCAAAGGATCATATTCCACTGGAGCTGCTGTTGTGGCAGATACAGCAGGTGAAGCTTGGGTTGAAAAGTCCCTGGAACGTGGGTTGTGCCGACCTAAAGCACAGCATTTCATCTCCCAGCTGACAGCAGCCCAGGCTTCAATCTACAAAACCAAACTGCTTTTCTGGTTAGTCATAGCTCTTTATATACTGGGAAAAAATCATGCTGAAGACTGCACTAACTCAATCCAGAAAGTTTTGTTTGGAATTGCCCCTTCATGTAGTGATTTCTCCAAACATATTGATCTGGTTGCTCTAAATCCATCAAACCTTAATAAAGTATGGATGCAACTGATCAGGTGATGAGTACAGATTTCTCCTACTTTAGAAAGTAATGCAATATTGGAATGCATTATTCCCTGAATTCTTACACCCTATTCTCCCAAAATAATGTTTAAAAAAATAGTAAGTATAGTGTTTCTTTCTAAAGACTAAAAATTGCCCATATCAGAGTCACTTGTTCAAAAATTAAGCCTATACTGATGAAAAAGACTTGCGGGGAAGAAAATCAATTTTATTTTTTCAGTGTTCTTACAATATTTGCCAGTAAAATTTATGTGGTTGATAATATTAATGGTATGAAATATATGGGGAAAGGAATTAAGAAATGTACACATTTTGAAGAAATGTACACATTTTTAAAAAATGTACAATATATAAAATGAGCCAGGTTGGATGTTTGATGAAACATCAAGCATATGGTGATGATTTCTGTCACTGGTTATTTTATAAAACAGGGAACTGCAGAGAAGCATCTGCTACCACCGTTTTCAAACAGAGGGACTGTGTATATCTTTTGGTGTATCCTGTATTAGAGCAGCACTCTCCAAAGGGTCACACTGCTGCTTCCAAAAGTACTCCATGGAATTTTTTGTATAGATTTCACTTTGCACACCAAGAATCATGCATTTTAAATAAGTGAACTCTCCTCTGGGCATGGAGGTTATGGAACAATTCTGTGGAATTGCTGTAAGATGCAATATAGAGAGAGATGTATTTATATACAGTCAGTGTTTGCTTGAGACTGCACTGTGAGAGGAACAATAACTAATGCATGCTCAAGTCAATGGCAGCTTATTTTTACAGCTGTTGCCAGAGGTGTTTATGTGTCTGTGTGCATGGTAAAGGAAAATATATGTTGTGACTGGAAATGGCCATCTACTGCTCCACTGTTATCAAGGCATCTGAAAGCCTCTCTGATTTCTCTTACAAAGCTCCATCTTTTTGCCTGCTCATTATGTGTCTAAGCATTACCGGTTCTTTGTTTCTTTTTTTAATTCATTGCTTTCAGTTAGAAAGTGCAGCAAATTAGCAGGTATTTGCACCATAGTTAGAACAAAGCATCTGCACAGCTCTATGGAAACCCCTCAACAAAATTACTGAACCTTCCTGGCATTGCACTAACTGAAGTACACCATCCAACAGACATAACTGACAGCTCTATAATTTTACTTTTTAGCATAATGTTCTTGGAACCTCATAAAATCCTAAAATGAATTTTTACTAACAAATCCACAATGCTATATGTAGTTCTATTCTCCTCAATTGCCAGTGAGAATTTCCTTTTGAGGCCTATTTAAAAGTAGATGGAAAGAGGGTCAAATATCATCTAATCTTGATAAATGTCACCAAAAAAATAGGAAGCATGTAATTATAAATGGAATAGATACTTTCCACATTGTACTTTGAAATTCTTGTTGTCTCAAGATAGTGATGTGCAAGTCACTGGAAAATGTGTTGGGGAGTGCTTCTTATTCTGATAGAAGTGTATGAAAACCCACTAATATTTCATAATAGTGGCATAAGGGGGGGATAATTGACTGTGTCTTGTCATATGGGAATACCTTATAATCTAACCAGAAATCAAACATAATCATATTAATCTATAGGAGATGTTTATAAGCTCTCAGAAATTGAGTCATAGGAGAATAATACTACTTCATAAATCAGTAAATGAGATCAGTTAAATGAAGTGCTGAGATTTTCTTAAGGGCACATGGACTGTACTGTGCTCTTTCTTGGCTTGCACCCTCCCATTTTTAATCCTCCTTTTAGGATTTTTCTTCTGCTTGAATGTTTAGAAGGAGGAATATATAAAATGTAGAATTTATGAGAGCTTCTGACATTTATGGTATTTTTGATTAACACTTTTATTAGTCTTGTCTGAAAAATAATTAATTATTCCAGCTTTTCTTTGTAGTTCTCTAAAAAGCTGCCATGATCATCAAATGGATCAGGGCATGCAATAAAAGCCATACTGCCAGTAGTAGAACATACTGTCATATAACCATTAAGACTGTTCAAAGAGCCAAAATGTTGGAACTAAAAGTATTTTTAATGACTTCAAATTGCTTGAAGTGCTTTCTCAGAGCTGAAGGGTGCTGATTTATTTATCTAGTGTACTTACCTAAATTAATTTGGAGAGAACAACTTCGGTTTTAATCCTCTTACAAGTGTAATTTATGGTAATATTTTTCGATGGCATATTATATAATGTCTGAAGGAAAGAGTTAAATAATACTGGGCTGAGCATTGTCATTAAATAAGAAAATGTGAACCAAAAAGCATTAAGCAGTGCATCTTACCTGGATTACAGTAATAATTTTCAGAAGTGACCTTGCAGGAAATGCAAATGTCAGTGCTATCTTCTCTCAATCTACTTTTAATTAGTGTTTTAGCACAGCAAGCCTGTAACTCAAGTACACAAGCAGCTGGTTCAGGTAATTGTGTATCATATCCAGGTGAATTAATTTATTGTTACAACTTCCTTTTCCATAACACACTTACTGAGAGGAACATTTTGTGATTTCAGAAAGAGATCTCGTTTCATTTCTCCACTTTCTGTTCGAGCTTGTCCCAGGCCAACGAAACCTTCCAGTTCCTGTGTCACTCACAACTAAAGGTTATTATGGGAGGCTGTGCCTGATTAATTTCCCTACCTAAATGTGTCAGCATTATGCAATCTCTGCCAAACCAGCAGGACCTGGGAACCTGGTTCTGACTGCAGAAACCTGAGCAATGCCACGGAGCTCTGGAGGCACGTGGAGCTTTTCCCTTGCTGTGAGCAAGTTGTGAGAGGAGCTACTTTGGCCTCCTGGTTTTCTTCATTGGTAAAGTTGAGGGGTTTTTTAGATCAAGGAGGATAAAGGGCTGATATATGAAAAAGCCTCTCCCTGGTAGGGAAGTAGTGGTCATTTTTCCTGCAACAGAACTAGTCTTCCAGAGAAAGCTGAGACAAGATGCCTAAGAGGTTGGAGATATATATCCTGCTTACGTAAAATTTAACTCGCCAGCCTGTTAATCACATACTCCGTAGGAGCAGAAAGATTTCCCAGAAAAGCCATATATTTTATTAAACTAACTAATGTATTTCTGAAATAAAACACCAGGCCAGCTGTCAGGGAAAAAAGACCTCTCAAAGTCTGGAAAAAAAGAAAGTCTCCTGGTTAAATGCAGGTTGTAACAAGTTTTGATTAGTATAACATAAATGGTTAGTTTTGGTGAAACTAGTTCCTGTGAGGAGAAATGCAGACTAGATAAGGAATGAGCAGTTTGATGTTCTTGACTGGTTAGCAGCACCACTGCCTCTCAATATTTTCAGTCCTCTGCATCAGGCTCTGTCATTTACACCTTTTACCTCTGCACTTTTACTGGTGCCCCCCAACTGCTTGAAGAATAACTCTGGGAAATGAATTGAAGAAGTATTGTACTCTAAAAAATACCTCCATTTGCTTTTTTCTTTTCTTTTTCTGGGTTATTTTTAAGGTCAATCATTGCAGCAGTGCAGCTTTCAGGGTGAATGGTTGTGCTGGGAAATCTAGCAGGGCTGTGTGCTGTGATGCAGAGATGAAAAAGGAAGATCCAATCCTCAGCCCAAGAGGTGACCAGTCAGTGCACAGGGAATTTTAAAGGAGGTGCTGTGCTCTAAAGCTGGTATCTTAACACCATCTTTCCTTCCATATGAAATAATTTAGTGATTTTTACACTAAAGCACCAGCAGCAGAAATGGGCTGCCATAGCACATGCTGCAGAGGATGTCTGTAGCCTCCAATCTAGAATTCAACACTGTCATTAAAATAGATTTTTCAAAAGTATCCAAGGCCCTTAGGTCTTGAATATGTTTGGCGGGGAAGAAGAGAACTGGAACTCAGGTGCAATAGAGCAAAAGTGTCTGTTAGAAAAAATTGAATTAATTTAATGACCTTTCTCCTGTACTATTTGAAGTATTCAGTGTATCTACTGCTCAGTATAAGAGCTTTTTCATTGAAGACAATAAGCTAAAAGGCACTATAAATGAAGAGAAAATTTACTGATGCACAACATGATTGTTTGTATCCACTTGAGGGGAAGAAAAGAGAAGGGGGATAATTGTCCTAATCCATGGAAAGCAACAGCAAATCTGGAAAGCAGTCCTTCAGCACTCAGCCCTTTTTATAGTCACTCATATTATGTGTAGGGAAGTTGATGGAATAGATTTCAAACCTCTACAAGAAAACTTGTTCATAAGACAATTCTATTTGCTGCTTTGGGTTTCTATTCAGTGATTTAGAGGTTGTTGGCATTTGGGGTTTTTTTCAATTTAAGATCATAGTCAAAAAACATGGATGGGGGCTAGCCAGAACCTTTGTTCTTTACTGTGATCTCTATGAGTGATCTTTAATTCCCCATTTTTTTTCCATTTTGCTGTGAATTCTGCTGTGGTGTAGTTTGTTCAGTGTGGTGTGTGTGGCTGCCTGGAGGGGTGGCAGCCCCTGGGCTGTTTCCACAGGAGCTCAGCACAGACCCTTTGCAGGAATCAGCAGATGGAGGTGCCAATAGCCAGAGAGAGGGTTGGGGACAGGCTGCTGCTTCCTTGGGACAAAAAAACCACCAAGCCCCAGGAGCTGAAGAAGAGGAGCACAAGCTGGCAGCTCTTTCTGAGCAGGAGAAATGCTCAAAAGCCAGTGCTGCTTCCGTGGCAAGTGCAGGGGCTTTGCCTCACGCCTGCCTCACTGTCCCTTGCTCCTCTGAGGAAAGGAGGAGCAAAATGCTCCTCTGAGGAAAGGAGGAATGCTTTCTCTGCAGCACCTCAGCTTTCCCTTCCCAGGGTGTAAGATGTGGCACTGAGGGCGCAGTTCAGCCTCTGAAGGCAGAGCACAGCAAACATCACTTGCTGTGTAACTTTGAGCAAACACAGCAAACTCCTCTTGTGACACAAGTGTCTTGTTTGGAGTATAAAAGCAGATATGAGAGCAAAGCAACCTAAATATTTACTGGTTAACCAAAGGTGAATGTATCTATAATAAACAATCTAATTTAATCTATTGTAAATTCCTATATTTTATGGCATTTCATTTTCCTTGGTATTGCTTTTCAGTTAGAGGCTCCCATCCATTAATTTCCCTGAGAAAAGAAGGGACTCAATTCCTTCATAGGATACAAACTGCTATGTTTGCAAGTATTCTCTGTAATATACATATTCACAGATTAAATTCATCAATATTTCTTACTTCCTCTTGCATTTGTAGCACCATTTGTTCCCAACCTTTAAACTTGCCATAAGCTTTTTATATATTTCATTCCATTCAGAATTTTAAAAATATTTGACATAGCTGTTGAAGCCATTATTGTCCTCATTTCCAAAAAATCACTTTAATAATAATAGCCTGCTCACTTTTAAGAAAAGGCTCACTTTAAAGGAATAGGCTTGTTAGAACCTAAGTTTATGTGCATTTTTCCCAGCATGCTACCTACTGACTTAACATTCAATACCAACTGTAACTATAATTATCCTGTAAGATCTTCAGATATCAGGAGCACTTAAAAGTTTCTCAGACGAGTGAATTTTAAGCTTTACTAATTACTATACATTGTCAACAAAATCAGTAGTGTACCTTCTTGTTTTATAAATTGCAGAGAAATAATCTGCAATAGGGATAAAGGAGAATAAAAAAGAATTACCCAGCTAGTGGCTCTTGCACAACAGCAACATAACTTTGGTATGGTTTGAAGGAGTTCACTCCTTCAAAAGAAATGGTCAAGAGCTGTTTGGGTTTTGTTTTGGGTTTTTTTTTTAACTCTGAGATTTTTGGAAAATACCTTAAAGGAAAGATATGTCTTAATGCATAAATTTTGTAGAATGACTGACGAAGTTGAAACTCCATTTCAAAAAGCACTAGGGTTTGTTTAACTCTGTATTTTTAGTATCCAGAGTTACTGAACCAGACTTTACTTAATTAATAACTATAGGATGTGAGGCAGTTCCAGTGCTGCTTTTTCTATTAACTTGCAATTTCCTCTAGGAAATGAATAAACTGGGGGTTGTGGGGGAGGGGGGAGGCATGGCTGCTGAGAATAAATGTGGCACCACCGCACATTGCCAAATTCATTTGAACGAGTTAAAAACCATGGGTTATAAATTGAGTAAGTTCAATTCTGTAGCCCATGGAATATATTTTGTAGGAAGAACAAAAGCAGAATTACCAAGATGAATAAGGACCGAGATTAGAAAAGCCAAGAGATCATTTGTAAATGTTTATTAAAAGAGTACTCCCATATTAAAATTCACTTGGTAGTTTATCACTTTCAAAGCATCATGTACATACAATGTTGAGATATGTTTCAGATATAATTCCCTTTTTTCAATGTAAACCCTATTGTTTTCATTCAATTTTGTCACTGAAAGCAGCATCTGGAATGCTCCAGCTGATAACAATTTTGTAAGGCTTGGGCTAGACAAGAGATACCTTTGTTTGGAACTGCAAATCTACCAGGGAAGTGTAAAACTGCTGAAGCCTGTGGCTATTTCCTGAAGGTTCTGTTAGATCTTGGGGGACTGAACCTTTCCAAACATTTTCCACATGGCTGAAGAAGGACAATATTAATACTTGGTGCTATTTAATGAATAACTTAGTCATAGTTTTATCCATTAAATTCAGGATACTGAT
The DNA here is from genome assembly GCF_027579445.1 of Ammospiza nelsoni. Lineage (NCBI taxonomy): Eukaryota > Metazoa > Chordata > Aves > Passeriformes > Passerellidae > Ammospiza > Ammospiza nelsoni. The sequence continues at coordinate 7,446,117 of NC_080640.1, read as the reverse complement.
GTTTTTATTCTGTGTTTTAAATGCTCTAATTTCAGGAGGTTATAACTTATTTATAGGGAGGTTTTGTAGTTAAGTCGTTCAATTGATTGTAGGGACTCTTAATTGAAATATCTTGTTTTCAATTGTTATCCATTAAGAAAATCACTGAAGCAACAATGTTATCTATTTAAACACCTCAAACACTGTAAAATTTTCTGGTGTTTTCAAATTAAATATTTCAGGACATACATTTCTTTCTAATGTTGGTAATTTTCAGTATATTTGAATAGAAAAGAACCATACTTCTGTTCCTATATAAACACCTATTGAATATGTACAGTGAGTTTTCCACAAGTAGTACCTATGGTCTGTATGTATAGTGCACACTCAGTAAATATGATTGTTGAAAGCAAAGGAATTAGGCAGCTATCAGAAATAAGAGTTTGTACTAATCTCATCTTTGCTGCAGTAGTTCATTGAATCTAGTGCAGTTCTGTTCTGAAAAATTCTACCTACAAAATATATAGTTTTTATTATCTACATGTAAACACAGGACAATAAGAATCTTCAGTGGTATAAACCACAGTGTCAGTCTCAAGGCAGTTTCTCATTTAATTTGTGCTCTTTGAGGAATCATCCCTGCTCCCCATTTTTTGTTATTAGACACTTATGGTCAGTGCCTGTGTTTATAACATCATGGTTTCATCAGTATGTGGATACCACTTTAGCACATTTATCTTTTGTGTAATTTAAGCTGTGTATAAGTAGCTAGTCATGCACCTGAAATTACTCCTTGTTCTTGATTAACATTTGCTCGTGAGTTCATCTGAGTGTGTCTTGTTATTAAGCTTCTTTATTAAACTCACCTTTTAATTTCCTGAGTTAATTAAAGATTTCTGTTATTTTTACAGTGTCCCTGGTTGTGTAATGGCAAGTGTAGTATGTTTTACTCATTTGGTTTCTTGTAATTTATCATGCTGTCAACGGAGCTGTTGAACTTTTACTTTGTGTTTAGGTATTAGTAATGAGTGAATGAAACAAATGATGTTATAATAGCTAACATGTATTTGTAAATGATATTAAAGTGCTATCTTTATTTCAAGCTGACGTAGACATTGAAAGAAAAGTGACATTCCATCATTTTGATCTTTGTCAAGAATATGGTATAATAGTGTTGGTTTAAATTTAATTTTCCTTAGTTCTAAAGACCTAACTTCATTCTTTTTTTTTACATCTGTTCTTCTTGTAATAGGTAATTACATCTATTTTCTTTTACATCATATTCCTGTGTTCTGCTTTTCTTATGTACTAGTGGAAGAGCATCCCTTACTCCCAGATTTTTGGGCTGTGTGATGCAGCTTCTTAAAATTTTGGACATTTCGAATTTTTAGAGAGATTGTAACCAAATGCAGACCAAAAAATCATGTAATATTTTAGCCTATTCTTCAAAATTCAAAAAATTTAAGCATGTAAAAAATCCTTCTCTATTCATTATGTGCTGCAGAGATGTTGATGGTGAAGGCATTGGATGCTTGTGTATAGAACCTTTGTACCAAACCCCAAGGAACTGGAAATACATGCTGTGTAAAATCACTCTTATTTATCAAATGCAAAAAAAAAAAAAAAAGTGAATTTTTAATGCAAATTATAAAATCTGAGAATTTCACCATTTTCTGTTTTTCAGCACAATCCTGTGCCATGTGCTCTGGGATGACCCTGCTTGAGCAGGACCTCACTGTGCTCCCTTCCAACCTGGCCCATTCTATGATTATACAGTTGAATTAATAGAAAGTGGCTTTATATTCAAAGATTTTTAAAAGAACACCTAAACTTTTCTGAGGGGAAGAATTTCATGTTTCTAAATTACTTTTTCTTAAATGTATAATGCATTAAGAGTGGGTAATTTTGTGATGTCAGTTAGTTCTTTGCCTTTTTCAGCAGGACTTGCATAAGCTGTGACATTCAGGAATAATGTGGCCTTCCTAAAGTGATATTCTTTGAACGCTTTCATCTTTTCTATGTGTGTGAGCAGGAGTTTGGGAGGACTTGCATTACTCACAAATGAGCAATATATGAGTTACAGATCACACCAAACAATCATCAATAAGATCCCATTGCCATACATTATGCATATGGTACATGTTTAACAGCAGAAAAAAAGGAAATTAGAGACTGTGGTATGGGTTTACTTCTTGTATTCTTAGATTATAAAGCTAATTCCTTTGTTTGTTTCAGCCTAAATATAAAGACCCAAAGCAAGTGTTTTGCATCCTAATGGAGTGCTGTGAATCTCCCAAGTTTATTTATCCAACCTTTTAATTTCCAGCTCCTAGGACCATTAGGTAGGAGGCCCAAAAGTGCTCACTGGTGCTAAGTGAAATATCAAGTGTATATACCATGAGCTTTTAGATGGGTTCCAGATCTTTAAAACTGAGAAGTGCCTTGACATTTAGAGCTGGGAGAAACTGTTACAAAACATATTTAAATATAAAAATCGGTCTATGTCTCCCAAAGAGAAGTTTTTGTCCTGCAAGTGTGGAACAGGTGAACAGAGGTGCAATGGATTATATCTGACACAACAGCTGTGATGATGGTCTGTGTGGGATACAGGGGAGTGTTAATTTAATCATCTCCATGCATGTGGTAATGGGATGGAAAGATGTGATAGATGCAATATTGAAGAGCTCTGGTAACATGTTTTTAGATGATTTGATGAGTTTACTTTCAGAAGAATCTGGAAAATTGCAAAGATGTCTCGTGTTACACAATCTGTTGCAATCAATATGAAATGGATGTGCTATAACAAATCTGGATCTTGAGGGAGATCACTGAGAGAAACAGAACTGCAGAAAAAGGTTACATCTCTGATTTGTGGCTCTGCTTTCTCCCTTTATAAATTTTTGTTTTCAACTTTTGATGATTAGCAAGTTCATTTTATGTCTTTATTTTCTTTTCAACTCCTAATGATCCTTCTCAGCTCCTAAACACTATATAATAGGGACCTAATTACATACAAAGGCTGTTCAGAAAACAGCTCTATAAATTGGAGAATTAAAGATAAAATAAAGTTCTTTGAACATGAGGGCCACAATGATCCCTTTCTGAAATATTGGTGGAAAGCATAAAACCGTACCACTGAAATATTACTATTAAATCAAAATCTGCCTCTAAAGTCACGTGTGCCAAATTAGGTGGATTCTGTCATGCTTCCTGCTCTCAAGACACGCTGTGGAAAAGCAGTCACTTCCCTGTGTTTTTTGCAAATGGTCCTGTATTTGTGGTCATCACATCTTTTAGGTGTGGATTAACAGCAATGCAGGTAATACCTGTAATTTATAGTAAGGTGCTGGAGAGAAGAGGGAAGGATGAGAAATAGATATGATGGCAGGACTGGAAGTGCCTCAGAGTGGCTGTAATCCCTTCCATGTGATTGAGTGGCACCCTTGATGTGCTTCTGTGTGGTAAAAATGAATAATGCCTCCTGACACACGTCAGTGAGTTATCTGCTTGTAAGAACAGAGAAGATGGTTTCCTTTTGTGCTAGAAATTGCTCCTAAGCATGGACAATAACAGTGTCTGTCTCTGTCACAGCTGTGAGCACCCCATAAGAAAAGAGCTACAGGGTGTGCATCAAGTCTTAGGGAGCAGATGTGGTCCTTAACAGCATGCTGGAATGGGATAGATATAAATACAGAGCGCTTTAGGTGTATAATGCCAAATATGTTATAAGAAAAAAGGATACCCTTATTGCACATGAAGAATCCACGTGCTCCCCAGGAGGTTGTGAGAGACCAGAATTATTAGGATGCTTGGTTACCCTTCTTGAAGCTGGTGAGAAACTCCTGTGATCACTGCAGAGGGCACCAAGTGCCACAGTGTAAGTCAGGGAGATGTGAGCTTTGAAAACAGTCTTAAAGGAGACTAATATTGATTAAAAAATCAAAAATATGAAAGAATTTTCTGGTGACCATTGGTGTTCTGGTCGACCAGGATCTTGGGAAGTGCACAGAATAATGTTCCTTTCTTTCTGGAAGGGAAAAAACCCCTATTTTTTATCTGCAGAAGTAATTTTATTTTTAAAGACTGGCTCTCCTGACTTTCATCACAGGAAATGTATGGTCTTCTCTGTCCTGGCTTCTTACAGCTCTGGAATACACAACTCTTAGAGCTGCTAAAGCACCTGACACCCCCTGGGAACAACAGACACCTGCAATTTTTAAAGCTTTCTCATAATAACAATGACTCAATTAGAGAGAATCCAGTGATCTGCAATCTAGACTGTGAGTCACTTGTCTTTTTCCAATTACTTTCTGTATACTGAGAGGAGTCAAATATTTACAGCAGAGCTGAGAGGTAGCAGGAGGCCCTCACCAGCTTTTCCTGCTTCACAAGAAATGCCTGAGCCCTGTTATTGAGCAAGGGTTTGTTTACAGATGGTTAATTAGGGACCTAACTGAATCTTTTAGAAGGACAGATGCAAGCTGATTAACATCTATATCATCTACATGAGTAGCCTTTAATAAGAAGGCTCTTACAAGAAAAAATAAAGTGATATATCCAATTAAAATCTTCAGCTTGCTCAGCAGTTCACAGAAAATTAGGAAACTGTAATGAACAAAACCAGGCAAGCTGGAGAAAAATTTTAACTATACAAAGAGGCCTTTCATGTGAACATAAAAAAATGTTTTACATATATAAAGAAAATATAAAAATAAACTTCAATATTAGAAAGATTGAATGGGTGAAATGTTAATGATGCAAATTAAGTCTGTCATTATGTATATGTTCAGATAATTCTCATCACTAAAGACTGCCCAAAGATAATTTTTTCTTAAATGGTAGAAAAATATTAATCTATGTTTTAAATTGCATTACTTATGGTAAACTCATAGAAGTTTGAATGAAGACAAAACCAATTGGAATGTGAAGGGCAAAGATTGCTTGAGCAAAGACTGTTAGCTGATAAACAGACCAAAAAAGATAGTGTTTGGAATTGCAAATTTCTACACTAGGTGATTCTGCAAAAACAAGGACTTTACAACAATCAGAACTGGAAGTCATCCAGAAATGTCACAGCAGAAAATCAGGGACAAGGAAACTGGAGGGAGTAGAAACCATTCTGGCAATTTATGATCAAAGAGGACTAAAAGACCTCCATTAAATTCTTAAATATATTGATGGCTCTAGAACCTTTTAGTGCAACTCATTTCAATAGACATTTGGGAAATTATGAGAAATTGCTCTGTCTGGGACTGGGGAGGTTTTCAAGAAGATTTTTCATTCAAGGTCTTTGATGTACCTTTTATTATGCTTAAATTTTTCCTCCAACATCATATTCCAGAGATTTCTGATAGCACAGTAAGAAATAATGGCAGTTTTTTGTGAAGGTAGCCTATCTGCACATATGTAGAATTCCATGTGCTTGGGAAGGTCACCTTAAGTCAATGTGGCCTTAAATGGAGCTTACTCAAGCTGGGAAGGAGGAGGCAGCTGGATTTCTTGCATGGCTGTTGTGATCTCTTGAGTGCCCCTACCCAGAGGATTTGGCTTTGGCCACATTAGGCCCAGCCATCCACAATTCCTCCTCCATGGAGAAAGCACACCCTACTTCACAGACCGGAAATCTTTTAGGATGTTCTGGCTATCCATAGAGAGCTGCCAGTGTAAAGACAGCTTCTGTGTCCTCTGCACCTTTAACCTTCCTGTAACCACAGCACTGAGCTGCAGCACTCCCCTCTCTGGGCATTGGTCCACCAGCACATGTGCCATGACTTTATTGCAGCCTCTGTATTCTGTCCCACACAGTCACTTCCAAATTGTAGCTCTATCTTCATAAAACATGCCTGCTTTGTCTGTGACCTTTTTTCAGAGTGTCTTATGCCACACGTTTCTCACGCTTAAAATATTTTATAAATATTTTTAATTTTATTATTATCTTCAGCACACTATTGCAAGAGAACAAATCACCACAACTAAAGCTCTTTAGCTGTGCTCTTTTGCTTAATGCTTTCCTGCTCTGCTGTGTTATAATAGATGCCAGTGGCACACAAAGTCCCATACTTCTGTATATTCTTATGGAAATCTAATTGTGCTCTGATTGCATCGCTGTATTTTAAAACAAATTTGTTTTACAATAATGAAAAGCAGGAATCCTTAATGTTACCTGAGTCAAGGCCAAGTTTTAAATTAAATTGTAAGCTCTGGATGGAACTGGTATTAGAGGAAAATCATAATTGTCACACATCTCAAAGATAATTGAGAAGTTTCTGAAAGATTTGGGTAAAATTGTCTATTTGAACAGAAAAAGAGCATAAAAGGTAAAAGGAGACTGTGAGCACATGCAGTCAGTTGAGGATGAAATTTGCTTTGTAATTTTAGTTCTAATAATCAGAAGTTTTGACCACACCTGTCTCAAATATACCTATAGTTTGAAATATTAGTATAATTTTATCCTTTATAAGGACTGCTCTGTAAAAGGAGACAGAAAGGCCTCAGACAAAGAATATTCCCACTGTCCATGTGGTGCATTCATTCTGTAATAAAATTCCTTTTCATTTCCTTGCTTAGCCTTAAGTACAGTTTTCCTTTCCCTGTTACAAGAAGCCAGCTGCCACTCCTTAACCTCTGTTTGCAGTTTGCCCTGTTCCCCATCTCTGGGAGCTGGATTGTAGCAAGGGGGGAGGTGGTTAAAATACCAAGCACAGCTGTGGGGCTCACCTGCCCCTTCCCACTGGCACAGGCCGTTCTTCCAGGCGCTTCCATGGTGCTTCCAGGTCACCCAGCAGTGACATCTGTGCCCTCTCCCTGGGATGCACTCGGAGCCAGGGATCCTGCAGTGCTGGAGCCCCACTGCCTCACTGGAACTGGGATCCAAAATTTCGCTTTTCCAGTCAATCACAACAATTCACAAAGAGAGCAGCAGGTCTGAGGCTCGTGGTTATGGCATGACAGGCCACTGAGAGATGCCTTCTGGGTGACTCATGGGCTTCACAAAGTCTACTAAGAATAAAGAATGGTTTAATTGCTAAAGAGGCTGGGGCTGGCATTTAGTAACCACTGCTGGTTTTGTGCTGCTGATCTAACCACAGGAATTAGCAGTGGGTTCCTGTTTTTCACTGTTGCTGAACAGGGAAACGCTGATTTGAGTGGCTGCCCACAGGAGGGGGGAAATGAAAGAGACAGGAGTTTAGTGCTGAATGGGTACAGTGTGTGTCATTTATGGATGGCTGGTACTGTGATACAGTCTCTTCTTAGACCCACAGAAACCCTGTCTTGTGGTTACTACTGAAAGCAAATAGCCAGAAAGAAAATGTGCACAGTAGAAAACTTACCATGGGATGCAGCCTTAATGCAGAGCACTGTAGTTACAGCCCAGGGTAATAAAGAAGTGTTTGTTTGGAATATTTTACAAAGCTTGGTTTCCATAGTAACAATCATCATGAAAACTTTCAGCTTCAGAAATAACATCTGCTTGGTGACTGATCTCAAATCTCAACCCTTGCTGAAGTAAATAAGTTCCTGCTCCTTCTGCTTCTTGTTAACCATTGGCATTTGATACAGAGCATTTATTTTTATAGGACTGGGAAAGATGTTGGGAAGGGGGAAGAAGAATCAGAAAATAATGGTAAAATGTGTTATCTGCCTCTTTATCCTTTAGTCACCGCTAAAATAAATCAGAGTTTACATAGAGACCAAAAGTAAATGTGTTATTCTGTTGAGTGATGTACAGAACAATCATTTCTCTGCTTTAGTCTTGTCAGTGATTTAAACTTTATGCGCAAACTAGGGAAGAGAAATCATTTGGTTAGATATGAAAAATCTATGGGCAGAGTAAAAACCTTAACAAATGCAAGGCTCTGAAGGAAATTCCAATGAAAAGTTCACAAATTTGTGAATTTTCAAGGAAACTTTCAAAAAGGTGGTCAGTCTGCTGTGAAAATGGTATTTCTTTTGAAGATAAGATGCTAAAGTCATCATCACTGCTGCTAAATTTTGTAGTGTCAAATTTAAAATGAGAACATTTTCTGAAGCAAAATAAATACTTTCATGCAAAAAGGATTGGGACTATAGAATTTAATGTGAATCACGATTTTTGGTGATGGTGACTGAGCACCACCTTAATGTAATGAAGAGAATAATTAATATATTACATAATTAGAAGTTCTGCTGGGCCATAGGAAATATAACTGGAGTGGAAGGGTGAGTTGAGCTGGGCTATTTTTCCATGGCACTCATTTTCAGTTAGCAATGCCCAAGAGCATAAGCAACCTTGGAATATGGTAACAGAAAAACCACAAACAAACAAACAAACAAAAGCCCCAAAAAACCCTACCAAAAAACAAACCAACCAACAAAACAAAACCAAAAAAACCCAAAAAACTCTCCAAAAAACCCCCCCAAAAAGACCCACTTACTTTCCATGTAAGTGGGATTCAGCAAATACTTTATACTGTAGATCTGTACTGAATTAGTAAAAATTACACAGGTTTTGTAATATTTTAAAGGAGCAGGTTTTTGATTTTTTTTAATAGTAAAAAATCTGTCTCTTTAAAAAAAAGTATTTCATCAGATATGTTGAGCTAATGTGAGTAACAAGAATAAATAGTTTCATTCATGCAAGTAATCGTGTTTGCTTTAATGCAAAGTTTCTCCAAGCACTAATTCTCATGTGTCTAATTATTTGTCAGATTAGATCCTGTAGCTTCCATTTTTTGGTGCATTTTTAGTGATATTCTGAATATGAGCACAGTGAGTACTAATAATCTTGATGGGGAGCATCTTAGGAAGCAACATTAAGTGATAATACTTGAGCTTGATTTTATTTGCGGGATTTTTCAAGGACAGTATTAATAAGTGAATAACATTGTGTCAGATTTGCAGCTGGTGTAAATCAAAATAGTTCTGCTGCTACTCATGCTGTGCTGATTTAAGCAGCTGATATTTCAGATTTGAATTAATTCACAAGATCAGAGTGAAAAACTACTCAGTTATGTTTTCAAATTGGTGAATGGCCAGAGCAGGTGATGGAAGTCCTCAAGAGATGAGTGAGATGCATCTTGCAACACCTTAGACAAGGTCTGGTTTGAGCTTTCACACTCCTGCCAACCTTCCCTCTCCCTTTTCCCCTGCTGGCAGCAACCACTGCCAAGGCAGTTTAACACATGCTGCTGCTACCACCATATAACACAGCAAAACCAGGCTCTCTTTTGCTGCCATCTCATTCCTTATCCTTGCATAACAGAAATCTTTTATTTCTCGTCGCTCTCCAGCTGCCAGAGCAGCTACGATCAGATCCACAATTTCCACATGCAGTCACTGGGATGAAAACTTCTATAGACTTGCAAATGTTAAATAGGGATCATTTGTTTCAGAATGGTTTTGGCTCTGGTGTACACACTTTACAGCTGTCCTTGGGCCATGGCAAGGACAATGAAAAGAAAAGCTACGTCACGCTTTCAGACATTTGCTCGTGTCCTCCCTACATTCCCTAATCTGTGATCTGTGTAAGTTGTCATGATAGAAAGTAATTTGTTATTCTGGTGCCGTTAACATTTTTTTCCTGCATTAATAATATTGCCAGGTTTGCACTTTAATCCCTTCTGCTGACGGCTAGTTTTCACAATGTCTTGATTTAGTTCTCTTTTTTATTTTTACGATTCCAGGTAGAAATGTTTTAATTTATCATTCACTAGGCATCCTGCATGTGGCCAGGAGGTTAAAAAAGAACTTGAAAAGCATTGCTGAGGAAAAGTTCACTAACACTGTATTTTGGATGACATACAGGGTACTATATTTTCTTTCCAATTTAGCAAGAAATGCAAAATACAGCATAATCCTTTTAGGACATTTGCCTTTCCTAACCCTCACGTCTGGCATTGATCTCCTAAATGATGATCAAACCTTATCTTTTATGACTCTGGGGTGATGCAGAGCTACAGGAATACGATCTCTGCAATCACAAAAGGTAACTGTTAGTCAGAGCTTCTGCCTTCTGTCTGAGTTTCACTGTCACAATGACAGATTGAAACTTTATCATTCCCCCCCTGAGCAAAGGGCTGCCCTTCTGGGCTCCTCATGGACATTTCAAAGCCTGCAGCTGGTTCAGTTTGCTTGTTCCCAGGGAAAGAAACCTGTGCTGTGCTCACACTTAGCCCTGCCTATTACCACAGCCACACTGTCAGCCTACAAGTGAGGCAGAGTTTAAATTGTGCCTTGTACTTTATCTTTCCTAACCCTGGAAAGTTAGTAGTGGCTCTGAGGGGACCATGTCCTCTTTTACAGGCAGTCTAGGGTGAGATTAACCCATTGTGACATATGGGAGTGACTTCTGCTCTTAAGTGATCAGCCCAAGCTGAAGCAGTGATGGACTGTCAGTTATTCATCCCCAGGGAAATGAGTTTTCATGGGTAAGTCTTTAAGGCTGAATTGTAAAGGAATAATAGAATTCTCTACTTCTCATTTCTAATCCTTGGAGATCCAGCAGATATGCCCATCTGGGAAACAAATGCCCATTAGCATCACTTCACTGCACAGCACCACTTTGACTTACAGGATGGCAGTCAGAAGAATTTACAGGAAGGTACCTGGGGATGCATGATTCCTGGTATATGCCACAGACACAGAGTCTCAGGTGCTTTTCCCAACAGGATCTACCTGGATGCTGCCAAGATAAATTTCTTTTCACAAACTGGACGCTGTCACTGCCAGCCTTTAATCAGACTCCTAGAGCTTAGTAGGGGAATATTCTGGAAGCTCTAGGGGATATCTCTGGCAGTAATCCAGTCCGACTACTACACACACCATCCGCTCTAAGTTATGTTCAATATTTTCCATATTAACCTGGAATTACCCTCATTAATGGGCAAGATCTAATAGTAAAGTAAAACCAAGTTTATTTAACAGTATGAAGACACAGGGAACTGCATACAGGGGCGCATAGATAAAGAAATACAATCAGTGTTCCTTATAGCCACCTGATGTTTTAATTTTACTTCACTGTCTTGTGCTCTGTTCAGTGTCTCGTGACAATCAAGAAAATTCCAGGATGGTGCACACTGATGTCACAGTTCAGGAAAAGCAACCTCTAGGCAGTAGGAAAAAACTGAATAAGGAGCCCTTTCTGGAAACCCCATTGAAAATAAATGTATCTGCAGGTGTTTCTCATAGCTTGGTCTTAGTAAATCAGTTTTTATCAGAATGTCAATTCATAACTCTCTTGCTAATGAAATGCCACATGACATAGTATTAGATTTTGAAATTAAGTCCTTTACTAGATTAACTGAGAGTAACTTTGTTGCAAATAAACATAGTTCTTGTATTAAATATATGACTCTTCTGAGCATAAACACTTTAGGACTAAGGTATATAAATTTCAGATCAGTACAGAATTAACAACCATATTCTACTCAGAAAAGACTTTATGAAAGAATGCAGTCTATCATTGTTAGAGCTGAGATAGAGAAGCAAGACAATAAATCGAAGGATAACAATGCAGTTTGTGCACTGGGGCCATAATAACAGCTTGGTAATCATAATGTATTCTATTTATTGTTCATTTCCACTGCTTTTCTTATGGAAAATAATGTTCCAGTATAGTCTGAGATTTCCATTTCTATTTTGAAACAAGGAAATTAATGATTTGTGTTCTGCAAGAACAGTGGGGCAGAATTACAATGGAAAGATAATTTGCTGTTAAAGAAGTAACGAGAAACGTTAGTGTAATTTTGGTTGGGTTGCATTTAATTATCAATAAAGCTTTATTACACATGCTAGAAGTTTTTAGGTAAAACTTGTTTATGTTGAAGATTTGGTAGGGTTGGTGGAGTCCTCCCAGTGAATTGGTGAAGCTGATGACTCAGTCACTCTGTCACAGAAGCAAGGTGGTCGCCTCAAGTCTCTTCCAGTTTAGGTAGAAGAATTATGAGATACAACAGAAAGTTCACCAACTTTTGCTGCTGTTGGTAATGTGGTTCTGTACCTCCAATAGGTTAGTGGGACCTCATTAACCAAAACTGGAAATCACTTAGAAATCCTCAGGCAAAAGAAGGTGCAGTCTATTGCAGTGTAGAAACTCAAAGTGCTGAGGACGATCGGGCTCTGGGCCATTCTTGCAGGTTTAAATGAGGTGAAGCTTTCCACTCACTAATTGCAAGAGAGGAACTTTATGTGATGCATTAAATGAAAGAATGAAAGTCTTCAGTAGGTGCTCAGAATTTCTGTAAAACCCTGGAGTCATATGAAGAACTGCTGTTTCCTCTACCAGCCACAAGCAATGTTCAATACCCCAGCCCTGTTTATTTACTCTGTCTCTGTGTTTCCTGAAGTAGATTTCTCCCTTACACAAATGATGTTTTGTGAAAGCTTTTTTTTTTTTTTTTATTTTGGTTGCACTATCATTAAAGCTCATTACTCATTGAATAAATCTGAGAAAATTGTCAAAACTTGTGGGTGGGTGGGAAGCTCATACTCAAAAGTATGTTAATGAGCATTAGCTCATTAGTTCACCCAACACTTAGAATAGTAATGTGGTGTAGAACTGACAGGCTACAGAACCAGCAGTGCTGATGGCAGGCTTTGTTCCTGGCTTTGCCTTGGCTCCAGCACTCTGGAGGTGTCAGGTTCTCCTTGGGGCAGCAGCAGGTGCTGTGAAAGTGGTGGGATTTTGCTGGGAGGAGCAGACAGTGCTGCTTCCTTCCTCTGATGTTACTGCTGGGTTTGATTCTCTTGGTAAATGACCATGGCAACAATCAGGTGCAGGTAGGATGGAGGTTGTCTGCAGGTGGGAGTCTGCCATCTCCTCTCCTGCAAGGATAGCTGCACAAGGGACAGTTGGAGTTTCTCCGGGAAAATGGCCAAAAAAGCCCCAGGCAAATGACATCAGTGGAATTCTGTGATTTTGGGAGGGTGAATTTTCTTTTTTTTTCTTAGCACTGCTGAGAAGTCTGTGTTTACCGCACTGAAAATGGTCAGAACAATCATGGCATTTGACATTTCATCTTTAATTATAGGCCAGAGAATTTCACCTCAAAGATGCATTTTGTGAAAGCAGAACAGGGTAACCAGGGTTCATCCTCTTACCATAGAAAATAGAGTTGATCTCTGATTTCAACTCTGTTTTACAAGAAAGTGGCCACATCTGCAGTGTAAAAACCTGATTTGATAAGAATGTTTTGGGAACAGCTACCTTGATCAAGCTCTACATCCAGGGCAGCTGCAGGAATGACAGTGAATCCTGAGCAGGCACTGATGAGACCAACATGTGCCTGGCAGGTAGAGACAACTTGCAAATCTTGGGACATTTTTAATACTAATAGTAAGGCTAACAGGTTCTTGAGGCTTTTGAATTTGCATGTAGGCAACTTAATTTGACCAAAATCCAACTGGGGTACTCAAGTACATTTTGGAATCTGAGACTTGTGTATCCCAAATAAATCATGTAACTCAGGAAATAACCAGTGAATTTAGGAAAAGGACCAGAAGCTGAGAGCAAGTGAATACATGTAATATAGAAGTCTGAATTTTATGTTTCCTCCTTTTCTGCATTTCTTACCTCTTCAGAGGACACAATCTTTTTTTCTTTTTTTCCCATTTTTTCCCCTCTGGAGTCTTCCACATTAAAAATCCAGAAAAGTGGCTGTTTACATTCTGAGTCTGGTCCTAATCCTGTTGCAACAAGAGATTTGATTGTTTATTTGCCAAGGTATTTAGCTTAGTTTGTGTGGAATTCACCAGATTAATGCTGTTTTAATAATATGATTAAAAACTAAGTTTAAATTGACATAATTAATACAATAAGAAGTATGATTCAAGCTTTTTTTAAAGAACTGAAGTTTTATTTATAATGAATTCTTGTAAGTACTACCAAGACCATTTTAGTTAGGAAACATTACAGTGATTAATGCATAGCTGTTTGCATTTTAATACTTGATTTATATGTCAGATCTGTATTTGTGCACACTGTCAAACTTTATTCTGTTCTTGTCAAAATACTTATCGCTTCTGACAGGTGTAACATGCTCACATTAATCCTTAATTCCTTGATTCAATTTTCTAATTGCTTTTTTGGCATGAGTTTGCAGCCATTTAGTCTTATGTGAAGTATTTTTCTTATGGTATAATAATGCACTTTTAAAAATTGGATGCACCTTAGACTGTTGCAGAAAATATATAGAGGGATATTACTTAGTACTGAAAATCAGAAGTTTTATAGCACTTCTGAGAGGCACCACTTCTTGGAATACAGATAGACCAAAACTCTTTATACTTTCCATCTTTCTGTATTCACAATAATAAATATTTTCATAGATTCAATCAGTGCTGAAGTTTCAGTGCATTTTGCCCAAGGAGATGCTGAACACTTAGAGCAGCTCCATGAACATTCCCTCAATCATTGTCCTCCTGCTCTTCTCACCTCTTCAGGTTTTTCCTCTCTCCTGTCTCTGCTTGGCACTTTTGAGATTGCTTAGAATTTGACATTGGACACTGGACAAGTTCACACAGCACCATTAAAATCCTCCTGCTCTCTGCTGCCCATCCCACCCACCAAGAGGGACAAAATTCACTTCCCAGCTTCTCCTTGGTCTGCACTCCTAAAGCTGATCAACTCTTATATTCCCAAACAGATAAATACAATAATGCAAGATTTGCAAGGGTTGTCAATACTTAAATAAATATACTCACCTCTTTTGCTGCTTTCTTTTATAAATCATGAATTTGGTGACATATGTTTTTCTGCCAGCAATAGTAATATTATCATGTGTCCTGTGAAGGAAAAGAAAAATAATTTGGCCCAAATCTATTTCTTACTGAAACAGATCCAAAAGAATTTCCAAAGCTTGGTATTTCCTCATAAACTCACCAGGCAGTTGAACTTTGGGTTTTTAGGACTTTCAGGAAAATACTGGGAGAATGCAGAACCTTTTCTCTAAGAAAAATCTAGGAACCTGTGAAGATGACTCCTGATATTATTTTCTGTGAATAAATGCATGAATACACACTTAAATTGTGGATAAGACTTTATCTATTTTTTTTATTACCTGATTTAATCCCTACCCTCTCCACTTATTTCTTCTTTCTATATGCTCTGGGTTACTGTTCTTTTTTACCATCAATATTAATAATAAATGCTCTTTAATTCTTTTATTCTTTTATAGTTCTCTGCCACTTTCTTTTTCACCTTCCCAGCTGACACACTTCTTTCTGTCACAGTGTGTGTAAAAAAAGGGACCATAGGAGTAAAAGTTTATCAAAGAAGTGTTTGTTTATTATGTGTTCCACTGATAAAGTTTTATTAATCTGTGATCGTCATTTGAGGTTTCGGCAAAAAATGTAAGTCACTTTCTATACAAGGAGAAAAAAAAAAGATAATTCTAGCTAGTAAATCATGGTAGCTTACTGCTTTGGGCAAACAAACTTGTACTTTATCTCTTCCAAAAAACCCGTGGAAAATGCATGATAAATGGCACATTTCAGAGAACATGTTATGTCCCTGTGAAATATCTTTGATTCATGGTTATGTATTTATCTTTAAACAACTGACAAACCTGAGGCTATCTAAATTATTATCATTTGCTCTATGCTACTGTGTTATTTTGCTAGGGAACCTGAATGATGTGAGGTTAAGATAAGGCATCTTGCTTCTGCAGTAATAATTTTTTTTATAAAGAAAAAAAAGCACAAAATTCTTACTATATTTTATTTTTGGATGAAGTCCTTTGAAAGAGTATTTATCAGAAATAATTTCCTCCAATTGTGTTTTGAAGAGCATTAGTATAAACTTCAAACAGAGAAGGATGGGGCCTGTTGATCAAAGGGTTCATATTACACAAGAAAAGAAAATACCATCATGTGGATTTATAAGAAAGTAATCACCAAATTAAAAGTCATAGCAGTGAATTTGTTCTTTTTAGTTGTGTGTCTGCATAAAGTGTTCTGAATTAGATTTTACAATGAAGATTTCATGTCCTTTGTGTTTTCAAATATTTGTTTGATTTGCTGTTGTGACAAGTCAGGAAATGTTGACTTAAATGCTCTATTGCTTGCATTTAGTAACACCAGCTGGAGCTTTTGGGGTTTTAGTTTTCTATTTCATCATTTGGTAAAGGTTTTGGTGAATGTAAGTTGTCATTCCCTATGGCATGGCATTTTTAAATTAGATGTCATTGTTTACCCAAGTTCTTTAATGCTTTACCTTTAAAAGAATCTACAGAAATGCCTATTAAATATGACCAAGAAGTAAAAAAAGAAAAGTATATTTATCTATTTTTCACTGAGCAATAATAAATGTTGGTTACTTCGAGGTGGAAAAACAGAAAATTATTATTGCTTTACATGATGGAAGTGCCTTTGTTCTCCTTATACCAAGTACTTTGTAGTGTGTTTAACTTGACTAAACTATCATTTTTTTCTTAGAATACTGGAATCAGTTGACATTTATGTATACATTGCATTTTTTATGTAAATAGAAAGTTTTCTGGCTTTGAATTTTGAATCCAAATGTTGAACTCATATTTTGCCTTGGAACATGACAGACATTTAGAAAACTTACAAACAGAAAAAGAAAGAAATGCTTATGCTGATTTTGACCTAATGTTTTTAGAAATATCTTTAGTGCTTGCCTAAATGTTTAAGCTCTCAGAAGTGAAATGCCTATCTCTGAGTGAACACAAAGCTTGGGAACGTGGAAATGTGGATACATTGTAAATTTTCATCTTAAAAACTTATTATTCTATGCCTTTGTGGACTGCTTTGCTTTGTTTTTCCAATTCCTACTGTCCTTGGTAAATCAAGAACAATTTGGTAGCAACCATTTAGTTGAAGGCTAGCTGCAAATTTAATTATCTATATAGTTAATGAGAGTTTAGTAACAGCACAAAACTCCTGCCATCAACAGCACTGCTATCATAGCTTTATAGAAGATAAAGCAGGGTGATTATCACACAGGCAACATTTTCAGAGAGTTTCTAAGCATGTATAAATGTAGTAGCACTGCACCTATCTGTTGCATATGCAAAAAGAATCAGGAAGGTCCTGCCTTAAAGAAATCATTTCCTTAGTAGGACAGACAGAGAGAAGGCAGAATTCCTGGTCTGGGGCTCTCAAGAGGGATTGACTGCCTTTAGCTATTGGTATATAATGTGGATTTGCTCTCATTTTATGGTTTTGGCATTAGGCTGACTAGGTGATGGATGCTGTTGAAGCAGAATTCTTTCACATGGATACTTCTTAATAGAGATGGGGAAGTTGGCTACTCTCAGATACCAATGTGTATATCAAAAAGTTTTGCTGTTTCCTAAGCTTTAATTTTACGTTACTACATTTAGCAGACTATAAAATTCAGTAAAATTTTGTTGTCCTTATGATGATTTATTTTTTGTTTGGTTAGATCTGCAGCGTTGGCTGTCAGCACCCATTTTTAAGTAAATTAACATGGTTCAGGCAATCTGTGGGATTGCAACGGAAAAAATATCTTCCCACTGTTACACTGTTCTTATTAAAAAACCCTAAAGGTGCATGAGTGAAAATGGAATGGAGATCTCAGAGGTTAACCTGGGTGTTTTCCTTCTCCAGGGTGCTCCTAAGCCGATTGCCATCGAGCCGTGCTCAGGAAACAGAGCCGCCGTCCTGACGGTGTTTTTGTGCCTGCCCAGGGGACCATCAGGAGTTCCTCCCCCCGGGCAGTCAGGTAAGGCTGCTGGGGTGCCTCTTGTGTCTGTCTCCTCCCACACTCTCTGCCTGGGCAAAATCACCCTCACAGACCCAAAATAATGGCACAGCAGATGGATGCGAGGAGCTGCTCGGTCAAGCTGATGTTAAGTTTAGCCCCAACTTCATTATTCATGGGAATTTGGTGTCGTGTCCAAATAAAAAGCCCAGTGATTAAGCCAGCCACATTTCATTAGGACTTCCTGAAGCAGTACTCGTGCATGTCGATATGCTCCAACATTGTCTCTCAGGGGAGAAAAAATTCATATGCAGCCACTTCCATGGTTTCAGTTCAAGCTGCTGTAAATGAGGCTGTACAGGGAATACTAGTGAGTATTTTCACTTCAGGCTAAAATTTAGTGCAGTCTAGTTTACACCATAATTCCAACACTTTGCTGGCTGGGACTCAGTTAAAATACTAGTATTTCCCAGAATGCCTGTCAGATAAAACCTGGAATTGTGTGAGTGAATGCTTCTGTGGGGAGGTGTTCACTTTGGAAGTGATCCCAGCTCATTTTAAAGTAGCACTTGCATTATCTGGAAGCACTTCTTATAGTGACCCAACTTCTCTGCTAGGTCATTGTACAAAAACATTCTCATAAAATAACTACCTGCACCTTTAAAATCCTTTGAATAACTGCCTAAAATGATGTGGCATGACAAAAGAGCCATGACAAGAAAGTGTGGCCAGTAATGTGACGCTGCACATGTGACCAGTTTACTCATTCAGACTTCACTGCAAGATGAACACCTTTGTAAGAAATAGTAGACTGCATGGTATGTGCCCAAAATGCAGGAATAAACCAGAAAATATGCTTTCAGGCTAACTTTTATCATTAAGAGCCAGAAAAGATATCCTTTTAACCTTCAAAAATCCATTTAAGAGATTAAAAAGTATTGAGTAATGATGAGGGCAAACTCAGTTGACTTATGTTGGAAATAAGCTCAGCTGGGTGTTCTTTGGCCTGATCACTATCTGTTATTTATTTGGGAGTTTTCGTTCATTTTTTGAGGGTGAGGGGTGTTAAATTTTTTTTCCCTCTGAGTTCTGAGATGAGGACTTAGTTCTTAAAATGCTGTTTATGGCTTGGAATATCATTTTTGGAAGTGCTATGAAAGTAAAAATGTTGCTGATGCTTTGTCAAATCCATTTCCTGGAAGAAATATATGTAAGTGCTCTGAAGAGAGCAATGAGAGAGTAAGGATGTTTAGCTTATTCCCTGTTCATGTTTCAAGGAAATGAAAAAGAAATGAAGGTGTTTATAGTCTTGCAACAAGAAAAAACATTATGAAAGGAAATTAAAAGTAATTGTTGAAATTGAAGCTTAAAATGTTTTTGGAGGGACTTTTTTTGTTGTTTTCAAATTTACCTATGATGTGCATCTTGACAGTAAAAATGTATTCATTTAGGTTTTTTCATAATCAGCTTCTATTTACCATATAAAGAAGTCTTTGAAAAGTAATTGCTGATCTTTGCTGTGTGTAAAGCATGGAAGGTATGGGTGTTTAGAAACAGGATTTGGGTTCCACAACACACCAGTTGTGTCATTCTGCATGTTTCTCAACCTGTGAAAGAATGCACCTCTTTTTTAAACATGCTTTATCCTCCTGTTATGTTCTGTTTTCTCATTGCTTTACCTTCCACCAGCTGTGTAGGCATATATTTGGAATGCTCTTCTTCCATGTGCTATTATGGTACCTGTCAGCCACTTAGTGTTTTGAAATAGGTAAATTATTTAGTCCAACAACTTTCACTTTGTTCAGGCTCAAAAGCAAACAGAAATGCTTGAGGTGTTCACCCAGTAGAGTGTATTGGATTATGTGGCTATATACATTTTTTCTAGTGCATGGTGAGCTTTGGTGCTCATGGATTGCTCTCTGTAGCCATGCCTAGGCTGGGCAGGAGCTATCATGCAAGTTTGTGGGCATAGCTGTAGCTCTGCTAACTCACTCCATTCCTGTCCTGCAGCACCCTGGGCTGCCTGGGAGCAGATGCTGTGAGCACTGCCACGGTTTTGGAAATGATGTGGAAACTTTGGGCAGCACACACTTTATGCAGTTGGTTTCCCTTATGACCTAAGTCAGACAAAACCAATGATATTGAGGTGGAAGTTGTGTGTTCAGTAATTATGTCTTGCCAAGTAATATTAGAATCCTCTATTGCTTGCACACAGCCATTTTCCAGCTCGTTGGGATCCTTCTAGAGTAGAACTGACAGTGTGTCAAGCATCTTTGTTTAAATCATACCTCAAGGATGCTCATTCCCAGTTCGCATTGGGAGAGCGTGGCCTTTGTTCCTTCTATGAATACATCCCAAACATAAGAAGGGAATGCCTGTATTTTTCTTGTCCTGCATTTTCTCCAAAACTAAGGAAGCAAATTCTTTACATAAATAACAAATCCTATGCCCCACTGGAGCTCTTAGTTGTATACATAATTTTTTAAGGTATCTGAATTTGAGTTTTCTGAGTTTTACATTAACAAATATTTTGTTGAAAAATGTCTCTGAATGTTCAAAAAAAAAACAAAAACAAAAAACCACCAACAAATCAACAAATAAATTAAACCCTAATGCAAAGGTTACTCTTTATGCAGCATATGTTCTATGCTTCACCTTTAGCAGCAGCTGGAAGGAAAGTTGAAGCTACAGATGGTGGGCTTTGGCCAAAGGCTATGCATGGCAAAAAACTTCTCTAGGAGAGACCATATGTCCCAGTGCAGGTCTGTGTTCTCTGCTTCCTGCAGAAAATACTCACAACTTTACAGACTTTCAACAACATTGTTCAGCACTCAGTCCTAATTCTGTAAGTTAAACAGTTAAACCACTTAAAATTAATCTGTGATTTAAAATAGATTTTATAAAGATTGATCATGTAGACTCAGTCAAAATATTGATAAAAATGAATTTATTGCAAAAGAAAACACTAATCATTGTCATTTGTGTGCTAAAAAGGGATTTTTTCAATGTCCCAGCTATTTTTAGCATTATATATCCTGAAGGTCTGGAAAGTCACAGAACATTGCTATCATGATAGGTTAGGTTTCTCACAGCAGACCTTACATTTTCTTTTTTGTGTAAGCTAACAATTCAATTATACTTCTCTGAGATAACTGAAGTAATTGTTTTTAAGTGAAAGAAATTAGAGACAAAGTATAAATTAGAATGATCGATGCAAAACATTAAGGTAAATTTCTCAGTTTGGATTGACTGATAGAGCATGTGCTTTCTTCATTCTTCAGTGATCTCATTCACTGCATTGTACCTGTGTAATCAGAACAAAATTAGAGGGTCCAAAAAATAGCAATTGTCTGTAGGGTTCACATGTCTATCATTACAAATGCATCAGTGTAGTTCATATGTGACTTGCAGGTTTTATGATGCACTGGAAGCTTGAGATCATCTTTTATTGCTGTAGTGTCTGACCCCATGATTTAAATAGCCTAAACTCTTCTTAATATCAAAGCAGGTCTAATAATGAGAGCAGCTGTTTTAGTTCTCTAGAAAGAACTAAATTATACATTGTAAAGGGGATTGAACAAAACAAGTTAGACCAGAAAAAAAGAGGATAATATATACCTTAAGGCAGAAGAAGGTGCCTATGAATTATCACCAGTGGAAGGCCCAAAAATAACTCCTTCAAGGTCTTCATACAGCTCTGGTGATATATTGGGCAATACAGAAAGAATAGCTTGGTAATGTGATAAATTCTGTTAAAAGAACTGTGACCATGTCATCATTAATACTAAAGCCAACTAAATCCCATGCTTTGAGATATTGAGTTATTGTACAATAAGTTTATAAAACAATGCTTGCATCATTCTGGGATAAGGCCACTTTGTGCTGTAAAGCATGAAGAGAAATGAGAATATTAAACCATTTCAAAATAATTCAGAATCAAGGGGTGTAATTTCTGAATTATTTACAGGTTATTTGACTTTCACACAGCAGCACTTGCCTATCTAGCGAGAGGGTAAAAGTGATAGAGCACCCAGGAGAGGAAATTCCCTATTGAGGCAGTGAGCTGAATGGTCTCTCCCTCAGTAGATCTTTAACACCTCCATGGCTGTGACAGGATGAGGTGAATCCAACTTTACCCATAAAATAACACTTGGAAATTGAATGGAAGCTGAAATGGAAGACTGTGTGCAATATTCCGTTGTTACAAGTACAATTTAGGATGGCAGGCCTCCAAACAGTGATGTCTGAAAGTTCCTGCCTGATATCCTTGACTCAGAACAGAATTTTGTGTAATGCTGGCCACACTAACTGTGGTGTTCAATCCCACTTAATCAGCAAGCTACAGTAGGATCACAGAATCAATAAAACTACCATGCCATCTGCCTTCCCTGTCCTCACCATCATAATGAATAATGACTCATTAAGTGTTCTACAAGACAATTAGCTCTGGTTGAAAACAGTAACAAGGCTTTCCTGATTGTATTTATAATTTTCTCTGATTAAAATACAAAAAACCTAATGCATATCATAAGAGGCACATTAACATAAATATGAATTAACTAATAGTTTTTATAGAGTATTATATTTAATTATATTGCTCAATTTTTCTGACCCTTGGAAACAAAACAGGAGTTTATGGCTTTTCATATGTAGAATGGCTTCATATATGTACCTATCTCAGTATGCAGAACTGGCTGCAGACATACACTGGGGCATGTAAGTCTCATGAATTTCTACCTCCTAAAACCACATTGCTTTGCACAGTCCTTTCATACTTGCAAAATAACCCAATAAAGTCAGTAGTGCTACAAGGATGAGTATAGATTTTTCTGTAGAAAAATATAAGTAAAAGATGTAGGAGAAAATACACTGTCATTAAGACACACAGAGGAGGGTTGAATCTTTGCTTTAGTGAAGAAAAACTGTAAATACTGAAAGGGGGGAGGAGAAAAGTGAGGGTAGACGTAGAAATGGGAAGATATTCACACCTGATTATTTAGATTCCTAAACATCTGAAAAAGAAACCTAAAATTGATATTGCCAAAGAAAAAAGGAACTCTGAAAAGTGGTAGATGTCTAGATCAGAACAAACATACTTCTGCATTCACTTTTTCCCAGCTGGTTTATCAGGCCCTACAAAGTAAGGTCCTACTTTTTGTTTAAGCAAACTTATTTCTGTGCATCATGCTGTTGTTTGCTCCATAGCAATCCACATCTCCAGATTGAATGTTGTCTCTCCTTTGTAGTTTTGGAGACAGAACTTGGCTTACTTTCATTATTTGCTGTTTTATGGAGATCGATTCACCAAAGTATATTTTATATTTGTAATCTAAAAGTGCTGTTCAGATAGGGTAAAATGGCATGTAAACAGAGAAAATATTATAAAAAACATGAGCAAAAGTAAGTATACAACACCTCCAGAAGAGACACCTCCACTCATCATGAATAGCAAGATTTTTCAAATAATGGAATATCAAAACAAAAAAATCTCAGTTCTCTTATTTGCTCTGAAGTCCCAACATGCAACTGGAAATAAGTGAAACTATGTATTACACAAAAATGGTGCAGATGTCTAGAACCTGTGTTAAAATACAGGGGTGAGTCAGACATTTTATTTATTATGCAAAGTTGCACAGTCATGTTCATTTGATCAGAAGCTCTACAGATAAGCTGAAATATTATAAAAGACTCAGTGGGGAACAGAAATATTTGAGTTTCCTTTTACTCTTTAGACTGTGTGAAGACTGGATTTAATCTTTCTCTTTAATCTAAGGCATACCTAGACCATTTTGTATAGAAATGTAATTTTGGTAATTTGTTGAGGGATATTCCATATTAGTTACCAACATGATGCCAGTTAAATGCTCAAAAGAAAAAAAAATAGAAAACATTAACATTGTGGGAGAAAATCAAAATAGTCTTTGTAAGAGTTTTAATGACTACAACTAAAACTAAACTCCTAATTAGTATATTAAGCAGTATCTTCAACTTACTGACATTGAGAGACTCTAAAATCCAGGGTTCTTTTCAGTTAGCTGGAGATGCTTAAGGAAATAGCTCTGAGACTTGATGTAAACTAAAATCATCTCTTCCCAAGATCATTTTACTGAAGGAGTTGCTTCTTTTTGAGCAGTAAGGCCTATTTTTGGAGTGACTATTTTCTGCCTAATTCCATCCTTCTGCACTGCATCAAATGAGGGAGCAGACTGTGTTTATAGTATTGACACTGTGAAAAGAACACAGTGGTGAGTGGCAGATGGTGCTGATGATTACTTAAAAAATATTGATGGCAATAGCAAAAACAAAGGAGATCATCAGACCTGCTAGCCACCACCACCCCTACTCCAGCCCAAACCCAGAGCAGTTACTTCTGCAACATGCAGGATAAAGTTTACTTGAAAAGTACAGAGGTTCCTAGCACAGAAGGCTTTGTAAGTGATGAAGAATGAGGTATTGATTTTGTCTGTTCTTTTACTGAATTTTAGGTGGTTCTGTAATGAATTAGCTTTTACATCGTTCTACCCATAGAAACTTGATTCCTTTAAATTCTGAAGAATATCCTTGGAAAGGACATAAACATTTTAATATGAAGAACTTGCAGTATAATGCTAGCAATGTGTCTTCCACACATCTTGGCAAAAGTAACTTATTGATTGGGCAGTAAAACCTGCATGCTGTGGAGCCATCAGCTGAAAAAGGTAAAAAGAAAAAAAAAAGAGAGAGAGCAGGAGAATAGAGGAGGTGGAGATGATTGTTTTACAACTTTATCATTGGATTTGCTGCCCTAGAGGGACTCAATAAAATGAGACATATTAATAAAAACTGTTAAGTACTGTGAACATTTTTTTTGACAACTGGTTATTCATTTTTCAAACCAAAACTGCCACTGTTTCTTCAGAGTATTAGAAATACTTTTTTCTTTTGGGGTTTTTGCAGTTTTAGTTGGATAAAGGGAACTCAAAGGATGTCTGAAGAGGGTGTAAAATTCTGAACACTGTGAAGTGTAAGTGCAGCCATGTCCATCTCTTCCCCTGTGTGGGAAGGTTGTCTGAGCTGTTGTCAGGCTGCATCCAGGTGACAATTTAGTGGTTTTCTCTCTCCTATTGTTTTATGGGAATGGAGAAGCAATGATGAATGCTCATGATGCAAAGCTTCTGGCCACAAACAGATACACTAGCATCCAAACCTTCTGATCAAAGGCTCTAACCTGGAAAGAAACACCATCCTCAGCCATACCTGCCTGCTCACCATCAGCTGCACTACTTGGGGCTCTGCTATTTTCGTCCATCACCCACAGTGTTTTAACACAGCAATCAGATCTGTTTCCACCTTCATTTTGCCAAGGTAAATGAGGTCTGCTCTAAACCTGCTCTTTAGTCTTCTGAACACCTTTGTAGTGCTTTGTCCCAGTTTCAGCCTCAGTTCATCTCTTTTTACCTTGCATGACCAGGTTTGTACTCAAAGTGCCATGTGAAGGCCCATCTGGCATTGCCCAGTGGCATTAACATTTTGTCACTCTATTCCTTTTAACATTTACTTTTTAAAAACATTTTCCCCCTTTCCAACTTGATATTTCTGCAGCCAACTTTCTTGAACTGTAAACTTTTAGAGTGTAAGTTCCTTTTTTTTCCAAAATACATGGCTTTGAATTTTGTTGTTCAATCTGAATACATGTATATTCCTCAAATTGTGGGGTCATGCATCTCTTTCTGGATTTTACCCTAAGTGTTCTCTGTACTGATGATACATAGTGATGTTTGCCATGATTTAATTTAATTACATTAATGCCAAACTCTTTAATGAAAACAAAAATTAACAGTAAAACGTATGACTCTTGTTCTCATGTTACACCTTCATCAACCTTCTTTCTCTTCAAACCTATTCTTTGTTTTCTGTCCTGCATGCCATTATTCACTCTCCATAACTCCCTTATCTACTCTTTTTATAATTTATCTGATGATAAATTTTCACATTATAAGATCTTAGAAATCTAGAAAATACTCTGCATACTCCTTCCCAGAAAATCATCTAACTTAGAGTAGAAAACTATCAGGGGATTCTGGCACAATCTTTGATGAAATGTTGTTGCATTTTGACTTGATTTCCATTTACCTGCCTTTAATTATTTCTTCTGGCAAAGTACCTCATAGCAGAGTCTGATTAATAGATCGGTAAATAACTGAATATATTTTTCCTTGAATCTAGACAATATTTAGTTTGAAAGAAACAGCAGTTACTGTTCTCAATTTGTATGCATCTGACATGACAGATTATTAAATTTCCCTGTTACCAGCCTTTGTTTTCTGGTGTTCTTACAGAATTAGTGTTCTGATTACCCTTATGTCATTTCATAAAACTTCTGTTTCATCTGTTTCCATATCCTCATTCCATTATCCATATTGATGGTACGCTCTTTGACAAACATTATCTCCCTCCTTGAAAACCTTCAAATTCACTCCTGGGACAACATTTAGAAAATACCTGATCTCTCTTCGTTTTTTCTATGAAATGACTCTATCCTGTTTTGGTCTCTTAGTTACATGCAGTGAAACTCCTTGGATATTTGTTTTACTAAACCTCTGCAAGGTGTAACTCACCTTGACTTTTGACAAATCTTATTTGGCTCTTTCATGTCTTTGCCTGCAAACAACAGCCTACTTTGTTACTTGATGCTTTTGTAGCCATTTTCATAGGCTTTCTGAATTTAAAAAGCTGTAAACCTAGGTCTTTAAATTTGATTGTCTCCCAGGCAGAGCCTTAGGCCCTTTGCAAGGCTAAGCTTTCCCTGCTTGAAAGAAATCACAGTGTGCTTTTCTGCTTTTGATATGAGTGATACAGATGTTGACAAAGGAATGGAAAAGGGAAAAAATTATAAAGGCAACTAACAAACATTGGAAGTTCTCAC
Source organism: Ammospiza nelsoni (assembly GCF_027579445.1). Lineage (NCBI taxonomy): Eukaryota > Metazoa > Chordata > Aves > Passeriformes > Passerellidae > Ammospiza > Ammospiza nelsoni. The sequence continues at coordinate 7,419,571 of NC_080640.1, read as the reverse complement.
TTCAGAATTTTGCTGAGAGAGGTTATACAAGACTTAAGCAGTTTTTAATGGAAATCTCATGGGAAAAAAATATTTTAGTATTTTACACAAGTGGAAACTTTAATGATCAGATAATGCTGTAAAGCAGCATCCTGTTGTCCTGGCACAAAAACACAGTGTTTCTTACATGGAAAATGGGCAGCAGTAGGGCCCATGTGAATGCACACCTCAACCTAACAGAGCCCCTTTTTAAATTTTGTGCTCTTAAACTTTGAGAATTCAACAGATGTCTAGTTAGAGGTGCAAAATTAGGGAAAGTGAACAAATCCCTGTACAAGTGATGCACTGGATAATAAGTGTCCTTCCTATGTGAAATTGGTGATCTGGCTTTATATTCAGTCAACACATACTATGTGGAGCAGATGGCTTACAGCTAAATTAGAACCATAAACCTTTCAAAGTTAAAGTTGTATATGAACTAAATCTTTCAGCAGGGGTCCCATCACCTATTTCTCCTTACTCTAACATTGAATCCCTGGAAAAGCAGATTTTTTTTTCTTTAATCAACAGAAATCAATCTTCAACTAAAAATAATTACATTGAGATCTGTCCTGATTCTTAGTCCTGGCATCATGGAAAGTTTTTTTCATTACTGGGACAAAGCAATTGCCCATTATCTACCTTCCCATGTTTATTTTATCACTCTCTTGGAGTAAGATGCTTCTACTGCCTATTTTTGGGATAAAGCTGTCCAAAATTATACAGAGACCAATCAGATTTATCATTCTTTGGCGTTTGATGGCATCCATCTGTTTATTTACAAAGCTGCTAAAGACTTATTGAGTTACTAGACTACAGAGAAAATAAATTGAGTTATCATATGTAGTTAAATTCAGTCCTTGCATCTGCTGTCTTTACAGCCTGTATGGTGTTTTCTGAAATTACACTGGCTTGCAGACCCAGGCTTCAGGAATACATTTACTTCACAGCCTTTTTATGCCATTTCAAGTGAATTTCTAATGCATGAGCAATTTGTGGTTCAGGAAAATGTTGACAGAAGAATGTCAGGGCTTTCTGTTGTTAGCAGTTTAAAAGCATGATAGGGACGGTTCTTACTCAAAAGTAGCTCTTAAAAGTTTGGAGCTGCTCAATTTCTGGAATAATTTGATCTAACCCCTTTCAATCAATATTGCACAACTATTTTAGAAGGCTTTAGAGCTTATGGGCACAAATGAACTAGTATTATTAGTAAGTATAAAACATTTTTAAGATGAAGGATGGGGAATGAATTCTCCTGTGCTCCATGTATTCAATTACTGTTGTATGTACAAACGAATAGAAATAAGGTTTACAGTTCAGATCTTTCTGTTAATAAAACTGAATAGCAAAATGAGGATATACATCTTAAAGGAATACTTTAGGGATACTATACATCTTAAAAGGATACTTTAGTCCTGTAGTCCCATGAGTTTGCAACAGTGAACTCAATTATTGTCCACATCCTTTCTGTTTGTGGATCAACTGCTCTGTCACAGTGAAATCAGGGGAAATGTCCTTTTGAAGGAACTGGTCTGAACCCAGGAAAGATCTTAACTCAGAGCACCACAGGTAGCTGAGAGCCCTGGCTTTGTGTTATTAGGTCACCATTGTGAGAGAAGCGTTGATGCTGGTTATGAGAATTTCTTACTGTGATAAATTCTCAGCTTTTCTTATTTGTATGCCTTGCATAGTTCTGCTTCATAATTTGGAACTGAGAGGCATATGGAATATATTCCAAAGAAATCCACATGTCAGCTCCTGTCCTGTAGGGGTACAGCAGATGCAGGTCAGTGCTGCCTGTGCAAGCCCAGGGCTGAGTTCTGCTTCTCCCTGCACCATCCTTTGGCATCTCAGAATGGCACTGTGCCCACACACAGCACCAGCTAAATGGTGCATCCACATGACTAAGTCTTTGTGGGACATGAAATGGGGAACAGTGTGGAAACCACCAAATGCTGCTTAGGGAATGATTTGGAGCCTAGCAGGGCTGTCAGAACTTGTACAGCCTGGTGAATCATGCCTGAGTGCAGAGCTACTCCAAAAATTTCTGCAGGATGCATTACTCTATACTAGCACTAGATGGGTGGGTTTCTCTCATATCACATCTGCAATTCCTTAGGTTAAAAAATAATAATAACAACAACACTAACAAAAAGGTGAGAAGTTGATTTTTCTTCTGCTCTTCTTTAAAAATACAATAAATATGAAGTTCTGCAGAAACAATGAGAAGGAATAAGTATGGGCATAGAAAATTTAGCAAGCTCATAAAATAAAACCAGGCTGTTGAAAAGAATTATTTAAAAATAATTCCAAACTAAAAATCCAAGGATCAATTAAATCTATTTAAAACATGAAAATAAGTAAAATATAGCATGAGATGAAATAAGGCTTCTGTGAATGTTACTGGACCTGGCAAGTGAGTCACACACTAAACTGCATATATTTTTCATACTGGAGAAAAAGAGCTTGAAAATGACTGATAGCTTGTTAATACTGGAAAAGGACAGACAAAATAATCCATCCAAAAGAGGGACATTTTAAACTAGTACCGGTATGTGAATCACCTAAAAGAATCCCTCTTTATAAACCTGCTGTTTCTAAAATGTTTGGGTCTGAAAAACATTAGTATTAAGTGAATCCTCCAAATTCCTGAACTGTGGCTGAAAAATACTCTTGTCACTTTAAGTCTTTAATTTCAAGAAGGTTGAGTGCTCAAAACATGCTAGGGTGTAAGGGAAAAATTAAAAAGAAAATGATAATGGCAAACTATATTTAGATTTGAGAGTGACTCAACATGAAATGATGAAAGAAAGTTTGGAATGACAGTGTAGCTATCTATCTTCATTTGTACTATTTATATATATATATTTATTACTTATAATTCACGATCCAGTGATACACAGTCTGAAGTGTCTTCTATCAAGTACTCAGTGTCCTCAGCTTCTTTTGAGTGCATCTGACTATAAGTGGGACATAGAATATCTGGTGCCTTGCCACAGGGCAAACCCTGGAAGGCAGAATGGTTGGATTGCAGTGATCAAAGGGTAACCTTCCTTATCCTGGCCCTCTGACAGTGATGTAGCAGCATGAAACCATAACTGCACTTCAAGGCTATCAGACTTGTCCCTGGGAGCATCATTCAGGGCACTTTTCCAGGCACAAAACTGCTTCAGGCTTGTGTTGTCCATTTCCCCACAGCCCTTCCTCTTCCTGAGTATTTGCAGCTGTATCTGCCTCCTTAGGCTTAAATTCACACAACAGTGGAATTTGAGTGAATTCAGCAATATTTATTCTGTAGTGAAACGGTTTCACTGACTGGAGGTGGAAGTTTTAGGTGGCTGATTGTAGTTAATCTTATCAAAAGTGAGAAAATTCTGGTGGGGGCTTGCATCTACTGGAATTTGCACCCAGAGTAGATTTTAGCCCTTGTTCTGCTAACCAGATCCCCGTGTGTTTGTGGATACATGGTCTTCATGCTCTCTGTAAAAGGGGAATGCCACTTTGTGGGGATGTTATGGGAATAAATGAACAATGTTTGAGTTGCTCTCAGATTCACTGCTGTAAGTGTAATAGAAAAAACTCCAAGCAATAGTTCATAGCTTGGTTTAGTGCATAATACTATTCATTAATTTCCAGATCCCTGCATTGCCTCAGCAGAAATGTTTGAGTCAAAGATAAGGACTCTTCTTCACTATTTGTTGATGAAATTTCAGATCAGTATCTAAATATATAAGATACTCTGTTGTTCTGTTTTGTTGTTTGTTTTGGGTTTTTTTTCACAGGGAAAAGCAGATTAATCTGTTATTCTTTCTGCAGATAAATGATTCCTGTCAAATATACTCATGCAGGAATCTTTGTCCACAATGCAGAAATACTGATTAGTCATCATGATGGAATAGATAAAGAATCTTTGATAGCACATTGCAGCTGGGAGCACAAAATTAAGTTTTTGTAGAGATATTTGGGTTACCTGAAAATGTATCAATATGCAAAAGGTGTAACAAGTTACACTACAAATTATTACAGTATAACATATTAACTTCAAGAATAGGCTGCATCTTTTCCTGGGGAAGCCACAAAAGAATGCTGGTCATAAAGTGAAAAATTATCTAAGTATAAATGTGAACTTCAGATGAAATTTTCTTCACAATTTCTGGATTGTAATTATTACATTTCAAATTTGAATGCTGAAGAAACAGCCTTTGAATAAATTCTATTTGTCTATGTAGAGGATGAAAATAATGGGGGTTGTTTTTTAGAAAGCAAACCATGGCTGGCAGCACAGGGAGCCACATCCTGAGCTCTGTCAGAGCGTTGTTCTCACTGAAATGGGAGAAGAATTATGTGTAGCTTTAAATGGTGCCTTAGATTAAAATTAAAATCAAAATCTATCATTTAATTTACTGTTTTCTGATGATTTAAGAGAATATGCTCAGAATAATATTCAGAGTAGAGAAAGCTCTAATTTATGTGAAACAGTGCATTAAAAGCAGTTACTCATCCACCTAAGAAACATTATCAGCTACTCATCAGCTTCAGTTCAGAACAGAATCTGAAGAGTGGCCTGAAAGAGGCATCAAATTCCTTCTGCTTTTTAAAGACCTTGGCAATGCCAGATAGTGAGTGTGACAAATGCAGTTAGGTATAAATTACCACCCTTCTTGCAGCTACTGCAGCTCGAGGTCCCACTTCCCTCCACTGAAATGCACACAGTTCCACCTTGGTTTGTACTGGAGGAAATCTGGAATGCCACTACAGAACACTCTGCAATCTCCCATTATTTTCAACAGGAGTGATGCCAAGCTCCTTTCAAAGTTGATTACAGAATCATAAAAAAATAAGGCTGGAAAGGACTTTTAGAGATCATTTACTCCCATCTCCCCTGTTCATAGCAGTATCAGCTGCATGTAAACTATTTCTGGCAGATGTTTTCCTAACCTGTTCATAAAAGCCTACAAAAATGGACTTTCTGCTTTTTACCTAGGAAATTTTTTTGTCCCATGCATTCCTGTTAGAAAAGCTTTCCTAATGGTTAACCTAAATTTCCTCTGCTATGGTTTTAAGTCCATTACTTTTTATTATGCCCAAAATGAGCATGGAAAAAAAGATTATTTCCTTCCTTCCTTTTCTCTGCAGACATTTATATTTTTCTGCTTACACTCTATCACCTTTGTCTATATCAAAATAATCCCAGTTCATCCAAACTGGTGAAGGTCATGTTTTATAGCCCTGACTGCTTTGTGTTAGTCCCCTAGATTATGCCTGTGCAAAGACAGGCAGCAGGAGGGTGGAATACTGAGGGATGGAGGGGGAAACTGAGTATTTTACAAAAAAATGTTACTGAAATTATACCAATCATTCAGCAGCTTTTTTTTTTTTTTTTTGAGTACCACTTTGTCTTTCAGGCTTTTCTTCAATTTGCCCTTTATATGTGCACACTATCCTTCCTTCCTACACTGTTAATTACTGTTCTCTGTTACAGTCAAAGGCTGGCATGCCTAAAAGGAGAGGTGTGTGATATGGGGCACTGTAATTCTGAACCTGGGCAATGTGCAGGACCTGTAGAGTAACAGGAAAATCAAAGCTGTGGTTGATTCAGATTTTCTTCCTCCCAAATCTTAATTTTACTAAGTGACTTGACACTGAAACCAGAAAGCTTACTCCATGCTTCTTCTAAGTTTGACTATTTTTAGGATTTCCTGTAGAGATCTTGGCCCTGAGCTGTAATTCCTTCTTCCCACACACATGCCCATCTCTTTCCATCCACAGTGGAGTCAATGATTCACGTCTGGTGCGCTCAGCCAGCAGGGATCAGTTATTTCTTCCTGGAGGGTTGTGGCACTTTGTAGCAAGGTAAATTCCTTTTAATGAAGAGAAATTTGTCTTAGGAAGCAAGTGTGGCTTGCATCCCAGCAGAAGTGGTGCATGGCAATTTAGGGTGTGTGATGTTCATTTTGCTTACAAGGATGCATAATTCATTCAGCAGGGAATTTGTAAATTTTTCAAGTAATCCTTACCTGTGGGATAAATATTGTCCCCTAAGAAGCTCATATAACTTTATAATCTGATAATTTATTCTGTTTGATAATACTAAGAAATTCTGTAATAAACTTTCACTACTTGTTATTGTGCAACTAGAGCTTTATTCAAATGCTGTTTCCCTGATATTATGCTTCAGTGATGCTTTTTCTGATTCTTCTCCATTGATCAATAGTGATATGAAAACAGATTTTTAGAAAGCACCATTCTCCTGCATCATCTCATCATAAATTATTGGGTTTTTTATTTGATGGTAGGTACATGAAAATATTCCAGATACTCAAATAAACAATCAGAACCCATGTCAAGCATTTAAGATTCAGGTTTTTTCACTGGATACAGAATTTTGTTTTACCATCCTTAGCATAGGTAATTCTTCTACACTTATGGGAGACCACTTTGCACTTCTGGCCCGTGACAGACCCTATGAAAAATTCAAGACATGCAGGATTTATATCCCAAATGAGACAAATTGCTGCAGCAGGAATAGAGTGTGGAGGCTGTAACAATCAACAGCCATGACCATGGTCACAGCCTGTCCCACTCAGAATGTGTAGCCCAACTCCCAGGGAGAGTTTCCACCAGCTGATAGCACAGGGCATCCTGACACAAAGCTCAGGGAAGAGGCAGCTCCATCCTTTGCACCAATTACACTCAAAGCCCACTCAGCAGCTCTGAGGGGCTCTGGGCAGCCATTCCCTCATTAGATCCTGCCCAGAATGTCCAAACGTGGATATGCTGGCGAATGCCAGTTTGGAAGCATGGAAATGCTGATCTGGAGTGTCTGACTGATTGCTGCACAAAGCCTGTAGCTGTCCCTTAGCCTTCAAAGTGGACACTGATACAAGGACCGTGACTCTCTAGGAGGTACAGGTGACATGAAATATCTCACTTCAGCAAGTGTCCTGCTCCCTGTCATTACCTTCCATTTATTCTGTGCTTTTATATATTCAAATATTCTAAATCCATTTATGTGTATGGGTACATAAAGGTGTTACTAGAACACCCCAGCACAGCAGAGTAAACTTACAATCCACAAAGGACAGAAATTCCCAGCTACCAGTAAAATAATATATGTTACAAATTCTAGTTCTCAGTCCTGAATTGAGTCAATGTGAGTTTATTCAAATGAAAAGGGGAGCTCTCAGGTTTAGTCAGTGATTTCAGTAGATGAAAGATATCTAGACACCTGAAAATTATGAAATTAATTCCCAAGCTCATCTTCTAAACATCCTTTATGGGTGTACCTGTGAGTGGTTTTTTCGCCTATTTCAGTTTTTCTGGTAAAAGGTGATGTCCCTTCAGTCATAACTCCTGTAGCTGTCTAAGAGATGGAACACAGTTATAAGAAAATTGTTGTTCATTTTCACACTCACTAATGGTACAAAAATAATGAAAGCTGAGCATGGACACTGTCAATAAATAAACAAAGCAATTATGATTGAAAATATTAATTCCAGTCAAAAGATCTTTGCTCACCAGTTGCAGTGCAGCCTGTATGAACAAAAGTGTGCAAATGCACCATATAGTGAGAAAAATCATTACCTTTCTTTTTCAGAAGTAAAATATTGTGCTATGGTCATACGTAAATCTATGGATACACCTCCAGATCCTATTCCATGTGAGTAATTGCATCACTACAGTGATACCAGTGCCATAAGACAGAAAGGTCTTAGAGAAAGAAGTCTCTAGAAACTTCATAAAACAAATTATTTCTGTCTGTTCCTCCTGGTGTTTGTTCTGTGTTTTCAATATATCCTTTTTATCCCAGTACCTGTCTGGGTTACCTTGTACTGTGTTGCTTGTGTACTTTTGATAAAAATAGTTGTTACCTTCTCCTCTTCAAATTTCTCTACCTAAGCTCAGTAGCCACTCTATGCATTTTCTTTTACATTTTTAAAGTAAAATTGAGACACTTTGCTTGCCCAAATTATTTTTCTTTAAAATCAAATTACATGCTTGAATTTTTATGCTGCATTTCTTGCTCTGGGAGCTGAAACTTTGTTTACTCAGCTGAGCACTGGCAGGAGTGGTGCAGTTTTCCCAGCAGGGCTCACTGAAGTGCCTGCTCCCTTACTTTGAAGGGAGCTGTTTCCACTTGTTCCTTAATGCTCCTAGAGAAAATACTAGCAAATATGGAAGTTGGTGAGGGCTGTCGTGGTTCTTGTAATATATTTTCTATTAGAATGAAATAGAAAAAATGCCACATTCATATCAAGCTCATAATCAGATGGTAATGATGTGTAGATGAAGAGGAGATCCGTGTCCAAGCATGTAATCTGCTCTGTACTTGTTAGATTGAACTGAGTATGACTTCAAGTTATGAGCTCTTAACTGTTTGTTTGCTTTGTTTTCCTTTTGGTGTTATTTATATCTTTTGGATTGCAATACAAAGGGCTCATTGAAAAATCAGTAGTGAATAAAAGCCTCAACTTCAAATCAGTGGTTGTAAGCATTCTCCAAAGTATAGGGAAGAGAAGGGAATATTGATTTCTCAAGAAATCAACTATTAGGAAATGAAAAAAGCTTTAAAAAGGTGGGGATGTTACCTTATTGGCAGTGCTTCATGAAGTACATTCTGATCTTGGCTCTTGGATGCCACTTATACCATCTTCCTAGAGACTGGAATGCTGTTTGCCAGAGCTAGAAAAGGAAGCATTTTTTCCTGTTCAAAACAGTTTCAGCATTTCAAGCCAAACAATTTGTGTAGAGAAATAGATCTCTACGAAAGAAATAAGAGCAGACTATTCATTATCTGGAATCCTACTTTAGCATGTTCTTTGTTTTGGAAGCAAGGCTGTGAATTGCACTCATTTATGACCTGACCGGCCATGAATGAAAGAGCTGGCTGGTTTTGTCTCCATAGTTATGTGCCTTCCTTGTAAACTCTGACTGAGCAAGCTGTAATAAGGTTTTCTTGTTCCAGACTGGTGAGGTTGAAATGGAAAGAAACGAACCTGATTGAAGTTGCAGGTCTGCTTGTAGCTTGTTTCATTCTAGATACAGCTGGAGCCAATTTCATTTCCTATTAGTCAAGATTAAAAAAAGCCTCCAGTCTGACATACACCGACCGCACAAAGGAAGACAGATATGCCACAGTTTGATTTCCTGGATCTCTCCTCGATTCACTGAGAGGGGGTTGTTAGATGAAGCTGGAAAGACAAATACCCCATTTAAGGGTTGAGATGCTGAAATGGGATCAAACTGTTAGAGCAGACAGGTTTTTTAACTGTGAGGTTGCCCATGAGTGTAGCAGTGCAATTGAAAGCAGTAGGCTGTTATGGGTTTTTTTCAAATTCAATGTGATGGTTGTATTGAGAAATATTTAATTGGAGAGAAACTTCTGATGCTGTCTTGCACTCACAAATATTTTTCAAGCTAATGCCTCTCCTATTTCTTAACAACAAAACCAGAAGCATTAATGGAAAATGAAGTCAACCTTACAATATGTTCCATTCCTTTATGAGCAGATTTAATTCTTCATTGTCTGCATATAGAGTGGTGTGCTGATATGACAGCACAGAATATTCTGACTTCTCCCAGACTTTTAGGACACTTCAAGGTGTGATTATGGAAAATAACATTCAAGAGATTGTGCAAGTTCTGTGTGACATATTACTTGAAAATGACAAGAAAATGACTGCTCCTCTGAGGAGGTAGAAGCTGCTGCATGTAAACATATGGGAAAATGTAATTTACTACATTTTGCTTGTTGAAGCAGTTATTTTTATTATTTAAATGGAAAGACAATATTCTGACTGTGGTACTAGGTATTAGTGAGTTAGCTGTTCTTCCCACATATACAGCTTTCTTTGCATATGAAAAAATGCATGTGCATTTTTTTGAGAACATGATACAAAATGTGGCCCTAAAAAATAAGTTAGGAAGTTTTAAGAGCTCTTAAGCAGATGCTTTAGAAGTTATTTTGACATCACTGTGCCATTCCTTCTATGCTTTTTGCTACTCCCAAAATAACTTGTTATGTTTTAGAAATGTTGAGCCATTTAAGTGTATTTTAAATCTGTTCCTATGTGCATGTGTGAGCATAAAATTTCATGGTTTTTTTGTCAGCTGAATATAACATGCTTGGGAACCTCTCTTTAGAAAGTTCAAATCTGTAGAAATGGTGTTGTTTAAGAAAATCTGTGTTTTTTCAAATTTATCAACTGGTCAATACCATCTCAATAAGTCCTACCTCAATATCATTCAGTGATGTATCACTGTGATGCATCATTAAATATTTAACATTGATTATGTAAGTGCTGCAGGATTTAGTTTTGTTCGCTGTACATAAAGACTTGTGAAACTTGGCCAGTAGGTTCCCACAGTGGGAAGAAGGTATAGAAATGTTTTGTGATGCTGATCTTTTAAATAGGAGTTGGGTAGAAATGAAGAAATTTTAGATGTGCAACAGTACAGTTTAGGGACTTGAGAGAAATGCTCAGAATAAGTGGTGAGAAACACCTTGGCTGTGAACTTTGCTGATCTGAACCTGCTGTGGGAATTATCCCTGTTATTTTAAATATAAGATCTAGTTTATTTATATCTAAATTCTAATTGCTTAGATACCAAGCAGACTTTTATTTTCTAATACTATTAATGATTCAGTCAGGCTGTGCAACAGGCATTAGTACCTATACATAAGGTTGTGTCTGCAGCTATTTCAAGCAATTAACAAGTTTAAATGTAACTGCTGTCATATGGTGGCCATTTTGTCCTATTTATAACCTTGTTTTTGAAGTGTTTCTGTAGTTAGATGTAAAACATATATTCAGACAAATTTAGGTCTAAGTGCTAAATTTCCCAGCACAGAGGAATGAAAGGTTTTTGCTGAAAAATATAATTACATTCAAAGGCAATTTCTAACGCTTCTGTTGTTTACAGTACAGTTTTAAATCTGATAAAGTTAAAAAAAAAGAAAAAAAAAAAAGAAAAACCAAACAAACGCAACCATGAACTGAAGGAATGCCATTTCTTTGTTCCCTGAATTCAGTACAGTTTGGTGGACTTATAAACTGTAGAATATTACACTTTTCTTTCTTTTAGTTGAATTTCATAGGAAAAATTGGTGGCAGGCGAAAATAATAGCTTAACTCAAACAGTTCTAAGGATTCAGGTCCAGGTTGCTAACCAGAGCAGCTGCACTGTGAAGTGTTGGTGCTGCTGGAGCAGCGGGGAAAGAGGAGGAGCAGTGAAGGTTCTGCTCCTCAGCCACACCCTCCAGACCTGTCAGGGAGCATTGTCCCTGTGCCACATCTGGGAGGCCACAGAAAAGATAATTTTCACTCATGGGATTACTGCTGGCAATTTGGTCCTGAACGTAAAGTCGAAGGGTTGTGTCCATTATCAAGCAGTAGGGCACTGGGGGGAGCATTGCAGCTGAGCTAGCAAACCTTTAAAGTCTATTCATTAAAACAAACAAACAGAAAATGGAAAGGGATTGGTTCAAGCATTATTTTAAGAGGAAATTAATGAAACCAGGAAGTTTTTGCAAGTAATAGTTTGCAAGATTTGTGTTATTCCCTTCCCCTGGCTGAGTGCATTGTGATGCAGTAGTGTGATAGTGTGTTTGTGCAGAACACCTGCCATGTTCATTGCACAGGCTGGACCACAAGAAAGGATAAAATTATGTTTGAACAAACAGCTGCAATGTTTGAAGGTTTGCTCTTGCCACTCACATACATTGTAAGGTTTTCTTCTGAATGTGAATGCTGTTGGATGCACATTTAATGGTGGGGGATGTGTCTGTGCAAAGACATGCATATACACCTGGAATTGAGGAAATGAGGGGCTTTCTGGTGCTGCACAAAAAGAACTATCAATTTCCCAGGAGAAGAATGCTGTAGGGCCAGTTTAAACATTTTAGTGCTGTAGATGTATGACTTTAAGCCCCGGGTAAAAGCTGGCTGAATATGTCATAGACATGATTTGTCTGTGGATGATAGCAGCATCTCTCACAAAGCACTCCACTCAATCTGTGGAATGATATTAGTACTGAATGTGGAGAATGCTCTTTTCTAGTAGCTTGAGGTATACTTATATGAGTCTAGCTGGTGAGTGACATGGTAAATAAAATCCAGAGGAAAAATGATACACAGTTAAAGATGTATTTTAGTGACAGGCAATGCAGCAGCAAAGGCAAACAGAGATAGAGTCCTGCAGTTTGTACATGAAAATAGGGGGAAACAAATGTTTTCAAGAACTAATGATCCCTTGAATCTTTTATCTGTTACCCCAAATTAGACTGGGAAAGATCTATTTAATGGGAAAAAAACCTATTCAGCTCCATCTTTTACTAAATCTTGTATATTCCCCTCCTCAGCACTCACACTTGCAAAATGCATATTAGGAATAGAATCATTCCTTTTGGAGAAGAGTGTATCAATGCATGAATTGACAGTGTGGAGATACATTATTTTACCATCTACACAGTTTAAACCACATTTTCTCTTATCTTTCTGACACTAATTCTAGCACCAGAATTACATTCGTCCCCATAGTAGATCTTCATTCCTGACAGTAGATTTTTGAGCAAATGAAAAATCATCCAGTAATTTTTCTCTAATTAGTTATGTCTCTAAATACCTAATTATCACTGGGAACAAATTGCATGCTACAAAGATAATATTATGGAGAGCTGTTAATCTGTTAAGATGCTGCTTTTGAGTTTTGTACAGTTGATGCAGCTGTTAAAACAGAATTTTGCCACCTGGATATATCATTACCATTTTATTGTAACATTCAGAAATAACTGATGGGAAACCAGAGTATTGGAGTTGGCTTCTTGAAGCATTGTGCTTGTCAGATAAATAAATGTTTTCTTATGTCCTTTATAATCTACTCTTTTTCATACTTTAAGCTACTTTGGCATTCTTAAAAGGTGAGTCTGTGGCAGCAGTAAAAATTACCTGTTCTTTCAGGGTTATTTTGTTAATAGCTTGCTTTGCATTGTCCACATATACATGGCAAGATAGAATAACACAGTAGATTCACGGAGTTTTCAGCCAAATGCAATCTGCATAGAAATTGCACGTTTCTGTAGAATACTTGACAATTATGCTTAGGTGGCTTAACTGTAATTAACGTGTAATGTGCACTTTGGCTGGAAAAGAGAAATTACCAGGTACTTACCTCATTATTATTTCAGCATGCTCTGCACAGTTATGGTGTGTGGTCATAGTAGTGCAGAGTGCTGAGTATTCTCAGCTGATTCTGAAGTCCATTGGTGCTGAGTATCTCCAGAACCTCCTAGATGAGGTCCTGAATCCCTGGGAAATATGCAGTGACTGTATGTAAAGCACAATTTATAGCTGATGTCTTCATAGAAGTAATGCCACTGCTTGTTAATGATATCATCAAAAACTCCCAGCTCAAGGACATTCCTGATCACTCAAGTTATAAAACTTTATTTGTAGTAAAATCTCCCTTTAGAGCTGGATTTTCTTATGTTCCTTTTTCCTTTTTTCAATGCAATTCTTCAGGCTAAAAGATTTTAAAGATGACATGGGTGAACTAGGGTGATTTCAGTGCTAGAGGTAAATGCACCTGTACACACATTATGTTTTTGTATTGATCTGCTAATATGAAACCTATAAAAACATGGACTGATAATAAGTTGAGAGTTCTAATTAGCAGTCATCATGCTGCCACCTCTTCTGTGTAATCAAATCAGCAAAAATCCTGAAAATATGAAAAAGAGGTGCTTGAAGAAGTCTGTCAGTAATCTCATAAGAATACAGCTAAAATTTATGCCCTATTTTACTTTCATGGAAAAGTTAATTAAACTAATCAGCACTTCAAGAACCACAAGAGAAATCCTGTCCCAAATTCTGTATACAGACAGCCTTGAAATGGGAATGAGGACATAACCACACTGTGTCCCTTGCCAGAATCTGCAGGGACCTTGTGGGGGTGCTCTGAGCATTGTGACCTTCTCCTTTGTGCTGGTCAGTCCCAGTGGACTCAGATTCTGCATCTGTGGAACCTTGGAGATCTTGTAGGATTCATCATTTGCTGTATCCAGAGACGTGTGTGGTGATTTGTTTTCCTCTGGGATCTGCCCACATTGGTTTTGTAGTCCTTATGTCTCCTCTCACACAGCAGAGAGATGGCTGGGTCATCATGAGCATTCTTTGCGCTGGTGTGGGGATTTAGAGGAACCTGAGGAGCTTGGAATCCAAACTGGCCAGAGGTGGACAAAATCCAGTGCCTGAGCTGGAGCAGAGATAGCAGGACCCCAGGCAGGACCTCCTGAAGCTGTTCCTTCCTAAGGGGGTTCTTATCCCAGAGAGCTGGGATACTGGGAACTGGGACAGTCCCCCAGCGGAGAGAAGTCGCAGCACCAAGCCTGACAGAGCTCCGAGAGCATTTGGACAATGCTCATGGGCACATGGTGTGACTCTTGGGGCTGTGCAGGGCCACCCTTGAGGTCTTTAGTTAGACTCAATGATCTTTGTGGGCCCCTTCCAGCTCAGCATATTCTGTGATTCTTGAATGAGCTATGGATCACAGCACAGTAAAACCCACCAGGAGCCTATGATGCCTCAAACCAGGGAAGCTGTGGGTGAGCATCTCCTTGCACCCAAGGTGGCTTCAAGGAAAAAGGTTTCAAATTCCAGCTTTTTCTGGTAAAAGAGAGAAACAGAGGTCCTGAGCCTGCTTACTTTAGAGGAGCCAAGACAAAATAAGCAGAGCTCTGGTACCTAAAGCACACAATGCAATAGTTTGACAAGTTTTATTCAAGGAAGACATTATTCAACTAAAAGCCACAACTGTGAGCTAGATGGAAAAGCAAGAAAAACATGAAGGCTATTTTTCAGTGGTGATCAAATGGACCAGTATTGCTGAGTAATTCAGTTTTGGTGGAATTTGATTCCTCTGTGCTGTGATGTCTGCAAGGCAGTGTCTGTTTCCGGCACTCCAGCTGGGTTATTTGTTTGAATGTTTGCTGTTTCGTGTTATTTTTTCCTAGTGCTGGGAAGCCTTAATCATGGGTCAAGCCTGCATTGTTTTAGGCACTAAATGAACTCAGAACAAAGAGGCAGCTCTGCTGCCATAGAGTTTATAATCTAAGTATAAAACAAGAGACAACAGATGGGTCTAGACAGACGGGGGAGCATAAGGAAACAATGTGACAGAACTGGGCAGCCAAAAAGTCAGTGTTCAAGGGAGAGCAGCAGGCCAGCTATGAGCTTTCTATAAGCAACATAGCAAAGAAAGGATCTGAAATGAGATAATTAAGGCAGCTTTGCAGATGGCTATAGGGAACTCCTCCTCAGAATGAGGCAGTTTGGTGGGGAAGGGCTTTGGAACTAAAGACAAACATTTTGTGTTTTAAGGCATAGGAAGAGGGAAATAAAGCAGAAAACACTCAGATAGTGGCAATATCACAAAAAATATTAGATAACTACATGAGGGTTTTTTGCAGCAGCATTCTGTCTAGGTAGGAGTGAGCTAAAGCTGGGTGTCTTTGATCCATTTTGTAAGTGAGGAAGATTGTAAAGAATGCTCCTTCCTCTCATCCTCACTGAAGGATTTCTCCCCCATTGTATCAGCAGACACTTCTTGGCCACAGAGAATTTGATGAGATTCACTTTTGAGCACATAAGATACTTTGGGCATAGAGGCTACAGAACACTTCTGAACACCTAGAATTCAAAAGCTTGGGTTTGGAAGTCAAATAATTTTTTTTTCTCAAACAGAACAGAAAAATAATCACAAGACTGTGTTTGATTGTTCTGGACAGTTGGTAAACAACTTGACAGCAGTTTCATCTTATGGTTACATTAGCTATTATTTTATATGGCAGTTGTATTTGGCAAATTACAATTTCCCTTTGAAAATGATCCTTGGAAAATAATACATGACATTTTTAAAGTGCTGTGGTCCATATATGCAAATGAATAAATGCAAGATAACTACATACAGCTAGATGCTGTTAGCTGAGTTAAAAGATCTCTTGCACTTGGATCTCTCATTTTAGTATTTCAGTATCCCATCGCTTTATTAATAATGTTTTCTGTATTTAAAATGAAAATTGTTTGCAAAAAATATATAAGCATTGTTTGCTTTCAATTTCTGTGCAGAACATAAAGAAGATAAGAGCACTGAGTATCTCTTAACAAAATGAAATCCCTCCATATGGCACCCTTCTCCCATTAAGATGTATAATATGAACCCAAAAAGCATCTTTTAAAACAGTTTTATAGCTGAAATAGGATTTTAGTTTAGCTTAATTTGTGAATTGCCAGAAGCAAGAATTATCCTTAATGCTGTCTGTGTAAGGGTGCACCCACAGCTGCTCTTAAGCAATTCTATATCAAAATAACCAGGAGCTGTCTCACATTCATCCAGAAGTTAGGTTTTTCATCTGAATTAATCTAAGTTTCCTTGCGAGTCAACAGAAGCACTTGGACAGGACATCTTGTCCTGTTCCATTACATGAGTTTGAAATAAAATTATCTATTAAATCTCACTCTTGAGGTATCTCTGTTCCTCTTCTACAGAGGGAGCCTAGATGATTAGCTTAGTCTCCTCACCTCACTCTAGGCAGCGGGAGTTGGAGGAGATTAAAAACAACCTTAGAAACGGAGCTGAACTGCTTTTTATTTCAGGCTGTCAAATGTAGCATGGTGCTGCAGTTCACAGACACATCTCTGCTCAGCAAGCCTGGGGAGGGTGGGAGTCTGTGTAGAGCCAGGACAGAGCAGCTGCATCCCTTACCCTGGCAGGCTCACAGCTCCAGGGCTGCCCAGGCTAGCAGTGGCCACGAGCTGGAACGGGGAATCCTTGAGAAGCTGTTTGGTGTGAGGTAACCCCAGTGCCATGTGCTGAGTGCTGTGTAAATAATTAATAGTCTCACAAGCAGTGATTCTGACATAAAGAAGGGGCTTTATTTAAAAGAGCAGTATTTTTTTGCATGTTCTCATATCAATCTCTTTGCTTCATCCATGAGGTCCTCACCTGAGTACCCAAAGCATCTTCTGTGCTTGAAGTTACTGCTGACTCTGCAGCATGGCAGCATCTACTGTGCTGCAGAGGTTGGATCTGGGGAGTGCAATTGAGAACTTGCAGGAGTCTTTCTTCAGCTGTAACATATTTAATTCTTAGAGCCAGATGCAGATGCATTTGACTGAGTGCAGCAACCATGATTCTGTCTCACCTGCTCTCATCCATAATCTGCTTTATAACTTTCTCTGTTAAAAGTTTTGGTAGCCCTGCTGTTTGAAAGACTTTTTATGGAGTTCTTAGGGCCTGTAAAAGAAGACTTTTTCATAAATCATATTTTTTAAAGTGCTGCTCCGAGTGATTTGACATTTTTTCAAAAGTAAGATAAAAGTTTATGTTCTTGGAAATTATGTCCCTAAGAAGTATGCATTTTATATTTTATTTATTTTGATGGCTTATGTTATGATACATTTGATAGATCTTGAAAGACACTGTCAGTTTTAAAGATACAGCCAATAAACTTCCGTTAGTGGGGAAAATGTGCCCCATAATGATCACATGCCTATGTCTATGCAGAGACATTGTATCAGCCTTATGACACTTTTCTTTTTCAAAGTTTTTGTTGTGTGTTTTTAACCAGTGTTACATAATTCAAGAAAAGGAATGTTTGACAAACATTTGACAATATTTGACAATATTTGAAAGGTCATAAAGCTTTGGGACACAAATTCTCTGGGATTATAATCCTCAAAGAAAACAGGTGAAAGACAGTAATGATACATTTTCTTATCAAAGTTTAGTCTATATATGTGTGTATATAAAATTCTAATACCAACATACTGTAAGTAATGTCAATTGGACTTGCATAATTTGCTAGTCAGGGAGAAAGAGAACCAGTACCCAAGATAGCCAAATTTTTGATTAACCTATTTCATGTGGAAGAGACTGTTCATTAACACCAGCTGAAGATATGACACACAGCTCATCTTAAGACTTCAACATTATCTTTCAAAATAAAATATATTTCCTCATAATGGAACAAATTTGGAGAGCAGTGTGAAAATTCATTGAGTTGAAAATATGAATTAATCAGTAATGATATTTAAGATAGTACCAATGCAATGAATTTTTAAACTAGAAAAAAAAATTGAATTGCAATTACCATGTCGAAGCGTTTAAACAGATGTGTTAAGTTTCTGGCAGCCTTCATCCATTTTGATTGGTGGATTACAAGGTGAGAGCAAGACCAACACAAAAGTCTTGTGCATGTAGTGAGGAGCAGTACAAGCAGAACTGCAGTGTAGAGATAAGAGACTGCTGAAACTCCTGCCAAGCAGTTCTGCTGGGTTTGTTCTATTTACACTGATCCTGCAGTCAGTGCACGCAAAGATTTTTCTTTGTCTTGTGAAGGACCAATAATTCTGAAATTTCATAAGGGTAATACTGTGATTTTTACTGGAGCAGGAGCCCCTTCACTGCAGGCAGAGTACAAGCAGTTGTTACTGTCATTGTTTCACAGAATGATATAAAGTACTTGTTTACAGGCATATTTTTAAACTGAGGAGAGATTTGAGTGTTTTATAGCTGTAAAAATCTTTGCAATTCTGTCAGAGCATGCCTGCATGTGCAATGCCTCACTAACATCTCCTTTCCTCATCCATTCTGTATCACAAATCTCTCTCCTCCCCTTACTACCAAATGTCAGAATAAATTTACTCTGTCTGTATCCCCTTGACAATAAAAATAGTAGCAAACTTGAGGGTTTTGTCTGAGGATATAATTTAATTACCTTTAATAGTGATATTAAAATAGATAATATAGAATATTTTTATATTAATATAAATATTAAATAGATAAAATAGAATCTTTTTTCCCTACAACATTATTTGATTTTTAACACCTTTTCTAGGCATCTTACTCTCAAAGAAAGCTTTAATACCAACTCAGTGGAAAATTGATGCCATGTAGATAAGAATAATTGAATTTAATTTTTCTTGAGATGGTGGATAATGTACCATCGTGAATTTATGGTTTACCACAGTGTGAAGTCTAGAAATATCTTGGTTTGGTTATGAAAGGAACCCTCTATGAATCTGTGAGTTTAAGGCAGGCAGCCATGGGAACCTTTGCAAAGACTTCAGTTGGAAAATGCCCTGGCAGAGGAGGTGCCTTGGTGCAGTCCTACAATGAGAGGGACATTGCTGAGCTCTGGGCAGAGATCATTTCTGAATGACCTAAGGTTTGGTCTCCCCCAATACAAAGGTTTCTCCTGGGCAATTCATGAATTTAATATTTGCATTTAGCTATAGACTTTTATAGCCTATCTTTATGATAGATGTCTGTTATTTGTGGAGAAATCACCCTTTTCCCTTCTGTTTGGATGTATTTTTACAGTGATTTCTATTTCTAGTTTATTCATGCTCTGAAAAAAAGTGCAGCAAAAAGTGTACATGGAATTATCCTAATGCTAAAAGCTGAAGTGTTTATAGTTGGTAAACCTAAGTATACTGTATAATTAAAACAATTATTTAATCAAAAGATGCTTTCTTAAACTGCTTTGCAATTAGTGCTATTGAAATAGTTCTATTATTTTCCATGCATTTAATTTCTGTTTTGGTCTCTCCAGAGCACATTTTTTTGTAGAAGGCAAAACAACTTTACATCTATAATTATAGTTTAAACAATTTGAGGTATGCATGATCAGATTAAAAGACTAAAGTAAACCTTACAATAACGGGACCAAAGCACAGGAGAATATACTGTGGTGGATAACTCTGTTTAAAGTTACGAGCCTATGGGTTTGTTTACAATATTTCCTAGTTTCAGGGATATTGTGTCACTGTATATTCCCAGGGAGCTGAAAAAGGATTTCCCACTGCTAACACATACTTGGCAAGTGTTTGCTGAATAGCACAGAGCTGGTTTATGTGTTGTAGCAGTAATGGATCCCTGGTTATGGGTTTGTTTGTAATATTGATTTCCCATCAGTCAGATTTTACAAAGAGCTTCACATCCTTTCGTGCATCTCTGGTCTAGATGCTGCAGGTATTAGCCTCAGATTGTGGAATAGATTTGCGAAGAGAATGTTGTGTGCAGAGTTGCACCAAGGCTGATGGAAAATTGCTTTGAAGCAATGCCTGCTCTGTTTGGGAGCCTTTTGCACTTCTGGTGTCCTGAAACCTGTGGGCACATCTTTTCTTCCCACAAATACTTTTGTGGTAGACAACCACAGGGATAGAAAAAAAATCAGATGAAGCTCCTAAGAGTGTTACTAGATGTTTCTATTAAGGGATAGACCCTTCCTTATTGACAGGATGAGTCTCTGCCAAGTTCTAGTCCAGACATCTGAGTAGAAGTTGAAGGGTGCAGTGGGTGCATTGATGTGAGTGTAGGCATGTGTGTGGATACCTTAGGAAAAGCTTAGCAATATGAGGAATATTTTGGAAATCAAGAGGGAAATGTCTGAGAGATAGGAAATCTACAGAGACCTGTCGTTTCCTTCAGTGCTGAAAACCCAATTTGTTTGGTCTGGCAGGTTGGGGGTGATGTTAGCCTGGGACAGCACCAAATCCCCTCAAAGCTGCCTGTTCAAGGGTGGAAATAGAGCTCACCTGGAGAGGGCTCCACAGGGCACTGAGCCCAGTGTGGAGATTCTCTGGATCTCTCATATCCCTCCCAGGGAAGACTAGGAATAATCTAAGAGTGCAGAGTGGAGATAGCACAAGTTGTGCACCAAAGTCCAGTGGTTCTTCCGTACTGGAAGCAGCACAACCACAAAGAGGAGGCCTTGTGCATCCATAATTCACAATTCACTGCAAAGCTTCAAAATGTAATCAAGAGAGATTAGTCATGCAGAAAATGTCTAAAGCATAATTTCATTAAGGCAGTAGGAACCACAGTGTCCGACTGTATGTTCACTGTCTGGTTCCTGTGCAGGGTTTGTACACTCCTGGCATGAGGAGAGCAGAACACTGCTTTTTTCCCAGCAGAACACTCACTAAGGTAAGGGACCTGCAGTCCTGAGGGGTTTTTTTCTTTTAAACAACAATTAATTTTTTAATTTTTTTTTTTTTACATCTTTAGATGTATTTTAAGCTTTTCTCCATAATTTTAAGTCTAGGAAGATCTATTTTAGGCAATACATTTTCTGCTTCCTTTTACCCTGTCTTTTGTTCATATTTAAGTTTCAAACCACATTGGGTTTGTCCCTAGAAAGGATCATCAGGCCTAATCATGCACAGCTTTCAGCACAGCACTAGGACTATTAGAAAACATTGTTGCAATGGGAGCACGCACCTGAATTTCTTCAAGATTTTGTTACTGAAATTCTAGTAGATGGTGATCTGAAAAAATATGGTATTTACAGCTTAATTTCAGATAAAATTTTTTTGTTTTTTTACAGACCAACAAACAAAACATGCATAGACAGTTTGATGATTTTGATGTTTTTCTCATCTAGATGCTTGTCTCATTTGCTAAAATTACTTTATTTACTAAACAGTGAAGAAATCCATATTTTCAGATAATTTGTTTTTGTAATTGCTCACACCTATGTGTTCCTTCCAGTGCCTTTCTGTCATATTGGATTTTCTGACAACTGACTCCAACTTTGTTGTCTTTCCAGGTTGTCTGCTTAATTCCTTGTTTTCACAGAGTTTAAGATGTGAATTGTTCATTTACCTACTCTGATCATTTGTTTATCACATTTCCTTTAAGCTCCTGTCCTTTAGGTTTTCTGAGTTCAGGTTTTAGACTTGTGTATTAAACCTGTCTTACTGAAAGGGTGAAAGAGCCTTTTTAGCACATGATCTTTCCTTCCTCAGAACTTCTAAAATGTAATTAAATCCTTTCCTCTTCCCTGAGTATAAAGTGGAGAGCCTTTCTGAAGCCATTGCTTTGATTTTGGTGCATATAGCATTATTGTCCCAGACATGTGACTTCATATTTTGTTCCAGTAGCAAAGCAACTGGTAAGAAAATGAAAATTTAAGAGGTTTTTTTTCCTATGGGTGTCGTCCTCACCAGTGCTGACTGTTCTGTTGTGCCCACCCTGTCACTGCCACATTTTCCCAAAAATGGCAAGATTGAAAAATATGGGACCTATAAAAAACCCATTCAATAACAGTTCCTGTGACAGCTGTTTATGTTTATTTTGTCCTTCTTTAATGTCTTTTATATAGTCCCATCAAGTCCAAACATTTCATGTATCTGTGCATATTATTTTAAATGTGTTACTAATGTGATCACTGCTATCCTTTAACCCTTCTGTCAGAGGGCAGTTGTGCCCAGTGGGAGCCTTGATTCCTCTTTGGACAGGCCTCTCTGCTGATTTTCAGATTGTGACAGGAGCCCTTCCAGATTTGGATGTTTCAGCTAAGTGTCTAAAGTCAGGTGGGGTGAATTTGAGATCTTCATGCCCATCACAAAAACCCAATCTACCTTGATCTGATGGATTTCTCTAATTTACGCAATCTGTTCCCACACTGTAATGTGCTTCTCTCAATCATCACTACTTAATGTTCTCTCCCCACCTTTCCCACTTCCATCTCTGCAATTTATTTCATCTCAGACTATTCCCCTGTTGCCCCATGCACAGCTTAGCTCCACCACTGCCCCTTTCTTCCCTGCACTATTTGCTTCATCTGTCCCTGCTATGCCCATTTCATCTCTTCTTCCCTTGAACATTTTGTTTTTCCATTGGGATAAAGCATATTCTCATGTTTTTCGAGCCCTGTAAAAATGGATATAGCTGTATATATTTTTTTCTTAATTATCACATTGCAGTTTCAAATAATATTATGTCTAATTCTACTATGGTGTTGTTCAGTTTATTTCTGTTTAAGTAATGCTGTAAAGCAGTATGTTGGGCAGAAAGCTTTGTACTATAATTGGGTAACAAATTATTATTTTCTTCTGGTGTTCAGTGAACTGGTTTTGCAGATCTTTCAGCTCAATTCATTATGATCAAATGGAGAAGCATTTGTTTCAATAAGATTTTAATCTCTAGGACTATCTTTTGCATCAGTGACTTTTCATTGTTAATTGCTTTCTTGTCCCCTATTAAGGTGCTCTTGCAAATGCTTCATCCAAACTGTGCTCCCTTTCCCCACACTCACAATTTGAAAAGTCTCTTTTCAACTTTTTAGGTAAAATAACAATTGTTGCTTTCTTCGTCCATCACTATGGCTTTTGTGTTTTCCTCCCTTGATAATGACAAAAACTGTACGAAATCACCTCTGCCAGGAATTTCAGAAATGTCCTCAATTTCTCCCCACATACATCAGAATGTAAGAAATCATTTTATTATTTCATAGCACCAATTAAGATCACCAGGGCACCTAGTATGTGCTGGATGTTTGTGAGTGAATTATCATTAATATTAATAATTTGAGAGGGTATGCACTGACTGGAGTACACCCCTGATGTCTCAGAGTCATTGTACTGAGAAAGGTTTTTTTATTACAAGTTCTCTGAACCTGTTGCTACTTTAAACCCCATGAAGGAAATAGAAAAGAAAGACTTCAAACTACAACTTTAAATACGTAAAGAAAAAAATTATATGTGGAAATAAGAAAATCAGGAGATGAGTTCAATTGGGTCTCTCCCTTTTCAAAAATCAATTGCTTGTGAATTTGTTATTTTAACACAGCTGACAGAACATACAGAAGGAATTCAGTAATGAAAAGCATTTGGGGTTTGACAGGTCTTGGCTGAAATGAAGTCCTTTGAGACCAGCACTTGGAGGCAGAGGTGAAAGTAAAAATTGGTTTACCTGAAATCTCTGTATATGGAATCTAAATTTTCAAGGGAGACAGCATCAGGGCTTATCTTTTGACACATCCAACCTGAAATCTATCCTGACTTTTCAATGTCATGCCTGTACATGTCATTTTCTACACAAAACTTTGCACATGTGTTGAAAGTTCCTTGAAAAATTTGTGCTAATTCAAGTAATTAAATTTTGCAGCTTATTCATGTATTAGTTTTCAAAATAATTTAGCTCAGATCTCTGTCAAAAAAACCCCAAACAATCCAAAACAATTGATTAATGCAATCTTATTTCTCTGTAGAGCTATGAAGCTTTTACATTGACAGTTTTTAACATCAAGCTGTATCTTTTTTTACTTGTGTGGGAACTGCCAGTGTAGATAGGAGTAAAGTAGGTGGTGTTCTTTCTTACACACCATTAATGTAGCCATTCACAAAGGGCTGATTGGTGATAGCTGTGCAACAGGGTGTCAGAAATCTCACCTGAACCCTCTGAAGTACAGAGTGTGACTGAGAGCTGGCAGTGATTTGCAGAACTTTTATTGCTTAGTCCATTATTGCATAAAAGTCCAGCTAAATTTGCATGTTTGGGCTGGATTTAAAAGTCTGTGTGTGAAGGAGGTCTGAGAGTGTGTTTCTATTCCCATGGACATTTAAGTCAGTGCAGAGGTGTTTGTGCTGTGAGCTCTGTGGGGCAGTGCTCACCCATCACACACAGGGCAGTGAAGCTGAGTCCCTGATGGAGGCTGCAGGGAGGGGGCTGAGTAACAGGAACAGCAATTACACCCAAAAAGAAAATGAAAACCCTCATGCTCTTCTGAAGAGCCATTCTGTCCATGCTCGCTGTAATATCTAACAGACATGGAGCACATTTCTCTGCAATTTTAAATATTATTCTGAAGTGCATCTAACCTAGCAATTGAAATCTGTGCAGGAAAATTGGCTGTGCTCTAGGAACTTTTGCCCAGCACTCAGAGCATGCACAGAATTATACCATTCAAAAGTAATCCTTTCTTGGAGTCATGCTCGT
This sequence comes from Ammospiza nelsoni, assembly GCF_027579445.1. Taxonomy (NCBI): domain Eukaryota; kingdom Metazoa; phylum Chordata; class Aves; order Passeriformes; family Passerellidae; genus Ammospiza; species Ammospiza nelsoni. The sequence continues at coordinate 7,394,770 of NC_080640.1, read as the reverse complement.
ATGTATCTTTGCAGACCAGATTACTAGTTATATATTTATTTACTTTTTTTTACCGTCTAAAAATTTCAGCCTTGTGTTCTCAGTGCACTGAAGGCAGAGCCAAGCCCTGAAGCTCTCAGAGCTGAGTCACTTTAGATGGCACAGTGATGCACCATATTCATCCTGAACTGTGCAAACCAGGAGATATTGCTTGCATTTGAAATTATTGGCAACAGAGTGTGTTAACTCTCATGTGCTCACTGGAATGCTCTGTGCTAGCCTTTGAAAATACAAAATGTAAGAAAATTATGATAATATGAAAAAAATCCATAACCTCCTGTCAGACATTGCAATTGCTTGAGTGTTCAGCAGGAGTTAAAGATGGATAAAAAGTACAAGATATAAGCCATAGCAATGAGTAGCAGATGAGCTGCATTCAGGGCTAATAGATTCTTCATGAAAATGCTGTGACATTTATTTTCTATATTAAAAATTCAAATGCAAGTGTTTAGTATGTCTCATACATATCACCTCTTTCTGTAATTCTGGGACTGGCACAGTTTTGCCTTTAGTCATTTGGGTATTGCTTTTGCATCCACTTTGATCACATTGTGCTTCTGGAATATTCCCACCAGTTATCCTAAGAACTGTGATAGCTGAATCTTGTTACATCTGTCCTAGAAACTAAAATATCATGAAGGAGAGTCTCAAATAAAACTGCAGATGAGGAAACCACTACCCTCACCCCCCAAATGTTTATTAGCACCTTTAATATAAATATTTTTATTAATGAGAATCTAACCAACCATCTCAAAACTATGGCATAAATATATGTATGAACAACATGCAGTATCCTTTCTTTCCTATACAAAGGAAAGCATTTATCATTCTGGTAACACAAGGGACAGAAAACAATGCCAATTCACAACAAAACCTTTCATGATTTAATATTGTTGTTTTGTCCCCTTAGATCCTAGAATGATAAATTTTGTTCCTCCTTTTGTCAGCATCAGAAGCACTTTCATATGTGGAATAAAGGCTCATTCATTATAATCATACTGTTTTTTTTCCAGGTTGCTTTTTCCAATCTGGTTCAGAATACATCATGCCAGTGATACTGTGCCAGCTTTCTTGTCATTATTCCAAAGCTCCATGGGTACCTGTGATGGTACCAGTTTGATTTCTGTTTATGACTGAGTTTTTATCATTCCTATTCTCAAGCCTTTAGAGTCCTCATTGTGTCTTGGACTTCATTACACTGAGAGGTGTACAAACATGTACCTAATCTAGCCTGGACATGCAAGTCAAGTGTCCATGGAGTGTGATCCTCTGGCCACAGGTGAAGCCTGTTTGGTCTCTTATGGTTTTCCACAAAGGTGGAGGGAGCCTGTGGCAGCCCTGTGGAGGGGATGGCCCTGCCCTCTAACACTTTGAAGCATTTTCTGTGCTGTTTGCTCTTGAGAAGAAGCTGTGAGGGGTCATTGCCTGTGATGTTTGTGCAGAACACAGGGGTCATTCCAGGTGGAATGTCTGTAGCTCCATCCTCATCCCAGCCAGCCAACAACAACCCATTCTGTTTTTTTATATATTGCAGTATTTCAATAACTCAGAACATACCTTGATTTCAAAATGTGTTTTTTGCAAATTGTGTCAGTACTCTAAATAGACTTGCATTGTTTTCGAACAGAAATACAAAAAGTTTAAGCACATTATGTTTTAAGGAGAGCTGTTGGCTCTGGGGTGATGCCACTCCAGCTCTCATTCAGTGGTGGCTTTAGGAAACACAGTCATTGCACTAAAGCTAGGCAAACTATCTAATTACTATATTAGCATGTATTAGTTAATTTGTGTGTAGCACTTTGGAGATAACAAGCTCGATATTTTAATACAGTTTCTCTTCCCTGGACACATATCTTGTCTTCATTTTTAAACCACTCTGAAAAGGTCAGTAAACATTGATTTTGTAAATGAAAGCTCTAAAATAGGACTTGAAAGAGCTAATGTTTGGGAGGAGAAAAAAAAGTGTGAAAATTCCACTTGTTTAAGTCAGACCATGAATTTTGGGGCTCAGATTTCTCCTACCAATCTTTAGATTTCTTAACAGTCTCAGAAATGACATCCCTCACTCCGGAGGCTGTTTGTTCTTGCAGGAGGCTCCTGGCCCTACTTCCCTCCCCTTGAAACCCATCCCAGTGGATCTGGAGAGGATTTAAGCCCCACTGCCTCAGCCTCTGTGGGTATTTAGCAGCTCCATGCACAGCTTACACTGACACCAAGGATTTCTGTATCCTTGAGGCTACCCCAGTGAGGAAAACATATTTTTGTCCCTTTTGCAGTGTGAGTAGAGAAAGCACTGTTAGACACATCAAAGATGAAAAGTTGCCTGAGAAATGTGCACTAGTTAGCACACACTTTTTAAAATCTTGAATGGAAATATTCTTCTTAAAACACAAGTGGGACTCAAATAATGAAATAAGGCTGGCTGCATTCAGATTGTTCACAATCTGCTTCATGGCTCTTAAAGAAATTATTAGGTCATAGTTCAAATGTGAACATCTATTTTTATCTCTCTTTGCAAATAATGGATGTGTGTATCATAGAAAAGAGTTGCCCACTAAAATGAGAAGTCATGAGAAGAAAAAGTAATGGAAATTATTTTGAGGATGTTTGCAACTTATTTAACTACCATACCACCTTCTTACACCATTGCAATGCAAAGAGATAAAAGAAAGTAGAGAGGAATTAGATTGGTCTTAGTTGCTAACATCAGATTCACAAAGAAAATCCCTGATTATTGGAAGTCTATATACTGAATACTTTGTAAAGGCAGTTAAATGATGCTGACTGAAGCTCAACAGAAAAAAAAGCAGCAAAAATAAGAACAGAAAATTAAGGGTTATGTGGAAGGAAGGCATTGGAAATAATGTGGGAAAAAGCCAGAAATCCTATACATGCCTCTTGTTGTATTGTCCAGACCAGACAGAACAAACAAAAATCAACTCACAAGGTCACACATCTGGACACAAACCTTAGAGAGATTTATATGAATCCCTCTTGAGTCTGGCTCTTCCCCTTTTGGGGGATTATCCTTATAATTCTGAACTTCACACATTTTCAAGTCCCATTCCCACCAGAGCTTTTGTTTTCCTCTCACCTTTTAAGACAGATGTCATAAAATGTGGAGTCCTACCTCTTAGAAAAAAGGTAGTTTGCCACTGATTACCTGCTATTTTCATTCTTTGCGCCCAAAATTGCAGCAAGCTTTTAATGAACTAATCCTAAGCATGAACCATGTTTTTCATTGTCACCTTTTTTCTTATTCTTTATGAAAATCAATGTTTTCTTATGGCTTTTTCAGAGTCTCGAGTGTATGGTGTCTAATGGTATTGCTTTATAGTTTTATATTACATCTTTATAACTTAGGATAATTATTTATAGTGGCAAATCATACTGCAGCAAACTGTAGGAAACAGAACGCTGTATTGCACAGCAAAGGGAGAGCAGATCCATGGTTTATTATGTTATTATGTTATAGAAGGCACTTCAGGGGCTACAGAAGAAAGTTTCTCAAATTGTGGCAGCTCTCAGAAGCTGGGAAATACAAAACAGATTTCATTCAAAACACTCTTGGATCATTATCACTGTATATACAGCCATTATAGTCTAATTGAAATATAGAAAATCAAGAAGTAAGAGAACCAAAGCTAAGTTTTTCACATGTGATCAAAAAACATATGGGAAAAAAATAGAGAGGGAAAAAGGTCAGCAGTTAAATAGCAAATAGAAGCCTCAATGCAATTTCTGCTTTTAAAAAACAGATGGGAGATTTAGCACAATTGCAGCAAGGGAGTTCTAATGTCCTGCTGAAGGTTTGTTTCTCCTTCATCACATAGTAAAAGCTTTTTTGAAAATGCTTAAATGAAAACTAGCTCCTAATCACATCCTGGAAACACAAAGACAGCATGATGCTCTGTGCAGCACAGCTATCTCTGATGAAAATTTTGGGAGCAATGCACAGAATTGCTCTAAATTTTGCCTGTTGTCTAAAAGAACCATCCTGACATTGGAAAACTCCAAGCTCTGTGTATCTCTTACCACATCTTCTTGTCCATGGTTCCCTTTCTTCCATTTGTTGCTCACATGAATATTAATGAGAATGGGCTGCTGCAGTAACTCTTTAGTCTCAGAAAGTGAATTTTCATTGAGTGCATCTTCAGGTTGCTGACATTGTTGAGAAATGGACTTTGTGAGACTTTCTTGAGGGTATCTTTCATTTGGTTTCTGCCTTTTTTCCCCCACATCCATTTAGTAGTGAGTCCTGCTCAATAGGCCATGAGTTAAAGATCTTATTTGGTTATATTAAAAACAGGTGTGCAAATCAGGCTAAGATTTATGCCAAATGAGATCCCAAGAGGTATATTTCATAGCTTCTGCATTTCTGAAGGATGTTGATCCTAGCAGGAGAAATGTGGAATCTGAATTTGGTGTACCAGCAGAATCTTTCTCATTTTTTTCCACAGGCATTTAGAGAAATGCTTTAAATTGTTTTAAAAAGTTATAGCTTGGTAATCTTTTTCTACAAGAATTGTTGGGATCTTGGTGTTGTGGGTTCATTTTTTTCAAAAATTTTATTGATTTCATGGGTGAATGAGACAATGAGTGCTTACATAATGAATACTTATTGCTTGTTGGATTGAGAATACACATAGAGGTAGGTGGCAAGCTGTGACTGTGGAATATCAGTTTTCCAGTGCTTCCTCTCCAACTAGGACGCATGCCCAGGACATATAATATAATAATTTACAGTGATATGCAGCCATTGTATTACTATCTCTCAGTTTCAGGCATTTGCTGTATCTGAATATGTCACACAAGCAGAAACAGTGCTCTTCTACTATCATTTTACTGATATTTATCTATATTGACTGCTCAGGACCAAGTAAGTGTATGTAATGAAGTGTTTAAAATGGAAACATATTTCCATACAATTTGACAGGTCTAAGAGTGTAATTTTGCCTGTTATAGTCAGAACATGGTGTTTTCAATGTAAAATAGAAGATTCAGTGAAGAATAAATTAGTAGCTCTGTAGTTACTTGTCTATACTGGAGTCCCATACAGAATTACTCTCTTTCAGTGCAGACCATAATTGTGGTAGGGCTATTTGTACAAAATTTTTGAGGGTTAAAATCTTTATTTTATGGTGTGAGCTTTTCAGCCTTTTAGCAAAAATCAATTTTCTATGTATGCTGATGCTAGATTTGCTAATGGAGCCACCCTAATGCTGACAGCAGGGTATTTGTGACTTTGTCTTTCTTTTTTCCTTTTCTTTTCTTTTTCATTGTTCTCAAGCATAAATATTACTGAAACTACAAATAACCTTATTAGAGATCCTGAGGACCCTGAAGTTGTCACTTTGGTGATATTCAAAATATGGTTCAAAATTCTCAGCACACTTTCTGTCCCATTGACTTAATTCTGTGTTTCCCTCCCAAGATCATTTGTTTTGTCAGAGTGACTCCTGGCTATGTAGCTGGGGATGTTCTAAATGTCTAATTGGACATCAGCAGAATACTGAAAAATTAGCATTGCTATTTGGGCAGAAACAAATTTGTATCAAAGCAATGGTTAGAGTTGTACCAGTATGTCGGAAATGGAAAACAAGCTCAGTACTTTGAAAGCAAAACTTTAAAATGAGAATTCTCTGTGGAAGAGTACTGCATATATCATGCCTATTTCTGATTAAGCTGTAATCGTATTGAACTAGTGAACTACAGTAATTTCTTTGCATTAACATATTCAGTACTTTCTGGTTTAAATAAAATTTTTGACAAGGGGAAAAAAAGCCTGGCACCTGCAGCATAAAGGGTGCAAGAGAGAGAAGAAGGATCTTAGAGGATTATTGTTCTAATCTTCTTCCTCAAAAGCAAATGGTAATGTAAGTAGCATTGTTTTATCTCCAGCGTGGGCAGAATTGGCCCCTTTTGGGCCCTTAAACCTATTGTCTTTAAGGTGGTGTGTTTTGTCTTGAGGAGGAGAGTAGTAAAGCTGCAAATCTGGCAGTGTATGTTATCACCCAGATGGAACATTAGGGAGGTATTCATAAAAACTGAATTTCACCTGGTGAGGTTTATCACCCCAGATTTCCTCTACAGACAGAAAGAGATCTGCTTTAAATCACCCCCTGCCAGAAAGGCCCCTCTGGAGGGAAGCAAACCCCAGTGACTCCTGCTGCCTTTTCTGCTTCTGAGTGTTCTCCTGATTGCTCAGTTGTGTTCCAACCTGCCCTGTTTCCCAGATACTCACACACACACACAGATATTCTGATTACTGAATTGCACGAAATATAATTCAGCCCTGTAATAATGGCCAATCACACTCTGTTTATATGGATGATAAATCTCTGTCCCACAGGTGTTCATCCTTCTCGTGATGTATAGTAAGGCTTTAACTTTCATCACAGTGGTTAAAGCATCCAATTGCATGAATGGGCTTGGGTAAAAAAGCTTTCAAAATGTTGTAACTCAAGCTCACAAGTTTTTACAGCTTTCATATCTTCATTTTGCTCTGATTTGCATCCATGGTCCAAGTAAAAAGAGTTTGCTGAAGATAGAGACAAAGAGTAAAATGATGCTGTACAGGCAACCTCAAGCAGAGGAGACTTTTGCAATCCAGACTTTTCTAATGACTATAGAGGGTTTCATAAACTAACCCCACCTGGGCCATAACTGTGATACTGACTTCTAAAAAAAAACAATTATGATTTTGTTTATATTAAACCAGGTATTGCTAAAAGTGAGTGAAAATAGAGCTTCTTCAATACTCCAAGTAGACTTTTTCTCTTCTGCAGAAATAGGTTTACTAGACCAAATTAGATTCTGGCATGATTAATGCATCTCACCAAATTCTTGCAGAGTAGCAAATTAGTTTATAGTGATTTTCTTGAAAACAAATTAAACGGCTGCACAACATCACAAGAATAGAGATGTTTTTCATAGCATATGGATAAATGATTCAATGGAAGTGAGATGTAATCAAACTGAAAATGTAATCCAAATGTTTCAAATATTACTGTCCATTGTAGAAAAATGTGTAATTACTTGCATTTTAATGCATGTTGTGTAATATACAGTGGCAGAGCAGCAAGGAATTAATCTGCATGAGATTTGCACATATTCTAAATGGGTTGTTCCTTTTTCGGTGTTTTTATTATTATTCCAATAAAAACAATGTGACAAGAAGATTTGACCTCAGGTTGCGCTAGGGGAGGTTTAGATTGGCCATTAGGAAAAACTTCACCAAAAGAGTTGTCAAGCCCTGGAACAGGCTGCCCAGGGAAGTGGTGAAATCACCATTGCTGGAGGAGTTTAAAAGATGTGTGAATGTGGCACTCAGGGACATGTTTTATTGGTGGGCTTTGCACTGTTAATGGTTAGACCCCCATGATCATAAGGGTCTTTTCCAAACTGAACAATTTAATGGTCCCATGGTTCTTATGTTCCAGGAGGGCTTGAGTTGAGAAAAGAGGGTGGGACAAAAAAGCTTCAGTGAATCAATGTTAGATTGCCCTATTCCATTACTGTAGAGTCTCCAGCTCCCCACTGGATCCACTTCACCAGGACACCTTTTGAAGCACCCCAGAGTGCATTGTCACCTTCCCTTTGTCCCTATCCAGAGAGGCCAAGCAGCCCATGCTGGCTCTCAGTCACTGGCAGGCTGGATAGCTGAAAGGCACCAGATGTTGTACAGACCTGGATTTCAGACCAAATTACAGATATCTCACTCTGAAAGGGAAGGAGAACTGCCTGACTGCATTAAAAAAAAAAAAAAAATCCCTACTGGCCCCATGGAATACAAATATTTCACACAAATATGTAGGGCCATTTCCTTTCCACAATGAGAAAATTTGGGAAAGGACGAACATTTCTTCTAAGAGCCTTTATTGTATAGTCTGCATTTCCCACAAACTGACAGCAGGTAATTTATAAGTCTGTTCTGGGAATAAGAATTTCTTAGTCCCTTACAGATAGCCCTTATTACTAAATAGCAAAGGTGTAATAAAAAGGAGCATGACATCTTCTCTCTACTAGTATGTGGCTATTTAATTCCACACTATCATTATTTAGTTTATTATTGTTATGGTTTAAGCTCTGTCTCATATTTTACTTATTTAATTAAGTTATATGCAAAAGAAAAGGAAAACATACCTCCTGGCCTCTTGGCTGTCTTCCCATCTTGCAAAAATTATCACTGAAAAAAAAAATGATGGGGTTACTTTCCCAAAGTAATTTCCTAGTTAGTTTAGTTCATTTAATATATCTTTCCAAAAGTAAGAGTGGTGTCAACTTAAAATACACATTCATGCACCAAACAGGAAGAGAAGCCCATAAAAAGACTGTGAATTTGAGGTGCTGTCAGCTTGTCCTTTTAAAAATAATCTAATTCAAATAAAAAAAACATTCAATATGACAGGCTATGAAGACACTTATTGTTCTTGGCAGATGCTTGTGATTATTTTTCTCTGTGACTAAGTCTGTGATCTCTGGATACTGTCTAGGCACACCTGCCAGATCAGGAAACTCTGATACACATGAAGGATTTGACTATTTTCTGACTTTGAAATGAACTTAGATCTGTTGTGTTCTTCTAGCCATATACAGTCTTGAACTTCAGATGACTCTTAATTTTTCTCCTGGAAAGTACTTGAGTATCAGGTTTGTACTTGCTTAGGAGGGGGCTCTGTGCATCACCATTAAATACCAAATTTTGTTCTGGTTCTGTTTTATGTGCCTTTTGGATATCTCCCAGCATGACTTGATCCATAGCAGAGGAGTGTGCAGCACAAAGAACAGGCTGGCCTTTTCAGTCATGAAATGAAGCCTGAGTTGGTCTGCTTGGAGGCAGTTTGGTTGAGAACACAGAAACAACCAGAAAATCATGAAACTATTGCTAAACAACTAAATTGAATGTGACTATTTCTAGCATAGTATCTCATAGAAAGTGAGAGAATTTCTTCCAGGGGTACTCAGAAACACTGCCTAGTAACAATCTTCTGGAATGTTATGCTGCTTCTAGAATGCTATGCTCCCCCAGTATTACAGACAGTATAATGAACATATTTTTTTCTATGAAGAATAAATCTGTGCATTCCATAAATATGATGGTCAATGTGATCTGTTTCTTCAAATTGAGAAGTAGGTAATGCAAAACTTCATTATTAAATGGATTGTATATAATTTGCATGTGTGCATATATAAAAAATTGTTACATAATGACATATTTATGTTACATTATTACATCATTTTGGTGTATATATATAGATAGAGATATATGTATATATATGCATATACCATTAAGTCATTTATGATATACATTGTGTACTTTTCAAACAGTATTTTTATGACTTGAAATATTGATAAATGGCAGAATTCATTAAAATTCCCTACATTATAAGCAGTAGTTTTATTGATGAACATGAAACTGCCTCCATTGGCTTCACTGTGTGCTGTGGTGTCTTTCATGAGGCACCACCACAGTCTGTGATTCTCATCACTAAGTGCATCTTCAAACAGCTCAGATCCATTTCTACAGACTTCCATGGGCAGTAAGTCTTCCACAGTGGCAATAATTTGAGTAAGAGATCCTTTATGATACAAGGAGTCTGTCCAGAATGGGGTGAGCATGTACAGTAATGCCACTCTTTAAAGAATTAACAGAAGGGAGGAACACAAAGACTTGTGGGCACTGAAGGGTGAAGCTGTGACTTTAATAATATAGTGTTTACCCAGTCTTTTCTGTTTAAGTCTCTCTGCATGGCAGCTGGCATTTTATTTTCATTGCTTAAAGTCACCTTAAACAATGACTATAATTTTGGTTGAAATGTCAAACAAATCTAATTGATCTACCTGACTCGTAGTTATTTTATTGTCTTCAGGTTTCTGAATGTTCTGATTCTGCATAACAATGACGTGTAGAAATTTAATCAAATGAAGACATCTATCCAAATGTTATGTCTGAATAATGCATATTCAAATTGAAAGGAAACATTTCCAGTTACCTGCCTAATCTGGGGTCATTCTTTGTTCCCTTACTTTTAACAAAAGAGATAGTAAGAATTCCATGTATTTCTCATTAAAATGAACAATGGAGGAGGAAAAAAAGGTTTTAAATATGCACACCATTATGTAAGACTAATTTTTTCAATGTAGGGGTTTTTTTTCTACTTTTAGAGATAGTGTAGCCTTACATCAGTTCAAATGTAGTTGTATACAATCAGAGGAAAAATGTTTAAACATCCCAGCATGGGTATTTCCATTTAAATCTGATTACAGTGAAATAAAACTGTAGCTATTAAAGGTTTAGAAGAACTACAAATACAAGCAGTAAAAGAAGACAGTTAGTAAATGAGGTAGTAAAACATTTCAGCAGGGCAAACAGTTTATAGCACTCAGCCTTCCTGTAGCAGCCTGTGCTATTCACCACAGACCCGTGCACTGTTCCCCGAACTGCACTTAAACCTGCAATTAACCTTTCACGCCTAATGAAGCTGTTTTGCTGCAAAATTAAAATATATAGTACTGCCTGTTTTTACAGAGACTGGGAGGGGAGCATCTCAGAATGAATGACTTTTTCAGATGCTCCTGTTTGAATGCAGGATTAAAGGGCTGTTTGTATATAAACCGTGAATGCGCTTTTCAAGGTAATCTCATTTGATTTGCTGTATTTTATCCCTCTACATATTAATAGCTTTGCACTATTGTAAAAAAAAAAATAAAGGGAAAAAATTCACACCCCAGTAATTTTATGATTAGAGACTTCCTGAGAATAAACTGTTACCATTTAACTTCCATTAGGAAAGACAATAGTTCTGCTAAAGATAACCAAGTTCATATTGCTTCCTCTAGTGTTTTCCTCATTGTGGATGCAATTATCTCTTACAAAAATATACTTTCCACTTACAATTTGACTGGGTTTACTTCTTAATGACTTGTACATGCATATCCTTAAAACCAGCTAGAGGTTGTTTGAGCTGCATAGAACTAGGTCAGGTTTTTTCTATAACATTTTGTAGAAAAACAAACTAGATTTAAAAATAGGGCTGGTTCTGCAACTAAGATTGAATTTAGAGAAATTAGAGGTGACCTGTTGAGTCTCCATGTAGGATCCTTACTGATTCCACTGTTCCTTTCTGCCATGCTGCTCAAGAGTCAGAAGCAACCAGAGACCATGTACTGATTTGGAAAATACCAGTTTGGATGGTAGGTAGGATATTTAAACAGCAGCATTCAGAGAAGGTGGGTAAATATAATAACTTAGGAGTTCAGGTAACACATCCAGAGCACTGTACAATTTACAGTTCCAACTTCAGTGACTGTAAATGTATTCACATTTATTATTTAGATTAAAAACCTGTAACATCAAGGGAATGTTTTGGTTTTGTTCATTTTTTTTAATGAATATTTAAGCCACAGCATTTTCTTCTGTTTTATTTTCATGTAAATTCTCCTTGCTCGAAGTGTCTGTGCACAAGCTTGACTTGGTAAATGAAATTCCTTTAGACTGCCAGTCTGAAATAATGAATTGTTCCCCCAGTTAATTGTATTGCTTTGATAACAAGGAACTATGCTGGGCGTAGAGAACATAATAAATGAATTTCATCAGATGATTTGTGTGACATTTTGAAAAATGATCTTCTGTAGCGACCTGATTTTAATGGAATTCTATCAACATGCCAGTACATCCCAATATACAGTGTTAGACCTAAGGATTCCTTTTTGTTAGTTGTTATATTAGGTGAGGTTAGCTTAATACATCCAAATATATTTTAAAAGTGCTTATTAAATTAAAAAATCTGTTTATTAATAATATTCTTTCTGTTTAGCATAGTCTCTAAGCCTAGCTGTTGAAGATGGGGTGACATCTAAGCAATCATCAAAATGTTATTTAGGTTTTATCCCTGAATTTGCTAATACCTAAGTTTACTGCTTAAACTTTGAAGGTGCCTCAAAGATTTCAACAATTTAATTTGTCAGAGTCCAATTTTAAGCATCACTGGCTCATGCCATGAAGTATTTGTGTATGTGAGAAAAAACACCTTGATTAATCTTGGCTCTTACATATCCTGAAATGTATCAATGATAATTGTACTTAGTGTTTTACAGTATCGTGCATTTTTAAAATCTGGATGCACATTAATTAATTCTTGCAACTTTTTTGAAACTTAAGAAAGGTAATGTTACCAGTGTGCAATAGCATAGATTTTGCAGGATCCTGGAAACCTGAACTAAATCTGACCATATATCTAATACTATGAAAGGAGACTGTAGCAACACTTGTTAGTGAAAAACTAATTTTTGCACAGTTTCTTAGTAGATAAGAGCTGTAATGAGGGATTGCATGAAAAGTATTGAAAAATTGGAATCTGTGTAATAGATAAATTGAGTTTGATATTGGCTTGAGATAAGGAATAGAGAGTGCCTGTTAAACATGGTGAAAAGTGTTTTCAGAGGTTTCCTTGGACAGCGATGGTGTTATTAGCTGGAAAATGAAAAGTTTTGGGCCGCGTGGAGAACCAGCAGCATCCTTATCTACATTTTGGGTATATGTAGATGGGGTTTTTATGGTTTGTTTGTAGTAGAAAGTATATATGATGTGAATACTCCTAATCCATTTGATTGCAGTATCACCTGTGTGAATTTAAAAGCCTAGAACTACCCTGTATTAAGTGTTTTGTTAATCACAGCATTTTAGAAGTCATTAATTTCTAGAAAGGATGCAGTAGCAAGGAAATGGAAGAGTAAATTTTAACGTATTAGCTTCTTAGGTCTGGAAGGGAAGCTGAATGAGGAGTGGCTGAGGGCGCTCGGTCTGTTCAGCCTGGAGGAGAGGAGACTGTGGAGAGACCTCACTGCAGCTCCAGCTTCCTCATGAGGGGAAGACCTGAGGGAACAGCCTGAAGTTGTGTCAGGAGAGCTTTGGGTTGCAAATTAGAGAAAAATACTTCATTTAGAGGATGGTTGGCACTGGAAGAGGCTCCCCAAGGGCAGTAGTCACAGCACTGACAGTTCAAGAAGGATGTGGACAATGCACATGGTGGGATTCTTGGTACTGTCCTGTTCTGGGCCAGAAGCAAGACTTGATGATCCTTGTGGGTCCTTTCCAACTCAGAATATTCTGTGTTTCTACAATTCCTAAGCATGCTGGCCTATGCCCTTAGCAGTACCCTGTTAAGATTACAACAGGTCGTGAAATATCAACAAATTAATCAGAATCCAAACCAGAAGAGTTTTGGTGAGTTGAAAACACTTAGAACGTACCCAGGCCATCATGGTCCATTACTTCTTTACAGATCTCTGCTTTCTAGAAAGGTATTTTCATATCTTTTTGTGGTAAATATTAACCTCTGGATATTCCCCAATTAAAGAGGCATATATATATATATATATATATATATATATATATATATATATATATATATATATATATATGTGTGTGTGTGTTGCAAAGGCAAATATTCAGGGATACAATGTTGTCCTAACTGAAGTTTCTGTTTCTCATTTTCTGATTTGATGATTTTATCAATTTCTAAATGCAATGCACATACATTTAATATGAGAAAATTCATGTCAGAAAGCTTCTGGTCCACATAAATGGAAAATGGTCATAAAGAGAGGTCATGCTAAGATCACACAGCAAATCAATAAGAGACACAAATGGAGCTCAGTTCTCCTTATTTCCGGTCTGGTGTCTTAACTGCATATTTTTCCTTCTACTGTCTCTTCACTGTTACCAAGAGGCATTTAAGAAAGTGAGAACTTGTTATCTGACTTTGAAATGAAACTGATCACTTCTGGAAAAGTACATAAACTTGCCTTGAAAGAAACCATCACGCTGCTCTGGAATTCTTCTCAGGAAACCTGAGCATTAAATTTTGTTTTTCTTTTATTTATCTTACAGGTCTTGCAATTGCAAGTGCTCTGATAGACATTTCACAACAGAAGCCTGCGGACTGTAAAGATAAGAGTTCAGGAGTCAGAAATCGAAAACATCACCTTTCAACACGTCAAGGAACTTGTGTCTGAGAGTCAAAAACTACAATTGTATATTCTGTAATGTTTTCTTTTTAAATGGCTTCCATTGAAAGCTATACTACAGCCTCAGTTTTTATGGAGGCAAATCTATGGATGAACACATGAGGTACTGTGCTCTGTTATAGTCACACAGCCTGCTATGCCCCAAAGCACAACTAACTTCTGGTAGGTATGAGCATGCCTGATGAGCTTTAATAAAGAGTGGATCCTGGTATCAACAAAAAACAAAATAAAATACCGAGTATACTTAATCCTGAACATATCAGAGCAGGGAAAATCCTTGGACATATCTAGGAGAAACTTCACTTTTTTCTTTTTTTGTAATGAAGAAACAAATTGTATAATTGAAAACTGAGCAAATTCCAAGAATCTAAAGGAAATTTTTGTATCGCTTAATGTAACAATGGGAATTGTACAGTTCTTTCCTTGTAATTGGCATTAAGATTTCTTTCCAGCAAGCAGAAACTAAAGAGAATCATTTGGATTTAAGTGGTTTTTTATCATTGCTCAGAAGAGGTAGGCAGCTTTTAGCAAAGGTGTATTCCAAGAACACCACCTGTAATATTTGAAAGATAATTCTGTTAAATACTATGACTTGAGCATTTAATGATTATTTTTCTTTACATTGGAAAAAACCTCATGAACATAATTTGGGCTGCAGAAGAGTGATGGGTGGGCTTTCTTTTCTGTACCTCAGAGTTTGTCCTGAATTAGGGATATTTTGCAAAGAGGGTTCTCCATGCCAGCTAAATGATCAGCAAAATTAATTGAGCATGGAAAAGCTGCTTTACAATATTTTTTCCCAAGAGAGTCTCCAAGACTGCAAATCTAAGGAGAGTTAAACATGCTGTTATTCAACCTGCTCCCATTTCAATATTGAAATTTTCTAGTATCTGTATATTGTCCTGACCTGTAAGCAGAAGACATTAATCCCAGTCAGCACTTTGGCTCTTGTTTTTATAATAAAGTATGGATATTTTTTCCCTCACAACTGCAGAATTTCATCTCATTGTCACTTTAGCACCTGTTAAGGAATTGCCCTATATAAATAAATAAATGTTTAAAAATCCATCTTGCTTCCAACATTAGCTGTCAAATCCCACAACCAGTGTGGAACCTCACACAGTCAGTAGTCAGCAACAAAAAGCAGATAAAAGAATTTCCTTTGTGAAGGACTTTGGTCCTTTGGGGACTCAGTAACCACAACAGATAACCTGGCAACCAGCTTTAATGGCCCTCGCTCTTTTTATTTACTCAGAATTCATGCACATAGAAAAGAGTAAGAGAATGCTAAGGGGCAGGTAGCAGATGTGTCATATTCTCATTTATGCATTGCACACTGACAGAGTGTAATATGAAACCAGTAGTTTTGTACAAGCTTGTGAAAGTATAGTTTCTCAACTCCAAATCTGCCACCATCCTTGTACAGGAGAGTGATACAGAGGTTTAAATGTCTCATGTAATGATAGACTTTTGGTAAATATGAAAGATATAAAAAAGATAATTGATGTTTACTACTTTATCTGTATTTTTTATGTTCTTTTTATTTCAGAAAGATGATGACATTTTACTGTTTATAGTTGACTTCATAGTTACTTGCATGCCATGGTGGTGCAGTAGCAGTAATAAAGCCCTGTTGTGAGTTGTGTTTATTTCCTAAAGCCATTCATACATAGAAGTACTCAGCTTAATTTGGATGAGGACTAAATGTAAAAAATAATTATTAAAAAGGAACAATTGTACAGTATGTAGTTATATCTTATACAGGAGTATTAGGTTGCATCTAGCCATGACTGCTCTATTGTTTTGATAAATTATGCACTTATGAATTATGCTATAATTATTTCTTATACTGGCATGATTGTTTCAGTATTTTCATATCTTAAAATAAGATTATTATCTTAAAATAATACCATCTTGTGACTTTTATTGCCTATTCTGACCTCATATAACCTAAAACTTTAAAAATTCATTTTTAAAGGTTCTGTTGGGAACTTTGAACCAGTGCTACTTAGCCTGGTGAAAAAATTGTCCTTTGAAAACAGCCCTTTCTGCCAGTTTTAAAGTTAATCTGTTCAAGTGAATATAAACTGATGGGACTGGTTTACATGATGCACACACTTAGGAAAAAGAAAGAGCCACTTGTCTGGAATATATTCCAAACTCTGTGTTATCCTCAATCTAAGCATTTCACATAAGAATTATACAGTGTGTTTTGTGAATGTACTGGAAACCCCATCCACAGAAAGACCATCCAGTCCTGTAGGAGAGTTGTGGCTGTGCTGACTCATACAGGGTTACATTCCTCTGTATCTCAAGCAGAGTTTGATAAATACTTGAAAATCAGGTGTGAGTTTTAAAGGGATAAAATATTTTACTGCACACTGAAGATAGGCAAATAGCCATCAGCCATTTTACTGTGTTTTCAGGTAAAAATGTTATTTTACTCTACAAGAAAAGCATGTTTGTCATGGGATCATTCAGCATTTCCCTTCACTCTGAGAAATTTTTTCTGAAGTGTCTTTCTACTCCCAGGATCCCTGATTGCATGCAAATTAGTAAATTCATATAATAATGAAGTAAATAAAAATACTTATATAATGGCCACACTTAAAAACAAGAAGTTTGCAAACACATACCAAAGCTTTCTTTTTGGAAGGTATAAATAGCATAAATGTCTGATAACTACATTTTGTTAGTTGTTGACAAGTGCAAACTTTTTGGTAATGACCACTGTACATCAGATGAGATGTTTTATGAACAGTCCCATTATGATTGTGTCAAGAAAAGGCCATATTTTTTTTAAACCCTGTTGTCCAATTTAACTTTGGAACCTTTTCTTATAGTCAGAAAATGTTGAATGGCCTGTTTTACTCTTAATGTGATTTATATTGGATGAAAAATAAATAAGTGCTGTTCTGGTAAGTAAGGCCCAGTGAAGTTCTGATTGTCAGGATTCAACCTCCCCCTCCTCAGTCTGTGGATTCTGCTGAGGGAAATCCAGCAGCCAGAAATTACTGTTCCAAATATGAGATAGCCTGTCCATGGTAACGTGGGTTTAGTACTTCAGTTCCTCTCTGTATTTCTGTATCTATATAAAATCCTGAAACTACTTCAATTGAATTTGCACACTTCAGAATATTTGCTTCCATTCATTACATTCCTATGAAATGTAATGAAATGTTTTTTCACCTGTACAAAAAAAAAACAAAGTTATCAGTATGTTGCCACTATTAAAATTATTCAATAAAAAGTTCAAATTTTTGACATGTTAAGGCATGAATATACCATTAAGAAACATTCAAATTCATCTGATTTGAGAATTTTAATAGCTGACTGCTCTTTTTATACATAGAGTTTTCTCTCATCTTCCCAAATCAAAAGCATTTTGACAATTTCAGATTGGGGTATGGAATTTGTTATGTGTCAGATCTGCAGCAATAATTATTTTCAAAATAATTTAATGTAGAGGCCGGAATCCTGATGGTAAGAATTTTAGTTTGGGATCACTTTAACAGATGTTCAATCTTCATGCATTATAATTTTCCTGGATTCATATAAATTATAAAATCATTATGTATCTAATTTCATTACCAATTTTTTAAAAGGCATCTGAAAGGTTTCTTGACAATAAAGAAAAATTCTCTGTTAAAGGTGATTTACAATCCCTCTTTTTTATAAACAAAGTTGTCCTGTTCGGAATGTTCAGCATTACTGGGGAAAATGAAATAAATTAACTGCATTTTTTCCACTTTCTAAGGTGCAGCATTACCTGAAAAGGTGTCGTTTGCTGATACATATTTCAGATCTAGAATAAAGTATGGAATATCCAAGGCTGTTTTAGGTGCTTATAACAAATAATTACAAGCCCAGAGATGTCTGCAGGTGGCCGGAAGTTCCTGTGCTCTCTTCAGTTTTAATTCCTCTTTAAATACTAACAACAGAGCACAAAAATGGCAAGAAAAGTCCTTGCACAATCTGGGCTTGTACAACTCAGGGCCATACATTGTTTCAGCTTTTCCTTATTTAAGGCACTTTTATTTTCATAAGGATTGTTTATATTTCTATATGACTGCCTGTATGGCCACATGTGGCCATTTCCATGGCTGCAGGTATTTCTGATATGAAAAATCATCATCTTGTACATATAGCTGGAATTCTGGTGGCTCCCTGAAATTTATTGTGAGGCTGAAAAGGGAATAATGTCACACCAGGCTTGGTCATGTATGCTGAAACTTGTTTGTGTCTTGAAACATTTCTGTGCCCTGGCTGATATGTTAAAAACTGCCTTTTTCTAAAATGAGGAAGCAAGAGTAGAACCAGTGGGCAAACCAAGCAATTATTTTTGAAGCATAACTCTGTGTGTGTGTGTGTGTGTGTGTATATGTGTGCGTGTGCCTATATGTATATATTATAAATATATAAATATAATTGATTATGTAGTTGGTTTCACAGCTGATCTAAATCAGAACATTCTCTGTTTCCTCACATATTCTCACATATTACATTGAATTATATGAAGGCTATCTCACTGATTGTTTATGTACATAATAACAGCTCTTTCTACAGAAATAAAATCCTAAGTGTGTTTGTCCTTCTGAATGAGGTTATAGAAGCGTGCTTGAAACTGTATAGAAAATGTTATCAACTATCAGTTGTTACAATTATTATCAATTGGGTATCAGTATTTTCAGCATGTCCAAGACTGAGTGCAGAAGGTGAGGCAACTTCTCTCCTTTTGTATCTTTCTTTTTCTAGTTTATTTGCCTGTAGCAGTTCTTATGTGCTAAGATCAGAGTCAATAATACATAAAGAATATTAATTTTGACAGAATTGCTATTCATTTAACAATAAGTTATTCTCTTTCTATGATATTATCAAAACAATGCTTAGCTATGCTATTTTCCAATTTTAGTAAATGCCTTTTTCTAAAAGACCTTTCATTGGACAAGAAACAAGAAAAAAGTAAGCTGGAGCTCTTCAAATACTCCTAAAAGATATCAGAAACATTCTGCTGAGGATTTCTGTCTTTTTTAACAATTATTCTAAGGTCAGTATATATAAAAAGTCATTTTTACTTTATGATTCTTAGGGATTAACATGAAGCAAAATTTATTTTTTCATGTGAAGTCCTGATGGTCTTAATGTCTTAAGACATTCAGTTATAAAATATAATTGAGAAAAAGTAAACATAGTTTTGGAACACAATGTTTAGGATAACCAGCATGGATGTTTTCATGAAAGAACTCTACACAAATTTTCTGTTTCCTAAAACTTCCTCTCAGACATGAAATTTGTCAATACTCCTGCAAGTCTCCTCTTCCCCATCCCTTCCCAAAGCACTAAGAGCCAAATGGTCAGGTATAAAAATCTTTTATATATCTGAATACAGGTAAATTTGTTTCTTCTTCTAAATAGATGGTGGAAGTACAGTCAGAAACGGTTTCCTAACTGAATACTTAGGCATGATAAAATTAGCTTTAATTAAATTTAAATTTAAATTTATTAAATTTATTAAATTTAAATTAAACTAAATTATAAAATTAAAATAAAATTAAAATTAACCTAATAACATGGGAATATTTAAGATTAATTAATTAATGTATAGAGAGTACTCAGAGCTCTTAACTGATCTAAAAATAACAGTCACTCTAAGAGTGCTGAGTGTATTTTAGTTACTAATTTTTTAGTATCAGGTTCATTCCATAATTCTAGGTGTTAGTGTTTTACACCTCAGTTTGAGACACAATTTTAAAAAGCAACAACCAAACCAAATTATTTGCTGGCAGATATTCAAACTCTGTGACTTTTCCTATAACAATGGTCAGAATTTGTTCTTGATTCTGCTAATCATGTCATTTTCCTTTTCTGGGTAAATGTTTTACTAGTCTATTCAATTTACTGGTATTTTTTATTATTTGGGCTTATTAGATGTCTGATTTTATATTATTTCTTCTTTGTTTTTCTTCTTCAAGTAGCCATTTTTCATTCAGAACCCTCTGCTTCATTCCCAGCTGCCCAGACCATAGGATCCCAAAGGTGCTCCACTACTTTGTCCACTGTAGGCTGAAAATGTCAGTGAATGTAACATTTTAATCAAATTGAAGACTATCAGGGATAATGCATTTCCTTGCCTTAATCCTTCATTTCTATTAAATGGGCCAGAGATTTTACACCTTCTTCGTGCTCCATCTTCTTCATTGCAAATTGTCATTATGCCTGTTAAAAAATGTCTTATGGAGTTATAAATGCCTCCAATGTGGTTCAAAGGCCACAATATAGCATTGTAAGATTTCCTAACATCTTGAAGTGTGTGGATTCATTCTGACTGTTGTGTTACATGTCTTCAAATACATCATGATTATTTAATATTTGGAAAAGTTCTTTTTCCAGAATCCAAATTGGTATTACTGAAATGTTCCTGCTTTATTAAAACACAAGCAAATAAAATACCCAATAAAACCAGCCCCCCAAAATGTAAACCCTTCTGAGAAAGCTTTTTAGGCTTTCAGAAAAGCACAGGCACTCTCTCCACTGGCTTTTACATTGCATTTCCACTGCTCTGAAATTTTTTCAGCTATCTGAAATCAACAGAATTATTCTGTACAGCCTTTGGCTTTGTTTACCTCCGTCTGCTTTTAATAATTTAATGGCAACCCTGTCAACACACGGTGCCAAGTTCTTCCCAAAGGCTTGTAATTGCCTCTTGGATCCCTTCAGAGCTGAGCTCCACAAACAGCTCAGGCCCATCCCTTTGTAACTTTCTGCTTTGAAAAGAAAGGATTTGCATTGTTCATCAGATTGGCAGAATAATGATGCTCTTTGCTCCAGGTGAAGATTCTGCTCTCTTCTCAGGCATTCATGTTCCTTCTCTGCCCCACCCTCTCCACCATGCCCTCCAAATGTTCTGAAGTGGTTTTGTCTCTTGGCATTTTCTTTTGGTTCAATCTCATCATGAACCTGATCCAGGTTCTGAAGACATGCAGTCCTTTCCCCATTCTGGTCCTGATTCCTTTCCAAAATCATTGATCTTGCCTCTTGGGAGTGTACTGTTGGTTTCTTCAGCAGTTCTCCTAAAGCATCTCCAATCATCTTACCCTTCATCTGCGCACTCAAATAGAAATCTTCCACAGCTTCAAACCTGTCCTTAGTTGCTACTCAGTTTCTCTAATTTCTCAGAATGTGCAAGTTTTGCTTGTAGCATATATGTTTGTCTCTGCTGGGACAAGGCTGTCTCCTGCAGAGACATTTACAGTTTTAATATCCAGCCAGCTGCTCCCATTTTTGGGGCTTTTCTTGTACCATATGTACTTAGATTTTTCCATGACCTCAGGGTCCACCCTTTCCTTAGACCTCTCTATTATCTGCCTTCCCAAGATTTAGTCAAGTGTTTTCTAAGAATTTGTTCTTCTTTATGAAGAAAAGGCCTTGAATTCCAAGAAATTTGCTTTAATGTGACCCTACTCCTTTAGCCTGCCCGTGTTTTTACAGTCAGCAGAGCTTTAATAGTCAAATGTGTGTATTGGCCAAGGTATTGTTTTATGCCACGGTCCAAGCAGCTCTAGCTAGAGCTGGTGTGCTAAGTCATTGCCTGATTTCTGTGGTGCAATAGATCTGGGGGCTGTTTTCTGCAATATTTGGAGGATTAGAGGGAAATGTTTGAGAAATCGAAATATTTTAGGACAATGATTCATATTACTGTAAAGGTGTTCTTTTATTACTTAACCAGATTGCCATTTCATAGGTTTTGCCTCTCACTGTGCCCCTCCCAATCCCATAAAAAGGAAAACATGCAACTTTATGTTCTCTTCATGACTAAGACACTGAAATTGCTAATGTTAGACTATGTTATCATTTAGTTTATTTAATTAACTAATCCATTTTTCAAAAAAGGCTTTCAAATTGTGCAGCTTGATGGCACCTCAAAATTGAAGCACTCAGAACTTGCCATTTACCTGGTCTTGTTCAACCTTCTGTTACAACAAATTGCTTTTTTTATAAGAATTACCAACCCACAAGGAGTGCTTTGAGGCCTGGCTGGCTTTCACCTGCTTTGCAAAACCTTTCTTTGATGGCAAACAGCACAGAACTGCAAGGGTTTCTTTATTTGTGTTCCTGTGACAGTGCAATGTGCAAGCAATAGTTTTGCTGTCTGGGAATATCAACTTGTTCAGTTTATAGTCTTTAAAAATGAAGGCCAACTGGAAGGGCATCAGTAGATGTAGCCATTAAGATTACAACTTCAACAACAAAACCAGTGTCACTAAATTTTAAATAAGTAAAAGTTAAACCAGGGAACAACAGAATATTCAGCTTTCTGATTTCTCCCGTGGCTCTTAGGAGTGTGATATGAAGGTGAAGGTCTTTTTCACAGGAGAAGAGACAAAATAAATTGCTGATCTAACTCATATTTACTCTAAATGGTACATTTGTGCTCACACAAAAACACACATAAATGTGTATATGGATCTCACCTATGAAAGTATTAGTTTGACTTAAGGTCAGTGGTCTTGCTTGCAAATATGTAAAATATCTTTCTGCATAAAGAGTGTGGTGTCTTCTAAAGGTTTCAGGAGTTTTCCAACTTTCCTTTCTAGTTTTACATTAAATATCTAAAAGGAGGTTGCGCTTTATGGGTAGATACTATCCTTATCAGGGAGAAGAATGAGCCCCAGTGAAATCTCTGAGACCTTCAGGCTTCCAGCTGAACAGAAATTTCATTTTCTCCATGAAAAGAGGTCAAGCAAGGTGGTTTTAGTATAAGTGGCTGGATGTGGCATCTCTGCCCCTCGGGTTCTAGACTACCAACAGCGGGATGTGTATTGAGTTCAAGTTCTTTATCTTAAAATTGCCCTTCTGAGGTACCACATCAGCAAAAAGCCATTGTGAAATCCAGAGTAATAGCACAGATTTATAGAAACTGGGAGCAAGCCCAAACCTTTCCTGTGGTGTAGGGACTGTTTTTTTTTTTAATTTATTACTCTGGTGTTTGTATTTACTGGGATCATCTTGTTATGACAGCTGCAAATATATTCCATTGCATCAGGGTTTTGTTTCCCTTTGGTTTATGGTTTTCCCTTTGGCTGTGAGGATACCCCTAGACAGCATCAGTAGTATGGTGCAAATCTCTCCAGGTGAGTCAGTCTGGGTACCAGAAGGGTGTAGCTGCATCAGCACTGTCCTGCACCCCTGCTAATAGCTTGCTGCTCTGCAGAGCTCATTAGCTCCATGAGAGAGCACAGGAGCCTGGCACTGGGACAAGCCAGCTTGTTCCCAGCCAGCTCAGGTAGCTCTGCACATTTCATTTAATTTTCCTGTCCACTTTTGAGGTTAGTAACACTTGTTCGGTTACCTTTAGTGACAAAGCAATGTAAATAACAGCCCCACTCCAGGAGAACACGCAGTGCCATTGAGTGACATTTTCCTGCAGGATTTCTTCTATGACCCAGTGAAGCAAAACAAATGTTAGGATATTCATATTAGTGAGTATATTGTGCCCTTAAAAAAGTCAGTTACTCCTTCTCCTGTGAAGGCTGGCACTAACTGGCCTGAGTCATAGTTTGAAAAAGCAACAATCAGAACTGTATCACAAGAACGAGTGACCAAGGCACAGCAAATAATCCTTAGATTCCTTTTGAGTCATGAAAATTCCATGAATTTTTTTGGCCTTTTTTCCCTACTGTTTCAAAGTACATGGTTACCCTCTGCACCTCCATGTCTGACATTTTGTTAGGTGCTGCTGAGTAAAGCCCTCCTGCTCCAGCTCCCACTTTTCTAATTTGTATCAATAAGGAACAGCTTTCATTCTTTCCCAGTCAATGCTGGAATATGCAAAGCAAATCAAAAGCTGTGGTCAACATAATAAATGGAAACATCTATCTCTTCCAGTCAGCCACTGCCTCACTGTGTTTTTTCTCCACTTTAGATAAACAATCTACAATGTGTTTACTGAGGCTTGTACTGATATCCCTCAGTGGTATAGGCAAGTCTACTTTTATTCCAGCAGACACAGAGAATAAGCCCACGGTGCACAGTGCATGCAAACCCCTTTGAAACCCAAGATTATTTGTTCTCTGACTGTTCTAAGGTAATTAAGGAGCATTGCATGTTTCTCAATTAATGATTCCTCATTCAGCTGGGGATCTTTGATGCTAATTTGTTTTAATCAGGACAGAGACTGCTAAAAAACTAAACAATTCAGTGAAGAGGAACTAGGAATTTTTAATCAAGTGGAAAAGATCTAAATGCTATGAGGGACACATCCATCATAAGTTTTCACTTCTTGTTCATTTAACTTTGTTCTTTCAGGTCTCATAAAATGTTGCGTTAATCAATGCAGGAAAGTTTGTGAATATGAAGAATGCATGGTGGTTTTTTCTTCATCTGACATGAGCATTTGTGCAAAAATGAGGAGCTGCAATAAGAACCATGATGTTAAAGCACATTCATCATGGTTTTTGAGTTATGCACTGAAGTACAGTTTTCTGTTTTGTCAAACGTTATATAGGAAGTTGTCAATCACTGTGGTTTTAATATGCTGGGAGTCACTGGAAAAAATACTGGGTTTGTGGGAGATTGGATGCTCTCCATTTAAATGTTAATTTTAAAATTATTTTGGTATCGTACTACATGCATACATTGGGTAAAATAACCTACTGTAAACTTCTGCCCATGGAATTAGTGTTTCAAATGCTGCAGCCTATGCTACAGGAAATCACATGGTTTCTGAGGAGACCATGTATAAGCTCCATAAAATAATGTTTTATTCCTAAGTACATTTATTTATAGCTTTGAGGAAAAAGCACTTTACAGTTCTGTCTCCTCCAGCTGCTTTACCATGATAGACTTTGTATATTCCATCATGGAAATTCCAATGTGTTCTACCCATATGGCTTCAACAGAGTGGAGGTGCTCCCAAGCCTGGACTTCCAGGGATCTTTAGCCATGTGCTGGGGTTAAAGCCATGAAGGACACTGAAATCCAAAAAGTGAATCTTCCTGAACAAGCAGTATTTTAGCAACAATTCAATCAGAAGTAAATTGTAGGTGCTAAGAAATTTTCAGATCTGGAGAGGCATTTAATGTCTTTGAGGTTTTTAGTGCTAGGAAACATTTTCAGATTACTGATTCCGATGTGACCTCCAGCATCTTCCCTATTACTTCTTTTAATGCATGAAACCTGTTTTGGACTGGTACCTACCTTCTTAGTACATCTCTACTTAGCTCTAAACAGGGCCAAAAATAGGCAGAGAGACAAGAAATCTAACTGGCTTCCTTGCCCTCCTTCCTCTGTGGCTGTGAACAGTGTGTTTATTTTGTAGTTGAGAGGTTGAAATGAACAGAAAATCCTTCTAATAAATTCCTAATGCCCTATCTTAAGGGTGAACTTTAAGTAGCTTAATAACAGCAGGGATTTGTTTGTTTGTTTGTTTGTTTGTTTGTTTGTTTGTTTGTTTGTGGTTTTTCTTGCAAGCAAGCTTAAATATATAACAGTTTAAAGTAGAATTCTGTATGTTAAATGATTCCCATACAAATGGAAGCACAGCCACTGAAGAGTTGCCTTACAGAAGATGGCTTTTTTCACCAAAAGCTCTCTGTACACTGTGAAACACAGTTCAGATGTTTGAACTTATGCTAATTGAAAGATCAACATTTTTCTTTCCTCAGTGAATACCCTGCTCTTTTCCTCTTGGAGATGGCTCTCCCATGTGCAAAAAATGAGCTGTAATTATGCCCAGCTCAAGGCAATCTCAGGATCTAAAATATCCTGCCAACCAGTGTGTTCTCAATCTGCCTTGTTAGTTCACAAAATCGTGCATGTGCCTTTGCTACAGTCTCAAACCTGATAATGTCACATCATTGGGACAGGAAATGTTCTCTGATCTTATCTGAAGTGACACTTGCAATTTCAAGTTCTAGCTTGATGAGATCACGTTGTCAGGGCTCCACATAAGTGTGATCTTTCCTGATTTGCAATTGTATCTGTTGTGAACGGTCTTTACACTGTTCAAGCAAAAGCATATGATAATGCATTTTGTCAGATGCAAGGATAATGAAAGAGTGATTTTATGTTTCCCCTTTTAGAAAATCCAATTCATGTGACTAAATTCAGTCAGTTTTCTTAACAGTTCCACCCCATCTGTCTAATGCTGTTTGCACCTGGAAACCCTAGTACCAGCAGAATGTGAGCGTGTCAAGGTAGTTCTCCCCCTTCATGAAATGGATGAGACTTATTACCTTTAAACCTTTATTACTTCCGTGAAGCTCTGGGCTATAAAATGGTTTTTTGCACACACCGGAGTTGTTAAAACATATATTATGCCTTAAGCAAAAATATTTAATGTAGTAAAAGCTTGTAAAGTTGGAGAATACTTAAATACCTACGTCGTGTTATTGGC
Organism: Ammospiza nelsoni; assembly: GCF_027579445.1. Lineage (NCBI taxonomy): Eukaryota > Metazoa > Chordata > Aves > Passeriformes > Passerellidae > Ammospiza > Ammospiza nelsoni. The sequence continues at coordinate 7,368,306 of NC_080640.1, read as the reverse complement.
AATAAGAAAGTCTGTGATATTTAAGAGCAGGAGACTCTCAAGTCATATTTCAAATGTTTTCATTTATGATAATAATTTTCTTTAAATGTACATTATATGGGAAGGAAAGAGCTGTTACAAATGCTGTATTTCCCCTTTTAGCATATAGATTGCTGGCTGAATCCTGTAACACCAAGTAAAAATAGAAGAGGGAAGAAATATTGCATACATCTAACCTGTTAAAACTTCAGGAGTTTTTGAACAGAACTATGGTGTTAAGGTACGAAGGCTTAGGTCTTCAATCCCTGTTTAAAATACATTATGACAGGTCCTACATCAATGCAGCGGACTGAGACAAAGAGCAAGTTGTGACCTCCCTTGTAGCACTACCAGGGGAGCAGATTGATTTGTCTGGGTTGTAGCATGTGGATCACAGTAACAAGCAAGGCAGATCACAGCTATTTGAATAAATTGCTGCAAAGCCAAAAAGGGAAATAATATTTATTTGTCCATTTGAAGTGACGAAAATAGAAGGCAATTGGAATCCAGGGTATTTGACTTTCTTGGATAATAAGATAAGACTCGGCCTGAAAGGCTGGAGGAGTGGAAATGGAGGAGTTTCTTGGCAAGCAGTTCTGAAATCCATACAAAACCTCCGGCAATTATTTTTTTCTACTGACTTTTCTTCCTAAATAGTTGTGTCTGAGCCAGAGGAAACACAGTTTCTATGAGTTATTCTGATATTACAATAATTTTATCCCTCCTACTACAAGATTAGATAAATATACAGTTCTGTTGTATATCACATGAAGATATATGACCCAGATATATCACTAAAAATTAAACCTCAAGTGTTGCATTTGGACTGACTAATCCTGGACAAATGCTGTTTCTTTAATAATGAACACGAGCCCCAAATGCATTGTATTGTAAGGGAAGTGACAGTTCTGCCAAACCCCTGCACAACTTGCAAGATGCAGGCTCATGTGAGATTACTGTGTGCTGTGCTGACTAAGAAAAAGAAAGGACAGAATTAGGTTATTGTGATGCTACCATATATATTAGGCCATTCCTGGGATCAGAGATGCATCCGTGGTGCTGCCTCTGTGCAGCCAGAGTGAAAACCCTCTCCAAGTTTTGCTTGTATTTTGGGCTTAAAATAGGCAGATGCCTCTCTGTACCAAATAAATAGGATTTTTAAAGTGTTTTAGCTGAATGTTACCATGTCACATTCATCACAGAGCTGCTCAGATTAATGCATTTGAAGGAGAAAGCTGTCTTGCATTATTTCTGAGGGACTGGATTTCTTCTAGCTGCACAATGTGGTTTTGTCTTTATTCCCACGACGATATTCAAACTTTATGACTGGATAGTCTAAAATGTTATTAGATGGCAACAATAGCTTGCAATCTATTGCCTGGTCAGCTGGATTTTTATTGTTTAAAACAGATTAACCTTTCCCTACCATTTTATGGAGTATATTGAGCTCATTCTAAACCATTTTATGCTTTGGCTGAAAGATGTATTTAGTAGATGGATTTCAAAAGTATTGTGGCTGAAAATCTGCATCCTATTGCAGTAATCTGTTCTTGGCCTAATGCTAGTTATTCTTTAGCACTAATCTGGAAGAAAATGCAAAATCTCTGCTAGTAAATACTGCAGGTGACATAAAAATTAGTGGAGTGGTAAATAATGACAGAAGAGATCATTTCCGTGTTCTGGATTTGCATCATTTCATGAGGTGAGCTCATTTGAACAATATGCATTTTAATACAGACAAATACAAAGTCATATGCCTGGGAACAAAAAATTCCAGTCACATGTACACAGAATAGCAGAAAAGTACCCTTGAAATACAGTGATAGTGATGAAGATTTAGAGTTTGTGATAGGTGGTGTCTGAATGTGAGCTCCCTGTGCAATCTAATGGCTGAGAGAAAAACATTAGCTCTGAATGGGTAAGCAGTGAATGTCAAGCAGGAGGGAGATGAGTTCATGGCATGACTGAGATAATTGCTAGCATTCTCTGTCCAGATCTTGTTGTCTCACATGAAGAAAAAACATGAAGGAAAAAAAAAAAAACAAACAAAGATAAAAGGTTCAGAGAGGAACAAAGGAATGATTCTCTAAGTCTGTGGAAAAGAAATTCCAATAACCTGTAATTTAAGAAAATTAATCTATCTAATTTATCTAAGAGTGGGTTAATAGGTGAATTGATACCAGTCTTCAATATCTACATAAAATACCTGTTTCACAATTCTGAATATGTCTGAACACATCACTAAAAGGATTAACAGAATCTTGTGGCTGGAAGCTGGAGCTAAACAAATACAGACTTTAAAAAACCTCAGTGTTTTAAAAGGCAGGGTAATTGATTACCAGAACAATTTATCTAGTATCAGAATGTATTTTCCCCCTCTGAATATCTTTTTGAAAAATGCACTATTGTTTAAACAGAAGTTAATTTAAAATAGATTATCGTAATGATCCCTTTGGTTTTACAATCCATTAAAGAGACATTACAAATCTCCAAATATGACCCAGAATGCAGATTTTTGTTTGAAGAAGAAAATGTTTACAAAATGAAAGACCTATAGGAATATGTGCTTCATTCAATTTTAAATCTCCAAGAGAAGTGTTTGAAAGAACCAAGAAACCTCTAGTGAGAGCTGCAACACAAATAATATGTATCAGAATTTAAAAGGGAAAACAGAGGAGCAGTGACATGAGTTTCTGCTAACTGTCTAAGCTGTCCCAAAATGCTGAAGGAAACAAACAGGGAAGGCATGGCACTAAAAACTGAATGCAGCAATAGCATAATTATTGGCATATTGCTTATAATAAGTCTTGTTTATGGTCCTTTTTCACTTGCCACTGGCTTTCTCCTTTCACTGAAATGTAGCCTAGATTGTGAAATAAAACCGTAGCCATTAGATAAAAGTCTTGCTGAGGCCTTTTTGAAATATTGGAATAACTGCTCTATATTTCTGTGGCCTGTCATGGGAAAGAAATGAAGAAAAATATTAGTGAGCCATTAGAATATGTTTGACTCTCCAGTGCTGCTCTGCACTAAGTCATGCGAGAGAGCGGCTCCCGTTGCTGGAGACACACAAGGTAAAAGATATTAGTATGGAAATGACACCAGCAAGGGTCAAAGGATGAAGGAGTAATGAGAACAGACATGTCAGAAGGATGAATAGGCGTGGCCATTAATTTTAGTTGGAGAGCAAAATGTAGATTCTGGCAAGATTTAGAGGACAAGTCGAGGCTGAATGTGATGCAATAGCTATAGGACAGACGAGAGCAGGACACATTGGGATAAGGCAAGAGAGAAGAGAAACGCTCTTCCTGCATACAGCATTTATTCTTTTTTACAGGGTAGCACCTCATTCTGCTTCAGGGTGAGCTCAGGGACAGGAAAGGAAAGAGAGCTGCCAAAAGGCAGAGTGCTTTTGCCTGCCAGGTATAGCTTTTCAAAAACTGCTCCCCTCAGTTGATTCAGGGTAGTGTTGGTTTCAGAGCAAACAATGCTGAATGCAATGACTGAGCTACTTGTGAAAGAGAGTACTTAAGTACAGAAACTCATGAAAGATAAATTTCCTGAACTCAAGAACAGAAGCAGCAATGAGAGGGTGTTCATCATTTCATACCTCTCCTTTGCTGTAGAGCCACGATTAACACTGCTCAGTAACGAGAGGGTACATAAATCAGGGGCAAGGATCTCAGCAGGATGCCTTCACAGCAGCCCTGGAACCCTGGTGAGTGCATGCCTTGGGTTTATGGCATTCTGACGTGTGATACCCACTCAATCACTTTTCTGGCTGAATACCTAGAGGAATGGAGTAATCCTAGAAATGCAGTGAATGAGAGAGGATATGTTTATATATTTTAATAGCAAGGTCATGACCACTGATGTAATAGCAATAACTATCCAAGCATCTTTGACATTCTGATCAAAGACACCCAAAAGCAAAGAGTTCAGTGGCTCAGTTTAAGCTCCCACATTTCAATTAACGTTCAAAGAAATCTTTCCTTTTAGGCTGAACTGAAATGAGTTATTGATGTAATTATACCACTCAGGAGAAAAAAACTTTAAATACTAGTTTTACCAACTGATACTAGGAAACTTTTCAATATCCCATTAAATGCTTTTTCTTGTTCTGTTTGCCAGGGCCTCAGTTCAGCAAAAACATTAAAGTGTTTGAGGTAAGTTAGTCTATGCAATGAAACACACAGTTTCATACTTACCCATATGTCCCATTGACATTAAGCACATACTTAAAGTTAAGCACACAATTAAAGGCTTAGCTGAACTGGAGACTAAGCTCTTTATAAAAGAAGTTAGTTACAAAGAGAAAATGAGAGAGGGTTCATTTCTACTTAGTTGCGCTTTTCAGCTAGATCTGTGTTTAAAGAGAATAGCGTCTAGAAAGAAAAATTTAATCCTAATTCCTCTCTCAGGAGTCTCTAGACAGAGCCAGCTGCAAAGGAAGAGTGATTGGAAAATCAGGATTTTAGGACTAGCACATCAAGGACTGTCTATTCCAGTCACCCAGGTACCATAGACAGGGATGCTGCCCAACCCTTGTTAACTCTTCCTGGGCTACAATGCCCACATGGAAACAGAACTGAGGAACCACTCACTGCCTCCCTGGGCCAAAAAAAAGTCCTTGAGGGCATTTTATAGAAGTTTGTATTTCTGGAAAAATGTCACAGTATTGTAAAATCAGGAAGGTGAATCTATGTAATATGTATACCCTTTCCCTTTAATCTTGTACTGCTCTCTCACTTCTCAGGGCTCTTACTCAGATTTAGACGTGCTACAGACCCATCACCGTGCTATGACAGCAAAGTTCATGATTTAGAGCATTAAACTCTGGTTGCCATTCTTGAAGTGTTTGAAAGAGATGATGATTTTCCTTTTTTGAACTGTCAGGCACTTTTCTCCTAAATTTTCTAAATCACAGATTGATATCTAAGTGCATGCCTGTGTTATCTTTAGACCTCACACCATTCTCATAACCATTTATGATTACTGTTATTAATTTTTGTCACATATCACAGTTTCAGTTTCATATCACCTACATGTCCTTCTTTTTTGCAATAAATGGCATTACTTACGTATGCTTATCTCATTCAATAAACAAAAGATTCCAAGAGAATCTTTATGCTACAGTTGGATTCAGATAAATAGTCTTTTCAGCACTGCTGTGAGTACAAGTGACATTTTTGAACCAAAACTTAATAGAGAGTGACTGGAATAGCTGACTCCTGATTTTTTGTGGAGATAAAATGAAACTTCAGTCTTCAGACAGTCCTATCATTGATTTTAGTCTTTTATCTCCCATGAAAACATCCCCTTCAAAAATCATTTAGCTGTGGATTTAGCAAAAACAGAAAGCAGATTTTGTCTGTTTTCAAGCTACCCCAGTAATACAGTTATCTGACTTTATAATGGCATACAGATGCTGGTTGGAGAATAAACCTACTTCTAAGCTCACTTAACCCATTTCTTAACCCTGCAGGAAGAAATATATTTAGAATGTATCCTTGGCAAGTCACATAGAAAGAACTCAGTGCTGGGAACAAAACAGATGACCAAAAAAATTGCAAATGGAATAATAAGTGGAATGAGGTGCCTGCCAGCCCGTAGTTCAATATTCTGGATTTTCAGCAGCTTCCTGTGTGTTTTTGTATCCTTGCTGCTGGCCACACAGCAAATTCTTCCCTTTCTCCTGCTCCCATCCTCCTTAACTTCCACGTTCGCTTGAGCATATTGGTGCTGCTCCATTGAAGCATTTTGATCTCCTGTTTGCCACAGGACTCATCACATCCTGAACCAGGCCAGGGTGTTTGGTCTGAGGGTGATCCCACACCTGATGCAAGGAACCACACAAGGTTTGTGCTCTGACTGTGCAGCCCTTATCAATCAGCCTGGTCCATGGGTGATGCTTGAAGCCAGACATGAAATCCATGGAGTGTGTGACATGCAGATTTCCCATGCAATTATCTGGGCCATGTCATCTTCTCCACCAGGGACATACAGGCCAGAATACTTTCCAGAAAAGCTTGAGAGTAGTGTTGGAAAAGAGTGTGGAAATCAGAGATCTGAGCTGCACAAGTGGGGGCACTACAGCAGGATGGCATGGACAGTGCCGGGCAGCCTCTGCTTGCTGCTTGAGCCTGCAGGTCTGCTCCTGAAGGGCTCCACCTGCAGCAGTGGAGCTTCAGCATGCAGAATTGCAGGTGCCTAGTGTCAGGAATGTAAGGAGAGTCAAGCCATGGAATGAATTTATGGATGCTTGGCATGATAATGGGAACAGGATGGAATGTCCCTCTTGTTCAAGATGAACACAGAAGAGAAGGAGGGAGGAAACCAGATGTGCTCATGAGTGCGTAGTGAAGCCTGAAGTAAGTGAACTGGGTGAAACAGGGAACCTATTTGCATTGTTTAGCTGTGTGTGGTTGTCGAGAAATTGATTAATTGGGATGTCTTTCCTTGAGAGGATGTTAAATGAAAGGCAGCAGCTACAGAGAGAGTGTGTGCAGAGACTTGAAGAGGTGGGTAGAGGTTGGGTTTGCCAGTGCTCTGTGCAGCAAGGTGAGAAACTACTGCTCTTTGCTTAAATGTCTGATCCCACTCTGGAAATTCTTACTGCCATTAAAAATACAGTAGGGACTGGATTTAATTTCCCAGTTACTGAACAAAAGAACATCACAACTCCATCTGAAACAATGGTAATAAGGGTGATAGCTCAGGGTACTGCTTCTCTGTGGTAAGGTCTTGAGCCTCAAAGCTGCTGAAGCTATGGCAATTTATACAGTAGGATCCATATGGAAACAGATTGGAAGAGGTCAGGTATTCCATGGTGACCTTTGCTGTCACCACAAATTAGGTGGTGCCTTTGAGTATCACTCAGCATGTCCCAGTGTGTACAACTCTTGTTTTCCCAGAGCTGCACTAGTGCCAGCTGATAGACTTGGCATATTTGCCTGTTTGCTAAGGGTAAAACGTTGAAGAAGCCAACTTTTGCTTTCATTTTGATAGAAGTTTGACTGTACACCCTGTGCTAATTGTAGCACTGTTCCTTTGCTGTCTCCACGCTCACATCTCTTGCAAACCTCTGCTTGCTGCAGATCTCATCACAGTGCCCAGCAGCTGGTGCTGGGAACAAAGGGGCTCTTTGAGCACTGCTTGGTGCTCAGCACTGCTCTGGGAGCTGGGGCTCAGAGAACCACAGGATAATTCAGTGTTTGTTGATGCTCCACACGCAAGGGCTCGATGCTCTGTCCTGAGCATGAACCCCAGCTTCAGAGCTGCAGCCCAGATACCCCATACAAAGCACCAGGACAGCTGCTGGTTGTAGCTTTGAACTGCTACGGCTCCATGGGTACATGGTATTGCTTTAAATAACCTGTGAATGGTCCTCATGACACATATCCATGTTCCTTGTGCCTGCAGAGAGTGAGGACCAGGATCAGTGAGAGCTCAGAGCACAGCTCCTCCTTCTCACTTTGCTCAGCACAGGTTGCTTCTGGCTTTCCCATTTTGTTTTGTTTTGGGCTTTTTTCCCCTCCTGTGATCCCCAACAAAAGAAGTAACTAAAGAGCTCTGAATCCTGGGGGCAAGGCATCCTGCTCAGGGTTTTGCTGCAGCCAATGTTTGCAGAAAAGCCTGAGTGCAGCCCGAGCTGTGGATGGTACATGACAGATTCAGAGCTGAGATCATCCTGGAGATGCCAAAGCAACAGGCAGGCAGGGAGGATCTCTGGCAGCCAATACACAACACCAAAAGTGGTAGAGGCAGACTGTAGGTAAAAGAAAATCATATGTAAAATTTAATATGTTTGGTTGTTTGGGTTTTTTTTTTTAAAGATTGATATGCAGTTTCCATGGACACCCAGTTTTATCTTAATGTATGTTTCCTTTTATTAAATATGCATAACCAGGCTTGCTCAGGATGTGAGGTCTGGCGTTTGATTTTCTTTATATTTTCTCTAGGGAATTCCTAATAGGCAAGCAGATTTCTGGAGACATTTAGGACAGTTTTACCTTCCTGCTATCAGATGTTTCAAGCCTTAGGAAGCCAGACAGATACAGGAAAAGGAAAAAGAACACAGAGAAGGTAAACTGCTGCATGCAGTGTGAAAAGCTCATCTTCCCCTAACACAGCCCATTTTTCTACTGGATCCATCTTTTATTTCAACAGACTTTCCCACCATTTAGTCCTCTTGTTCTGTCTTTTATCTTAGCCTTGGTAAGTTATTACTGGTAAAAAAGTTATTGCTGTTAAAATCTGATTGGCATGGAAGGTGTTGGCTGGGTGAGTTGAGGACTTGGGGCTCAGCCATGGGGAACAGGTCTGTTAAGCAGAAAAGCCCCAGTGTTTAAGAGGTGAGGAATTGGGAGCTTGTTTTGATTGTTTTATTTTGGATATACCTTGCTTTGGAGGAAGAACCTCTCAGCAGTGATCTGCTTTTTTGGATGGCCTGGAAACATGGTAGTATCTTACTGAAATGTCACACTTTAGGAGGTCTAAGCAGTGAGTTACACTGACCTTAAACAAAGACAAAAGGTAGTTGAATAGGGGGTGGGGTGGAGCCTATTTTTGATTTTTTTTCAATTTTAGGGCAGAACTCTTTCTTTTGGCTGATGGAATGAGAATGTAAAGGAATTGTAGATGGCCCCTGGCTGAAGTTTTCCTTCTGTTTCCCAGTTAGTACATAAGCTCAGAGTTCAAGGGTGTGTTACCTTTTATAAAAAGCAAAAACAAAAAAAAAAGCAGCAGATAACTTATTTAAATTAGTTTTTTTCTTTGATTTTCAGGAGCAAAAACTGGTACCAAGTTCAGCAAGTGTATTTAAAACTATTGGTGCCACATTGTTCTGTGTCCAGGTCTCTATCTGGTCATCTGGTTCAGATTCATACCACTTTCTACATTATTGCAGCCTTCTGGAATCAGGGAACACACATTTCTGTGTCGGGTTTATGGTGACATTGTCACTGTCTCACTGATGTGCCATTTAGAGGAGAGGTGAAAAATTCAGAATTATTCTATCAACATCACTTTTCCCACTGGAAAGGAAGAGCATAGGGCAGGTTCCCCACAAATGTCATCACTTATATCTGCTTAGAGTGCAGTCTTCCACCTGAGAGCTCTCATGGTGTTTTTATCCATTAGCTCCTTCTTTATCAGGGCCATTTTCTATTATCTTGGACGCTGTATTGAGCAGCAAACTATGAAAGCTAAGAGGCAGAGCAAAGGACAGGTGGCACAGAGGCTGCTGCAGGAGGTGACTCATTTGGCATTTCATTCTGATCAGATTACTACATTTAATTTGGGCGCTGGAATCTGACGTTTTCTGTCACTTCTTGTGGAGAAGAGGTGGAGGGGGAGAAACTCTTGTTCAAAGCCCTGAAGTGCAGCAGGGCAGGAAAGATTTGCTGCCATTCTTTTGTATTGTTATACACTGGAAAATATCAATTAATTGCTTTCTAGCACAGTCAAGGGTTTCTTGGCTGTGAGTAGGGGCAGGTTACACTGAGCTTACACTGGTGCAGGGTCTCTCTGGCAGCAGAGATCAGGCCTGAAAACACATCCACAGATTGCACAGCTGTCCTCATGGACTGTGGCTGAGTTACAGGAGGCCCTGGTGAACCTCAGCTCTTTCTCTCCCATACAGCAAGCCTGGTGAAACTCTGATCTGACCTGGTGTGCAGCCACATGCCCCAAAGTCCTGTTATTAATCAGTTTCTTCACAGCCCGAATGTGAGTCAGGCAGTTCTTCAACAAGGCAGAAATGGATTCTGTGTGGTGAAACCTTGGATTCCTTATCCCAGTGCTACTGATGAGAGTGTGAAAAGAACTTTGATATGTTTTATGCCTTTATCTGTCTAGATAAATACACACACCTGTTGCTCACCTGCCTCAGGGAGCTCACTTGATGCATCCTCCCCTTACCTTCCCTCTCCTGCTGTCTTGTAAGAGGCAGGGGATCTCAATCAGCAATTAACATTGTTGCACTGAAGTGCCTTTAGAAGGGATTTTTTAGCTGAAGCCTCTGCAGTGATAATGATTTCCAGCAGGGCTGGTGATGGCCTGCCCTGCTCACTGAAGCACCTGCAGCTTGCAGAGGCTGTGGGCCCATTTTGGAGCTGCTTTCCACACCAATCTCCTGTGGCATGGCAGGGTGGGAGTGATTTGCCTTGTTGGGGCTCACAGACACGGTGACAGCGTTCCCATGGCAGACAGGGACCTGCAGCCCAGCCCTGCTCCAAAAGGGGCTCTGTGTGATTGCTCAGCCCTAGTGCTGAGCCCTGCAGATTAATGTGCTCCTCCCCTCCCATCTCATCCCTTCTCCACCAGGCAGCCTATCTCCTGCATCAGCAATGACCAGCTGCAGAGCCTCAGGGTTTTCTCTAGCTACTTTTAACTGATCTAGAACTTCTTATTTTTACCATGCTCTGCCCTTTCCTTGATTGGTAAATTCCCCAAAGTCTTTAATCAAGCTGTGTTGAGCCTAGCAGCTCTGGCAAGTTTTCCTTTGTTTTAATAAAAGGTGAGTTTGTTCCCCAGGCAGGTTCTGCCAGCTCAATTTCAACTCTTGCACACTGGCCTTAAAACAAAAGGGTCCTCCCATCCCAAAAGCACAGACCATACAATATCCCAGGTGAACCCCTGCATCCTGCCCATTCCCCTTCTGAGGGAAAAGGGACTTTTCCCTCCCATTTCTCTGAGCTCAGTGCTTTGCTGAGTGCATTCTTCATTCATAGCTCCAGGCTAATGGACTCACAGGATTTAGTTGGCCCAGCCTTAGGTCTCAGATGACCACTCAGGCTCTCCAGTATTGTCCTTACTTAATATTACTTAAACCTGCAGAACCAAAGTCAGGCATTCTTGAGATCTCCCTGTCTCAGTTCTCAGCCTCTCCAATTTAAGGCATTTAATAAAAGCTGGGAGAAATGTTTCAAGTAAACAGACTTTGGAAAAATTCACTGCAAAGGGAGACCAAAACTTGATATGAGTTTGGTCAGCACAGGTGAGTGGATTTTGTTGGCAGATTTTTTTTTATTAGTGGTATTTCAACCTCTTCTTGAGCTGTTACATTTGCAACAGCTGGTTATGGAACTGGAGAAGAGGTGAGAGGAATCCCAGATGACTCACAGAGACTGGGGAGCCATAACCCTGCAGCTTGTCCTGGCATTGCCTCTGGAATATAATGCTCCTTCTGACAACATTGTTTTAAAAACCTTTTTCAGATTTTATGTGTCTTGGGTTTTTTAAGTTTCCAGTTAACAGTAAGATGAGAAAATTCAAAGGTAAGGCTAATTATCGGGAATGGTTCCAAAATTTAGACACTGGAAGTGTGAAAACTGCTATTAAAAGCATCTCTGTAATTCATCCAGCCCTGTATAAAATGAAGTAATATGTCAAGATGAGTGCAATGTAGGGCTGTGTCAGGCAGGAGAAATCAAAATTGAAATATTGAACCTAACGACGTGAAAAATCATCAAAATTTGCAAAATGCAGTAATTTATTTATTTCCACACTTTCTGCATAGAGGAAGTGGACCTCAGTGAAAATTAATTAAGTGGGTCTGCATGAAATTGTTGGGTCAAAGGTAACAAAACCATCTACAGCTCTTCTGAGAGTCCTGGCTCAATTTTTTTTTTCTCAGATGGAACCTTCAGGAAACTTCACCTGAATTCAGGAATAGCTTCTGGACAAGAGAAAATGCATTTCTTGGTGAGTTTATTGTTGACTGAAAAAAAAATATGTTTACCCTGTACCACAGCAATATAAATAGCTTTTATCTCCATTACAAACAGACTGATTTTATCTATCAGTGATGTACTTTAAATCTCATATTTCCATTACAAACAGGTTTGTTTTACCAGCGATTTACTTTAAATCTTGTAGTAGAGTTCTGCCAACCTTAATTTTCTTTATGGGCAGATGCAGAACAAAGAAAAATAGGTGCTATACACTCCACAGTGTATAGCAGTGAGCTCAGCAAGATTTCCTTCCCTGCCAGACTCTGTACAGAACAGAAGGAGAGGGAGATGTTGGGGTGATTCCTGAGGCTTTCTGGTCATGGAGGAGGGAGAATTGGGATCAGCATGCTGGGTTGGGAAGCTGTGAGTGAGGCAGAGAGGGGCTCAAGCCCCATGCACTGTTCAGGGCTGATGCTCCCTCAGTTACACAAAAATGTCATCAGCTTCAGGACTGTGCACAAATGAACCTCCCAGGCCCAGATCAGGAAATTATTGCCCTTGCTGTCTGAGCAGAACAAAGCTTAGTGCAGTGATGAAGCTACACACTTAGCATGGAAGACATGAATGTATGAAGTCAATTATAAAAGGGAAGCTCTGTGGTGCGCAAATAATTGGTACAAGTGCAGTGGTTTTCTGTGTGGAATATATCCTTGGTGTATTGCTGCAGCCTTCCAACACAACCAGAGCAAAGGCACTGATTGGAGAGAATAAACACACCTCAAAAAGTAAGGGGGGATGGACAAAGTTAGAGGTTAGCAGTGGGATAGATATTAATTAATATTTTGAAAGCCCCAGCTATCAATTTCCATGCTTTGAGATATTTGAAGTTCTTTTAAGTGCAGCCAGAACTCAGAATCCTCTGAGTCATTAATGGCTGTGATGATCATTAGAGCTGGGCACCCAGTGAGTGTTAGAAACAAATAAAGCTAGCTTATGTTCAGAACTATTTACAATATGAATTGAAACAGATGAAAGTGAGTGGAAATGATGACCAAATAAAACACAAGAGAGAGGTTGTTAAGTCAGGGTTTTGGTGGTACTCCAGTGAGGCTGCTGTGGTATTGCTGCATCACATCTTCAGTGCCTGGCAAGTGGCCCCAGCCGAAAAGGACTTTGGGGTGCTGGTCACCCCCAGCAGCTGAACATGAGCCCAGGTGTGTGCTCAGGTGCCCAAGGAGGCAATGGAGTGGGGGAATTATCAGCCCATTATCAGACCATTATCTGACTGGGTTTTCATCTCTCCCTCCCTCCTTGGTTTTAGGGTTTATAATTTTGTCCACTGTCATAGCCTTGAGGGGATTTGGTGGAGTGTCTGCTGTGTCTTGGTTTTGGTTTTTGGAGTTTCATTCAATACCTCTCCTTCCTTCCTTTAGTGATGGGAGGGGGAAGTTCTGTCCTATTTAGGAAGGAAATTCTGTCCTGTTTAGGCTGGAGGTTGAAGGGCTGAAATGACATCTCCATGTAATTTTTGGCCATCTCCTCTTCAGTGGAGGATGGTGACCATGGAGGATCCCTGGGACAGTCCCTATCACAGCTGGTTTCTTCTCTTCAGCCCTGGCAAGGTCTCCTGGCTCACAGGTAGCGCAGCAGGATTTTGCCCACTTTTTATTTCTTCTGGTGCTCCTACAATGTAAAAAACATTATTCTCTGACCTGCCCTGAATCTGTGGAGTTAAGAAGAGATTACAAACAAAATTCTTAATTCCCTGTACAGCATGGAAGTAACACTCAACCTCCAGTTGCCAGGGAACAAAGTTCTTCCTAAGGAATAATGGACAAGGGAGAAGCCAAAAATACGATTTAAACTATTTGGCAATATACCATATTTTTACTTTGTCTCATGCCTTCATGTTATGATTGCCTTGATAGAGGTGTAGAGCACAGAATAAAATGATGGAATGGGAAAGGAGCATAGATCATTTTTTTTTCCAGTTCTGTGTCACTACTTTGCAGAGAGGATGTTCCTGCCAGGGGACATGATCATCATTCTTCAAGTTTTGTGTCAGTCTTCTAAAGAAGATATCTGTTGATCATGTTTAAATTTATCTAGGGAGCATATCTGTCTCAGCAGAGAGAAAAATAATTCATTCTTTAGATCTGCCAGTCAGAACAAGCATCTGTCCTTACAGTGAGGAAAAGTGATAGAATCCATATCTATATCCTCTTTGACAAGTTATCCCCAAGGAAGGCATGAGTCTCACTGTGAGAATGTTCTGTGGGAGAAATCTGGTGTGCAACAGAAACAAGAATCAACCTTCCTAAACCAAAGAATGTTTATCCCTACAATTTCTAATTCACACTCTGCCTTGCTGCTAGGAGAATTTCATATCACTCCCAGAAAACCCTCAACCCTTTTTTGTGCTCATTACTGTTCAGGTTTAAAGAAATTGTTTCTCAATCAAAGGTGCCTCTCGAGCTGCACGAGAGGACAGAGTGCAAGGAGACACTTTCTGTCTTTGAGTCCCAGCCACAGACTTTGGACTTCCCAATCTTATCAAGATGTTCAGGACAACAGAGCATCTCTAAAAAGTAACTCAGGCCTTGAAGTAAGAGAACAAAGCCCACCATGTCAAGTGGCAAAACACAGGAGCAAAGGAACAGTGGCTTAGGGGAAAGAGAAAAATAAAATGAACTATCATCAGGTTGTCAGGTTTACAGTTTTATGATCTGTACTAGCTTAATAGAGTTTAATAGAGTGGAAATCCATATCTTTGAAGCTGCTGTTGGAATGCATATTGCCTGATGGTGTTAATTGAGGAAGGCCTGAGTTCTGTGAAGTCTTAATAGTGCCACTTAAGTGGGTAAAATATGTATTCATTTTTATGCTGACAAAACAATTAAAGCAGTAGCTCATGGCTGTGCTCATGCTCTATCTGCTGCATATTATGCAACTTTAGTGTGTTTTGTTTATCCTCCCTGCGTGTTGGTGCTCTCAAACCACTGCTCTCCCAGTTCTCTTTTGTAACTGGAGACACTGTTTTCCTCTCCTTCCCCTCTCTCTCCCTCCAGCATTGCCTTCTGTTCCTCCCTGTCTCTCACCATAGACTGGGGAGTGTGTTATGTTTTGGAGTCCTAGTTCTGAGAGACAAGCAGCAGCACCTGCTCATAAAGCTCTGGAAAGCCCTTTGCCAAAGCTTTTGGGATGTCATATCTATCATTGGTGCCTTTGAAAGTTTACACCAATTTGAGATGGAGCTATTGATGCAAAACCTTTATTACAGGAGGAAATTTCAAACTTGAGGAACATGGGAACAACTACAGCTATAATATTTCTGGAAGGAAGGAGGTGGCTTTTATTATTTTACTCAGCTGACAGTTTCAGTTTTGACTTGTTTTCTCCTTATTGGGCCAATTCTGTTAATGCTTCCTTAGGATATATTATAATTCTTAAGGCTCCCTAGCTATGTAGTCATATTTAGACTTTTGAAAACAAGCAAAACATCCTTAAGGGCTCTTAAGTACACTAGTGATAATGTTAACTGAAGCAGCGAGAGATCTTTCCTTTCTTGGCTAAAATATTTCTGCAGGACAGTGGCACAGCCTTGGCTATATTCCATCAGTCTCATCTTCCCTGGCTCTCTGTCATGCCTTGCTAGTCTGGAACAAAGCTCTCAGATGCGTTGCAAGAAATAAAAAATCTCACAGAGAAAGAGAGTTAATGACCACAGTCAGAACCATTAATACCAAGCAAGGCCGAGTTAAAGGAACATGTGGCAGATCTTCACACTGGGCTCCCTTTGTGACTCTTTGATCCTGCACAGCTGTAGAACAATTCAGAGTGGTAACACCTGCTGTAAAACAGCTCAGTGACTGTGCTAATTGCTTAACTGAGGAAAAACAGCATTAAATAACATGAGGGTGACCACACTGTTTCTGCCTTCAATCACTCAACAAGAGATCAAGCGCCAAGATCTGCTGCTGAAGCACGGTGAGAAGGAGCAGGAGACCTGGCACTTTTGCTGCACTTAGAGCTTGGGCCTCAGCTATACCCTCAGGGGAAGAATTTGAACATAACTTAAAGGCATTTTGGGTGTTTAGGGGCCATCTTTCCTGTGTTTCTATCAGCTCATCTTCTGAGGGGATGTGTTTGGGGGCTGGAAGCAAGCCTCTGCAAAACCCTAAATGCACATTGGCCAGCCCCAGGTTTCTGAGGAAGGAGAAATCAGGACAAAACTTCTGGCCAGTAGCTGTCTGGTAACAGTTTCCACCCTGCTCTAAGAAGCCTTTAGGCAAAGAGATCTGCAAACATTTTTGTCTGAGAAACAGAATGGTGGGTGCTGAGCTGAGCTACATTGAAAAGTGTAATGGGCACCTACCATGGATGTGGATGCTTATTGTCCAAAACATGGGCCATTTTTTATTATGAAATTAAGGTAGGTTTGGACTAATGGAGTGGGATGTTACTATTTGCTATTTGCAGATCTGAAGCAGACAGCTTTTTGTCACCCTCAGACACTGCAGGTGTTTTCACTGTACAGATCTGGGGGATGCAATAAGATGGAGACTAATTTGCAGATCTTACCTAAAATAGTCATGTATTTTGAGCATTCCTTCCAGTGTGAGACAGTGATAAATTAGAAATCCCTGCCCTGGTAAGTTCTGTTAGTAAATCTGATATGCAGTTAGCTGACAACTCTGATGCATGGGGTTTCAAACCTGCCCTTTGGAAACCCTGCCTTCTGCCCACCTCCCACCTCACTTTAGGAAGTATATCCATCAAATTTTACATGGGATAGCTCATATTGCTATCTGGATGATAGGAGCAACATTTTCTGCATTAGCAACTCTCAACAGATAATGTCTTGAGGATTGAGAGAGGGAGATTAGGTCTGAATAAATATCCTGTGTTATTCATATTTAATCATTTTACTTAGACGTTGTCTAATCAGTCAAAGCAACAACTGTTACTGACATAGAGGTTTCATAAAAATATATACTAAGCTAAAGCACTAAGCCTTGTCCCTTTATATTCATGTTGAGCCTGTAAACAGATCTCAGAACAAAATGACTTAGAAATTGAAACTGATGGCTGTAATGAAAGAGCCATGTTACCAAGGAATGACAAACAGGAATTTTGGACAGATTTACACTGCTGGAGGAACTGGGAAGGAGAAATTGTCCTGTGAGTAGCTTGGGCTGGTGTCTTTGTCACTCTATTATCTTCTGAGTTTGGGACAGATTAAAGGTGTGAAACCTACCTGCCCTAGTAAACATTTTAATATCATCACCTGAGAGTATTCCCCCCCAACCCCTTTCATAAATATCAATAGGATGGAAGGAAAGGGGAAAGCAGCAGGGGGAGAGGGGATGGTTTTGGAGAGACTGAAATGTTTCTGTTTTTCCTGGCACAGAACTACAATATTTTGCAAAAGGTTGGGAAGCAGCATTTGAGGGAGAGAGAGGAAAGCAGAAAACAGTGAAGATGAGCTGAGAGGGGGACAGAGATGGTGATTTGAAGATTTCTGGAAGAGACAGAGCAGATGTATTGCTGATGTGTTGTAAGTAAGGTGCACCACAACCAGTTTGGCTGAGGTGAGCTGGCATGTGCTTTCACAATGAAATTTGGCTCCTCCATCACATGAAATATCCTCTGGTTGCTGCCCCATCATTTAACTGCCTGGCATTCTACCTAGGACACAGCAAGCTGCTCTCTACCTGTAGAGACAGCCATGCAGCAATGTCTTGAATGCTTTCATTGTAGTAGAGAAGAGGAAGCCTCTCCACTGCAAGGGTTAGCAATGCAATTTCATAACTATCTGTTCAGACAGTGCACAGGAGCTTGAAAAACAGCCTGAGACACGTTATTCCCCCTGGGAAATGCCATCCGAGAATATGTTAATCTGACGAATATGCAAAAGGCTGTCCCCTATTGGTGAAGCATGAAGAAAACCACCTCCTTTTTTTCTGGCTCTGTGAGATGTGCTCCTCCCTGCCAAGAGTGGAGCGGTCCTTACCCTCCCATCTAACCTGACAGCTGAAAAGTATGGAGACATTGTGCTGCCTCCTCCCACTTGCAATGTGAATTTGATATTCAATGCACTTGAAATTAATCAGAGGAGAAATGTCTTATTTGATTATGTTTGACCATGAACATTGATCAGTTGCATGTAATTTTGACTTCAGATCTGCATGTCTAAAGTCCTTTCTAAAAAGGGCAAAATATTACCCAGAGATAAACAGGAGCTTGTATTATCTAAGTCTCTGAAAAGATACTCTCAGGGGAAATGAATGTACATCTGAGAAATTAAAAATCATTTGCTATGAAACTCTCAGTGAGAGATGGACAGTATCAGAAGAGAGATCCCCAAGGCATCAATCCCTTTCCTGTTCTCTTTTCTTTGCAGCTGTGTTTGCTCATTCTGCTTTCATATGCTTGCATTCATTTCTGGCAGATTTGAAATTCTGTCAGTCCTCTGAGGAGACCATGGCAAGACCCACTGCTCCTCAGTGTCTCAAGTGGCACAGGACTGACACCTGACATCTGCCTTCCCTATCTGCAGCCTGAAAAACCCATGCAGACTACATGGTCCTCCATACAGCCTCACTTTCTGCTTCCTTTCTGCCTCAGGGCAGTTGCTGTGGCCTTGGCTACCACAATAATTCATCTTCCTTAGGTACCACAATAATTTGGCTCCTTAGGGCAGATCAGCCAGAGGATTTACCTGGCAGACTCAGAGTCAGGTGACCCACGAGCTCTACACTGTTCACTGCTGGAGGGCTTTGCTTTGGATGTTTTCTGTGTCTCCTAGGCTGGAATTTCCCCCAAGAATGTTGTGAAAATCTCTCCACAGGCCTTGCTGTTGGTGCAGACTGTCACATCCTCAGTGGCCTCAGGTTTAGCTGCCTCCAAAAGCTCTGGAGCTTTCATGCACCAAAACTTCTCCACAGATGGAAGCAGCTCAGAACTGCCCTGCTGTACTGAATGAAGCAGCTCTGTTAGGGAGTACTTTGTAGGATGCTATTGGAAAATATTCTACTGTTTTTACTTGAATCTTAAATGTGTAGAGATCATCACTTGCCAGTTCTGGTGCTTCTTCCCCCTCTGTTTTTTGAGCTAGGGTAGATCTCCCAGATTTGGTCTATCCCATGGTGCTCAGATAGTCCAGCACTTTTCACTGATGACAATAATTTAAATTAGAATGAAAAAAAAAAAAAAAAAGAAGAAGAAGAGCAGAGATGAGATGCTTGTTATGGCATGTAGCAGGGCAGTGCTCTGATGTCTGCTCCAGTCTGGAGCTTGTGGCAGCTTACCCTGCTCAGGCAGCTCCTCCCAAAAGAGTCAGGACTGCCATAGTCCCCACTCCTCTCAGAGAGTTCAGTGTGCTGAGGCACATTTGCATGTCCTGACAGGTTTTTCTTGACTGTCTTTCAGATTCACCATCCTTTTATAAAGGGCAACTGCTTTTCCTACATCTCACCCTGTAACTTTCCTGCTCTTCAGACACCCAAAGGGTCTTGGATGGCATTTCCTGGAGGGAGTAAAGTGTCTCAAGCTGTTTTTCAATAGGTTGTTTTTATTATTTTGGTTTGTTGGATTTCTTTTTTTTGGAATCTGAGAAGGAATTAATATTTCACAAAAGTGACTGGGTGGGTGGAGGGCGGAGCCTGAATGCAAAATTCACTTGTTGGTTGGGATTCTGGGGTGGGAGTAAAGGAAGAAAGCATTGCAGGGAGTGTTTTCAAGCTCTTAAGAACATGTTTTTCCAAGTGCTGTTCTTAAGCATAAGACTTTTAATAATAAGAGCACAGTGGGGTAACGTAAATGACACAAAAGGCACTCGCATTGCAAAGCTGAACAATTTGTGATTTAGTAGATTTTTATGATAAAAGAGACAAAAGGAATAAAAGTTTTTTCCTTCTCAAAAGCTACCATGCCTAGTAACATCTTTTGCTCACACAAAGAATTCAGCTTCCCCCCCTGCTCCTGAGATATGTTCTCACCCAATTAAAGTCCTCCTGCAGATCTGTAGGCCTATTGACAACTTGTTCCATGTCACTAAACTTGGTTTGCTGCCCTGTTACAGAAATTACAATGCAGTGCTTCTTAAATGGTCTCAGTGTTTATAAGTGGCAGAAGAGAGGGGATTTTTCAGCCCCTCAGCCTCCTACCTGGGATCTTCATCCTATCCTGCATCTTTGTCTTCCCTACCAAATTGTTTGTCAGCAGCAGGGCTCAGCTACCAACAGGAAGGGACTCAGTTTGCTTTTGAATTGTAGCAAAACAACTGTTGTTGTTGTTTGCACTTTATTATTTTTGCCAATTTGCCCCAGGCAGGCTGGGGGTGAGGAGCTCTGAAGTGTGCAAATTTGCCACACAGACACACAGAAAGGGGTTGGTGTCTGTGGGCACATGGAGAGGGGAGTGGAGCTGAGGGAAGCAGTGACCAGCATCCCTTAGCAGGAAATGGGCCTGTGAAATCCTGATGGAGAGAAGGAAATCCTGCTCTGTGCAGAACACAAGGAGCCTGATGCTAATGAAATCCTCTGGAAGTAGACCTGTAGATGAGCTGTGCAAGCAGTGTTAATGCCAGCTATCATTTCAGGTGCAGGCTGTTTGCAAAGCTGAGGGCACTGTGGAAAGTGAGGCAGTGTCCCCCCATCACCATTCAGTCACCTTCTACAAGAGTATGGAATCCAGATGGCTGATTCCATGCCTTTTTTGACAGAAAGAGTAGGAGCAGAGGCTGCCACAAGTTCAAAAAGCTGAACTGTTCAGTTGTGTTGGCAACCAAAGCATGGCAAAATCTAAGGATGAAACCACAAGGCTTTATATGGGGATTATATGACCTTAATCCCACTAGAGGGATTTGTAGTAATTTCCCCTCTCTCGCAGACCATGTGAAAGGCTTGGGTGGGTATCTGGTACAGTTTCTGTGAGCCACTCAGATATGGAACTCCCACTGACATTGAGGGAGAGGCCTCAAATAACCATTTAGGAGCTCTATCATGACATATTTTTGATATATAAAAGAGAAATTATAAAACTCCCAGGTTTTTTTCCCTGTTTAGATACGTAAGTTCCTTGCTGAATGAGCTTTTTCCAGTGCAAGGAGATCCCATCTTTGGTCACTGCAGTAGTTTTAGGCACAGCTCTGCTCTCTGGACCAAAGAAAGACCAGAGCAGTCTGTAGTCCTTGAGTCACCAGGATCCACCACAGCACAGGCAGCAGAGCATTTTCTCTCTGTGCCCAGCTGTTGGATCCACTCCTGACCACACATCTGGTACAACACCCCTGGGTGCCTTGCCTGTGGCTCTGTCAAACCTCATGCATGAAGGAAAGGGCTGTACCTTGCTGCCTAGAGCCAGCCCACTCTGCAGCACAACACAAAATGCCTGATACAGTATTACCTCAGTCTTTTTTTTTTTTCATTTCTCTGATTAAAAGCACACCTTTGTCCCTGCTGGATGCATTTGTTATCACTATTCATTGGCTAGTGCACATACAGCTGGTTTTAGCTTCCATTTAAAATGCAGAGAGTTTAAGCATTATGTGTGGAATACAGCAGGATAAATAAAGACATACTTGAGCAAACATACATTTAGTAATTTATTTTTCTACCAGCAGTTTTAGAGAGCTGTGGGGTTTGTGATTTTTTAAATTTTTTTTAAATCTAATCCATTCAGTCAGCGGTCTCAAGAGTAAAAGCTTCTGCCTCAGCTTGGGGTTGATGCTTGGTCGAGCCTTAAAGCTTCATGGTTTTTTGACACTGCACTAAGTCTGAAGCTTTGATGTCTGAGGCTGCTGCCTGCACAGCGTAAATCATATTTTAAAGTTTATTGGTACAAAGGGTGCCTTTCCTCAGACATACACATGTGCATCCACACACAGCATCTTGCCACTTTTCTTAGCTACCTACAAGTTTCTGTAGGATTAGAGGATTCTTTCAGTTACTATTCCCACATGGATGTTGCCATCTTTAATTGAAAGCTTGCAGTATTTGTGGGCTAAGGTAATACATACTTGCTCTTGGCAGTGTTGGTTGAGGGACAAAAGAGAAATGAAAATGTTTTTCTCACTCCATTACCGTAGCAGCTGTACCTGGCTCTCTTGGCTATGTGTTAAAGCTGCTGAGGCCTGTGGGATTAAGTGAGGGCCAGACCTGATGTACAGAGACCAGCAGTGACTTTTGGTGTGTGGATACAAACCAGATCACGTTCATGGGCCTCCAAGGAGTTGTTTTTTGCTTGGCACCATGGCTGTGCAGGTCATTTGGCTGCTGTGTTTACTGCTCCCCTTTGGCTGGGCCTGAGGAGGTGTGTGAAGTGCAGAGTGCCACTGCTTGGGGAAGTTTGAGCCTTTCACAGGCTAATGGAGCACACCAGGGCATGGGATTAGCGGGATTAGCAGGATCAGTGTCTGAGTTGTAGCTGTTCAAAGCTTTCTCCAGTGTACAGATGACTGCTGGCAGGAAGGAGATGTGGCTCCCTATGGGAAGGGCAAGACTCTGACTAAGCTCTCATTCTTCTGTTTCAGTCATTCTCTGCTCCCAAATGTGCTTTTTACCAGGAGCACAGAGTGCATCTTGCACGCGTGCCTTTGTGCCAGGTGTAAACTTTCTAACAAGCTGTTCTAGTCAGTGGCACTGCTGATTGCCTTTGTGTATCTCCTGCTTCCCATCCACACAAGTGAGAGCACACAAAGAGGTTGTGCAGGCTAAAACCTGTGCTGAATTTATTTACACAAAGCTGTAAATCAAAAAGCAGCACCCAACAAAATTCAGCACAGTGAGTACTGAGGGTGACATCTGTTGTTGTTCAGTTCAATGTCTTTGGGGGAGACATTAGAGGGATGGTATCACCAGGGAGACAAAATATGGAAGAAGGCTGGAAGTGTGAATTTCTTGTGACAGAACAACTTGTTTCAGAACCCAAGCACTGTCAGAAACACCAGGCCAGGACTCTGAAGAGGTGACCGAGCAGAACTTCATTCCCAGCAGAAGCCAAAAGATTCTTAGTGTAACCAAAAAATTAAATCTAATCCAACATCACCTGCAGTTATGAAGGATAATGCAGAAAATCTGCTGTTCCAGGTGTTATTTGTGGTGTGGCATTTCAGGCAAAGCTAAGGAATGTAATACCTATCAGTGGCTCTTAAATCCCATCAGTGCTTTAAAAAAAATCCTCACTGGCCCCCTCAACCATTGCAGTTACCACTGCCAATATCACCTGGAATCTTTTGCACCTACAGGCAATGCCTAAAAGTTCTCAGGGCAGGAAATAAGGCAGAGGGTTTTTCTTCTCTTGTTATTTTCAACAAAACTCTTTATCAGTCATTCTTTAAAGAGCTGAGATACTCTCTCACACCTACTGTCTGCAGTTGTCACCTAGAGTAAAAAGCCAAGTGTTCAGGTTTTTTCTCTCTTTCTTCCGAGTAGCTGCAGAGAGCTCAGGGAGAGCTATATTGAAATACATTAGTAACACAGAAAACCTCCTCCACCTACTCTATCATCTCGGTATTTTTCCTCCAGCTTCTATTTATCATCTATGTATAGATTCCCTGAATGAACAAGATTCTTCAAGAATTCATGATTCAGGCTGTAGGGCCAGGAGGTAACTGGGGGGAAGGAAAAAATGGCAGGTAAAACATAATTAATTGTCCATGCCCTGCTTTCCCTGAGCCATCTGTACAGCTCTTTCCTTTGGAAGTGGAAATGCCTTGGTAGAAAGGTCAAGGTATTAGTGCACTGGGCAGGATTCAGACAACTTTTTTCAATTTCTGCTATTGACTCCCTGCATGACCTGAGGTAGGTCCCTCATTTCTCTCTGTCTTAGATCTCTATCTGTAAAATAAGGGTATTTCTTTTCCTTTTCCTAGTCTATTTGTCAGCTCTTTAAGCCTTGGCATTAGGTGTGGATGCAAACACACCCACACCTATGGCTCTCAAAGCATAATGACAGGAATGCAAATATGCAAGACCATACCTGAGCTTCAAAATCAACACAGTATATGTGCTCTCTGTTACTGATTCTTTTTCTTATTTTTATCCTTCTTTATCCATTAAAATTGGGAATTTAAAATATGAGTTCATTAGGACAGAGCAGGAATTTGTGATAAACTACTTTCAGACCACTGAAGATGGGAAGAAACTTCCCAGCAGCAGGTTCACTTGCAACTGCAGCTTTGGGTAAGGGGTTTCTTTAGGAAGGTCTTGCTGGCCAGAGTTTACAGCAAGGCACTGGAATGCAGGGATCACAGGCTGATCTGGCATTGCATTCCCTGTCCTCCTCAAAGGTGCTGTAAGAAAATGTAGCAGAACAGGATATGCTATTTAAACTCACAGCAGTAGCAACAATAAAATGTTTAAAAGTCCCCACGAACCAGCTTCTTAATATCCTGTCAATGCCTTTTGTTGTCTCACACCCCTGCTGTAACCGAAAGGAGCAATCAGAGAGATGTGGATTTCCACAGCAAAGCTGGCCAAAGGCGTGTTCTCCCCTGGCCAAATCCCACCTCCTCCTTGCAGTTCATCACCCCTCAGCTGTGCTGATACAGCAGTTTATTGTTGACATCATTTTCAGATATTCCCTGCAGGAATGCAGGCGAGGGCTCAGCCCCACACTCCTGGTGGCCAAGCAAGGCAGATGGGATGGGATGGGATGGGATGGGATGGGATGGGATGGGATGGGATGGGATGGGATGGGATGGGATGGGATGCAGGGATGGGATGGGATGGGATGGGATGGGATGCAGGGATGGGATGGGATGGGATGCAGGGATGGGATGGGATGGGATGGGATGGGATGGGATGGGATGCAGGGATGGGATGGGATGGGATGGGATGGGATGGGATGGGATGCAGGGATGGGATACAATGGGATGGGATGGGATGCGATGCGATGGGATGGGATGGGATGCAGGGATGGGATGGGATGGGATGGGATGCAGGGATGGGATGGGATGTGCAGCTGGGACTCCTCAGGCTGGGCTTGCTGCTGTGGCAGGCTGCTGTGCAGTGACCCAGGTCTCACTGTGAGCAGCCTGGTGTCCTGCTCACTGCATGGGAGCGAGTGTGTGTGCTTTCCCAAGGAGCTGGGTGCATAGTGAATTCCCGAGGTTACTCGTGGCACAGCACTCCTTGGGAGAATGTGCTAATTTGAATGTTTGCCTCACAATATGTAGGAGTTGGAGTCAATGCTGGGAAATGTAAAACTTGTGACACACTGTGATAATGGGGGCATTTAACACAGACCATTGAGAAATCATAGTGAGGGGAATCAAACAAGAAAAGCTATGTGAGGAGACTTTTCATGAGTTTTTATTTTCCTTTTGTTCTTCTTTAGAGGGTGAATGGATGGGAATGCTGGCTCAATTTATGGCTTGTAAGATACAATTTTAACTGTGATCTTACTAAAACATCGTTGAAACTCATTTTGCCTGAGTAACCAAAAATTGACTTCCATTTGCATGCTTGTGCAGAAGTGCAGAAGCTTATGCTAGGTAGAAGGAGAGCATTTATGGTCTCCAGATGGCAGCTGTTTTGATATATGAAGGTCACATCTTTTTAGATCCATTTGTTTTGTATCCATAGACAAACTGGTTGAGATTTGGGGCTGCTTGGAATCAGAATGAATGGATAATGAATAATGGAGCCTCAGTTTCCATGCAGGAAAAGTAGTCTGTGAGCTACTATGGATACACCTGTTGATCAACAGATTGGCCAGTGCCAGCAAGCACTTTTTTAATCAGGAAAAAAAAGGCATACCTGGGGATACATGCCATTAAAATTACTATCAAAGGGAGAAAGGAAGTAACTTCACAAGGAGAATACAGATAAATTTATTCTTCCCAACAAAAACTGTGGAGATAAGCTCATTAACAACTTTCTGTTTCTGCTTCTCTTTGTATTATTTTTCTCTTCCTTAGTTGAAAATTTAGGGGAACATTTAATCTCTTACAAATTATATAGAATTGTATGCCTATTTGTCTAGTTCCTTTCATCAGCAAGGGTAGAAAGAACTTTTTGTCAGTTATGTCATTAATCCTGGGCTTCTAGGCTTGATTTGACTATTGTGAATAGAACAACTTCCAGAATCTGTTTGAAAATGTGCATACCCATGCTTTTTTTGAGCAGAAAAATTGCTCACCATTCTGACAAATGGTGTGCCTAACACCCAGCTTCAATCTCACAGGTGGAACATGGGGACCTAAAATGACAGAATCAAAGCCCAGGAAAAAAGAGCAGAACAAGGCTGGATTCTCAGAACTGACTAATGATAAGAGGGGCCTAGAAGAAGATCTGGCTTTCAGCTAGCTTTGTGTGCCTAACCTCTGAAGATTTAGAAACATTTAAGATGTCTCAAACCTGAGCCAAAATTATCTTCAGTCTGAAGTTTGCTCATTGACTGCTCTCTTCTCTTTGGGCTGGTGCCTTCATTTGTCCCACAGGTCCTCTCAAAATGCATTTCCCCATCGTGCCTGTGGTCCTTTCATCTCGCCTCATTTCCTGAGAGCGCTTAACTGCTTGGAATTCCTTTCTTTCTCCTAATTTGAGAGTTCAAAGTATGGATTTGTAGCAAATTATTCCTGATGAGTGGTTTCGTTAAAAGAACAGAAGGGAAAATTTTCTGAAAACTTTCTCTGCTGAAAAGGGGAAGGATGGGGAAATAAAGTACAGCCTCACACAATGCTGAGAACTTCCCAGAACAGTAATGCATTGTTTTCTGTACAGTTAAGTGCATGGACATGCTGCTTCACCTTGTCTTTGCTGAAATGAAGATGAGCTCTACTACTAAACACAGTGCCCTTCCCTTTTCACAGAGGGGATTTTCCAGGGGTAACAATGGTTCACTACAAATGGGACAATTTCTCCACAAAGATCATAGACATAGAGCCAGAATTTTAGTGCATCTCAAGCCTAGGAGATTCATTAAGAGATTATTTGTACAAGAAAATGCAATATTTTAATGCATTTTAGTTGTTGAGCATAGGGTACATTTTCTTCCAAGACAACTGGGGAATTGTAGCTGTACACCAATCAATAAACACAGTGGGACTTCCTCAGCCTGTGATGCCATCACCCATTATCTTGATGAAAAACATGTATTCTTGTGATTTTCAAATTATGATTTAGAGAGGGTCAGGTTAATTTACTGTATCAAGAAGGTAAGAGTAAACTGGGAGACCCTGGGGTGTATAAAGCTTAGAAGAAAGGAGAGAACCTATCTGTCACTGGGTCAGCCTCTCAGAGGTCTGTTAATAATGGATTTTCATGAGTTAACCTTCTATCCTGTCCTTTTCAAAATGCTGTCATGTAACATGAGTTATGTGCTACCAGATAATTTTCCTAAAGTGGTTGCAGTGCACACCAGAGATAGTTGTGCTCTTTGTCTGGACTATCATTTTAGAACACACTTTAACTACATCTTCTGTAGGATATAGCCACTCTGGGGATCTTTTAGAGGCACAATTCGCAGCAGACAAACCATTTCTGAAGTGTAGTCATGCAAAGTGAAATAAAACAAGGTGAGACTGAAGGCGTCAGTCAACTTTAATTGTATCCGAGTCCTTTCTCCCAGCAGAAGGCAAAAGGCAGTGGCTCTGAGCTTGCTGTGGCTTGTACAGCACTTACAACGCTGATTAACACTTGTTCACGTTCTGCCTGATTTCAGTGGAAATTCCACGGGGCTCCTGGGGATTCTGGAAGCGCCAGATGAGGAATTCACGGAGGGTTACCCACTACAAGGAAAGCACAACAGGCTCAGGCAGCATTGCTTCAGCACAGGGGCACAGCGGGAGCCAGCCTGGCTTTGGCTGCAGCCCTGTGCTTTGCACTCCTCTGAAGGGCTCAGTAGGGACCTGAACCCTTTGGGGCCAAGCAGGGCCTGATTCTGGTTTCCCATATTTTGCAAAAGTCCTCAAGAAATGGAAATTAGGCAATGGAGGCAGCACGAGCTCAGCACCCCAGCCCAGCACCAAGAGCCTGGGCAGGTTCTTGAGGTGTTTTCCCATCTAACCCTGGAGTGTGATGCACTTTAGGCTGGAGACAGGAGCCCTGCTGCTCCACCCAGGGAGATTTTCCAGCATGCAAAAGAGCCTAATGAGCTCTGGAGCCCAGGATGAAGGTGCTCACTGAATTAAATCATCTTTGGGACTATGCAGTGTAGAGAGTAAGTACTGTACATCACCATCTGAGAGGCTGGCTCCTAACTTCAATTTAATCCCTATTTAGACTGCTCGAGTCTTTATGTTCTCATCCATAAAATGGATTTAACAGCATTTTCCTGCCTTTCAAGGCAGCTGGGTAAGCACGCAAATATATGTGCCTTAGCACTAATGAGCTCTTATGAGTACTGTAAATGAGAATCATCTAGATTAAAATGATACAGGGTCTTTTCTTTATTTTGCTGAAAATAACTGAATCTCTAAGGTCACTTATGAGGGTATTTTTTTCAGTGGAAATCTTTAAATTTTGTGTAGGAAAGAGGATGGCCAGAATCTATCAAATATAAAGGTGCATGCATAAATATGCATAAAGCAGTCCAGCATGAAAATGTTGGAAGTACTGTATAAATTTTTGTTTTGTTTTATTTTATATTTTAATTTTTTCACAGTAAGAAGTGTCTATCAGAGTCAGCTGCCCTTGGGAGAGATCTGATGCCTCAGATTGCTGTCTTTGGGCTTTGGATTCCAAAAGTGATGGAATAGTTCCACAGAAACAGAAGGTTGAATGAGGGAAGGAAAAACGATTGTGGTTTGTACATAAATTATTTCATCCAAATCCACCAATTATTACACTATGATATGTGCTTGTAGACTCTGACTAGTGTGAAACATGGCAACATCTACTTTTTTGGGCAGAATATATTTGTTGTTCAGAAGAAGGGGCAAACATGAGTTTGAGCTGCACATGCAGAAGCAGAGGTACAGAGAAATCTTTCACACCTGCTTTGCCTTTTGCCTTTTACTTGTGTGTGGAATTCCTGTGCTTGTGAATGGTTAAAGGAATAAATTATTCATTTGTGGCAGGATCAGAAAGCCCTAACTCCAAGAAAGAAAGGAATATCATGGTGTAAAATGACTTGAAGTTTAAATTGTTACTTAGGCTTAAATCCAATGGGCTTCATTGCTTGAAATTAGAAAATGAAAATAGTGCTCTCTTTTCTTGGGTTGGTTTTTGGTTTGGTTTCTTTTTGTTTTGTTGTTGTTGTTTTGGGGTTTGTTTGTTTTTTCCTCAGGTGTTGGAAACAAGATCTTTTGGAGCATCCTCTGCTATTTATCACAAAACCATCTGCAGAGCTGAAACATGAGATGTACAAGGCAAAATTAATAAAGATTGTCATTCTTTCTGGTTTGCCTCTTCCTCCAGGATTTCTGAGGTGCCCTTGCAGCCACACCAACCATGTGTGATTACAGTGAGTATGATTATGTCTGCATTTCTGTTTTTCTTTCTGTCTCCTTGCTGTCTCTGGAATGCGGCTTTTCTTTCAGCTTTGGCCCTACAGACCTCTCACCTCTTCCAGGCACTTCACCTAATTCAGAATGGATCTCCACTCCGTCTCATTGCTTGGCACCAATTTCCAGGCTGAAGACCATGATTTTGTTGTGTATTATTTATAAAGTTCCTGCTAGGCCTAATGCTTGCTTCAGGAGAGATCACTGTTGAATATTTGAGCTGAACCTGTCTCATACCACATAACAACTTTGTCAGCACACTGTCCACAGTAATGCTGAACACACTTCCCACCAGGGTAAATTTTAACTGCTCCATTACTTTCTCAGAAAACTGGCCTCCCTTTTTGGTAAATACCTTCTGATACCTTGGACTGAATGTACACCTGAAAAGAGGGTTAGGGTCTCCTGAATGCAGTTGAATGTTGTTTCACCACCAGCATTTCACTCTGGAAACTTTGGACTCTTCTCAGTTTTCCAAGTCAGCAATTGGATCATATTTATTTAGAGCTGGCTGTGCAAATGTATTGATTTGTAGCCTGTTATTGTTTTGTGCCTTGTGGCTCTAATGGACTGAAAGTGTTTCAAAACTGAAGGGGATTAAAATATAGAGCTTTTTCTCTGGGTAAGTGTAGGGAATATTATAACTTGAAATCTGTTATAAAATGTGATTTTACAGCATTTATATACCGTTATTTTAAAGCTAGAGATACTGTGCCATCCAGTAACTGAGTACAAAGCCATGAAAATAGTAGAAAGAAATGAAGGTACAGAGAGGAAACAATGAAACTGGCAACACAAACCCTTGTCAAATGTGAGGAATGAGCTTTGAAACCAGCTCTGACTTTGCCTCAGCACCACTTGCTTGGTGGAATAATCTCACCCCCCCAGCCAGATGTCACCATATGGCCAGTGACAACTTTCAATTAAAGGCTTATGGTGTTTATCATCTCCTTTTACATATGGATAAAAAGCAGCTCTGTGACCTGCCCATTGCACCCAAGAGGATTGTGCTCCTTCTTTAAAAGATGTGTGTGCCAAGGCTCATTCCCATCTGGGTGCTGTAAATTCCCGAGCCCAGTTTGGGTGTTTTGAACCTTTGTCCAGGCACTGCCAGCTCTGAATGGAGCCTGCATCTCCAGCAGTCCCTGGGTACTGAGGGTGGGCTTTGGGGAAGCTTAGGGCTCAACTCAGCGCTGAAAATGTCACTGTGCTGTTGATTTGAGCCGCAGAGCTGCTTTGGCTGCCCACTCCTGCAAGGGGCATTGTCAGAGCATGGCCACACAAATGTGAATGTTGTGTCATGCATCTCAACTACAGAGCAAGGAGCCCTCTCATTGTGAGAGCACCAGTCACACTTACCAAGGGGTCCTGGCACCCTTCACAATGAGGGATAGATGTTAATAATCCAATCAGCTGCTCATCCTTGAGATTGCATAATGATTATCCAACAAATTTGATGATTGGAGTTACTATGTGTTTTAAGCTAACTTTAATGCATGGCTGGGCTTTCCCAGTAATCCTACACAGTATCCAAGGCACCATTCAGTGGCTTCTTGCAAATCCCTGCAAAGCAATTACTGTCCTTTCTACATATTCAGGAATTGTCAGTTTCAGGTGCAATTAAAGTAAAATTGCTTTCAGTAGGTACTTGGCTATGATGACTTTTGCTGGTCATAATTCTCTCTGCACTACGTTGCTTCTTCAGATAAAAATTATATTTCTCTTGTGCCCTGGAATCTCAAGCTCATTTTTGACCCAAAGTATCCTCAGAGAGTTGTAAAACTAAGATGTTATAACTGCACATTACCTAGTAATGAACATTGTGAGAGTCAGGCCAGGAAGATGAAGACAAGAGGTATGAATTAATGTTTTAATAATCTTCCTCAGATCGGTTCAAGTCATACAGGCAAGGATCCCAGTAAGTGCTGCTGAGCAATGCAGCTGCTCCAGTGTGCTCTGATATTGCTGTGTAACTCTCCCAGGAGATGGTGCTCAGTGTCTGCAGAGACAGATGGTCACTCAGCCACCAACAGAGCTTTGACCTTGTCCCAGCACCATGGTGCAACTGTGCACTTTGGACAGAGCTGCTGCTTGCAGTGGCACAGCTTTTGCTGGAGGCATAGGAAACTCATTAATTTGTTTTTACTTCTTTTTAATCCTAGGCTAGGCAAGACATCATTTTTTACTGGTCCAGGGCATCCACCATTTTTATAGTGGGAAGCAAAGAGCTGCTCCATTTCAGACTAGCACAAGGTTTGAATTGAAACACAGCTGTGAATCATGCCTCTTGGTTCTGCAGGGCTGGGACAGGAAACCTGTGGAAGCAGTGTCTCCCACTGCACCGTGCTGGCGCTCCTTCCCCAGCACAGGAGCCAACCAGCAGGAGACATTTTGCAGACCTGCACAGTGCCAGCCTTCCCACACACCCATGTGTGCTGCCAGGCCACATCTGCTGGGATCTGTCCATGGTTGAAATAACCAGAGCAGTGTCTTGTTCTTGCATTTTAGAATACAAAGAATTTCCAAAGACAAGGCAAAACCTCTGTTTTAACATCTCAAAGCAGAAGCCCCAAACACTACAGAGCTATATCCTAAAGAAATAGGTTTAATAGATTAAGAGGCTGTCTTCTGGCACTGTGCAAGGTGTTGGGTTTGCCTGAATCATTCCTTGAACACAGCTTTTCTCTGAGAAAAAAAAAAAAACCTTGTCTGGCTTTAAAGATTTTGTTCAATGGTGGAGAACACAGTACAAATCTTGCTTACTTGTTGCTATGTTTACTTACATTCTCTGTTAAAAATACAACACTTCTCTATGCTGAACTGGTCTAGATTTAACAGCCAGCCAGCCTTGTTAAAGCTTTGTCTATGGATGGAAAACTTTCTAGTTGTTTTCTAATTTTCTGTTCCTTGTTAGGCTCCCACAGTCAGTGTTCATGACAGTACACAGTGGGCTTGTGATGAGATTGCACAGTTAGGGATGTGCTATTAGCCATGCTTTTCACAGACACTTAGCATCACCCTTTTGCCTCTTCTTGGAACCATCTCCAATTTTGCAGCACCAGTTTGATAAGATTTACTGAAAAAGGACAGTACAGACCCAGATGGCTTCCCACCCAGTGCATATTCAGAAGTGGCAACACTTCCATGTGCGTTACTATAAATACAGCAACAAACACTTAAAATGATTTAATCTGATATTTTTAAGTACCTGTCTGCTGTGAGATGGGTGCAGTGCCACAGAGGTAGTGCTCAGAAAAGCCAGTATGCCTGAGCTGACCCTATTCCTCCATTTGGTTGGTCCAGAAAACATGTTTCAGTACAAAAGGGAGTACATTTGCAGTCACTGTGCCAGATACAGCTTTCTCAGATACCAGTGAACCAAAAAATTGGGAACAGGGGGAAGTTATTAGAGAAACTGTTAGCAGTGCAACCTCCTTTGTTTTCTTTAATACACCCTCTTGATCTGTTCTGTGCTCAGAGCCACCTTGCAGTTTGTCAGGCACCACAAGTGCAGCTCCTGGTTGTTGGGTGTTTAGAAGAGTCAGTTCACCAATAAAACCCCGGGCCAAGCTCCCAACGAGCATCTGGCTCTGCTTGTCTGGACGTGTCTGTGAGTAATGCCAAGCTACAGGGAAGCCAAGCCAGTATTCAGACATCAGTTTTTTGGAAATGGGAATTGTTGTGTTATTTATCTTCTGTATTAATGGAGAGGGCCTGGCTTTTGTTTTTAACCTTGTTGTTTCAATGCCAGAACTGTAGAAATATAACCCAAGTTAAAACAATAGCTCTTAAAAGATGTGATATTTTCTTTCATCCCCTGTTTAGTAAGCAGCCTTGGCAGTGTCATTTCATAAAAAGAACTGCAAAGTCACAAGGTCCAGAAATACAATAATTCCAGGAATGACAAAAAAAATGACCTGCTTTGTCTTTTTATTGACTATAACTGTGGTGAAAAAGGCCATTCTGCATCCTCAGCTGTAACTAGTTAATTACTTTCTGTTGTTTTTTGTAGATGTTTCTAACCAACATTAAGTAAAATGTACGTTGTGGAGCAAACCATCCATACAGTATATGCCATAATTACTGTTTAGCAATTTCACACTAGCAAAAATTTATTAAAACTTCACGACTCATTAATAGTAAGTGATCATAATCGCTTAATAGAAAAGGAAACTCAGCTAATGATAGAAGTGCTGATTAATGTTTTTGACCTTAAAACAGGAAGTCAAGTGAAATTAATGTCACTGGGTGTTGAAAGTTAAGTTATTGTCAAGTGTAGATAGCCTCTAATCAAAAGAGAAATCCCACAACTTCACAAATTTGTTCTTCATTGCTTTTTCTATAATCCGTGGCATTTCAAAAAATCTCACTGCCACATTTCAAGTAGCACAATTGACCCATCTATTACTAAAGTCAGTTTAAAAAAAGCAAGTTATACACACATACACACACACACACACACACACATATATATATATAGCCACTTCAGAATGAGATCTTACAGAAATACTTAACACACTGACCATACTTAACCAAGCAGTATTAATGTAGCTATTTATCTCTTTATTTTGGCCAACAGTATTCCTTCTATGAGCTCAGGTTAAATATTTTTGAAGAGAATAACAGCCCAGCTGAGCAGTGAGTTGCCCCATCACACATCAGCTGCTTGGGCACCGCTGGAGCTGACAGGAGGGCTGTCCTTGCAGCCAGCTGTGTGCCTGGGAAGCATCTCAGCTTTGCATCTGGCTGCTCCTGATGCCCACTGGGGCTGCTGCAAGTGGTGGCATTTGGGATGCAGCAGGCACAGGACTGCACCAGTGGCCAGCCTCAGGCCAGGTTAATGTGGCAGTGGAATATCTGTGCAAGGGTCCCAGTCCCTGAGGCAACTCAGGTACTGGGTTGTAAATGGAAATGACTTCTACTTCAGCTGTAAGTATTATTATGTGTGCTCTTTTTTCATTTTTTGAAATGAGAGCTTATGTGAAAGCAGGATTCCCCAGGACATACTTGTTTTTACTTATGTCACAGCCCTGCATGCAACATTTCAAGATGAAGGGTGTGGAGCCTCTCAGACATTGGCCTAATCTGTCCCAGTTTAAAGGCTGAATGGAGGCACCTCAGCCTTTCACCTGGGAAGAAATTCTTTCCAGATGCTAACTCAGGTTGCGAGCACTCTAAAACTCAGTTTGAGTAACCTTCCCTACATTATTCAACAGCTCCCATGATGGGCACACAGGGAGGGACAGTTTCTTCCAAGTATGAGCAGAAACCTGGTTACTGTTAGTGAGCTTTATGTTCCTTTGACATCAGTCAAAGTCACAGAGGGAAGGACAATCCCTTTCTAATAATGTCACTCAATATTTAGCCTACCTACATTTGTATTAATAATAAAGCCCTCAGGCAGTGGGTTATGTGCAGCCATTGATTTGCTCAAAACAGCACTGAAATATTGACAAATACTGTTTTGGAGACGAATAAAAGCTAAACTGTATTTGTATCCACCAGATTCTGACCTCTGACAAACAAGCAAATGGAACTGCACAGCCAGGTTAATACTACCTTTGAGCCTCTCCAAACCAGAATGAAGCCAGCAGTGGATTGGTAAATGCAGATTTATTTTTACATTTTTGTTTTTATAATTTATATCTGTGTGTGCACTTTGTGGGAGACTTTCCAACTGCTTCTCTTGAAGATTTTTGTGTTAACATCTCTTTTGAAAGCAAGAGGGATGTGGCACACTTGCAAACCTGCAGATAAATACCATCTGTTTAGTTAACTTCTCTGAGAATATTGTGTGTGGAATGTTGTTCTTTTTAAAAACATATATACAAGAGCAATTCAGAGATTTGAATTGCACGTCCTTCCAAAATAATTGACTACAAGACTTTATTTTATAATGCTACAAAAGATAAATGCATTTTTTATTAAAGACTCTGTAAACTACACTTTCTACCTCAGAGAAAAGATTTTCTATCATCCTCTTTGGGGGAAAAAAAACAACAACAACCAATCCAAAAAGCCTTCTGCACAATAACTATGGAGCAACATTTCCCAGTCCCTATTTTGGCTTTTCCTCGCTGTTGCTCTGCAGTTTTCTGTAATTAATACAGATAAAAAATTTTGATAACGCAGAATAAGGGGGCGTAATTTGTATTCAGAGCCAAAAAAGACACGCATCTCACCCAAACAACTGAGTTTATTGTGACCAAAAAAATGTTTCAGGAAATCATACTTCTGTCTCTGAACACAAACCAGAACTCAGCATGAAGCAGACAATAACAGAGACAGGGTTTTTTGCCAACATGCAGGAGCAGTGCAAGCGTCAGGGCAGGCTGATTGCTTGGGCACAGGGTTTTGGAGAGCTCTAGGAGCATGCCTGGGAAATGGTCAGGATCCCCTCTCAAAATCCCTTCCCTGTGCAGCTTAGAACTCTGCTAAATTAATGGCACACTGGAAATGCATCTCCAAGAAAACTCCAACTGGGAAGGTGTCAGATTTGCCCCTCTATCCTGTCCATTTTTGTCCATGCCTGCTTTGAAGATGCCAAACTATTCATCTGCTTACCAGGGCGTCATTTAAAATGTCTCTGCCCATTAAACTGAAATTATTCTGTAAAAGCCATGTAAAGTAGATAACCCCACTATCCAGGCATCACTAGACCTTACAAACACACCTAAAGGAAGTCAGCCAAAGTGTGATGAGCACTGTTTTGCACATGGCAGCCAGGACAGTGCAGAGAGAACTCAGTTTTTTCTTGAGGATGCTGGTGCCCTCTGTCATGACAGGAGATGGATGCTATGAGGGGTCATTCTTCATAAACAGCATAACCTCTACATGTGGAACAAGGGCAGTGTAATGCAATGTCTGTGCACCTTCTAGGCAGTCCCTTGGCACTAACTTGCCCAGCCTTTGTCCAGGAAAAGTAGCCCTAACTGCCATGATCTGTCAGCCCACAGGGAAATTGCCAAAGGCAGCCTACGTGTGAACAATTAAAAGCAAAAACCCCGCCAGCCCTAGAAACAAAACACAGCCTAAAAATCATACCCACAGATGAGGCACACTGAAGAATCCATCTGGTCGTGCACAGTTGGCTGCTTAGTGATGTCAAAAGCAGCTTGGTTTCATTTGTCCCAGGAGAGGCTGCTCAGCAAGTCTGTCATGGAGCTGTACCTCATGAGTGGAGGCTTCGCTGCTGTTCCTCCATCCTCATCCTCCTTTTTCACTGCTCTGGAGCTGTGGCAGCACAAAGAATGAGGGAAAGGTAGAAGGAAAGTCCAATGCTAACTCATACTGGCAAACATTTTGATTGCTTTTGTGCACCATGCTCTCCAAACAGGTTTTGAAATGGTTAAATGTTTGGAAGATGGCACTGCAGGAGCTGAAGAACCTGGAGCACTTTCTCCACAGGAACTAATAGCAGCAGAATGACTCCGAAATCCAAGAAACCTCAATAGCTGGTCCAGGGAGCCAAGCTGAGTGTTGGATACTGCCAAACAGAATGCGCTGCCTTCCCCTCCCACCTCCTGAAACACAGATCATCTGGGTAGCAAACGGTGCCAGGACAGCTAAACATCTCCTACTTGCATCACCCCTGCAACTCCAGACCCTCCTGGAGCTGCCAAAGCATGATGATGATGATTTAGCTGGAAAAGTGTTTTTGGCCCTTGTAGAGCAGATCTTTAACCTTGGATTTTGTGCATCTCTACCACTCCCATCTCTCCTTCTCGCATCCTGCCCCCAGACCTTGCTTCTCTCTCTGAGTAACAGCAATTTAAACTCTCTGGTCTTAAAATGGTGGGAGGCTCTGGCCCTGTGCTGAGCAGCAGCTTTTACATGGGTGAGTGTGATTGCTCTTTGCTCATAATATATTCATTTGTTAAATATCAGTTTGGATACAAGTACATGCTGAAATAATTTTCCTGGTTTTCAGTCACCAACATGAGGCAAGGCATCCCGAAAGCTTTGTTTATCCACCTTCCCTTTCCTCTCCCAGCACACTCTGCATTTCCTAAAATATCCTCCCGCTAGAGCTTTTGTCTTCAAAGCCTCTGCAGCTCTTCTGCTGCTGCCATTGTGTGGAAATGGGAGCGAGCCCTTTCTCTCTGGCCTGGCAGGAGGAAGGGCTGGGATGGGTGTGGAGCTGTCTGTGCGTGCCAGAGAGTGAACAAGCATGAATAGGGCCAGCTGGCCCCGCTCCTGCCCGTCCCTCCATCATCTCCATCTGATGCTGCCTGCTCATTGTCATTTTGCAGGCCACATTCACTAACACAAAGAGACTAGGGAGCGAGCAAATGAACAGATATTTAAAGGGAAAAAGCTTTATTTCTTATTTTCTTAGATCATGGTAGACTGCAAAACAACAGGGAAAAATGAGATCAACTTTGTTGTCCTTTTTTTTTTGCCAGTTAAGCTTCCTTTTTTTTTTTTTTTAATAATAAATCAAAACAGAAGAAAAACAACCAGGAAATTGTTCTCACAAAAACATGCTTTTTAATAAAAAAAGAGAAGAATGTTTATTGAGAGGGATTTTTTTCTGGATATGTACAACACTAATGCAGGAGGATTATGCTAACAGAAAACGCCAAACATCATGGATTGACTTCCAAAGTGTGGACAGTCCAAAGAGCAACGTCCTCAGAGCAAGTAAGTCAACAGGAACAAGTGAACAGTGGTTTTTGGGGGTTTTTTTACAACAAATTACCAGCCATTATGACTGAGGACCTGACACAGAATAACCTGCAGTGAGATGTACAGAAATCCCTAAGACGACACAGAAGTTGCACAAGAAGGTAACTGTTTGTGTAAGAATTTCCTCCAGAAAATGGAAGCAAGTTCTAGACAGTTTTGGAAAAAGACAAAGAGAAAAAATAGGTGGAAAAAAGTGCAGGAAAACACTAACACTGGATATCCTTAGATCACAGTGAATGCCAGTCCTCCTTGGTCAAAATGCTACCTGTTACCTTTATCTTCACCTGTAACCTTTATCATAATGATGTAAGAAAAATTATTTTTATTGTGAGCCTTCTCCTGCTATTTCATTTCTGCTGCAGCTCTCGTCAACTTGTAGCTTACACAAAAAGTGCAAAATTCAACCCACCCTCAGGTGGAAGACACATGCACCTTCCCAGCCAGAGCAGTGCTAATCACAGCTAATCACTTCAGTACTAGGTAATGCTGCACAAAACCTCACACAAACCCTGTCAGGGCAAACTCAGCAGCAATAATTCTGGGGGAGGGAGAACATGGAGATCAATAACTGCCACCAGTCAAGCTTCCCACATGTTGGAGTGCTTTGAAGCAATTTCTCCCACTGACTGCACTTGGGATTTATTTTTGTTCTTATCCAGAAACAATGTAGGCTACTGGGAAGAGGTAAGAGGTTGATTTTATGCAGCACTTCCCAGAAAAGCAGCAATATTAAAATCCAGACCATATTTTTCTTTGAATTTTTACCTCTTCTTAGTTTTCTTTTTAAGAAATGTATGACTCAGCTCAGTCTGGGTTGTGCACTCCTGACTGCCAGGCACAATCCCCTTGTGAGGCTTTGTTCCACCTCTAATAACCCTTGCAAACATTCCTTCTGTCCTAACTTTCACTTAAAGGTTAAAGCCTTTGTCTCACCCCCAAGCAGGCAGAGGATGTCATTGCTAATAACCAGGTCTGGGGATGTGAGAGGGAGATCCTGTGCTCCCAGCATTTAGGTTGCATGCTCCCAAAAAAATTGCTTCACTTCTCAGAAGGGGGAACAGTTTCCATGGGCTAATCCACAAAAGTCAAAGAAAAAATCCATGATTTCTCTGTTTTATCCTCAGTGGGACACACATTTCTCTCTCAGCAGTGTGCTTTCTGCAGTATCTCCTGCTAAAATAAATGGTGGTTCCCTAAACAGTAATTTTTGCATCTTCAGGCTTTCTCCTGTTTCTCCAGCTTCCTTCTGTCATATATATCCTATTCCATATATATCCTATTGCATAAACATTACCATGAGAGGACAATATAGTTTTAATCTTATTTTGAAAATTACTCCAGAGTTTCAGTAGATGTGCTGGCTTCTGTGCTTGGAGGAGTTTACATCTCCCTGTGGCTCACTACACATCCGTGGGGTTCAGCCTTTGTAGCATTTAAGCTTTGACCTAAGGACAAGTGCAGAGGCCAAAAGTCAACTCCCTGCTCAGCTGAGGAGCTGCAGCTAGCAAGCCTGCCATGACTGATTTGTCAGCATGTAGCTCTGACAGGTTTGTTAGTGGGGGATAAACCACCCCAGCTGGACAGGCCTGAGCGACGGAGCACACACAAAGGCTTTGGAGGAAAGAGGTTTGTAAGAAGTCAAATATTTTGGTATTTTGAAAGGAGGAAATTTGAGGAAAATTTACCTTAAATCTATGACTTATTTTCTTCTGGATTCTAGGAAGTTCTCCTTTTGGCAGATTAAAAACCAGGGCAAAAGAATGATAATGTTGGAATCACTACCAGCAGGTGAAAGGGGGCAAAGATTTGGGTATTTTAATCTAGGCAACAATTATCTCTAATCCTGTGCATGGCAACAGCTATTGGCACTGAATAAGGTAAAACAATAGAAACTGGTTTAAACTCTGGTTAAATGTGCTCAGAGAACTGCTGTGAATAGTCTAGATGATAGTAGTAGTTTAGTACCCATTTAGAATATCACAGTCTATCTTGGTAAGAAATACTACTGAGAAATTTGTTGACTCTGTGCTCCTTTAAAATTCAGGTAATTTTTGGGCCACATCTTGAATTTGTTGCTTATGTTTTTATGAATGATAAAAACCAGATGGAACATGTTATAGGAGTTGCAGGAATTGGCTTCTGACTATTGAGGCGCCCACATCTAATATGCATCTATTAAGTATAAACATTGCCTGGAGGCAAACATCAGAAGAGAACATGAAGCAAGGTGTATAAAATTCAAGATAATATCCAGTCAAAAATGAGAATTCATCATCCTCCCTGATTTTACCT
Organism: Ammospiza nelsoni; assembly: GCF_027579445.1. NCBI lineage: Eukaryota > Metazoa > Chordata > Aves > Passeriformes > Passerellidae > Ammospiza > Ammospiza nelsoni. The sequence continues at coordinate 7,328,181 of NC_080640.1, read as the reverse complement.
TAAGAACAGAGCCATCAAAATTTCCCACAGAGAATTCTTACTCTTGTAAGAATTTACTATTTAATGAGACTTTATCCATTTGACTGAAATTCCAACTGGAAAATACATTAGAAGTATTTAAATATTTCTAATAGCTTGCAAAGAGCTTGAAAGTTTTCAATCCTATTCAGTACCAAACTAAATTTTAAATTCCATCTGGGGAATAACAACATAATGTTTTAGATTATTCAAGTCAAACCAGTGCTAAAGAGATAAAATGGGAACTTTCAATTTTCTCCCCGTTAAAGGTGTTCTTAGTTCAGTGGAGACATACTCCTGATCACATCTTTTTCTTCTCAAAAGTGAAGGCTGTAATTAAAAAAGAAAACCAGAAAATCAGTGCTGAGGCAAATTTATAAACTTGAATACTGTGGAGTTGGACAAAATGACCTTCCAAAGTTAAAGAGAAGCTGAAACAGCCAATAATTGAAATGTCACAGGAGGAACTGGCTGCTGAGAAAAAGCAAATATTTAAAGATGAGAAATATTTAACAAGTCACTGGATTAATTTCTCTGCCAAGTTCATCAGAACCAAATATATTTCTATTTGATGTCAGGGACATCAGGTACAATCTGACTAACCTTATGGGCATAAAACAATCCCAGAGGCCTCCTTAGCCCAGAACAGTTTTAATGCAGAATGCAGAATGCAGAACAGTTTAATGCAGAAAGAAATAATGTCATAAATTGAACATATTTTTCAGTGAGGTAGATGCACCTTGGTATTGAAGACAAAGAAAGTTATAATTGTATGAATAACTGCTTGTGCTTCCATCTTTTACTGCTTGCTCTGAAGGAGCTGCTGCTGCAGCAGAATCCAGCTCTTTTATTAGAACCTAAGTATGAGATACTCCTGTCACTTGACATACATAAGATTTATGTCCCTTCAGGGAGCTGTTCTGAGTTTTGCTCTTCTACTTCACTGGTTTCTCACCATCTTTACTCCATGGAAATATCACAGTCATTAGCCAACAATTGAAAATTTTAATTAACTTGAGATTTCAAGGTGATTCCTGCTTTGTTTTCTTGATCTCCAGCCTCGTGGCACAGGCTTTGCAAAAGTAGATACTTTCATGTTTTCAGTCTACCAATTTGAACTGCAACAAATTGTGACCACTCATGTTCAAAACGCTGGGTCTCTAGAGGGACGTAATTTCACTGGGGGGAAACAAACAAACAAACAAACAAAAAAAACCCCCAAAAAACCAAAAAAAAAACCCACAAAACCTGGGAACAGGTCTCCAGACAAGAGTCTGTCTAGGCATGCTTTGAAATGATTAAGAATTCCAGCTCCTTCTAATTCTTCTTACTGACACGGTGGGAATGAAGCTGCTCAATGGGAAGTGGCCAGTGCCCTGGTGGAGACAGATGGACAGATGGACAGCTCCTGCTCAGGGTCAGCACCTCAGCCCCATCCTCCTGAAGGAGCTGGATCTCAGGGAGCCTGGTCAGTGAAGGAAGGGCCGCACCCCTCACCACTGACCAAGGCCCTGCATGGTCACTCCCTGGGGCTGTGCCTGCTGGAGATGCCACCACCCACACTGGGACAAGGGAAACCCTCACCTGCTGCTATTCCTGCTATTATTCGTGCAAATATCTGAAAGGTTCACCTTCAGGAACAGCTTGAGGAATGAAGAGTTACGCTGACTACTGCAAAACCTCAGCCATACATTTCAGTTCAGTCTCAATTTTACCTCTGTGTGCACTACTTTCAAAAAGAAGCATAAACACGCTGTTAATAATACTGATGACAGTGTCTGTTCCAGTACAAGATGATTTGGATGTGTTTATGGTAGCCCATGGTTTAATTTACACACAACTGAACTGGTGAGATTTACAACTGGAACAGTAGATCATCTCTAGGTACATCTTTATTTGGACAGTCCCTATATTACTGTTATATGGATAAAATTAATCTTTTAAAGGGCTGTATGAAGTCCAGGCTAGGCTTGTTCATTAGGCACTCAACACATGATATTTTAGTGACTGAAAGGGGAAAAAAAATTAAACAATTTGCATAATTCAATACTGTAGCATGTGACTTCATAGACAAGGTCACCATGCTAAACTGACATCATCCACACCACATGCAACTTTGAAAAATCCTCCAATATTTGCATGATGATGCCTGTAAAGTGTCAGACTCATAAGGGTATTTTTTACTTTCTGCCTGTTTAATAAGCAATTTAATTTTTTAAACTATGACTTCAGTATATTTTTAATTTAAAAGACAAAAAGCTTAAGTGCCTTGTTGAGCTTTTTTGGCTACCTGTAAAAACCACCACTTTTTCCTCTACTACATATAAATTTAATTTCCAAAGGAAACTCTCACTGACTCAGATAACCAGCAGTTTCTTTTGTAATTAGAAGCTTAATAGTTGTTATTTACAGTATAAGTGATCAATAATTTTTACTCTGGATCAGGCAGTGTCAAAGCTCTAATAATTGGTATTAAATGCAAGAGAGATACTGCAACCAAAGCAAACATTAAAAAAATCTTCAAAAAATATATACTATACTGGGAGATTATTAAAATTCCCGATACTGGCTAAAATGTTTAATGTGCTGAATACAAATGGTATTTCAGAGAAAGATTTGTGGATCAAACATGGATTTAATAATCATAATGTTTAGGAATTTGTTTTGAAAATATTTTTAATTGGATAATGTCAGACTTCTGAATTAAAATGCTGTGTTCATTAGCATTTCAATAGGTTATACTATCAACTCCTTTTGACATAAAAAAATTTGATTCATTTTAAAAATCATGAATCTCATGATCTTTTTTCTGCTGCCACTAGTTTTCAGTAATTTGATTATCTTCTACAAGAAGAGCAACAGGAACCACATGGGCTTTGCTGGTAATGATGGTCTATATATCTCTTCTCCGAAAGCAGCTCTGCTGCCTTTGAAAGTAATTTGCAGTTTCTTATCAACACAGAATTAAAAAGTAATATTGTCTAATTTGTTATGTTCAGTGGCACAGAGTATTGTAGAATTCTATCACATGCAAATCGCTTTGAAACCTGTGTTATGTGACCATAATCAAGAGTACATAAATGAATTTCAAAATTTATGAAAGTGTTTATTATTAGCCAAGAAAAATCTCAAAAGACGAACTCGTCAATAGATTTAATAGTCTCTTAGCAAGATGTGTATTTTGCACACTCAAACCTCAGTGCAGTTTATAAAATAGTAATTTGTACTTTATAGTTGTATTGCAAATAACTGGTCTGGACATTTCAGTGCAGGACAGGGCATAATTGTGTAAGTCTCAGAGTGAATCTGTACATTCAACATGATGAACTCCTTGCTTGCAGAAGTTATCTTCTACTTCCAAGAGGAACCAAAACTGATTACTGTTGATCACTTAGACATAACTGCTTGTAACAGTCAACAAGCCATCACAGTAAGGTATAAAGACAGCCCTTAGGAGAAATGCTGCCTATCTGATGACATTTAAAGCTTTAAAGGATTCCTTCTAGATACTGCAGGAAATCATCATGAGCCAGCGCAGGCTGCCAGTGCCACTGAGTGGAACCAAGCCATTAAATCATGTCTACTGGTAACACTGCCATCCAAACCATTATATTAATTTATGGATCTGGTCTTGCAAACAGTTCATCATGTCAGCAATGCCACGGTCTGTGGTAGGAACTACCAGGGTGAGAAAAGCCTATCACATGGGTACATGTGCAGGATGCTGCCTTGCAGTTGGATCAACCATCCTTCTGTGTTGGCTTTAGCAGTTCTGAGAAATAAAAACGGTTTAAATGATATCCTACTACCTCTTGTCCCTCTACAATGTTTTGATAAGAGAAGTAAGGCATGAAGTTCCTGTAGCTGTTCGATCTGACATTATCAGGTATGTATAAACAGATGATGATGTTTTAGCAGAGCAAATAAATTGTATGTCATTTTTTTATTAAACAAAGAGTATAATAACTGGACTATATTATCACAATGGAAGCATAGAAGACCATAGACTGTACAGCTGAAACCCTGTAGCAATATTTGTTCCTCATATTTAAAGAAATGTATCTTTATCAAGCTTTCACAATGGCTGCATCTTGCTAATGTAAAGAATCTTCACTCTTGTTAAGGCTAGATGATTATAATTAAAAGATATATGTACTGTTAGGAGGTTCTACGCCACACTCTATGAGAATTGAACTGAAAGACATACATTACACCTGTATGTGAATTAGAATGGCTTCTCAGCAGGGAACGCAGAATCACTTACAGTACGTAAACATTTAAAGAGGAAAATGCTAACACACTGAAAGAGTTTAACATCAGTAGCGATTTATCAAATGAAGGAGTTTCATAAAGTCCACTCTCTGGGAGAACATTCACCATTAGACAAAAGCCTGGCATCCTTGATAGTCTGAAGTTCAATCAATTTGAAAACCAAAACCATTCAATGAGATAAACAAGATTTTAAGAAAACCATCATCTTCTTTCTCAGGTAAAAGCCAGAATTAAAATAATAATTATTCAAATAATCCAACCAGGTCGCTTTACAGGCAAATTTACACACTGTCTCTTTAAAACACAGCATGCCCAAAAGCCTTTTGGGTTTGGAATGTAGCACTGCACCAAGTATTTCACAAAGCCTCTAAATATCACAAGAAGCTTTTTTTAGAGAGAAAAAAAAAATAAAATTCCAGCTGACTGAGACTGTTCTAGCAGGAGTGCCTCAGCTTAGCTCCCAGACCTGGAATTCCAGATAAACAACAGAGGACAGCAAACAGATTTATTTTTTTGGGGGGGGGATTTTTTTTTTTTTAACACTTTTGTCCTTTTGTAACGCAGCTACAAGACGACTGATGAGCTTAGGGACAAAGAGAGTGAGAGTGCAAGTGCCATCAGGGTGAGCTGTGTGCTTAGGTAGGAGCTGGTGGGAATGGCCAGGGAATTCTCCGCGGATATGTGACTGGTGGAGACGCCCGCCGTGTTGTCCTTCCCCAGAGCGTTCTGCAAGACACAACACCTTCCTTGGTCACCAGCACAGCATTTGCATGGCAAAGCATTTCAGCACTTCATGGAACTCGTCCTTTATTTGCCCATGTCCCGCCCTCCACTGATACCTGCACATCAATCTCATAAATGGAATGATAAAAAGGGCGCTAAAACAGATGTCGCAATGACAGTACTTTGAAATTAGTTAACACCAGTACTGCACACTTCAAAAAAGAGAAGAATATTTAAATATTCTTACTTTAGCAAAGGTTCCATGTGTAAAAGTACGGAGGTGTTTTTTTTAGGGATCTGTGCTTATCATGCCAGTTTATTTTATAACAGCAAAAGCAAGACCCCCTAGAGAAACTGCACCTTCTCTACAGTCAACAGAACAAATTTGTTTGACAAGTTAACAATGACAATAAATAAAATTTAATCCATGGGTGCAGATTATTAAGTAAGTAACCTTGCTAGGTGCAGTGGTGTTTACTATGGGATCTGCCTAAACACGTACCATACAGGTACTGAAATATCAAATCAGCAGAGAGCACTTTGAGCCCAGCTCTGAACTTCTAAGTGAGATCATTCTTTAATGCATTACAATATCCAAACACAAGAAAACTGACAAGACAAGTGTGAGGTAGCCCATGATAATCCTGACAGATTCAGAATGTCTTCTCTTATGGGGAGGCACCTGTGCTGTGAAATATCCAAGATCCACACTTACCTCATTAAGACAGAGCTCTGTATCTACAGATTCATTGGATTTTCGCTTCTTCTGTGCCTATGAAAAAATACAAATTTTATTCCCAGTATAATTTATACTTCCAGCAGCACAAAGCACTTAGATAAATTTGCATCAGTTGTCATAATCCTATAATTTTGACGACGATTTGCACATTATTAGCAAATAAACTGCAAATGTAACTGCATGTTTTCCAATAACATTCACATTCTCATTTGAATTTAGAGCAAAATTTCCAACAGTCAACTAAGGGTACTTAGTAATTACAATGATGAGTGCCATCAGCTGCAGAGAACATGTTATCTCTTCTATGGCCCCTTAAAAATGCTGCTGGACATTCATGAGAAAAAATGAAATGTGACAGTTAATAATGACCATAATACTACTGCATATTAACAAATAATCTATGATATACCTCAGTTTTAGGAAAATATACAACACAGGAGTATTTTATCTTTAATGATTCTTGTAATTTTCCCAAATATTATGATAAAAATATAAATATTATTTTAATATGTGCCATGGTTGCCAGAGAATCTCCTCTACAAGGCTGCAAAAAGAACACTGACTCAAGCAAGAAGCATTTCAGGTGACATCATCCACACTGGAAGCAGCAGCCTGCACTCTGTCCAGCAGCAGGAGGTGTGTAATATTTCCACTCCTCAAGTGAACAAGTCTGGGCTGGGTGTGTTCTGCTTTTCTACAAGGGCAGTTCCAATCCCCAAGGTGTGGAAGGTGCTCTCAATAAACAGTGCTGTGGCTGACTTGAGCACTTCAGTGATTCTCAGCATCAGTTCTTTTGTAAATTCCAGAAACAAACCAAGCACCCTTTTATGGCAGGTAACCGAGCTGAAGTAAATCAGTTCTTGTAAGAGAAGACATGGGTTTAGAAAACTCCTGACTGCACTGGGCACATCTGGTGCCTCCACCTGGAAGTTTAGTGGGACCTACAACTTATTTCCTGCAAAAAAACAAAGATGTGAATCTCAGAGTGCTGCTTTCATTTTGCAGTGCAGAATCTCACTGGTTTAGGCAGTGATGGCCTGGATTAAAGCAGATGTGAGAAGTGCTGAGCAGTCTGATTTTATGCCCTCAAAAATTCAGTTCCACATACTGATATTTACTTCATATCTGAGAGCCACTGGTTCTGCCAATGGATACAAAACAGTCTTTGACCTAATTACTGATTTTAGAATTCAAATGAAGCAACTGAAGTTCATATTAGGAAGCACATCCTCTGCTTTTGATGATACATGACACATTACAGACAACTGAAAAAGTGAAACAGCTGGGATTTAAGAGAAAGCTTAGCTATAGTAATAATACATACTGAATACATGTTGATTGTGTTTGTATATGATAAAATAATAGCTCAATTTACTAACAAACATCCTCTGTAAAATTTCCTTCTCACATACCCTCTCTACTAATTAGCACCATTAAAGTGGTTATGGGAAGCATAAATTTACCTGTCTAAATGGAAAAAGAAATGCCTGGAAGTAAATTTACAACAAAAAGAAGCATCACAGTGAAGCCCTCATGCTGTGTTTGTAGAGGACAGAAAACTTCTTTTAAGGGCAACGGGGTACCTTTCAACTCCTAAATGCCGGCTTCAAGGAGACAGGTAAAGAAGGATAAACTAGATTTAAATCCTGATTTTCCTATGTCCATAAGACCCATACTACCTTGAATTGGAATGTGAGGCTTCAGATCAAGCCTCTGGATCAGAGGTTCAGATCCTAAAGGTGTAGGCTGTAAGAATCATACAAGCCTCTTATTTCTCAGTTGGTCACTTATTGCTAACTTTCCTACTCCCATGTGTTTGTTTATTTGAAACACTGCTTACACCTGCTGTGGACTGACAGCACTGTGCTAACTACAGGTCTACACCTGGTAGTTGGTCTTAACACCAAAGTCAGAATTTATATGCCTTTTTTACTGTGTTTATCAAATGAGTAAAGAGAAAAACATCATTATTTTGCCTATATGCAGTAAAATCTTCCTTTACTTCATTCAGCCTGAAAACAATAAGTGCAGATATCTACCTTCGAGAACACTATTTTAAGGGTAAAATCAAAAGCTAAAAAAAAAATCACCATAAAAGCCCCTTTTCAATCATTTTGATAAACATTGTCTGGTTTTCATTTGGAAGGTGGTACTTCTCTTGCATCCATGTACTTATTGGAGACATTGTAACATCAACAACACTTATTCACATGCATCCTCTATTAAAATGTCCTCCTCTCTTAGCACTGAAAAGCAATTTTAATAATCAGACAGGCTTTTCCCTTATCAAAACAGAAAGGACAGTATCTTCTATTTAAAAATACAACAAAAATGCAACCTTTTATTGCGAGGAAGGCAAACAGAAAGAAAAAACTGTCATTCTGAGGATGAGACGAGACATTATATGCCAAGTTTCAAATTGGAAGAGTACATTTTTAGTGTTGAGTTATAAACCTGTGAGAATGGGTTATAATGGAAATACTGGCGTAGGCTGCACTACTGGAATACAACAGAGCACCACTAAATCACAAATAATGGGATAAAAACCCAAACCTACTTGTTGAAGAGAGTGCTTTAGTGAATGTCCTTTACTTAAAACCAAAGGGGAAAATTCTTCCTGTCTTGGGCAGAAATAGCTCTACACCAAGCTGAATTCTTTCTTTGTGCTACAGTGAGTGAACACCTTACCAGAGATTAAAAATAAAATCAGAGCTTAGAGGTTATGCTGGTAGCCCTGGTGGAAACAGACCCAGACTGGGAGATGTGGACTTGAATTAAAGAGGATACCCTCTGCAGCCAAATATTTACTTTCTAACATCTTCAATTATCCTAAAAATTTAAACAAGAGAAATGAGTGTCCATCACGTACAGCTGCAGACAGTTCTGGAATAACTGCACCACCAGTTAATTTGGGAATTGAGAGTTGTTCATTATGCAAGATGCCAGAGATTCACTGCCAATCCCATCTCAGGTACCCAGCTTGCCTACCACGCAGGCAAGAAGGTGTTTTCAAATGTTCTGGAAGTACCTAACTCCACAGGAGTAAGGGAGCACACACAAATGGCTAAGTAGTCTGTATTCAAATTTGTATTCTCTAAAAATTTTAATATACAGCTGTTTATCTGATGATAAACAACTTTATATTAAAATAAATCTATGGGGACTCCATCATTAAATAAAAAAACAAGCAGGGCTGGGCTGATAAAAATGATGATTTAAAAAAAACAGTGAAGGAAAATCAGCTTAAAATAAGTGGCTAACGAAGATGTATGAGTTCTTTTCTACTGAGGAAAAATAGCATTTGCTAATGACTTACTTAATGACACACTGAGCTGTGACATATCTCAGTCTGTAAAACAAAGTTACATAAATGGGCTGACACTTACTCCAGCTTTGCAGGGAATTGTAATTCATTAATGTGAGCTACTCTGGCAAAGCTGCATCCATACAGCCAACGGGCTTGACCTCACTTAAGCTTTTATGTTTTCTAAAAATGAATACCCCCTCTTCCCAGAGAATCTCCTCACTGCAGCAGCACATCTCAAGCAATAGATGGTATTTAGAGATAATTGTATTTAAGCACCTCCTGATAAGCTTCAGTATCATGTCTGCTAGTCACATATAAGCCTTGTTTTGATCTCAAAACCCTTAGCTTTCAGTATTAGAACAAAAATATTGGACTTGGTCAGGGGCTGGCAGAGTAACCAACAGTATGTCCAGGAAAAAAACCCAAATCTCATTATGAGAAGCAAAATTTTACTTCTTTCCTAGAAAGAGAGTTAAATCAGGATTAGCAAATGACCCACTAGTTTTCTGAAAAGGGAAAGAAATATTGCTTATAGAGACATTTCTCCCTCAGAAGACTCTGTGGACCTCCATGTTTCCTTCTGGTCCTAGATGAGTTTACTTGTATGCCCCTAATTAGTCTTCTTTTGCCCTGCACCTAATAATTATCATAAGATCCTCCTAAAACGACTCCCTGCCTTCCATCTCCCAAATCCCTCTGGGTCCGTGCTCTGCAGACACTACAGCCCTGAATTTATGCCCAGAAATGCAATCTTGCAATTATGCATGCAGCTTTGCAAATCCCAGCACTGCATGGTTAATGAAAGCACTAAGCACTGCAGCAGTGCCTCACCAGGAGTCACACAGACACTCAGGGCTTGTCACCCAGCAGGATTTTTATATGTTCACTACAGCATCAATTTCTGTTCCCCAAAGCAAGGAAAAGTTCTGACTGGGGATGTCTCCAAATGGAGGTGAGCTTTCATGGGAGGGAGGGAAGGGAAGGAGAGGGATGTACAGGGAGCTGAATGCATTGCTCTGAATGCAAACAGGCACAGAGTGAGCACCCAAATTCAGAACCCAGCCCCTTCCTTTAGCTATTTATGAGCTTTATGGAATGTATTGCTTGGACAGGGAGAGGCAACAGAAGCATCATTAGGACAGAAATGTGCTAGGTAGACTGTTTATACAGCTAATTTTAATGAGTAAGCCCTTGTCCTCTCCTGAAATCTTGGTTAGTTATGCCAATATTAACAAGCCTTTCTGAAGAAGAGGGACAAATCTCCCAGAATGCATCCTTCAAATGACCACACTTCTAAAGTAGCCATAACAAATGAGTGTTTGTTCTTTTTGTTCTTCTCCTGTGTTGATTAGAGAGATTTACTATGCAACTAACCTGCTTTCCCCAACAGCAGGACACAAACAATAAGCAGAGAAATACACAGACTGTAAAAATGCAATCAGTTTAACTCTTCTGTGCTCACTAAGTGGATGGTTCATCTATCACAAGTGACAACAGTATTTTCTTATTAGCACAGGAGTACTCTGCCACACTGGAGTATAATTACTTTGTACGGGGAAGATAAGAAAAGTGTGGGTCAGAGACACAGGCTAGTGAAATAAAGCTCCAATTCAGCACAGGGTAATTCTGAAACCCATACCATCCAGCCAGAGTGCAGAGCTATTTAAGCTATAAAAACAAGCAGCTCTGCACTGTCCTATAACAAAGCAGCCAGATCTTCTCTCTGCTTTGTTTTTGTTTTTTTTTTTCCTCTCTGCTGAATCAACCCTCAAGATACAAGCTCGGGGCATGAAATTATCAGTTGTCATTCTGCATAAAAGCACTGCAGTTCTGTCATGACACTATGGAGAGAAGAAAGTATCTTCTAGAAACAAGCATCATGAAGACATTACTGGCACTATGCTCCAGAGCTACACAGATAACACCCAGCACAGAAAAGAAGCAAATCACAAGATTTTAAGCTGAGACACATTAAGTTAAGTAAACAAAGCATCCCCTGGTGCCCAAATATGCACTGGGAAAACACACACTGAGGGGATTTTCAGAGCATTTCCCTTATCCCTCAACATCAATAAATTCTTGCTGGATTTGAGGACTTAAACATGAGAAACAATAAACAGAGAGCAACCTTAAAGCAGGGCAGTTTCTTTTCTGGCCAGGAAAGAGAAGATCTACAGGAATCCTCTGGAAGAGGGGCAAAGGTAGGTCCTTGTTGTGCTGAAGCCAGCTCTGCAGTCAGCAGGGAGGGAGAAGCACCCAGTCCCTCTGGACAGGGCCAGGTGGGCTGGGAACAGCATCTCCTGCCCAGACTGCAGAGGAACAACAGCTCAAACCAGCTCTGGTCTCACAGACACTGCAGACCCTTGGGGCTACTGACAGATGCAGATGGAAACACACACAGCAGCAGACACCAGTTCAGAAATCTAAGAAATGGGCAGAAGAGTTTATAAAGTCTGATATGGATAGAGGGTAAACTCCCTTCAACTTCTTCAATTTGCAAATTTTTAGAAAATTTGATTGAAGGGGTAAGAATTGGAAGTAATCATCCCAAAATGGGCTGAAAAGAGTGTGGAAGGAAGGAAAGATGACCTATATTATATTAATTATTGCTAGACCATTCCAAGATCCTTATGTTAATAAACATGAGACCTCATTAAGCTCCATCTCTCACTGCACTTACTTGGCTGGGATAACATGGCACTGAAATTGCCTAACAGCAATCTTAAAGGTTTTATAAAAAACAGATCCTATCAAAAACACCAAACTGATCAAACAGCTTACAAGGACCAGACATGGAGATCTTCAAATATTTATTTCAAGCAATTAGTTTCCCAGTGAGCACAGCACAAAATATGATACCCAGCCAAGACAACTGAGCTGACTTACCTTTCATGGCAGTACAGTAACTTGCTAACAATTTTGTTTTCTTGTTCAGTCATTCATTTAGCTGAGTAAAATGAATTTCTATAGTCCCAGATTCTTCCTTCCTATTTTTAGGGGATATTATGCAATTCTCCTAATATGGTCTTTTTATGGATTTGCTGCAAGCAAATATTTTTGCATTAAGAAAGGCAGAGGAGGGAACAGAATACTAAAAAGCAGAGACTGAATAAGTTTTATTAGGTTATCTCAACATCTCAGGCTGCCTAGGTTGTTGTGTTTTTTCTCTAGTTATAAAACTAAACATCCATGTAATCCAAAGGTGAGTTGTTTTGGATTTTATTACTAAAATGAATTTCTCTAGTGATTCACCACAGAGATCAACCCAGTGCCGTGGACAGCAGGTACTGGTAGCATCTGGCTGCTGCACAGTGAAGAGCACCTGAAGAAAAACAGCAGGAACACAAAGCCATTGTAGTCCCAGTTAGAAGGGGGGAATTTTGACGGAAGAGATCCCACAACACTTCTCCAGGCTGGAGCATGTGGCCCCGCGTGTCTGAATATCAGAACAAAGCTGTTCAGCTTGGCAGCAGGTGAAGTTGCTGCCTCCTGGATTAGCCATGGTGCCCTGGAGTGTGGTGGGAGCAGCCCTGAGCAGCTTTCAGCCAGGGCTACTGCAGGAGCACAGCAGCTCTGTGCTAATGAGCCTTGCGAAGAGGCACCAAACCCCTGCAGGGCTTCTGCAACACCTCCAGGAGTGCCTGGGCAGGGGCTCCAGGGCAGGCAGAATTCCCTGTGCCTGCTGCTGGCTGGAGAGCTTCCCTCCCTGCAATCACACCCAGGACAGGGGATCCAGGAAAGGGAGAATTCCCTGTGCCTGCTGCTGGCTGGAGAGCTTCCCTCCCTGCAATCACACCCAGGACAGGCTGCAGCAGGACTCTGCTGAGGGAGCCTCCACAGCCAAGAGCAGAGCTGCAGGAGGGATGCTCAGCAAGGATGCTCAGCGATGGCTCAGCCTTGAGGCTCCCAGTTGGAGCTGTGGGACGTGAAGGGATGGAGCAAACAAGGGAGGTGAAGGGATGGAGCAAACAAGGGAGGTGAAGGGATGGAACAAACAAGGGAGGTGAAGGGATGGAGCAAACAAGGTCAGGCACTGCCTCTGTGCCCTGGCAGGAGCAGGGCTGCTGCTCTGGGGTTCTGCAGCTGGAAGGAAAGATCAGGCAAGCTTGCCTGAACACCAGGCTGAGCCTCAGCACGACAGGAAGCTTCCCTTCGTGCCATGCCAAGCCTGAGCAGCCAGCATTACTGCTGCTTTTCTGAGCACTGCCCTCACTCATAAATTTTAAAAGGGAAGGCAAGGGAATGACCATAAGCATCTGCTTTTTGTTAAGTGCATCAAAATGTTCAGGACTTTCTGTTAACAATACGTGTGTGCACGTGTGCATTGTGAGTACTGGCATGGTTACACGCACAGAGACAAAAAACACAGAAAGCCTTAAAAGGGTGAAAACACTTCAGGTAAAGAGTGACTCTTCCTGCAATTACAGAGAGGCAAAGGCTACAATGAAGTAACAGTGAAGAAGCCTTGCACATAAAGGTAAAAGAAACCAGTTATCTGAGCACCCACTGTGCTGTGTCCATCCCTCCCTCCCTCCCTTTGTTTAGTTTGCACATTTCAAGCCCAACATATGAATTCCCACAGTTGTGTGGTGGTGCACCCAAGTCCCACTAAATCATGGCATAATTCAGAGGGTAGTTCTCTTCTTTTAAAATAATCCACTCTTGAACAGCTGTGATTTGGATTAATTAGCGAATTTCGCATTTTTGGCACAATCTGCTCTCCAGAAGTGCCACTGAAATAAAAAATTAAAGCATTCACTCTCTTCTCTAATCCTGTAGCTGAATTTTCAGGCGCACAGATGCATCCTTAGAACTGGCAGGGCTGCAATTGTAGTGAACTTGCTGCAGTACTTGTCTCAGTTCCTTTCTAGCACTGACAATACTATTCAGAATAAAAATATGTAATTCTTTTTTTAATTGTGGAATCAAATCTAGCAAGGCGAGTATTTTAAAAATACCCAGGTTATGGTGTATTGTGGCTTTGATAGGTAGCTACTCCTCAAGAATTTAGCTAGAACCATACACATAACATGAAAATTTTACCCAAATAATTAATGTTTTAGATCTTTTTTAATATGAAATATAAGACAACTTCAAGCATAGCTGCTAGCAATGTCTATGACAACCTATTTTTATTTTCATTAGAATAAAACCCTTCAGATGTCTGCAGAAAGTGTTCAAATTCACTACTATCATCCCTGTTTAATAATTCTGGAGGCATTTTAATTTCTAAAAAAAAAAAAGTGAATTAGTATCATACAATTTGGATTACTAGCATTTTATTTTCTAAGCCAAGTGTATTTTTCAACAGATTTAAGTCATGACTGAAAAAAAAAAAATCCAACTGGTCTCATTCACAGATCTCCATTAGCTAAGCTAGACCTTCGTTTGTCCTGTCAGCTTCCTAAATGTTATTAAAAGGCCCCTGCAAAATGGATCTTAAAACTCAATACTTGTGAAAGACTTTGATGGAGCATCCAACATTCATTCTCCCCCTACTGAAGTGAGTGAGGGAAAGAAAAATCACCCCTTCTCAGAAATACTATCAGTGAAACCCTGACAGTAATTCTCTTTAATGGGTTATCCTACAGTGGACCATACTTTAATGGATGGTATTAGAGTGGCCTTCCTCATATCCCTGATTTACACATGAATGATGCTCTCACAAACAGCCACACTGTAATTAATGAGCTATTCAGAAAAGCACAGAAACTCCTGTAAGAGATCTCTGCAGAACCTTGGCATTGTTTGAAAGGTGCCTTATTTTTACTGCCCACCACACCAACAGGAATTTCTCCACTTGCCAGGCAGTACCAACTGGAAATCAAAAGCAACTTCCTAATTTCATCTGCATATCTGGCCTGAAATTTGAAAAGTAAGAAGCACAGAGGATTTTTTTCCATCACTGAAAAAATTTTCTTACACACAAAAAAGTAGTGTGAATGTTAGATGTTTAACAATTATAACCCCACTAAAATAAAACTGTGCCTATAATGACCAGATTATGCAAATGATTACCAGATTATGCAAAATTGTATTCACGGGATATAATCCTTCTTTGTTTCATCACACAAGTTCTTCACAGAAGGACAGAAGGCTCAAATTTTTGTTTACATTTAATAAACTGGAAAATAAAAACAGATGAATGCTAATAATGTCAGTAATGCAGATCAACATCACTTGGGGTATATTTTGAAATGTTTCCATACTAAGATGGAAGTAGCTTTAGAAGCTTAGTTGTGACTAGTCTGCCTACTTTTTGAAGAATTAAATTGCGGTAGACTGGATAGTTCAGGGGATTATTAATGGGATATACAGACTGAAATTCCAAGGTAGCTTGTTTAATCTAGCTCAGGTCAATACTGACAAGCAGTTTGGAAATAAGGAGGTGGTTCTGAAGCACTTCTTCTCTGAACAGGACAGATTCAATGCACAAAAGTGTCACTAATTTGCACCTCAGGCAGTGCACCTCATTAGAGACTGGGGAATTAATGGGGTATAGGTTTATAATATCACAAAGCATGCAGAATGTTTTCCTATGCCCTTCATTTCTTTTCTGTGAGATGAGCTGCTGTGTCAAAAAGGGACAGTCCCACTCTAGCCTCAGATTTTTCTAAATTTACTGCAAACACTACAAGAAAAATCTTGAAGGTGCCTTGTGCTACCAAATTTTAATATCCTTTGGGGGAATGCAAGAGATAGAGATTATATGATTTCACCTAGAAAAACATTTTAGGAATGCTGTCTGAAGAGAATCTCAACTGATGATTGTTGGCAGCAAATATTTCTCTGAATGTATAATGGTTTTATTAATAGTTCTGGACGGAGCTAAAGTAGAAAACAGAGCAAGTGAGGGGTGGTTTTTTGTGATCCACCTACTGAGATGCATCTAATACCTCACTAGCATCAGCTTTGTCTTCCTAGCAAGTTTCAGTGTCAATACAAGCATTAAGAAAAAGTACACCGGCGCGTGTGCCAACCACAGCAGCAGTCTGGCTTCTTGTGTTACTCCTACCTACAGATCAGAGGGTGGAAAGTCACAGGATGACAGCACTGCTGGAAACAAGGGATGGGTGTGATGCAGACAGTACCTTCTG
Source organism: Ammospiza nelsoni (assembly GCF_027579445.1). NCBI lineage: Eukaryota > Metazoa > Chordata > Aves > Passeriformes > Passerellidae > Ammospiza > Ammospiza nelsoni. The sequence continues at coordinate 7,312,025 of NC_080640.1, read as the reverse complement.
TGCATTCACATTTGCTGCTGTGTCTGGACACCAGTGCTGATTCTGCACCCCTGAGCTGTCCCAGTCAGAAGTGAATCAAGTGGGCTGAAATGCCACGTTCAGTGGCCAAGACAGGCCAAGGCTCTCTAGTGACTGAGAGCAGCATCCTCAGGAGGGATTTGGGATATCTGTGCTGCTCCCATTCAGTGGCTGCAGCACACGTGCCACGGCTGAGCTGCTGGGCACAGATGGATGGAGCTCACTCCAGCAGGCTCTGCACAGAACAAGGGGCAGCAGATGATGAGCAGGGGCCTGCAGAGCACATGTGAGCAGATGTGTCTCGCTGGCATGGACATGATGCGGAGCTGAAGCTTTGCCATTTGCTCTCTCTAAATGTCCATGGAACACCAGGGTCCAGTCCCCTGTTACAGGGACAGAAGCCAGGCCAACTGGCATTTAAGGGACTGTGCCTGTGACACGGACCCTCTTCAGCTCCCAGAGAGCAGAGCTCTCTCACTGAGGGCACTTTCCAAAGAGCTGCACTGGCACTAAATATAACATGAGCCACCAGCCTGAAGGTGAAAAGCCTCTGCCTAATTAATTATTCCTAAGTATTCTCATTAAGCTGTTCTCTGGGTATACACAGACTGTGTTTTTTATCTAAACCTGTTTAGTTGTGCCTATAAAAATGTGAATTTCTTCTCTGCATATGCCCATGACTGAGTCCTTAGGAATAATCAGGAAACTTTAATCAAAATTAACAGGAACTCTTGATGAGAGCAGGATTCTGCAAACAGTTGCAAGAATTTCTCAAAGTTCAAAACCAATATGAAAAAAGGGATAATTATTTTCCAGTGCATTTGCATTTGGATTCTGAAACTGTATACAAGCAGCTAGATCTCTGCAGGAACAGACCCCAAAATTCACCCTGAGGACCAGACAATGGCAGTGCATATGTGACTGAGGTGTGCAGAACAGCAACACAGAAATCACCACAGACCAGGCAAGATACATGCAACTGTTAATGCACTACTTTTCCTACTGCAGGTAAGCCTTCATAAAAACCATACTGAATACCATCAGAACATTTCTGATCAAATCATCTTTTTTACATTTGTGAAGGCACAAATTTAGGAACGAGTTTTCACAGATTCTGGTAACTGCTTTGCTTTTGTCTGTGCACACCTGATTTATATACCCATTTATCCAACTCTGCACAAATTAGGTACTCAAGGTTGCAGGTAGCTTTTTAGAGCCTGCCTGGTAAATACCCTACCTGCCGCACATATAAAAAATTCAAATGCACACATTTCAAATCTGAGGATGAATTCAGAACATCCAAATGTTTAGGGTCATGTGGTAATGCATAACTTGCCTTGAATCAGAGGTTTCTTGAGGCTTCTGAAAGTGTCAATCTGGAAAACTATAGCACCATGTAATGCAGTATTTAATAAATTACTGCCTGAATTCCTGATTCTATTTTAAGAAAGACATGAGGGAGGATAATCCTATAATTCTTTAGGAAGCATGCTGAATGAACCTATGAAAAATATTCTGTGTTATGCACACCAGTCTGTTTACCCATGACTCACAAACAGAGCTAAACACGCAGGAGGGCTTAACCTGAGGTGGGATTATTGGGCCAAGTTCACTGATTGGAACAGGATTTGGTGTGAAATAGTCAGGCTCTCCTCCAAAGTACTGACAAAAATAAACATTTTGCACTCCTATTGATTTTGACAGCAAGGAGCTCAAATGGGTGACAGTGTCTCATGTTCTGAAACTCAACAGCAAATTGAAAAACGCTGTAGAGTAGGTGGTTTGATGCAACATGAAGATCTATTATTCAGGTAAATCAGCTGATTAGGAGTCATGGGCATAAAAAGTAGGAGATAAAGGGTGTAATTTATTTCCAGTATTCAATTACTAATGTACAGTGAAGACTGGAGTAAAATGAGCAGAAAGGGTAAAAGCAGAACAAAAATTTCTCTTCAGCTGTTTTGTTGTAATTAATTTTTTTTTATTAAGAGTATAGATTAGTCAATTTTGTTAAAAGATTGTGTTTAATTTTCCGTCCTATAAACTTGGCTTGATTACTTGAAAAATTAATGAATGCTATAGAAAAGGTTCCAAATTTTAGCCCTTCAACATTGTACTATTTTTGCAGCTATGTTGTCTCCTCAGCAATGTATGGGTTAGAATGATTACTTATTATTGCACTAAAATTTCCACTGGTGGTAACACAGAATAAACTATTCCTAAAAAGTCTTCTTTATTATTCCTGAAATTATTTTGATCATATCTGCCACATGGCAACTGAGAGTCTGGGTAGTTTATTTTTTAAGAATGTTAAGTCTCTGGGTTACAGAGAAATATCAAAGAATGGTGTGCATACATGTAAGGGGTAATGGATAATTACAATGTACACTTAAGGATTATTGCAATATACACAACTGTGGAGTTATTCCCTTTTTACAAGTGTATAAACAAAAGTAGAATTTGATTAGGTCGCGTGATTGCCTCTTTAAAATCAAATTACTTTATATGCATAAACATACTTCAGGTGCTTGGGTTTGCTGTTGGCAGAGGAAGGCAATGCATCCTCCTTAATCAAGGATAAGGAAGCAGGGTTGATTCAGACATTTCACCCAAAGCAGAATGCAAACTTACTCCAATCCCAGCTGCACCCCAGTGTGGCCACAACCCCCTGTGCCCTTCTCCACTGTGTCCCTTCTCCTAGGGCAGCCCAGCCCAGCATAGAGACTACTGCAGGGTTACACAGCCTCAACACCCTTCCAGCTCAGTCTGGCGCAGATTTTGGTGGGTTTTTTTCCCCTGAATCTGCATTTAGCCATTAAATCATGAAAGGAAATACAGAAAAATAATATAAATAAGTTTCATAGCGAATTAAGTCTATGAGGCAGCTGAGTGTCCAAACATTACAGAATGGATCTGCAAGAAGAGAGGATAAAACAACCCAAACCACAAGGAAAACAAACAAATAAACACCACACAAAACAAAAAACAACAAAACAAACAAACCAAACAAACTAACAAAAACAGACAGGAAAAGGATCTAATGAAGACTAATGGCTAACTGGAAGTGAGGTTTCAGATGTTTCAGGTGTAGATATGCCAGTGAGCATAAGACCATGAATTCCAATCGACACTTTTCTGTAGGTTTACACAAAATGTGACCAACCACTTGTCCTAAAAAAGAGCACAGGTTTGCTGTGCTGTAGGAAACAGATAGCTCATCTATAGAAACAACGTTCTGATCACCAAGACAGTGTCCAGTAGTGTCTGTAAGGCTTCAAGAGCCACCAAGGGTGACAGTAAATGAGAAAATTACAGCACAATGTGAATGTAGTTCCCATCTGTGAGCTCTTCTCTACCCACTCACATACCCAGGAGTCACAGAAATCTCAGGGAAAAACACTTTTGGGAAAAAACTCTGGGGCAGGCAGCCCCACACCCCTGCTCCAGAATCCAGGAACATTTCTCCCGCTTCTGGGGATTTCAGGGAACCAGAGGCAAGGCAAACCCCTTGACCCTGCACCAGGATTGTGCACAACTCATCAGGTCCCTCTGTTAGTGAGCCTTCCCCTCCAGGGAATGAGGAGTTTGTACAACAAATTGCTGCCCTGCTCCCCTAAACTCTCACCCCCTCTGCACCATCCCCCTTCAAGAGAGAGAAAGCAGGTAATTCATAAAACTCTGCATCTGTGACTAAAATGCTCCATTACCCAGAATTATTCAGCCTCCACACTGTCATTTGTCCTAAGCCATCATACTACAAAACAAAATTGTCAATACTACTTCAATAAAAGTGTTTAGAAGTACATTTCAATTACAGAAGTCTTGTGAGATCCTTCTGCTTACCTAGGAAAGAACAATTATTTGCAAAAACGGCAGAACTGATAAAGATTTTATGTGTAAATTTTGATCAATTCTGGCAACTGCTGAGCTATTTTCATACCTTAGCAAGAAACATCTCTCTATTGACAACTGTATTCATTATCTCATATATTTATATCTGATAAAGCCTTTTACTTTGGTTTTCCTCATGAATCTTTGTGGATACATTTTTTTGAGGATAACCTAATGCATTAACATAGTTTATAATAGTGAAGTATTTACTGGTTCTGAATCACTCAAATACACTATGTGGTTTTCAGAACAAGTAGAGGCTATAAGGTGATAGTTGCACTGAAGTTAACAGCAATTAATTGGGTTTTTAAGGCCAAGACTACTTTTTCATTAGGAGTTTCTGGGATAACTAGTATGATTTTGGTGTATAATAAGGACTGCTTGAGAGCTATTTCTGTAGGAAAAAAAAAAAAAAAAGAATTCAAGATTTCAAGGCTTCTACTCTTGATTTCTGTTCCATTAAAAACCTGGCGGAAAAATTCCTTTTGCCTACTCTTGCTTGGGAACAGGGTCAGCCTGCTGGCATAACCAGAGCTTCTTTCACTCCAGCAAGTAGAGATGGGAGCAGAGCCATGACTAAAACCTAATATTTGCTAATAGCAAACAATATGTCTTAAACAAAGCACTTTGTCAGGTCCCATAAAGGCACAATATATTCTGAACTCTACTTCCAAAGACAATATGATTAAACATGTACCATCACAATGCAATGACCTAGAATTTTTACTGGTGGTAGTTATGCCTTAAAATTAATTTATAATACTGTACTCCTTTTTATGGCTGTTTTTTGCAGACTGTAGTGAGCTATCTGTTTTAAAAGGGAAATACCTGATGGACTAGGGATTTGACTGAGAACTAGAGTTGGCTGACATTAGGAATACCTTCAATATGATGAAGAATCACATAAAGTAATAACAAGGGCTATGAATAGTCTGATTTGGCTTATCTGATGAGATCCAATTTTCAGATTCTGGTTTATTCTAGTACTTTGTATTTCTGTTGTATTCTTCTAAGAGGATACTCATGTATAACACAGAAACAACTGTAGCTTAGGGGAACACTGCAAATGCAAATCTGGTTTTAGTAGCAATAATTTCCAAAATTCTTTCTGGGGATTAAAACTATAATCTCTCAAAAAATTTTTCAATTTTCTGTAGAAGTGTGCAGTGCATTTTCACAAAGCTGTATTTTTTTAAGTCGTTAAATTGGTTTTTAGTAACCTCACACTCATTTTCAATTGAACAATTATTAAACTATAAAACAAAATTGCACAATTCCTAAAACTGTAGTCTGGAGTTTTACAGTCTACTATAAAGTGCTGTATTATTATAATACACTAAAGACACTCAGACTATTAAAACTTTTTTTTTTAAATGAACCATAAAATATTTTATCATTGATGAAACAGTTCTGAAGTATTATGCTCTTCAGCAGTATACATGCACAATATTTTGGTCTCATGAAAAGCATGCTAATCAGAAACCCACAGTTTAAACTGTAATTCTAATATGCAACATAAACCATGTCACTGTCTTTCAGGAAGAGTTTATTACATCCAACTTCAAGCATTAAAAACCAGAGTATTGATCATTAAATATAAGGTCCAGTCTTACAGAGAGATCTCCATGCCAAAGAGACTGAGTGTTAAGCACTGGTGATAACAACAGGATTACTTTCCTGTTGTAAAGCTTTAGCCTTTATTTCACTCCACAAATCATAACTGATCTTGTAAGGGGGCCTGATGTTCAACTCAGAAGTTCAACCATGCCTGGTAAATGAGAACAATTTTTTCCTGACTACTGATGGCTGATGTCTCACAGCAGCACTGATGTGTCTGAGCTGTTGGGTTGGATCCTTGGCCACATCCTCTCACTGCTCCTCTCTGCTCTAAAGGGAGGCAAAGGACTCCCCTGCACTTAGACATTCATCAGCAGTATGAAGCACATCTTTAACTTCAGCAGGATTTCAACAAACTTGAAAACAACCTATCTTGTGTGGTCCTGCAATTCTTTGGCAAAGAGGGTGAAAAGCTCAGTCTTGCTCTGAGTGGGAGCACCCACACGACCATACCATGAACACACAACCATGTGTATGCACATTTGTCACTGTCATATTTTCTGAAAAATTTCTTTGCCCAGGATTTTGCTCCTGGGAAGCTGCGAAGCCTCAGAGAAAATGAAAACAATAATTATCTGATTTGCTTCTCTTGTGTTTTGCTACTTTGGAATGTGTTTGGACATTGTTTACCAACGGGTGATTTTGTTTCATTGGTTTCTGCTATGAATTGTTTTTACTTAATGACCAATCACTGCCAAGCTGCGTCAAGGCTTTGGAAAGAGTAATGAGTTTTCTTTAGTATCTTTCTAGCCTTCTGTCTGTATCCTTTTTGCATTCTTTAGTATAGTTTAGTTTAGTATTCTTTACTATAATATAGATCATAAAATAATAAATTAGCCTTCTAAGAGCATGGAGTCAGATGCATCACTCCTTCCTGCCATGGGGCACCCCACAAACACAACACACATTCCCTGCAAACCAGCCTGTGGCACTGGGATCCACGGCAAGGCAGCTGGGCTGGGGCTGCTTTCCTGCCAGGAAACACCAGGATTTCCACACAGACTGAAAACCCCAACGTGTCTCCACAATGTTCCCCTCACCTCCTCTGGATCTGGCAAGAGTCATGCAGTAAATGACCACAGTCTCAGGGAATTGTACATCCACACTTTCTGAGCACCCACTCCAGCATGGTGCTGAAGAAAACAAGGATTAACCTCCCTGAAACCAATTAAATCAATGGACAAAGCAGTATCTGTTGTGGCAAAACAGAACTTCATTTAGTGCTCCCTGAATTAGAAGTGTAAGATTAAAGATGAAACTTTAAGTTAGCCCTGGCTGTCAGATCTTAATCTGTATACACAAAGCACTCAAGACTTCTTTAGGTACAAGGGACTTGCCACTAAAGCAAATTAAAGACATTGCTTTTTTTACAGAAAAGCTGCCAATAAGTGTTCTCTAAATCACTCTTACCAGCAGGCTGACCCCATTATGTCAGCTAATCCTGGAAATACAGGAGGTAGATTTAAATCTTTTCATAGAAAACATTAAGTCATTTTTTTTTTTTTCTTATTTCTTTTGGTTCTGGCACAGCACTGGGAGTTTTATATTGTTGTCCATCTTTTGCCCCAGACTGTATCTTTCTGTGTAGTTGGCATGCCCAGAGGAAGAGGTCCAAGCAGGACGTTCCCAAGGGTTGGAGCAGGCAGGGCATTTGGAAAAATCGGCGCTTGAATATCACAAAAAGTTCACAGGTTGTGTAAGGGATGGGGGAAAGAGGGTGCCAGGTGTATGGGTGAGTTAACAGTGGTGCTCAGGGGATAACAAGCTTTGTCTCCACCCCAGTGCTCCATCTCAGCAGCTGTGCCATTCCCTCACCCACACACTGCCTGTGCTTCCAGCTCATGCTCACCCACCACCCAATTACCAGCCCCTGGAGATGCACACCTGCTGTGTCCTGATCCTCAGAATGCTGCGCTGGAGCTTTTAACCCTCTCCAAACATCTACATAATGCTTTGAATAATGGTATTTAGCACCTGGGAAGCAACACTGAGCAGTTAGAGAGTGTACTTAACCCACCAGATGAGCAGCTCCCTGCACAGTGCTGTAGGTCTGCACAGACAGATCTACAGGGCAAAAGCAGAGTCATTTTCAGTCTCAGTCATACTCAATTCCTGCTCTCCTCAGAGCAATGTGAGCCCTCTCTCCTGTTTTTGTCCTAGGATTCACCATTAGAAGTATTTTTTAAAAATCACAAGTAGTACACAAATTTGTGGAAGAGCAGCTTGCATTATGGCCCACATCTGCTAAAAACACCCACTAATCTTACATGCCAATAGAAAGAATTGATATATTTAAGTATCCAGATTTCTCTTTCCCAATGTTCCCCACAAGATGTTTGATATTTTCAATTTGTATCTCATAGTTTTTAAATTTTGCTGCTGAGATTACAACAACATCTACATACTGGACTTGTCTTCAGTCCAAAGGGTCATGGATCTCAATTATACCTCCCCATTGCTACATGCTTCAAAAGCACAAAAATCTTAATTTCTCTTTGAATGCTGGCTATCCAAAGCAAAAGGAAGACATAATAAATATGAAAAAACAAAGTATAGAGCTAGCTAGCAAGACTTTGATGCATATATTTACTTAAATGTCCTTAACCATCTTGACTTCTACAATTTTTGTCTTTTGCAAAACATCCTTTAAAATATTATAGAAACCCAGTGTGGGAGTCTGAGTTTTTTATTTATCTCTGCAATGACCCCGGAACAACTGGTCCAGTCTATCACTTGAGGTTCATTTCATTATCATCCTTCAGTTCTACCCATCTCTCCTAAATGCAAAGACAGCCTTTTTTTGAAGAATACATGGTGTGAGTACACATCCAAACTCATTCTTTTGTCCCTTTCAACTAATCCAACACGATGGTTCAGGCAGTGGGGGTAGAACATGAGACTGGAAGACCAGAACCATTTTTTGACTGGCATGCTGAATGCAAGTTATGACTGAAAATGAAAGATTAACATATATGTCAGTTAAATAGAAAACATCAGAGTGAAGCCACCAGGAAAATAAACTATAGGGTTGGCAATTACTTAATAAAATCTGCCTGTATAAGGAACATGCTGCTGGGATTCATCTTCCTTTTTGTTCACAATACTTTATGTCATTTTTATATGGTGCTGAGGATTCTTTGCAAGATGTCAAGCACTTCAAATATACTTAAATTTAGCATTTCATATAAACCTAGCTACTATTTACTGTGTTTAGCAAATTCTGTTAGAAGTCAGGTTCGTAAAAAGAGTTTAAAGGATTCTTAGATAAATCAAGCATCTTCCTGGCAAAGATAGAATGCTGATTTAATTGAGGGAAAGAAAAAAAAGAGTATCTCAAACAATCCATGCATATGTAAACATAAAGCAAGCAGATATCAGAAATGAACATTTTGCTGTATCAATCTGAAATAAGACAATACCCCATAATAGAATGAATTGCAAATTCTCATAGCAATGGTAAGTTCAAATGAAGAACAACTTCTAAGCAGCATCACTTAAATAAACATTATTTTAAATTCCAAATCTTCAACAGGTTTTTGAAGTAAATACTGAGTACAGGTAAACAAAATTATCTCATATTTTCTTCAAGCATTCACTACCTTTCAGATTCCCAGGTTTGCTTGTGCAGGGGAACACAGCACAGCAACAAAACCGGGGTGCACTCCTGCTCCTCACATGACCATTCTGAACAATTCATAGAGAAATGTATCAAAAATTGCTCAGTCAGTGGTGCTCCTGGCAGACTGGGTTAGTGCCCTGTATTTTCCAGCCCCGGGAGGTTGGTATTGCTCATTTCTGTGCCATATTATACTAATCAATCACTTCCTGAGCTTTCTTCCCTTGCTGTATTTCTTTCACTGGCAATTTATACTAATCAATCACTTCCTGCTCTTTCTTCCTTGGCTGTATTTTTTAACCCACTAACTAGAATATCCAGCCCTGTTGCATCTCAATGACCACTTCCTTAGCCCTCCTCTGCCATTGTCGTTTTGTGCTGAGACTGATGCTTGTAATTTGACTTTTCACAGCGTTCAGGCTATACTGCCTTTTAGAAACCTTTCAGCTCAGCTGCTAAGCACATAAAAAAGCTTTTGGCTGCACTAGTTCATGTTTTGAAAACATTACAAAGGCATATTTTCATGGGAGGAGAGGCTTGGAATGAATACCCTTCTCCAAGTGCAATATGAATACCAGTTCTTTTATAAAATTTGCATTAGGGCTTAAGTCTCACATGCAAAGTGGCACCATACTGTCCAAAAAACATAGGTTTCTTTTTAAAAAAATTGTGGGCTTTTTTTGGCTCTGTTTTTAAGTTACTTTTTGAAAAATGCATTAAAATATTAGAGCTTTGTTCTTTGTGTTTCAGTTCTGACAGAAGGAAGTGGTAGGCATAGAATATTGTGCTTCCCAGGAATAAAACTGCTTGGTTCACATAACTTCAGTGACATTTTAGTGCAGACTTTATCTACAGTTTCTACCAAACACCAGAGATCATTTATTTAAAGGAACCTTATTTCCCTACCAACCTTTATTTCTTGTGCCAAGTACTTTGGGGGGGTACCCTTGAAGTTATTGCACAGCTTTAAACCAGAGCTGATAAACTCATGTGGGATGTCACTTCAAAATGCCACAGTAACAGGAGGAAGGACAGGGAAGAATTTAAGTAATTTTCAAAACACAAGAACATCTATTCAGGCCTAAGGAACATTTGCAAATTCAAGTGAATCCAATGGGATTTGTGATCACTTGCCATTTCTTCAGTTCTTTATTTATTATGTGTACTTTGGTAGCATCTGGAGGCCTGACTCTACAGGGGGCTGTACAAACACTGAAGGAAAATGTGATCTCTCCCGTAACACAACTTTTTAATATAACATGAAGTGACTCAATATCCCATCAAGGTCCTGCTCTAAATGCAAGATATTCCAAGTTTCAGGTTTAAAAGGCTGTGTTTCTTTCAGCATATCCTATTTGTTTAAATGACTATTGCAAATAGCAATATATGCCTCCAACTGTCTCTTTTATCAATAACTTACAAAGCTTAAATAATAATGAATGCATCAATGCGAAAAAAAGAATTAAAACAGAAGGGCCTAAACTCAGCACCCTCTATCATTAACCCCCTGTACTTTGTGACTCTGAAATGTCCCTCATGTTGATACAGATACAATTTTCCAATGCAAAATAGATGCAGGAACTGGAAAAAGATGAAGGAGAGAGAGCGGTGCAGGAAAAAATTAAGCAAAACATACTTCTCAGAAATAAAATATTTCTGGTTCAGTGGACATGGAACTATTTAATATTAAGAAAACAAAGTGGTTTTTTTTATAGTGAAAAATCAATGCTTTAACAGTGAAATCCAGAGATACAGAAAAAATTATCTTAATACCAGCTGAGACCTTAAAGCTTGGACACTTATATTTGTGTCACATAGCAATTTTCCTTCTGTAAAGACAAAAATAAACAGGACAAGCTGATCTATCCCTGCTTGACCTAATTTTGTATTTAAACCACCAGAAATTTTTACAGCCCGATTCCAATCCGGCCTAAGGATGTTTCCATTTTACATTTCCTACTGACTTCTTCCTGCCTTGATTCTGCTTGTCTTCTCCTGCCCAAGTCCTTCAGTCTTTCAAAGAGCTGCAAAAACTGTCTTCAGCAAGTGGTGAGCCTCTAAATCCAGGATCAATGATCCACTATCAATAGCCTAATTTAAGTGTCAAAGAAAGTCACTGCAGCCATTGCCCAAAATCACATCATGACCTCAACCTCAGTTCAGCAGAGTGCCAGATTCAAAAGTTTATCTTTGTCCAGCTTCTTCAACATGTAGGCTGCAGCACCATATGTTCTATAATATCCAGACCTACTCAGCCAAAAAACCTTCTTGAGTTTAATACCAATAACATAAGAAAGAAGGCAGCAGGACATGCTAGCTCACATTAAGGGTTCTCTCTGAATTAGGAGTACTCAAGGGATTAATTTAATCTGACACATCCTGGCAGGATTTGGAGAGTGCCACATTCATATTCAAACCTGTGATAAGAAATTAAATACCATCCCCTGTTTCTGAGACAGAGAGGCAATAAAGTCCACTTTGAGACATGCAAGTTCCTGATTTAAAATAAGAGTGTCTGACAGCTCACAACATATGCAGCTTGCAGCTACACCATGGGAATAAACAGATATTCCAGTTTAGGCAGGCATCTAGTTAGGCAGTGCGAGACTCCTCGACAGGTGCCTATGAAAAACTTTCATTTATGCACAACAAGAAGTACAATACCCTCTTACCTGCAGGTTTGCACATGCTGGTGAATCATTGTGGGAGGGTATTTCGTTGTTGGTGGTCTCTGACCCTGTGTTTCTAAGTCTGGAAGCTGTCGTGGTTGTGGCTGTAGTGGTCTGTACTGGTAAGATTGGCTGCCAGACATTCACATCAGTGCCATTGCCAAAGGCCTGAATTGCATTTTCTGTGAAAATAAATTACAGGCAATTTTCTATTTCTAAAAAAAAAAAAAAAAAAAAAAAAAAAAAAAGGCAAAAGGCAGAACTGAGTTGTTTTTTATTGCTGTTATTATTATTATTGCATTTTAAATGTGTATTTGTAGAAACTCGATTTTATGCTGAGAAATGTGTCTTATTTTTGAACCTATCAGAAACATGAATGGAAAATCTGGGGGGGTCACATAATTATTTGGTGCAGCCTCTTCTTTGTAATGTTTCCAGTAATTCTTGACAGAAGTTTTAAGATTTACCATAATCATATTTGTTACCATTCCAAAGACTCAAAAATTTACTTTCAACATTTAAAATACAGTTTGAATGTCATGTCCTAATTCAGGCAAGTGAAGCTACAGAGCAAACTAAAAACAGAGAACTGGATAAATATTTATTTCTACAGCTTGTTGTAGTAAAACTAATATGCCTATAACTACAAAATAGTTTAACTACGCAATCTTTTCCTTACCATTTTCAATCAAAATCTGCATAATTGGATGAGGAAAACATGGTTAAACTAAAACTTTAGAATATAAAAGTTAAAAAGCTTATCACAGTTTCACAGGATTAAAGAGTGTGTTTATAGCAAGAGTAAATTGGTTGGAGTTTTTTTTATAAACAAATAGAAAAACAGTTCTTAATCAGGTCTTTGGGGATTCAACAAGGATTTGAGGATTTCTTATTTCAAATTCTTTGTACAAGAAATCGAACAATTTCACTGGGGACTAATATGTGGAAGTTATTAACACTTCTTCTCAGTGCCATTCCTTGCCTTATAAAATAATTTACATGTAATTTTCTTCTGAAAAAGATGTATTTTATTCTGACATTAGTTCTCAGAACTTCAAGATGTAAAGAGAAGAACTTGTAAAAAGCACCAGAATGAGCTGCATTGATGGAGACAAAGTGGGAAGAGGGATATGATAAGTTTTCTTGTGTATACATGAATAAGGCAATAGAAAAAACAGAATTCCCTAAAATCACAGTAACTCTTTGTTTCCACTGTTGCAAGAATGGCCACAGAAATACCTGCAATCTTTCCAGTTTTCAAAGTAACAAGTGGCCTTTACAATTAGTCCTCAGTTATTTCATACAATCATACTTGATGATCCTTATGACTCTCTTCCAACTTGAAATATTTTATGATTCTATGACAGAATCACAGAATTGTTTGGGTTTAAGGAACCTTTCAAGGTCTTCTAGTCCAGCCCCACTGCAATGAGCAGCTTCAACCAGATCATTGTTGTAAATGCTCCAAATAACAGGTTTGTTTTCCATTTTCAAGGGGAAATATATTGAAAAACAGACTAGCAAGAAATTCCTAGTTTCTTCCTACTGTGGAAAAAGAAGTTATTGCGTTGTATAAAAGAAGTGGGAAGGATTTTAATGACATATTCTCCAGGCAATGGAAGGCTCACTAATGAAAATAAGAATTTTTAAAAATTTCTATTCTATGTGAAAGGCAAAACTTTCTAGAAAATCCAGAAACACCTTTAATTTCTCCCTGAAGAAGACATTATCTTGCAGCTAGGATGACATAATTTGTCTCCCAGTAACCTCCAATGTCTTTGATTTGTCTTCATTAAAGCTTTTGTACTGATGGCAAAAAAAAAGACAAGGAATCGCTCTGTCTTTATGTTCCAAAAGGAACCTGCAACACTCTAGAAATGAATGCATTCACAAATGAATAAAATCTGAGCTACTGCAATAGATATAAATGGCAACTGCCATTAGGCCTGAAGGTCTGATGGCATATTGTTAAATTTTACCCCTCATAAAGTTTGAACTCTTTTCTCTTTTTCTTTTGTTAAATGAACTTGAGTAATTGATTCATTCTTCCGAAGCTTAATAAATAGTGTATCCCAGAGCAACTCAGGTTTCTGTGCACAGAGCTCCCTGTGCCTTCACTGCAATGCTCCTCTTGAGAAGCTACCAATGGGAATTTTCAGACCCTCAAGTAAAATACTGAGCCCTGCCCCAGCATCAGCTCAAGTCTGTAGGGCTGGATGGGTCACTCTGGACCACTGAGATCATTTACTGTGTTGGAGAGGAGCAATGATATCTACTTCTTTGCATAAGCTGATGAAATATGACTTTTAAAACTACTTTCACCCTCAAAACTTCTGGAAGCCTATTTCTTAACTTTAGTCTGATGGTTAAATTTTTCCCATTTGAAGCCTAAATATGTATGGCCAATATCTCCCTTTTTGATCTTATGCCAACATTGTCCTGCAGGTGAAGTAATCCCTTCTCCTCCTTGGGTTTGCCCTGCTAATGCAATTTCAGAGGACAATCATGTATCCTTTCAAGTTCTGTTCTGCTAGGCTAGGGAAGCCAAGCTCTTTTGGTCTCCTCATTTATCTGAAATTAAAACTCTGATGCACACTCCACATCATCCAATTATGCTGCTCCAGGCAGACAGGAAATTTGAAAAGAGAACCTGCCAAAATTGACTCCACTGAGCCATTCTGAAATTTATAACAGTCCCTAATTTGGAAGTGAATCCGACAGAAAAAAAAAAAATCAATAATTTAACAAAATCTTTACAATAATTTCTATCCAGGCTTGTGTTAAAACCAGGCATCTGAGATCCAATATCCTAAAAAAAATGAAGTTGGCTGTAAATTGCAAGTACAATCCAATTTATACTTAGTCACGGCAAATCCTTCATATCCTAAACTACATGTCTTTTTTATATGAAGTTCTTAAATTGTACAGAAACTCCTCGGGTGCTGCAATTCCATAGTAAAGATGCTGCCTGACTGTTAGGCTCCAAATATGACCTGTGATGTAAACATATTTCAATATCATACAACTCGGGGTTTTGGTATTATTTTTCCAAGATCTTCTCATGTTTGAAATCATGGCCACAAACCACAGCATCAGGCATATTTGCTCATTCTTTTAATTTTTACACCTACAACAAAACCCCGCTCGACAAAGTGCAAAGTGACGGCCTCGATGCGTCGTAACACACTTAAGCAGCAAAGGAATTCCAGAAAACACTCTGCAACACATTGAAATACACCTAATTTTGTACTCACTAAGGCATGTGTTGTCCTGGAAGAAATTGAGAAATTTCTTGCACTCCTCCTCGTCGTTGCCGCTGTTGCTGCAGTCGCACCACGGGGCCACGCTGAGGCTGCTGGAGTCAATGTAGTTCGGGGTCATCACGGTGCCTGGCACGGAGTGAAGCACAGCACTGTCAGCAACCTCTGCACTGGGTCAGGGTACCAGCTGTGGGTTCCTCTGGGTCTGGACTGAAGGCACTTGAGAGGGTAGTTCATGTTCAGACTCAAATGTTTATTATTTGTTATCAGTAAAACAGTCTCACTACTGTGAGTTAGCAGCTTTTCTTTAGAAGGCACAAAATGGCCAACAATCTCTTGTTACAGGGTCTTTTAAGACTAAACTATCCAATTAAGAACTGACACCTAGATTATTTTCCCTTTTAACCCAATAACTGATCCCACAGAGCTGAAATGGGGACTTTTCTGCCCAATTACAGAGTGCCACCCAAACCCATGAAGAAGGAAGGAGCATGAAGAAGAAACCCAGGATGACACCCTGTGCCCTTCATCTCCCTTCCATCCACAACATACGAAAAATCCCAAAACCTAAATTCCTCACCAAGTGATACACCTACACTGCTCGCTATAATCTATTGCACACTTTTGTGGATTCTAGTCTATCTTGCTAGGAAACTTTCTCCATGAATGGTGGTCAAAGTCAGTGCTCCCCTGGGGGTCAGGGCACCCCAGAGCAGACAGAGAAATATTCCCGGTGCTCTGGGTTTCACAGCACTGGAACATTCCTTCCACCCTAAGATGGCAAACAGCCCTTGGAAAGTCATGCATTTGGGGCTGGATTCACCACACAGACGCACAGCAGGGCTCTGACCCACACATTTGACAGCTCCTGGCTCCTCAGCCTCTGACACCCAGCCCTGTGCTGCACTTCACACCCTCTGCTGTTTGAATGCAATCACTTTAGGGGCTGTAACATGATTCACACATTGAAGACACATTTCTTCCCTCCAAAAAGGATTCCCACAGAGAGCTGCATCTGCAGAACTGACAGGTAGAAACCGTGGCAGAGGGAGGGATGAGCTGGGAGAAGGTGAGCTCCTCTTTGAAAGGCTCTGCTGCCAAATCAAACACATGTGGACTGTCCTTAGAGCTGCACTTAAAAATCTTCTAGGGTTTTCCTTTCTCACCTGTGTTTTTTCTCATTTTAATTCTAACTGCAAATAAATGGCTAAAATGGTACCAGACCTGTGCTTCCTCCTTCACTCTGCAGCCAGACTGGAAAAACATTTTTGAAATGCATGAGCAAGGAGAATGCTGGTGATGCTGAGGGGAGCCCTGGCACATCCTGGAGCAGTGTTAACCCAGGATGCTCATGAGGGACCTGCCAGTAGAGTGGGTTAGGGTGATAACAAAGCAAAAATCAGCATGCATGAAAAGGTACAGCAGATTCTTTGCTGGTAATAAATTACTATTAATCTTGCTGTTTCACTACTTCTTCAGAGAAGTGGTTATTTCCTAAAAATTGTCAGCAACTTTCCAACCACAGGGCCATTCTAACTCTGTTACAAACTCTTGGGTAAATATTATTCCATTTATATGCCAGTGAAATACAACCAAAAATTAAATTAAATTAAATGAAACCAAAGCAGGCATTTTGTGTCCTGAAAGATGTACAGCAAGCGCTCATCACTCATCTGGGTCAGGGAACCTCTGTATGATGAGCACTTGCTGAAGCCAGTAGTGTCACTGAATGCATTACCCCAGCAGGTCAGATATTTCAAACTGTCCTAAGGATTGAGAAGTTTCAATCTTTATTTTATTTGTCTGACCAAAACAGAAAAATTAAATAAAAAGGGGAAGGTATTCCAGACCTGAACAGCTGCCAGCTGCTTCAGGGAACATGTTCCTCACTGGATAATTTGCAATCCTAGGACAGGTCATATATTGTGAGGAAATGTGATCACATCTCCTCAAAACTGACATCAAAGTAGTCATTAAGAAGATGGAATAGATGAAGGACAAATGTTAGAGACCCAGAGTGTACACGAGGAGAGAAAATTTGGTCCACAGGTCCAGGGTCCAACAGTCTGCAATAACAGACGGGAAAGGGCTATCAAACATAAGCTAAAAAAAGGAACATTAGAAATAGCACAAATCACAGAGTGATGTCTCATAGCCTTTCAGTCACCAGGCAGTGCTGGGAAATGAACAAATCAACATGCAAACTGCCTCATATGTGACATGGGAGACAAAGGACAACAGGCACTAGGGCTGGCCTGGGGAAGGCAGTAATGGATGGGAAAATGAATGTGGTCCCTTTGTGAGATTCACAAAAAGCATCTTTTCTCTCGTTTTGGGATGTTCTTAAATTTGACTACTATGCCATACCTTTGGCTTCCTGCAGCTTTTAACAGATAGCTGCACTAATAATTGCTTGAATCCTACATGAGATTGGTACATGAGTAAACAGCATGGTTCAAAATTCATTAAGTGGAAATAGAGAATTTAGTAAAATAGGCAAATTTAATTTGCATTGTTAATGAAAACTGGACAGTAGATAAATAAGAAGAGGGATGATGTTAAATTAAAATAAAACACATTAAAATGTCTCTCCCTCATCCATGTGGTGGTTCAGAACATTATTTCAGCCTTGCAACATGATCTGAAAAGAAGTGTGAGAAAGAGGAAATCAAGAGGATTTTGCAAATGGAAAAAAAATAGTAGGCTGAAAAAAAATTCTAATTAGCAAATGCTTAGTGAAGGGTTGAAAAAACAAAAAGGTACTGAGGAAATTAAAAAGGTCACTGAGGTAAGACTTTCTTATCACAAAGAGGTAACAAGGTAATTAAAATGGGTTAAGACAGAGGTTAAAAGTGTAACAGATACCAAGGTACAATTAGGGTTGATGAATACAGGAAAGACAGGACAAGGAAAGTGTGTACACAGCACACAAACTGTGCATCCAGCAAAAACAGAGAGGCTGAAAGAGCAGCTAGTAGAAAATCAGTCTGTCATTTAAACCTGGGGGCAGATGTGAAGCCAAGCAGATTATATGCTTGCTTTCCTGGGGTGGATTTTCTTTTTTCCCTGTGACGTGTGTGCCTTTCCCTTCCCCCCCTCTCCACTAGCTGGCATCTTGGAAATTCTGCTGACGGACACTAAGGGATCAGAGAAACCATGGTCAAATAGGACACGCTTGGTTTTCTGAGCTCTAGGTGTCAAACAGCTCTGGGATGTCTCAAAGGTCAGCAGTGAGACCTCCACAATTTAGACAAAAGCAGAGCTGGCCTCCACACAGCCCAGACATTGCCCAAATTAGGGTGAATTAGCAAGGAGATGGATGGTGAGTCCAGGAGAAGGGACAAGGGGCTCAAGTTTCTTTGGCCTAAAGCAAGTCCAGCTTATTCACACAAACTCTCATGGAATTCCTGGGAATAACAGGGAACTTGGATGGATTTTGCTCAAGACAAGGGAAAATGTGTCAGAAAGCAAATGCTAAAGCAGATCTTGAAGTTAGCACTTAGAGCAAATCTTAATTCATATGGGAGTGCAGAAGGTTCCAGATGGCTTAGCCAGGCTGTAACCAAAGCACTGACTCAAATGTGGCTAATCACAGTCTCCTTTTACATTGATTATTTTTTATATTTTTCTGATAAATAAAAAAATATATTAACTTATCCCTATACTACAACAAGGAGCCCAAAGCAATGAATTGAGATTTTCAACTTCCTGTAAAGTGCACACATCTTTAAAATTATATACATAGCACCCTGATGCAAATATTCAAGCAGCTTCTACAGACTATTCTCCATTTTGTTAATAAAGCACCTCATACAAAAGCTGTGACTGGCTCTATTTCCATTTAGGGTCATTAATTTTAGGTGGGATTCCACTAATTTCAGTGAAGTCAACCCTCATTTACATCCCTGTATTTGAGGAAAGATTCACATTCACTGTAACTTCCATAGAGAAGCTTCAGTTTCCTGATCAAACTCTGGGGAGGCGCAATTTTTGCTCCATTTAATGAAATGGCTAAATGAAATAATATTTTATTTTAATGAACAATAGTTTATCTTAATTAAATGGAGATCCTGAAGGTCTGATGGACGAATGGATCTGCAGCATCTTCTTACCCACAGTCTAACTCTTCTTCTTGTGTTCTGTATCTATTAATCAGACATTTGAACGATTATACTGCTGATTTCTGCCTTACTCCACTTTTACAGCAGATTCATATCAGAAGCAGGAATTTACTGCTTCAGCACAAAAAACGTTTTGGTAATTTCTTGATTTAGCAGAATTACTACTAAGAAGCAAAAACTCTCATAATACCAGTCAGCTCCTCTTTTGCAAGTCTCCAGCGGGCAGCAGGAAGGAAGAAAAATGTGCATTTTTCCCTTTGAAAAGCAGATCTCCTTTTGATTTGAACTCCTTAGGCCCCCATTCCACATTTCTGATGTGTGATGGTGTTTTGCAGCATGGTCACCCCCAGTAACGCAAGAACACCTCACAAGAGGAACTGGGTCATTTTGGGGATTAAACTGAAAAAAGAAACCAACAAAACGGCCAGCAAAACTCTCAGGGTCCAGCAAGAACTTGGCAGCTCTTAGCCAGAAGTATCTGTGAGTAGCAGTTACTCCTTGCCAGCAGCCAGACTTCTTAATCTCATTGACAAGATCACATTTCAAGGCTATTCAATTCTCCGTTTGAGAGTCAAATGACAGGCTGTCATAACTGCTCAGATGTTATAGCCTTTGCATACTGTCTTAATCTCTTCCGTGGTAGAAGAATATCCTTTGAAGCCATCACATCTCATTTTCTCCATTGCCACATGGGCTTACCTCACTTGTTAGCTGCTAGAGTAATAAGAATGGTAACAAGAAGCCACTGAAGATAGCTTTCAGTCATTTTTCAGCAAACCCAACCTATTCTAGAAATATTTTCATTTCGATCTTATCTCCAGAGACATTTATTTAACAGCAGGATCAGCTTCAGGGCCTCAGCTGGCACCCTCATGCCCAACAGAAGGGGATATTGCTGCACTGCAGCAGGTGCAGGCTGCAAGCTTAAAACCATTTTATCTGGTGGCCTTTCAAATTTATTTGTTTCAGAGTTTTGACACTCACTTATTATTTATTGCCCAACTATGATATTTCTACCACACATTCAGCTTCTTGACATGATCTCTTTCTTTCAGGAATCAAATGCTGAGGGTGGCATGTGGAATCTGGCTTCCATAAAGGCATCCTTGTGCTTGCTGACACTCGGGAAGGTGACAACAAACAAAAATAACTACGCTGGGGATGGAAGAGGATTTCAGATTTGGTCTCAGCTCATCTCACTGACAGACATCTCTGAAAACACTTAAGAGTGGACAGAAGGGTATCATGGAAAGAATAGCAGCTGGAATTGATAAAAGGCTGGATTGATCTATTGTTTCATATCTCATATTCAGGTACCTTTCTCTGAAGGTGTTTACCCAAACTTGTGATGACAGCTGTAATATCAACCAAGCTGCACTTCCACTTGTTAACCTCCTACTCTTCACTCCTGTCTACATTCAACCCTCTAAATAAGCTTTACCTTTTAAGCTTGCATTTATTTCAAATTCAAGCACCTTTCTCCCCTTACCTTCCATCCTTAATTTTCTTGCCATGTACAAGCTTACCCCAAGAATCTCTGTAAGGCAAAGCAGGGCTGCTCCATGTAGGTGCAGAAACTGGCCTGGTGTCATATCATACATTATTATATTCCAGCTTTTATTTTGCACAGGCCTTCCAAATGCAGTTTGGGGTTTTTTTCTCATGAGCAAGCCCCCACCCTTCCCTGCCCTCTTACCAATGAGCCCCGAGTAAGCGAGCAGGCAGTCAGCATAGTTCTCCTTCAGACAGCCACTAACAGAGCGTGACTCGGGCTGGCAGTTTGTGAAGAAATCTGCAAGGCGAGATCTGCAACGGGAAGAAAAATGTGTATCTTTAAAAGTGAAGCCTGAAGGCATTCTTACCTTTTACACACTCTGTTTTTTGGACAAGGCTTAATATTCTTTAACTTAAATGCATATTGGACACATTTCAGCTATTGAGAGTCTCTTTCTAAGACACATCTCTTTCCAGAATCTGTTTTTGAAGTCAGAACAAAAAAGCGTAACAAAACAGTAAAAAAGGAACAGAACAACAGGGAAATGCCTGCCCTTGACTAAAAGAAATGCTCTGCATTTTCATGCCAAGAAAAAAAGACAAAGACTGATTTTATCATATGAGGAGTCATTTTGCCTGGATCTGAACTCTAACTGGAGTCTTTTATTCAGAGCACAGTTTCTGCTGTTTTACTGATTACACAAAGCTGCATGTTTGTGCTCACAGAGCAAGCAAGGCTCTTCCTGCAGGCCTGGAAGCAGGACCTGCATTGGTGGTGTTCCACGCTCCCAGAGTGGGCTCACCCTGCCCTGGCCTGGCCTGCAGCAGGCAGGACCAGCTGGCACAGGCCCCTCACCCCCAGAGCCACAGAGATCTGTTTGTTCTTGTAAAACCTGCATTTATCCAAACTCCAGAGTACTGGCTCCAGGGCTGAGGTGAAAGCAAAGTGTGCTCTGCATGGAGTTCTGCTGCTGAGTGGCCACTTTATCCTCACTCACCTCAGCCAGCCCACGGCCAAAGAGGGGAAAGCACTGATCCCACGCAGGAGGTGCTTTAAGACCAGGAGTGAAGCTGTATTATGATCAATTGATCACTACCCTGTTGAAAATTAAAAGGACCAACGGGATCTCTTCTAAATTTGTGGTTTAAAGACCACATAATGCTCCCATTCAGGTCTCTAAAATTTGCAAGGCATTGATGCGGTGGGTCAAGGTCACGCATCCTACAGTCACTCCCCTGCCCATCTTAGCCTTATAATCTTGGAGTAGTGACTTTTGTCTATTCACAAAGTGTTATTTACTCCTTTATCTATGGAAAAAAATCATCTCCCAACTTCAATCGTCTCTTCTGTGAAATAGGTATAAAAATGTTCTCTTGCATCTGACAACCCACATAATGTCTCAGGATAAGATGCTTAATCTTTGCAAAGCCCTCTCAAAATCAGAATAGTACAATCTATGAATTTTCATTACTGCTCCAGCATTATGCAGATTTGCAATATAAATGATCTTTTTCAGTTTTGCAGCAACCCCACAAAAGTTAGCAGAAACAAGTGATTTGCAAGTGATTTACTTTATTTGTTTACATGCTCCAGAGACTAATTATCTTTGTTTGCTTTATTGTTTTACCTACCCCAGAATGGGACTGGATACACATCATTAATTGGCCTGAAAGTAACGATGGGCAAACATCAAAAGGTTCAGAGGCTTAGTTTGAGAAAGCATCCTATAAATAAACTCCATGCAACCTATACCTGAATTTATGAGAGCTGTTCTCATGGCCTTATTTTAGTTCCATCTCTCTCTAATTGTACTGACACCAGCAAACCCATGGTTGCCTTCAAGCCACAGTCAACCCTAAGCTTTTCACTCCCTCTCTTGCCTTATTTAACCACTTAACCTTGAGACGGAAATTTGTACCCAGTTGCCTTTATTAGCTTTAAGAAGTCAACCTCTCTAGCAAACATTCATATATACATACATACATATACACACATAATTATATGTGTGTGTGTGTATATATGTGTACACACACACACACACACACACACACATATATATATACACACACACATATATATTTCTAAATTTACATGAAATTCCTACTTAGCTGGTGAATAAATACTGTGCCTGCCAGGAGACAGGCTGAGAGGAAATGGGTCTCAATATATGAAAAGAGATAAATGGCAGCACCATGAAGAAAATCTGGGAAAGGAAACCCTCTGTCACTGCAGTGATTCCTCTCCCAGTCAGTAATTAAGATAGTGGCTCAAATCCAGCTTTTGGATCAACTGGGAACAAAGAGAGTTGACAGTTTCCAAGGATTTTTCTAATTCTACTAATACCTGGATGAAGTCAGGTTTAGAACAGAATAGAGCCTATTACATCTATCTAGTATGAAAAACCTCTGCCATGGTAGAAAGGGCAAGCCTTCTGCATAGTAGCTCCTCAGATCTAAATTTCATTATTTATGTGACCACAAATAAATCTTTTTGGCAATGGATTATACAATCGGCATCTTGGTAATCCTGAAAACACTTCTTGCAATCATTTTATCCTTCTTGAATGTCCAGTTCTCCCTTAGGTTATTAGGTGCACTGGTCCAGAGATCATTTAATACATTCCTCTTCTCTAAATGTTTTTAAGGACTGATAACCATGGAATAAACCCAGTCATTTACTACTCAGCCTGCCTAAAGAACTTATTTGTTGTATACCCAAAAGGAGGCTAAAGACAGCTCTGCTGATCTCTTTTGCATACACCTTGATTTCCATGTGAATTTCTGAAGAACTTTTGTGGTCATAAAAAGTAATGATGTGACAACATTGCACATTTAAGTTTTCATAAGTCAAACACAGTTCAGAGCATTGCTGGACATCATCACACAACCCTTCCCTAGCCAGTCATCCAAACTTCACACAACCCAAGCTCTCACCCTCTCCTGGGCTGTTAACTACACCTGATACTTATGAGGATTCATTTGCACTGGAGATGAAGTTAAGGCCAGAAATAAAAGCAGAGACTTCCATCTGCCATAAAATACTGCAATACTTTCAGTGAAGATCTGCTGATTAACACCCACTGAAGATCTACCCCCAAACACTTCAGAAGACTGGCAGTGATGGAAATGTGCTCATCAGTGAGCACCAAAACAGTGGTACTGCTATTTATCCAGAGAGAAAGACAAATTAGCCTAATGAGAACCATTAATCCTAAAGGATTGCACATGAATACTAAGAAGTGTTTGGGTAAAAGAGACAATTCTTTTACGGATGCAGAACCAGAGCAATCTGATAATAGCAGTCCTATCAAAAAATAAGCACTGTGTTGAATTAGTGCTCCTTCAGCAGGAGGCAACCTGTAGGTGGCAACTTCAGAGTTCCTAACCTATGACTGAGCAGTTTTGTTACCCAGAGAACAAACAGAATTTGCCACATGTACCTTCAAATGTGCACAGTTTTACATGTGTGGTGTACACAGATGTATCTCTCACTGCTGGAGAGAGACAGTTTTATATTGTTCATACCATGTAACAGGACCACATCTAAAAGGAACTATTAATTTATTTTTCTGACACAAAATCCTCATTGTGTACAGCCACATCTATTATGTGATCTCTTTTCTTTGCATAAATAAATGGTACTGCTCAGAAATCTTCCTCCGAGGAAGAGGAAAAAACAAAACAACAACAAAAAGTCATCTCTTTGTAGGGCAAAAACCCCACAAATTAAATTAGTCTTATCTTACCCCTGGAAAACCTGAAGATGTTCTGGAAAGCTTATTTTAAATATTTTGTATACCACTAGCTGGAAAAGTAAGAATAATCCCATCAGCAAATTCAAAGAAAATCTGTTCAAACAACAAACAGCCTTTCTGAAAAGAAGAGAAAAAATCCCAAACCTGCTATTCGCTAATGCTTTGTATTAGAACCAGTAAAATAATTTGTAACAGTTAAAAATACAAAGGAAGCAAAGTTAATTTGCTCTCCTTATGATAGTGGCTCTTCAAATACTCAGTTGGATAATTCAAAACTTTCACATTTGCTTACAAATAAGCTTTTTTAATAGCACTATTGTATTGAATCTGCATATAATTTTTGAAGCAATTTAATTTTATATTAGCACAACCCATTGCATAGGCAACATTGATTAGGTTTCCACTACTTTTTGTTCTCAAGGTTCTGCAAAAGTTCTTTGATGTCCTGAAGTTATCTTTGATATTTATCAGTTCTCCCTCTTTAAGGCTGGTCAATTCTGCTTTAGCATTGGTGCAATATCTAAAAGTATGATAAGAACTGTGAAGTTGCAGAAAGTTTTTACAATTTTTAGTTTGGATCTGGTGCAAATTAATGACCTACCAGAAAGCAACACTCTGAACCAGATTCCTCCTCAAGAAGCACCAACCTCACTGGGACGGCAGGTGTTGATTTCTCTTCTTTTTTTCTCTCTGACTGTATTGTTGGTATACAAGGGCTGAGCCCTGAGGAGAAAAACCTCTCTCCTGGTGATGTTCACACCAAGCAAGACACTGAACTCAGGCCTCCTGCTGCTGCCCACACACAGGTTGTGATGTCCAAGTGAATGGTTACAGCCACCTGCCCTGTTAGGCGCCAGCGCTCCCGTGCCCACCTCAGGGATGTCAGGTGAGCTCTGGACATGCTCACTGCCGCCTCTCCTTGCACTGCTGCTGGTGTTTGGGCACCTATTTATAGCAGTAACATAAAGAGAAGGTAAATGCCAGAGCTGAGAGGCTGAGGTGACTACACTAATTAGTCAGAGCTGCTCGAGCGTCTAGACACCATTTGGCAGTGCAGTCACGTAAGGGAAGTGCTGCATCAATATTCAAAACAGAAAAGAGGTATAAATCCCACACTGAAAAAAGCCAGACTAAGTCAATGAATGTGTGTCATGGTGATAAATGGCACCATTACAGAAAAAAACAACAAGTCAAAATACTTGTTCTTCTGTCGTGGGGGTCAACTGCAGTGTCCTGCTCTGGCTACAAGTCACTCCCCTATAGCTGGAGTGGTGCTGCTCCTCCTGGGATGCAAGAGCTGGTTACAAGGGTTGGTACGTGGCCAAACTAATGGCTTCATTGTTGGAGGAGCATTTCATTTTCTCTTTCTTTCATAAACAGTGAGAAAATGAGGCAAAGGCCACATAAGCAACTCTATCAAGCAGGGGGATGAAAAAAGCCTCAGAAGAATTCCATAACGAGAGATTACTCTCTCTGCACATAGTAAAGTAGTTTTGACCCATCTTTTTTTCATTAAAGAACACCAGAGCTGTGCAATATTAATAAATCTTACACCTCCTTAGCTATCTAAACACACTGTTGAGTACCTGTGAGCAACTACAAATTTTAACATTTTTATTTAAGAGGTCACTTTCCCATGTATTTATTAAACAGCAACCCCACTAAATTTTTCCAGTGCAAAGGCTGGTTTGTGTTTGGCTGCTACCCTCCTTCTCAAACAATGACAGAGCCCAGGCCCTGAGTCACTGATGCTCCTGTCCTGCCCAGCCATGGGCCCCATGGAGCCAGCTCTGCCCACGGGCTGATGTCCCATCCTGTCCCCAGGGAGATGTCCCACTCCCAAGCTGGGCTGATGGGATGAACCCAGCCTAAAAGGTTCTGTCCTGCTTGTCCCTGGAGCCCCCAGGAAGTCCCCATCCCATGCTGAATCCTGACATCCAGCTCAGCCTTTGTACCTTCTGGGGAGTGGGAAGGTTAAAAAAGTAAATTTCTCCTGGCAAACCATTTGCCTCCCAAGACCTGAGTACTGAAGGCAGTTTCTCTCACATGAGCTGATCCAAATCTTTTCCAACACTGGCAGAAACCATTACAGGATTTTAGATCCCAAATACCAGCTACTAACTGAAATAAGCTGATTTTTATCTGGTTTTGCTGCTGTTTTGTTATTTTAAATGTCTGGAAGCCTAAACCCAAGCAAATATTTGATTCTGGGTTCAGCTTGCCTCTCTAAACTGTGTTGTACATCTGGAAGCAAAACATGGACAATGCCCAATTACAGAGAGGCAGCCTGTTTGGACTGTGGGATAACCAGACTCAGGAACAAACACCAGGGACCACCCAAGACTCACTGAGATGCCTTCCAGCAGCAGCAGGGCTCGCTCAGAGCATCAGGCACAGGCACAAAGCCACCAGGGCTGGTCCCCCCAGAGGAGCACCCACACTCCTCCCAGCTCTCTGCCTCTACCATGTCCCCTCCACATTTGCCAGCATTTATGTCACTGCTCAGGTTTTTTGTTTACCAGGGGCCTCCTGGACATTCAACACCCCAGAAAATGGAGATCCAACTCTTTGAAATTCAGTCATGTAAAATGAAAAGCATTTCCACCTATGCATATCTGTATTTTAAAATTAAAAGTACAAACATTGTATTCTTTCTATTCTTCTATTAGATAATCAATACCCTACATTCATGTTCTTTTACTACACTTTGTGGAAAGCAAAATAAAATAAGTTCTATACCATTTTCTGTTAATATTGTCCTTTCCCTTTGCTCCTATCATCTGGTGGAGACCAGTTAGATCTTTTTACACAGTATCTGCTACAGAAAATCAAAAGAACTTAACAAAACACTAATGCCATAGTTTATTAATGTTAATTAAATCCTCTAAGTAACTCAAGATCATGCATGAGAGTAATTTTAATTTAATATATTAGGTCTCCTTTGGGTTTAAGGGAAACTACTAAGCTCAAATGTGATTCTAAACAAGGATGATTTATTTGAAATTGGGTTATATAAATATTTATATACTACTGACCTTTTGTGTAATAAAACCGATTTTGAAAAATATGGTGAAAATCTTGACCTCAAGGTAATGCAATAAGGAATTAGAACAGTGATTCTCAGATGCTGTGACACAAAACAGAATTTTCTCTTTCTGTTTGCAAAAAAAAAAAAAAATTACCTCACATCATTTTTTAGAGGCCTGTTGGAGAGAACATCTGGAAAACATTCCACAGGAAATCAAACCTATATTAAATATGTTTTACAGGGCTCTGTTTCCTTGCATCGACCTTAAGCATTCATAATGTGTTTCTGTCTTCCCAGCTGCAAAGAAAACACTTCTGTCAGAGCCCTCTACAAAATGACAGGCTGAATTGTCAGCCAGTGATTTTATCAGGGGATGCTGCTAAGATTTCTATTTAGTCTACCTGTGTCTGTACCAAAGCTCTCCAATAACATGAACAAACCCACCAGCTGCTTTCCAGCTATCATGAATTTGTATGTTGTTTGTTTAATTTCCTTTATGCTGTTTAATTTGAAGCTTCAAAATAAAAATGACTGGCGTTTTTAAAGATGCCCAAGCCTCAGTGTCTCCTGACAGGATGTTACTCAGGAAAGAACTGCTTTATGGGGAGAGCTGTTCTCACTTCATTAGCTGGGCGAGCAGAATAGTCTGAATTACAGGCTGCTAACCTAAGAAAATCACTGTCACTCTCAAGAAGCAAGCCAAGGAAAAGCAGTGCCACTGCAAGTCCTTGAGCGTGGCATGGACGCCTCAGTGTTTATGAATAACTATATTGTGAGTGCACACTGAAAGGATGTGCTCCCAAGTACCTGAGAAAGACATCCATGGCAATAATGTTCCCTGCAACCACTTGAATAAACCATAATAGACTGTTACTAGCTCAAGCATGAAACTGATGGGAGTTTGGAGACGGAAAATAATCTA
Organism: Ammospiza nelsoni; assembly: GCF_027579445.1. Classification (NCBI taxonomy): domain Eukaryota; kingdom Metazoa; phylum Chordata; class Aves; order Passeriformes; family Passerellidae; genus Ammospiza; species Ammospiza nelsoni. The sequence goes on along the minus strand of NC_080640.1, from coordinate 7,283,634 downwards.
AAAAGTACAATACAAGTTCTCTCTTCACCAGAAAAGTTTCTGTTGGTAGATGTAGTGGAACATCAGGTTTCCTGGGGTTATGCAGGGATGCTCTTTGCCTCTGAAAATCTCTCAGTGGTGTGTGTGGTGACATTCCTGAAGGAAACAACTCTGTGTCCCTCTGTCAGAGGGGTGCATCAGGGAAAGAAAGAGTGCCCAGAGTGTCCCTGCACTCAGCTGAGCAGGGACTGTGGGCAGCCAGCATGGCTGAAACCCATCCTGGAGCTACTCTAAATACTGCTCTGCTCTTGGAGTAAGACAACAAATATGAAATCAGAAATACAGAAGATAAAAGCAGAGTAGAGTCTTTTTTATGTGCATCCATTTTTTCATGCACAAAACAGCCCCACCAAACAGCAAGTCAAGAAGTTCTGGCAGCAGCAAGCCAAGAGAGCATTGATCTTATTCAACATGTTTTACTTGCTTTTAGAAGTAATATGGGTATATAATGATAGTACAGGAACACTGATTTGTAGTGTAAAATTGCAAAACAAACCATTTTTACCAGTACTGGATTAAGAACTTTTTTTTTTGACTCCACTCAAAAAAACATGAACACACAAGGCAGATAAAAAAAGTGAGGCCAGGAGTTGACAGCCTGTGATACACCCAGACATTTGCAGAGGTTGTTCTGAAACAAACTGTTCATTCTGAAAAATGTTTTGCAATGCTGCATGATGGCCAGTTACTGAGATGCACTTCCAGCCTTTCATAATGACTAATTGGCAAAGGGAGCATCATAACTGAAAGGACAACCACTGTGACTTATGCTTGAACTGGAACAAAATAAATTGAACTAAATATTCAAATAATAATATTCAAATAAAGCTTGAATTTCACAGATTCTTAGTAGTATGTGCTTTACAATAAAAAAGCCTCCTTTAATGGTTTACAGAATGTGCATGAAAAAAAAATTAATGTAACACAAACATCTTTTGATGTAAGGTCATATCTCAATAACCTTAGACAAGGGTCACAGTCAGCTCACTCAGAAAATCTATCATCAACAGTAAACACACACCAGAAACACACCCCTTCTGTGTCACTTGTTTTAAAGCCAGCAGATCATTAAAGCAGAGGAAACAACCACAGGAAACAACCAGCACCTCTGCTGAGAAGTCTTTGCAGGCACTGCCACATTTACATCTCGCTTCCACTTAGAGGAGTTACTCCACTAACACTGTAGTGATTATTAACATAATTAAAGCAATGTAATTTCTATTCAGTAAACATGAGAATGCTCAAATTTGAAGATATGCATGTGGCTGTCACTTGCTCTGTTGAGAAACAAAGTTTTATTTTTAGCTCCAGTGCTTACATTTTCTTGCAGCTATTTTAACAGATGAACTGCCACCAGAAATATTCTCTCACTGGGCCCTGATGTAGAATGATATAAATAACCTTTACAAAGTCCAGCATAACGGAATGGTAAAATCAGTTGACATTCTCCTAATTAGCACTGCCTGAAGATTTACCTACACAGAACAGGAAGAGCCAAAATCACCCCTGGAATAAATCCACTGAAGTCACTGATGTCAGAGGAAGTACACTGGGAATGGACTTGATAGAATAGATCTGTTATTTACATTAAACACAGAGCAGCTTCTTGCCTGTAGCATATACATGGCTTGAGGTAAATGAAAAAAGCATTTTGATTTATTAAAGAAAATGCTATTGTATGATATATACACCCTTTCTTGCCTCAGAAACAGCAAGTTAGCCAAATGTGTCTGGGTGTACATGACACATCTTCTCTACACTTTCTACATCTAATAGATCAGGGGGTAGAAACTACTCATCAAACCAGTGGATGCTAAACTCCTTTCTACAGAAGTCTCTCAACTAACAATACAAAAAGTCAGCAGTAGCAGTACTCCTGGTGGAACCCCATCCAGCAAAGCAATTAAGTGCTTGCATAACTGTAAGGACATGAGTAGCTTCAAATTTAGATCTCTATTAAAATTTAATGCCAAATTTAACTGTCTTGGATTTCAGTATTTTTGACTAAACACATGTGAAACTGCTTAATTAGCATAAGTAGTTTAATCTCTCCCCCCTGCCCCGATAAATGAACAAAACAAAATGGCCCTGCTGTAACCCCCACCCTGGCTCATGTTCCTAAGTCTGTAGTCTTCTTATTTCTTAAATTATACAGGAAGCTTTTCTTTTCCACTTAAATTAATAAAATAAGGGTTTTCACACAAAATGAACACTCAGGGAAATGCTCCTTATTGTTCTCCACAGCTACCTGAGGAGGCTGTAGCAAGGTCTTGTTCCAAGTAACAAGTGACAGGGTGAGATGAAATGGCCTCACGTTGTGCCAGAGAAGGTTTAGATTGGGTATTAGGAAAATCTTATTCGTAGAATGAGTTTTCAAGCCTTGGAACAGCTGCCCAGGGAAGTGGTGGAGCCACCACCCCTTGGAAATGGTTAATAGACCTGTAGATGTGGCACTTGGGGACATGGTTTATGGTGGGCTTGGCAGTGTTGGGTTTATGGCTGGACTTGATGCTCTTAATGGTTTTCTCCAACCTAAACTATTCTCTGAAGGATTTAGATACAAGTGCCCCAAGTTTTTGGAGCTGAAATGGTCACAAGTACCTCACTCAGCTCACTGAGTCATTTTCCTAGAAAGAGACTGACATGGAAGCAGGGTATCTAAATAGAGCAAATAAAACCTGAATCACTGACATCCAAGTTTATTTTGTGATTGTTGCATGCTCAGACACACACTCTTTATTCCACTCCTTCAGCCCTGCAGAGAGGTAATATGGAATATTCAGTGCTACAGGTTATTTTTAACCTGATCAGCAGAGGATCTACCTGACTGCAGGGAGGCTGCCTGGAGAGTTTGAGCTTGCCTGACAAGGGACCTCAGCATAAAATCCTGTCTAGTTACTGCTTCTTGGAGCATGAACTCTCTTCACTGCTACAGCACGAAGCCAAGCAAAGTTGGGTGCACGACTGAAGCTGAGCCATTTTTCTAATTACTGCATCCTCGTGTCTCTCCTGCTTTTGGAGGAATGTCAATCACCCAGCCAGCTTTTAATCTGCAAGCCCCTCCTAGGCTGACCAGAGAGAGAATAAATGAGGGCCAGCCAAGCAGATCTGGGCACTGCAGAATGAGATCCATGCACACTTCAGAAGGGACAAAGCAGTCTTGTTTTGCAGGATGTTTGGATTTTTCTGATTCCAAAGGGATTTATGGATACCTTATAAGGAGGAACTGCTTGATTCATTTTGAGTTTTATTCAGATGGAAGAAATTTGAAGTTACCTTTGTTTCTGAGGGGGAAGGGACAGCAATATTATGTCTATTTGCTCTGCTAACAGAAGACATCAAAGTAATGAATCATGTAAAGAAAGGGAAGAAAATAATACAATACTGCAGTATTTTCTATCTTTACTTTGCCTTTCTTGAAAGGTTTTTGCTTATTTTGCAGACTGCATTAATATTTTTTTCCAGGCTAGCAGTTCCACACACACATATTCCACAACACCATCAAGTTTCCCCTGCAGAATACTCCAGCTTCTTTCCCACCTCCCCTCAGACCCCATTTTCTTGAATTTTCTGAACTGTCACCATGCCTCATTATTAGTTTATTAAAATTAATGAACACCTGTTTTGTCTTTTATTTTCCACTTAAATAACTAAACCTCCAGCAACACAGACATATATGCATACATTTACATGCCTGTATATACATATATGTATAAAAATCACTCTCCAAATTCAGGCTATGTGAGGTGAGCTTGTGGGCATGGGCCAAAAAGCAGATTTACAATATTTTCTGCACCACTTGGTATTCTAGAGACACAGGAACTCTCCTGAGTGCAGGTGCAGAGAGTTCAGGCTCACCCTACTGCACTGCAAGCATCCTACACCTTCTGCAGGGTGAATCAGGTTTTGCACCCAGTCCCTGACTCAGTCTCCAAACACACAATGCAGGCACACCCTGCACTTCTCTAGAAATCAAGAGTGTCCTTTTCTTCATGTCCTTAACAGCATTACACAAACTACACTGTGGCCCTGGTTCTGCATAACCACAGCAAACTGATCATCTCAAGGAGCCGCCAGAGTGCCCCAAGTGCCAAATCGATATAAATGCCCCACAGGGACTCATACCCAGCTCTGTTATCCCAAAGTGAGCAATGCTACTGTGTCCTTCATAAAAACACCCACCAAGTGCCCTTTTAACGTGCAAAACCAGAGCCAGGCTGAGAGTGAGCGCTCAGGCTTTTATCTGACTAGCTGAATTGTCACCAAGATCAGCTCCAAGGCTCAGAAAGGGAGGCAGCACCTCTGTTTTCCCTCTCATTTGCTGAATTACAGATGATCACTGGACCGTGGCAGGATACTGAGGGAGGAAAAGCATAACATGCAGAGAAGCAGGTGAGGAGAGGAGGCACCCTAAGTGGCTGTAATGGAATTCAAACGTGTCACAGAGGCGCTGAAAGTCAGATAATTGCAGCAAGATCTGGGAAGAGGAGATGAAAGGAGACTAAGCAAGGGGACGAGGTAGGAGGGGCAAAAGCAATGGGAAAAAAGTGAGAAAAATGAAGGAGAAGTATAAGAAATAGAAAATGTGAAGAAAAGGGCAAATTTCTTTTTTACCTCTTCCATCTCCTCCTGCACATCCATCCAGTGCACTGCTCCCTGTTAATCCTGGAACTGAGGACTGTTCCCTCCTGGAGCAATTCTGAAGCAGGACAAAAAGGGTTGCCTGCACATCTATAACATCTCACCACACACCTGACTGTAGTGCAGAAGCACAAGGGTGCAGACAGGGTTTGCACTCAGCAAATTTTCACATGCCTCACAGAAAAGGAGCACAGACACAGTGACTCCCTCTCCACAGTAAATTACCATTAAAAGTGTTCAATAGAGTATCACAAAGGAAAATTATTTCCTTGGCAAGTTTCTGATGTTTTTAGGAAGCGCAGCAAGCAGATGAGCTTCTGTTCTAACATTTCCAGTGGATGAATTCTTCTCTGCACTGACAACAATGTTTGCATATCCCCACAGAATGCTCTGATACCTGCAGATCAGACATCCTGCATGCAGAGCTGAATGGGTGGCTGCAACAAAATTAAGATTGGATAGGACAGGTAACCAAAAACTGGTCAACAAGTAAGAACACATCAATGAAAGCACATTTATAAAGATTTGACTCTCTGAACACACAGTGCTGGAAACATTTCTCACTGTATTTTCAAGGAGATGACCCAGGTACTAGAACCTAATTGAATATTTCATTATTATCCTTCCCCTACCCCACATGAAGAAGTTATTTAAACATGTTAAGCATATTTTTCTATTTTTTTTCAGTGTCAAACAGCTGCAGAGAGCAATATGTACCTTTTTCAGAATTAAGGCAAAAAAATTAAGAAGATACTGTCTTCTGAAATTAGTTAAGAACTACTTTAGGGCTATTTGAGCTTCAAAATGGACCTCAATGATCTGACCAGTCATTTGGAGTATAATTATTGTGAAGGACAAGAAACATGCTCCCAACAGTTTCTTTTATTAGCAAAAAGATGCTGCCCTTCTTTTCTGATCTTTGCAGCACATGAATGGATTGACAGCATTATTTCAATAAGTAATGTGTCTGTATCATTATCATTCTGGTCAGTGTCTTCGAAACATATCCAAGAAAAAATCCCAAGTATGCAAATTCAAGACACAGGTTATTAAAAAGACCAAACTAATGACTCACGCTTTCATTACTCAAGCAAAATGGTATTTGCAGTACTGTCAAATGTGATAGTGGCAAATATGAAGCACCCTGCCCTGCATTTACAGCAGGATGATATTCTTAAAATATGCCAGTCAGCTTTCTGAAGAGTAATTGTTAGCTGAAGTGATCAGATCACAAGGTTCTTTAGAGGTTTTTGCTATTCCAGGACATCACTGGTGAAAGTTTTTGATAGTACACTGACTTTTCTTAGAAGATTTGTTTATGCTCACAACAGAAAAGAACTCTAATGGCTTCTTCTTTGGTTTCTTTTTTTGCTTTTCTCCTCACTGAGCATTGACAGACATGCCTGAGAGACTACAATTGTTTCAAAGCTGGATAAGGACGGGGTACAAGAAGAGGCAGCAAACAAATGACAATGAAAGTGAACCATTCAGCATTCTGATGAAGTTGAAAATTAGGACTGTTTACATAAGTCAGAACTTATTTGCATTTCCTGACATTTCAGGTCTCTTTATCCCTCGATTGAGAATTTCTTATATAACAGATTAATGAATTGAATAAAGAAATAATAAAAAAGCAAAGCATCCTACCACGTTAGTGGTGCCTGTGGTTTGGCCAGATTGTTTCCCTGCTCTTAACTCTGCTTCAAGAACAGATTTGGTGATATGTACACCAGCATAAAGCTTTTAAACAGTGTTCAAAACTGAATGTTTGAATACTTTACACAGTCCCAGCTGATGTTTTATACAGAGTACAGGCAGATTCAAATCTTGCATTTCTGAGTAAGCAGCATTCATAAACCATTTTATGAACATATTTTCAGAAAACCTTTAGAACCTGCACCCCTTGTTCATAATACCCCTAGTATTACGAAAAGGCTTTAATAGGTGTAATAGGCATGCAAATAATAGTTTCTAAATTACCTGGTTTCACAGTAGGCAGACCATATATTCAAATTATTCTGCCATTTAGATACTCTCTCTGATTTCAAAATGAAATAGAAGTTATCAGAGTCAGAATTACACACCTACTGACTACTGCTTTTAGTTATTCTAAACATATCTGGAATTACTATAAGGACTGATATTCATCAGTGCCAGAAATTACAACAGCAAGGACATCTCCCATTTCTTTCCTGCCCTGCCCAAGTCCCTGTTTTCCTGCAGGACAAGGGGAACAAATCTCACCAATTTCCTCTAAGTGCACAAGTCACAGAGACAAAATGTCTTTCATTGCCTGATAGGCTGGGACAGCTTTGGTGCCAATTCCTCCTCTCCATGACAGCAGGGAGGGAAGGTATCAAACCACCAGCAGTTTAGAGAGCCCAGGAGGCTGTAACACAACGTGAGGGGACTCTCAGACAGGCACCAAGCTGGATTTACCTCCACAGGACTTAAATGAGTCTGCCCACACTGAGCCTGCCCTACATCCTGCAGGGATTTGCCCACCCATTCCCTTTACCAGTGCTGCTCCTCACCCTCACAGCCAGGTCTCACTGAGCCTTGGAAGAGCCAAAACTTTTTAATTTTGATGCTCTAAAGCAAAGGAAGCCACTATTCATTTACAAATAAATCCATTTTCATATCAGTGCTGGCTGCAACTTCAGGCAGAGATTTTACCAAGCTTTCCCCAGCAATGTTGCAATGGAGAAAGAGCAATACCAGACTCATGAAGTTAAATTAAACAAAATGCCATAAAAAACTTAACTGCTGAGACAACATTAGATCAAAGCTGACCAAAGAAAAACACAGTCATGAGAGAAGTAATGGCATTAATTTAACAAGTTAATTCCAGAATACTATAACCCAAATAACAGGGAGAAGTCTCTCTATAAAATCATCTCTCCAATTTCACTGGCAGTTTGGCAGAAAACACAGTAAATTCTACTAATTAATAGGACCTGTGTATAGGGAAGGCAACACATAGAAGCAAAAATACTAATGGAGCAACATGGAAATAAAGAATTGATTGTTCCAAGGCTACACATACTCAGCTTTCATAACCTGCATCAGCAATCAAGGTGCTGAATGCAAGTCAGACTGCTCTGATTTACATCTGCTCCTGTTGTGGCCAGCAGGAAATGTGTCTCCAGATTCCCCCAAAGCCATGGAGGACAGGACACTGCTCACCTCTGAACAACACTCAGGCACTGAAGTGCTACCGCAAAAAGCTTCAAACCAGCAGTGGAAATCTCATAAACAAACTTCAAAGTAAATATTTTACCAAGCATAAGTAAGCACTTATTAAGATTTAGATCTTATCTTCAGTGTCCTTGACATTTTACAATAGTGTTTATCTCCCTTGTTTCCTAATTCACAGAAGTGGATAATCTACAAGAAATTTACACATTAGAAACGAGCAGGATTCTCGGGCACGACTTCATAAATACAACATTAGCACAACAATGCTCTAATATAAACATACACAATGCTAAGCAGGAGCAAAGCATTTCCTGAGAGCAGAGGAGGCCCATTTGCCACTGAGTAAGCTCTGTGTGAGAACCTGCAGGGACCCCAGGAGGGGAAAGGACCCAGCCTGTCCCGTGGAGCAGGGCTCTGCACTGCCAGAACACCCAGGGAAAGAGGCTGGGAATCAGGTCAGTGAATCAATGACCCCCCAGTTGTATTAGCCCAGCACTCTGCTCAGGGCAGGGGAGATGAGACAATTTCAAAGCTAAACAGCTCTATGAAGACAGTGGGATTCTGTCTAAAATGTGGACTCCTTTTTTCCAATGAATTAAAAACACATGAGTACTCTGTGCATTGTGACTATTTATAAAGTCCAACATGAAGCTTGTATTCCCAATTATTAGTACTCACATGGGCAATGAAAATAAATCCCATTGTAATAAAAATTCTATTTTTACCTGGTCACTAATGGGACATAAAAATTATACTGAGACATTATTTCATAGAGACACACAATGTTTCCAACAAAAACCTGTAAAAATTAAACTGGGGGTTTAAAGACTCCTCCATAATGCGAGAGAGTAGCTGTGACCACTTTTGGAGAAGGCACACACTGTAAGCAAATGAGGGCTTTTGTTACTCTGTTAAGGATGTCAGAGGCATTTGCTTTTTTCCCCTGACTCATCCCTTTCCTTCGTGGGCACTCCGACCCTTAGCCCTGGCAAATCCATCAGCACCACCAAGTTTTCCCTGGTACCTCATTAATCACTCCCCTGCCGCGCGCCACCTTACCTGCAGATGTAATTCTTCTTGCAGGACTCTTGCAAATTCAGGCAGTTTGGCTTCTCCCTGTCCTCATAGGAGCACACGGGAACGATGGTCTGGCGCCTCCTCTCCGTGCAGGCCACGTCTCGGCAGGAGCAGAAGAGCATCCCGTAGCTGTGCTTCGGGGGCACCTTGTCGAAGAACAGCCGCAGCGCCTTGTGGCATTTCCTCTTGTTGCAGATCTCGTTGGACGTGCTGCTGGTGCAGGGGGTGATGTAAGCAGATCTGAACCTCTTGCAGGTGTCATTTAGGTTGCAAGCTTTGGCTGCATCCAAGCAATTGTTCCCCTTTGAGAGCACTGGCTCCACTGGAAAAAGCAACACAACAGCAGTGAGAAAGGCGTCGCGTTTGCACTTCGCGCTTTGCGGTTATTTCACTGTTAACGAGACCCTCAATACAATTACTTCTTGCATACAAAGCTTTCAGTACCAGGAACGGGGACCAGTCCTTCTGGTTCTTGGGGTAATGGTTGAACAAGTGAACAAGAGCATGGGCATGTTGTGAGGGCAGAATAAATGACACTGGGCAAGCTGTACTTCATCCTCTTCACAGCAGACATGCAGGGTGAGTATTGGGTTAAGACCTGGTCTCACTAAACAGCTCTCTTTCTCTAAAAGCACACATCTGGCATATGAACACAGTGAGAACATGGCCTTCTAACTCTGGTTTTGTAAAGCTTTGATATTTCCCAGTTCTTTCCCTTGAACAAGTTCAGTGACATGCCGTGCCTGCCTCAGGTGACATCATCTAAAATTAATCCGTGTATAGGCACAAAGTAAAGAAGACATGCCCTGTGCTACATGAGGTCTGAGGACAGCCCACCCAAATAGGAAGAAAATCAGGTGCAGCCTCATGTCTGGGAGCTCTCTAAGGCCACCCACAAGTTCCATACTTAGGTAAAGTATGGTTATAAGATCTATAAATGCCACCTGAAAACCCTGGAAAATTTATGAACTTTACAAGGTTTGAAGAAGCCAACATAAAATTAAAAGTGACTGTGAAAGAAACATTTTAAAACAAGGATGTCCCTTTCTCACACATATACACACTACAAGAAATTATAGTAAAAATTAAACTCAGATATAAATTAAGGCTATAATTACACATTTAATTTCTCAATACATTACCCAGATATTAAAACCTAATAGATGGTTTGCTTGAAAACTAAGGCAACTGGCATCAGATTGCAAAATTCAATTAAGAATAATTGTAATGTGCTTTGGATGTTAGGAATGCCAACATCAGAGATCCAAGAAAATACATTAATTTCCCACTGCTACAGAATTTGCAAGCTGAACAAAACATTTTGCAAATATCTGAAATCTGCTGTAACCTCTTGGGGGGACTGGCCAAAGATAAAACATTTTAAATGATCTAAAGCTCTAAATTGGTCTTACAGAAAGCTTTATTTCCCTAGATCTTTCACCTTTACTCAGAAACTCAGTCCAGGGTCCTCCTACAACTCACTGCCACTCATCTTTTTCTCTTTTTCCCCAGCAGTAAAGTATGGAGCAGCGTGGCTGAGATGCTGCACTGAGGTGCTGCATTTGTTGGAACACACTGTGCCCAAGATGGGCCTTGGCTCCTTGCACACACTTCCCATTATTCAAACAGATCACCTGCAAGTGTCCCATGCATCTTACCTACCCCAAAATAACACAGAGCTAAGGAGCATTAGATTTGTGTTTCACTCTAGCAGCGTGCTGTTACTGTGTTCAGTGTGTTTGTACATTTAAATTTTGTAATTTAACAACCACACTCCAAGTCCTTCCCAGTCTCAGCTGCTTGCACAACAAAATGGCAACTTTTGCATCTTATCTTCATAAATTACAAAACTGTAAATATGCAGCATTTGACTATAAATTAAGAGCCCAGCATTTCTTTTAATAGCAGCCTATAACAGATTATGCAACACCAGATGCAGAAGAGACACCCAAAACACAACCCTGTCATAAAATTATAACATTTTTATATAAAATGTTGTACTACATTAGCATACAACTATAATATTAACTATGAACTCTCAAAGTTTTTTTTATACAGTATATAGAATTATATGTTTAGTACAAATATAATTACTATGTAATCTGCAGGGCATATAATTATGCAATATATGAATAGTATATGCTAATTACTATGTGATTGCAGAGTAATTACATGGTTATTTGTGCCTGGGAGTCAACTGCTGAATTCCACCATTTAAAACAAAATTCTGTGGAACAGCTCCGAATGGGGTACTGCAATATGAACAGACTTCAGCTTACAGTATCCATATATGCTGCTACAGAATTAAAAAGCACTGTGAATACAAGCATCTCAAAAATCAGAAGGGACAGGTTAATCAATCTTTTTTAAAAAGGCAGAACGTAAGCCAAGTCACTGACAGTGCAAACAGCAGTGAGAGTTATCTTGGGTGAAAGTTGAATTAGGTGCAAAGTCTTCACAAACTACAGTTATGCATATTCATACCTGTCATTCAATTTACATCTGCCCAACACTCGCATTTCTCTACACATCAACTCTGAATACAGACTGGTTTGGGGGGTTTTGTTTTTTAAACCAGCCCTGGCTGTATTGTGCCCCTTGCCTTTTCTATTTTGATATATATGTCTCTAACTATTGTTTCTGGCATACTTGTAACATTATACAAATTATTTTTATCTTTTAAAAGCAAGAATAAATGTAGAAGAGGTGCATCAACTGCATCTGAATTAAACCAGATTGTCTAAACCAACTCTTCTCATTAATACCAACTTCTCTTAAGCTTTTAAATCACATTTGAATGAAGAATTGACAGTCTACAACATATTTAATGCTTTATTTCTATTGCAAAAAAGCAGAATTATTCCCAAGTCCTGGGGTAACTACAAACAGTTAACAACACTGGGAGTGTTCCTGAGGATTACTTATGCAGCAGTAATTTATAAGGTCAAAATTTCACCCAGCTTCTGTTCTGCACAGCTTAAATTATTAAGACAGGCAGGAGTTTGGCTCTTACCAGGTACTGACTACTTTAAAAGCAAATGGATCTTATCCAGAGCTACTTTTCATGCCAGAATCCTTCGAGAAAGGTTTGTGTAAGGAGATATTTTTCGGTTCTGCCCTCTCTTGGGGCATTAGGATATGGATTGGGGGCAGTCAGCGCAGGAGCCTGAGACCAGTCAAGATTTCTCTGCACCACCATTTCCCAGCCCAGAGCTTCCTCTCTCCCAAACCCACTTTGCCTGGGCCCATTCTGGAAACCTCTGCCAAACCACAGAGCCCTCCACTCGTTCCAAACCAGCAGAGAACCTGTGGGCAGTCACTTCACAGGGGGATGAGTGGTGCCTGCTGGCTGTGAGCGAGGCGCTGGGTCCTGTCTGCAGCACGGGGCCAGGAGAGCTGAGCTGGAGGCACCAGGATGCTGCTGCTGCCTCCCAGCAGGAGCCTCCATCAGCACTGTGGATGCTGCCCTGATGGGGGCAGGCAGAGGGATGGCAGAGCCCAGCAGAGCCAGGAGCTGAGCCTTGGTGGGACAGCAGCAGCGCTGGGATGCCCAAACCCCCGTCCCAGCAGGCAGCTCACACAAACTGGGGCAGGACCAGCGGGCACTGACACTGACCTGCCTTCAGCTGCACCCCCAGCCCTCCTACTGCACATGGAGCACATGTGGCACCTTTTCTGACCAATTCTACTGGTGAAAAAGCAGGCCTTGGACTGCAGTGCAACCAGATTGATGTTTGCCACCTCCTGCATCATTCCATCCTGGCCCAACACTGCAAGAGCTGCAGCAGTCCCGGACTCCATCTCCCACAGACCACAGAAAAAAAGAGAGCCAAAAAGCCTCGTCTTTCATCCAGAGGTGCTCCTCAAGTCTTAACAGGGCTTCCTCTACCCTGTTTGATCTTCCTCATGCTTCACCCTCTTTCACAGCCTCTTCATCTTTTATTTTCCTTGCACCTCCATTTCTATTTCATTTCTACCTCCTGTCTCGCAGACATCTTTTTATGAAAAATCCTTTCCTTTGGATTTTTTCCTCCTGAGAAGCTGAGAGGCCTCAGGAACAAAATGTAAACAATGATTATCTGCTGCTGTGGAATGCAACAGGCGGATCTTTGATTGGCCCATCTTGGATGTTTATAATTAATGGTCAATCACAGCCCAGCAGGCTTGGACAGAGTCTGAGACAGCTGCCTTTGTTATAATTCTTTCCTTTTCTATTCTATTCTTAGCTAGCCTTCTGATGAAACTTTTTCTTCTATTCTTTTAGTATAGTTTTAATGTAATATATATAATAAAATAATAAATCAAGCCTTCTGAAACATGGAGTCAGATCCTTGTTTCTTCCCTCAACATAAGACCCCTGTGAACACCATCACACTCCTGTGTCTCCTCAACTCCTGCTAGCCAACCCCATGGTACTCAAAAAAGGATTCTCAATGGGTACTGGGAGATTCTTACTTCTGCTCCCACCAGACAGAAGGAGCACAAGGAATATTAGTTGTTCTGTAAGACTCTTATTAAGCAGCAAAATGGACATTTAGCTTTCAAATTTCTTACAGCATATAAAAAACAATTTACTGAGGTTGTCATTAAAATTACCATTACTTTTTGGAAGTAATTAGCATTAGTAGGTTTTCTAGTGGATATAGTGAAGGGAATTCTGTAAAGAGAGCAATAAATGCTAATGTGATGGAAGGCAAAATTGCAAAGTGATAGAGGTGACCACATGGGTATGGGCCTACGCCAACACAGGTGCAGAATATGGCATACAGGAACCAAAACCTGACCAAAATTAAGAAGAGGGCCATGATCCCACTTAAACAAAAATACTGCCGTGGGGTTCACCAAAGTACTTTGGCTTTGTAAGAAGAGCAGATTAAAAAGTAAGGAAAGCATAGGAAAAATTGTTATCTGGGTTAAAATAAACTACTGTTTTCCTCAATACACTATTTCTAATCCCAAATGGAAGAAAATAAAAGTCATCCCCAAAAATCCTGAGACTGATAGTGTTATTCTGAAGTTCTCTTCTGCTTAGCCTTTACTAAACAGCTGGCCTAATTCAAACCTTTTCCATAATCTTAAAAAGCAGGTGACTTAGTTTTTAAATTAAAGCTAATATATTATCAGCTGTGACCAGAGCTTTCAGAATACTACCACTAGGTGACAAAGATGAGACTGCTGCCTGTGAAAGGTACAACCAAAGCTACAGCAGCAGAAAGATCTATACAGAAAAAAAACTGCCCAAAATGAGACTTCAGCTTCCAAAACCCAAAGCTGTAACATTTTACATTCCTGGTAAGTCATTAAGTTGTTGATCACACAAATTGCCTAGATCTCTAGAATTCTCTTCTGAATAACCCCATAAACTTACTGGAGGAGGTAAACAGTGTCTCTTGTCCAGGCCATTTAGAGATTGGGAACAATCGCTTAGCATGAACCAACAGGCATGATTTGGAAGAGTTCATCTACCATGTTATGTTTGGAAGTGTTCAGCTGCTGTGTTATGCACAACTGCTGTGTCTGAAGCCTTTCCCAACACACCCTGGCCTTTGTTTGTTTCTGCGAGACTCCACTGGTGAATCATCAGCTGGGATCCTGCAGACTTTGGTTCAACGCCTTCCGTGGAATGAGAGACTCAGAAACACTGTTCTCATTTCCCAGAAGGGCTCTCAAACCATCTCACTTCAGAGTGTTCTCAACAAGGAAATGGTGCATATTGCAAAACAAAGAGGGAGCAAGATGCTTCAGCCCAAGAATGAGAGCTCTCACTGGGAGGCAGACTGCTGGCTGCTGGCCTGCGCCCAGGAAGGAGAGTTTCGTCTCTTACAAGAGCAATGACTGGAAACCTTCCCTGAAGAAGACTCCACAAGCCTGCAGAGGCATGATCCCACTTGCACTCCCTACTTCTAATCCCTTCAAAAAATCCATAACCCTTTCTATAGCACACCCCCTTGCCTTCCTTCCAGACCAAGGTACTGCCAAACCCCCAGGAAGGGTACCCTCCCAGGCTTTCTGAAATCCTGCAGAGATGAGCAGAGAGCAAAGACACTCGCTCAAGGACTGTTCTGATCCCTTCCTTAGTGGCTGAAGCACCAGGACCCCTTGTGCTGGGGCCCATGACATTTCTGGCTGCTCCCAGGAGCACACCCTGACTGCTGTGTGGGCAGATGCTCAGTCTGGCTCCTCCAGCCCAAAGCCTTCCAACAAAGCTCACCTTCTGTATTTCCAGACACCTTTCACCAGACCAGGTTGCTCAAACTTCATCCAACCTGGCCTTGAATATTTCCAGGCATGGGCAATCTGCAGACTGTTCCAGTGCCTTGCCACCCTCACAGTAAAGAGTTTCTTGTTCCTTTTTTTATTTGTTTGCTTGTTGTTAAAACTGTTTTCTCTGTGTACCTTATAAAGACTCTGATCTTCCTCTAAGGATTTTAGGTATCACCTCAAAGAAGAAGCTTCTGACTTTCAGGTGGATACATTTATCTCTTGATCTGTCCTGGAAGTTTAATTCTACTAATGGGACCACATTCTCTAAATGCTGCATTTTTTATTGCCCAAGTTCACCACTTGATCTGGGCTCTAATACTCGACAGAGCTCTTGCCTATATTTTGACTTAGATCCTGCTTTAGTTAACCATTACCTAGTGCATTTCACAGACACTGCAAATAAAGGTTGCAGTGAAACTGCAATTCATAAGCTGCACATGTATTGATTAAAAAGGGGGAAATTATATCTTACTATTTCCTTTAACACTTAAATTCTGTACTGGGGAGGAATGGAGAAAAGCTGAGCAGAAAACTCCAAGGTGGCTGAGCCCTGTGGGTTAGCTGAGGGACATCTGCTCAAATTACAACTTATGTAAGAGGAAAGTCTTATAAACCTACAGTGATCTGCTTTAAATTTTAGTTCCACAAGGGCAGAGATGGAGAGGAAACCTTGCTCCCCAGTGTTAACATACACTGCTGAAATTCTGTCCTCACTCACAAATACCCTGATCTATCACCTTTCATTTCTGTTACAAATCTCATGAAAGGTTATGCCAGGGTCCCTAATTTTCCACATGGCACGGAGGACAGCAGTTCTACATTACATTTATGCCAGCGCAGTCATTTTGCTCACTGCAGCTATTCTGAATTTTCAATAATTTAAGTTATGAATTTGGCTCTTTAAAGCTACCATTACTTCTGTCCAAAGTGTCTCACTTAGGAGGCAGAACCACATTAATAAAGCCAGAGACTTGCTAAACAAAGAAACTACAGTTGTTGCATCTGATCCAGCCACTGTTTCTCACATTACTGCACCAATGATTTCAGTTCTACCCTAAAGAGTTTTAGGGTGTAAAGATCATTTTAACCTATCTACACTACACTAACACCAGGGATGGATTATGCATGACTGGGGCCATGTACAGCATACAATTTTTTTTTGTGAGGGATTCAGTCATTCCACACACAATTCATGCTCTGTGCTGAGTGAGAGGCTGGGTTTGTGATGTGGAAGGCTATCAGCACAGTTTCAGCTGAGTTCTTCTAATTAATTTCCCCTTAAAAATAGAGTGCAAACGTGTTACTGCATATGCTCTCGTCTTCTACAGTTCAGTATTTTATTATTAGCTAAATACTAAGTCAACAGAATTAGGAAAGAACCAGAAGACACGGAAATAGAGAATAAACCTGTGAAAACATTCAAACCTACACGGTTGCCATGAGAAGTGATTTACTGCTCACAAGTTCTCAAGACACAGTGAGGGACTGTTTTGCCAAAGTCATGCCAATTTACAGGGCAACTTTCAGCATTTCTTTTTATTACTACAGAATTGAATTCACAACTTGTTTCCTCTTTTCCTCAGACTTGATTAATTACCATGTTAACATAACTACTATTCTCCTGCTTATAATGGGCTCCCTCTAAAGTGCTGCCCCAGCAAAATAAGCCAGAAGAAAGCTTTGAGCTCTTTGCTCTAGCACTGCAATCCTTTCTAATCTCACTATTTTTCAAATTTATGTTCCATTCCAATAAAGCTTGTGTGAATATCACAGCAAATCAGATAATACAAGGTTATGACCCTTGTAATTGATCCTTCAAGGTTCTTTTTGCCTTTTTTTTCCAGTTGACGTGGTAAAACCCACATTTAGCTGCGCTTGTTGACACTTGAGAATTCACTTTGTTGGTCATATACTCTGTTTCAGAGAGATCACATTACATAATGATGTATTTCTAGTGCCTCATTTCTTCTATACCTACAAGCCCATTAAGCTGTAAGAAAACCTCCCGTGGGGCTGTAAGACTCAAGTATCAAGGGGGCAATGCTCCCATCCTGTTCAGAGGGAGCATGGCTGGAAGAGTGTATTATGTGGGGACACAGGGTTAAACATTAGCTACTACTTAAATAATTTCAAATAAATAAAAGCAGTTTAAAATAAAAAGTTAAATTTCCATTTATAGAAAAATACAAATTTAAATGAACACAGACCATGTATCCCAGCAGTAGGAATCAGTTTTCTGGAGCAATGGTTTCTGTATCACATGACCACTGGAATAAAGTGATTAATTGGACTGTCTCAGTAAATGCAATCATTACACTTTTAATTAACCTTTTCAACCTCTTACACCTTTTCGTTTTGTTATGCATTAGATTTTTACAGTTTTCCAGTTATTATGCCTGACTACACTTAAAACAATGTGGAGCTCAGTTAGAAAGATAAGAAAAACAATTGAAACAGCTCTTACTGCTCGTTACAGGAAAATACCACTGATAGTGTCATCATCAGAGCAGTCATAAATCAGGTGGAGGACAGACATTCTGAACTCTGTGGCTACGTTCCCACCTAATTTTTGTTTTGGCAGCACACTGTTATTTAATGACTCTGGCTACCAGGAAACTAGCTTTTGAAAATTCTTCCTCAACCTAGTTATAATTACTCCATATAAATCATACAATGATCAATTATAATAATCTTAGCTTCATCCATTATTTAAACTTAGAGTTTGAATCTACACAGCAGGAGTGCAGGAAATTCCAAAGTCCCTTCTCTGCTCGCTCACAACTGCTTTACTCCTGAAGCCCTGCCAGCTACAGCACAGGGGCCAGATATGCTCTTATCTTTGACATCCAAACCTGAAACAACCACAGATTCCAGACAAGCAATGATTTCTGGCTTGGTCTTTGGCTTGGCTTTTTCTAACCACACTATGCTACACTTGGTGAAACTAAATTCAACATGAGATTTTGCTTTCTTTACATTGGTGGACCAGAATCAGAGGAGTTCTGCAATTACATGTACTGACTGCACAAAATATTCTTACTTTAAAATGGCCTAGGTCTTCCTCACATGGATGCATACAGACACATTTGTACACACATATATATGTACAAGAATGTTTCAGTACTATTTGGTTTCATGTGTCATTTCACAAGAGCTTGAGAAAAAATCCAAATGTTTGTGTCTCATTTAAGGCTGATCCTAAAATACTTGAACTCAGTGTAATATAAACATTAAGTCTGATGGAAGGAGGAAAAAAAACTTAAGAAGAAACAAACTTTCATGAAGGATCAAGCAAAACATCCAAACCTTCTTTCTGAAAAACTTCAGAACTTTAACTGGATTTTGAAATACTAACAAGAATTTTTAGAACTATTTAATAAACTGGCTATATGGTTTTGATCTTGCAAAATATTACTGAATTGTTATTAATTTTCTGCATCTTGTCCTAATTCAGTCTCAGCCATAATATTTGCTATCAATGCAAAGACAGTGCCTGTTTTGAGGTTCAACATTTTTTCATTTCCAACACATATTTTAATGTTTCAACTACATGCCAAGAATTTCTTCGTCAATAGAGGTATACTTTTATGTATCTCTCAGCTAAGTCTGCCCAAAGCCCCCCAGATTTTGCAGCATTTAGGCTGAAGCAGAGAAAGGAGATGACAAGGAAGGAAACCTTGTCAGGGCAGAAAGGAAATTCTAAAAATACAAGGTCATACACGTGATAAAGCAAGTATTCATATCTGATATCAGAATCACATGGTTTTTCAGTAACTCCACAGCCTCTCTGAACAGCTATTCAGTATTCCCAATGCATCCCATTAAAATTTTTTCATGGTATGTTATCAAGCACTTTCTGCAACATAATTCCCCTGTTTTCTTCCTAAATTTACTCTTTTCCTCTTAACAATGGCTTTTTAATTTCTTGAAGACTCTCATTCTCCCATTTCGTGTCTTTTAAGTTAGTACCCCTCATATTCTTTCTTCACAACCCAAACACATTTTCTGGAAATCCAAACTCGTTCTATTGATTCGCAGATTTGGGAAAGAAAAAAACAAAACAAGAGGTCGCAAAAAAAAAAAAAACAAAAAAAAAAAAAAAAAAAAAAAAAAAAAAACACCAAAAAACCCCAAATCATTGACCAAGAATTTCTGTACAAGTTGTACTCAGGAGATTGCTACAGACAGACAAAACCTGTTAATTCAAGAGTTGCTGAAGCATAGCTTACTCCAGCCTCGAGCAATAGCAGTGTAGGTAGGGATGGTTTGCACACATTGACTGCCTGCTGCAGGAGTATATATTAGCTTATCTTTGACAGCAGCTTGCTCTTGATGGCTATAACCTGAAAAAAAAAAAGTCAAAGTATATAAAACCTTAGTAGAAAAAGTATCCTGCTTATTCTGCAGTGTCCCTCTTTCAGAAGGAAACTGAGAAAGGACAGTGGGCTGGAGAGGTGACTGTGAATCCAGTCTGACAAGTGCAGCTGATGGGATAACTCAGAGAACACTTACAGGCCGAGAAAGGGAAAGATCTGTCCAGAATAACAAGAGGAAATCTCCACTGTTCCTAGATAGGAGAATCACAGATGTCTCACTGGTCATGACAAAAGCCCACCAGCACAAGAGAGAGAAGAGGCCAAAGCCCAGTGAAAGCAGCAGTGACAGACACGGGGCAGATGCTCAGCTAGTGACAGCAGCAGCAGCAGGGGTGGGGCAGAGGGTGCCATCATGGCATGGAGAGAGCAGTAGAGACAGAGAACAGTAAAACCCACAGCAGCTGGGGAGGCACCAGCTCAGCCCCCCTTCCCCTGCTGCCAGTGAAAACCATTCGGGGCAATTATCTGGCCCATCGACCAAACAATATGAGCCTCATTCCATTAATCCACCACCAGCTGCTCCTCTTTTCCCTATCAGTTGGTCCCAGTGAAATCCTGTTGAATACAAATAAATTCACCACAGTGTGAAGAGGACAGCAGTGCTAACTTTTTGCTGATGGATTTGGTTATGTGAGTTTCAGTCACTCCATCTGAGGTCCCACTCTGAGCCCAGAGCCAGTGACAGGGAGACGTGTGCACTGGGGCAGGTGTACCTAATGGATCAAGGGAAACAAGATACTTTGGAAATAAGTCACTTCAATGATACTGCCCTGGAGAGTTAATAATGGTTATGATGGTCCCCATCCTACTGTGCGCCCAGAAGATAAAGCAGTACAAAAGGAAGGTATCAGCTGTGTATATGTCACTTAGCTACAGTGCAACTGGGGGTTTGTTAACCTGAGATCATTATGATATTTAATAGATTACACCACACTAACAATTAGACCACACTCTCATCTAAATCACCTGTCACTTTCATTTATGCCTCGTCCAACACGTGCCAATAGACAAAAACTCATTTTTGTTTCATCTTCAGTGTTCTTGGCTTCCCACTGTTCCCCACAGATCCCCCTCCTGAACTAGTCTGGTTACCTTTCCTTAGCTCTCATAAATGGCCAACACTTCTTTTTTTTCCAAATGTAAAAATGTGTTTCTTTCTGAAAAAAGGCAAAGAGGAAATAAAATTATTTTGACTTGCTAACTATGTTTAACAGCATTTGTGTCTATTTTTTGAGATGCTGTCCCTACACTGAACACAATATTTTGACTTCCATTTACTTAAAAAAACTCTGAATCCAGATTTTATGCCCAAATTTATCTTGTCTTTGAAACCCATTTAAATCTACTAAGCATTTGATTGAGTGCTATAGTGACCTGGGCATCAGCTAATGCTCTCCTTAGCTCCATTTTTAACTCTCAAATACATATAGAATATATTGGTTTTTATTTGGTATATACATTTGCAAATATGTTAATACACAGGTACACAAGACAGAAGTAAACACAGTTGGAAGAGAAAAGCAGTGTTATAACAAAATTGATTATTTTGGTGTTCAAATACTTAAGTCAAATGAATGTCTTCCTAATTAGCGAGGAGTGAGCCTCACTAAGTAGAATGACAACACTATTTACATTTAAATAGACTATTTTATTCAGAGTCACTTCACACACATGCACACCACTGAAATGCAGCCAATTCTGCAGTGGAGAATAATAATTATACAGCACCAGCAGCACTGTCCAAGAGACACTGGAGGGACATGGATAAGAGATGAATCAAGAGTTTATAATGCTCCTGTAATCAAAATTACAACACTTTTTAAAAAATTCTTTTTTTCAACATTCATACTCCTGCCTGATCAGGTAAAAAGTGTTACTGCTGCCAGGAATTCCTATCTCGAGATTGAGATCCCAACTCACATCCTGCTAGGATGCTTGCACAGTATTGACTAAAATGGATGGGTTTGAAATAGTAATTGACTAGTGATGTATGGCTTCCAAATAGGCAAATTATGTTGAACATGTCTCGGTAAGTGAAGAACCCATTTCAAGACAACATTAGTATTAACACTGTTGATGTTTTAACACATTCCCTCCCTGCGGGTGCAGCCAGCGCAGTGCTGCAGAGGCAGCAGCAGCAGCAGGGCAGCTCCCAGGAGCTGAGCAGTGCCACACAGGACACTGCCCACTGGTCACTCTGTGATGTGGGGACATGGGGACTGCAGCTCTGCCCCTCCTTGCCCAAACACAGCTCTGGTTCATGACTGCAGCTCTGCCTGAGTCACTGGGGCTGTGGGTGCAGAACCTCTGCATTGCTAATTGCTGCCTGCAAACCTCAATGCTTCGCAAACTGAGCAGAAAACTTTGGTAACCTTCAGCTTCCCAGTCTTGTCCTACTCTTTCTCTCGAAGGATTGATTCAGGAACTCTGCTAGGAAAATGCTGAGAGATAGTTGAACTGCTTAGAGTCAGTGTCCCTCACAAACAGGCTGATGAGGAGTTTCTTAGCCCTGTTGGAGACTGGAGATCAACACCATTCCACACATATTTGCTCTTTGTTTTTATATACTCGTTTCTTCATCCTCATCTAAAACACAAATGGATTTGTTTATATACCTGATTAGTATCAACAGCATTATTTTATTTCTGAATACACTTAAAAATGCATATTTCAGTTAAAAATAGTACTCATGTTAAAGCCTGAGAGCTTAACTAAACCTGCATCTTGAAGCTAGTGACGTTCTAATGCTGCTGCCATGTGTTAGAGAGACAAAAAATAACAGAGCCCCAATCCCAGAAAAAGCACTATATATGGAAGCACTGAGGAGAGAACAGAATCTCAAAATTCATTACACACTGGGTACACACACATTTCTCAATCAGCAGCAGCTCCTGCTCTACCACTGGGAAAACTTTCACACGTCCAACTAAGTGCACGTCCAATACAATGGCACAGCTCCCTCTGTAATTCAAGAGCATAAGAAAGAATGATTAAGAATGCTATTGAAATCAACACCAAAACTTCAAATAAAATGAATCATGATTAGCTGTTGAAACTAGAATGATGTAGAAAAGCGAAATATCCACAATACAGCAGGGCACCAGTAAATAAATAAAGCACAAAAGTCCCACATATTTGACATTTGAAGAACAAAACTATCCATCAATGTCCTGGCACAGATCGATCAAACAGAATGCTGCTGACGAAAATCTAATAGTATGATGGTAATAATGTAGCCATAAAGCCTCTGCTCTGTAATTGACTGCTTCCACTTCAAGCTAACATGTCTAAAAGAGTGACTAATGTTCACCTAAAGATTTCACTTGCGTTGAATGACAATCAGCTACACCTTGTGCTATTCTCCATAGATTGCTTGTGCTGGGTAAGTGCTGAGGGAGAGGAGCCAGAGAGGAAATAGTCTTCTTAACTAAGGAAATTTATGTGAAGAATGGTATGATAATCTCAAAGGAAAAGATAGTTTCCCATCTGATTTTACAGTACAACATAATACTCCAGCCATAGCATTCCTTTTCTAAAGCAGGAGCATCAGTGCGACTCCATAAACAGGGCACAGTAGGTTTTTTATATTTAAAATGGGTATTTAATCTTTCAACAAGATATAAAAAATACAATTTTTGCTCCCCAAAATTACAGCCTAAATTCTTTGAATAAAGAACACATTTCTAAGAGGCCACAGATAGATTGTATGCTTTGGTCAGAATTTCCATTTCACTGAAAGTCAATACAGTTAATTAGCATTATAAACCAAACAGAAGCATACCCTTCAATGACATGTCTTTATAGCTTACTTCTGTGATCCTACAGAGCAGACTATTTTACAAATAATCTGAATTAATACACAGTTAATGTAGTTTCAGTTCAGGAGACTAAGATTAAATTAAGCACATTTTTGTACCTGAAAAACCTGAAAACCTAAAGAAACGGTTTGGAAGGTTTTCCTAATTTTTTGAGGCCGGAATGAGAAATTTAAACATCCTTTCTAAGTTTCACTGAAGATAAAAATAATTAAAATGTTTGAAACTCTTTAATGGACCATGATTGCTCTGTCGCCTTTGATATATACTTAAAGGTAATTGGCTAGTCTTAGTGATGTATTTTTAAAGAGCTACCTATTGATTAATAATGTTTCAGTATTAATATAACCACTTTGTGTGGATCAAGAAACATCAATAGCAGAAACCCATATTTATCCACAAATTAACTGGATATAGATCTGTTGCTTTAAGCAAAATGGGGTGTATTCACTCATTATTTTACAAGAGCAATGAGTAAGAGTGAGGATTAAAGCAAAATTTGGGTTTGTATTTCAGCTGCACACAATAGATAAAGTTCATTTCTTCCTGCTCTCGCAGAATGAATGAAAAAAGGACATAAAAGCAGAACTTCCAACTGCAGGAATTGGTGACACTGTAGTTTTGTACTTTTGGGCCTCCAGGTCAAATGCTAGACAAAATGAAATGTGCAGTACTGACAGAGGTGGATTTTTTTTTTTTTTAATCCAGTTAAAAATGGATTAAACCAGTAAATGATCTTGTAATTGACCCCTATAACCAGGTCTCTTACAGCCCCACTCATCTCACTGTCACCCAGCAGGTTCCATAAGGACTCAGAGGTTTGCTGATTTATAGAGATATTTGAAAAGAATGCCCTGGCCAGTGCTGAAGAGCCGTCACAGAATTATAAAAACCTGCATCAGTTGATTAGCATAGGAAATGGCAGAAAAAGAGAGTGCTGTGCCTTCCTACCACAAACAAGAATAAATAAATTAGGGAATGGTTCATTGTCAAGTATCTTACCAAGCAGGTCAAAACTTGTGCACTGAAATTTTAGGCAGATCAGGCAAGTTCAGGTCTGAGAGCTGTAATGGCTATTGAGTACATCGTACTGTGGCAAGCCAAAATAAGTTCATCCTTTTCAAACCATCTGTCCCAGTCTCCCAGTGGTTACAGCCTCCACAATATTCCATACAGTGTCTAGTTATCTTTAAAGTTAGATTTCTTTTCTCTAATATCTAACCTAAACACCACATACAATTCAGAACAAATGACAATTACCCTGTCACAGAGGATATTACACTGCTTTGACATTTGTTCTTAATGAATCCACACTGACCCTCCTGATCACCTTACATCCCCCTAGATACTTTTAAATCATTTTTTTTAATATCCTATTCTATCATGCTTCCAAGCACTGGGAACTGGATCATAATTCTCTGGGCTTTTTTTCTAGGTCTCTTTTATTGATAGTCTGTATGTATATATACTTTTTTTGGTTTGTTTTTTTTTAAAATAAAGTAAGTTCTATGTTAGTTTTTCACTAACCCCCTTGGGCTTCTTTTTCCTTCCATGAATTCTCAAATTGCTAATGGCTCAGTGACAGCTTCAGTTTATTAAGTAGACTAAAAATAATTTAATTAGGCAATAAGAAGGAGAAAACCCTCACATTTCTTGAGTGTTCTTCTTCTTTTCCATTGAGGACACACTTTTAACTTGAAATTAAAAATGAATTTTTTTTATGCTACATCTTGTGATGACATACCACATGTTACAGGTCAAACAACTTAAAACTACCTTCCTAAATTGCTTGCTAAGCTATGTTGTATAGTTTTAGATGGCCTTTCATCAATACAGAAAGCAGTTCTCATGGACAAAAATCTGTCTTTTCACCTCCAATAAACACATGTCACCAGGGGAAACACAAAGATGGGAGTGAGGCCTAGAGGGACTGGCAGACTCTGTTTGGGGTGATTTTGCTCCTCTGGAGAAGGAAAAAAATCTTTCACCCCAACTGAGAAGTTAAAGCAGATTTCTGGTAGCTCTGTCTCACCATTGAAGCATTCTGGTAAATCAGGCCTTTATTATCATAAAGTTGGCCAAAACTTCATTGGTGATGTCTTTTTTAGAAACAAACAAAAATGTTTGTGAGACATTTCTCTTTCACGAGCTTTTCCTTCATGTCAACAAGACCCTTCCATGGATCTTCTAGCGTGCACTCACACTTCCAGAGCCTGAAAGCCCCAAGCTCTGAGCAAAGTGTCCTTATTGAGAAGAGATCACAAAGCCACTGTTTTAGGACAATCCCAGTATCCTGACAGCCCTCTTAAACATGGACATGACCACCAGAAGCAATAAAATCAAGACCTCTTGAATCTCAAATGCAGGAAACTGCTTGCTTGCTTTCCCATTTTCCTGAGCAGGAAGCTCTTTATCTCTCTCTATTTCTCTCCTGGTCACCACAGCTGAGCTGGGGCAGCAGTGGCTGAAGCTCCTGCTGTAGAGAACATGATGCAGCCAAAGAAACACCAAATCCAGGTAGAGACAGAATAATGAGAAGAAAAACAGCACAAAGCAAACCCCTCACTGCCCACAGCAAAGGGGATGCCTGAGTCAGGATCCCCAGTGCTACACAGCTGTGGGTCCAGCAAGGGAAGGATTTCTAAAATCCATATTTGACAGTCAGATCAGCAAGGGGCTTCTTCACAGCATCTGTCCCCAGCAATGACAGTCTGTTGAGCCTGACAAATAGGGGCTGTTTTATCTGTTCAGGAAAGCAGTGAAAACTGGACTAGAAGCACTGGTCAGCTCCCCAAAGCCTTACCCCCACAGAGCTGCCAGGCAGCCAGAGCCTGGGGAGCTCCAGGCCCACTCTCCTACCATTTCCCATTCATCTATAAAATCGCAGGAAGCCAGTGAAGGGACAGTGCCAGGAGCATCAGTTTCCATTTCTGAAGGGCTCCTGGAAGAAATGTCAGTCTGCTCAGCCTTCATTCCCTGAGTTGGAGGGAGCTGAAAAGAGATGGAACCAGGGAATACTGCACGAAATGTAATCTGTGACCCTCGGATGAGGGCCACAGCCATTAAATGATCCCCTGAGTGTGAAACTCAGCAAAGCCTGGCTACAGACACAGAAGATCTAGGTCCTGGATGAAGCACTTTTTCCATCCCTAATCAGTAATTCTTTTCAAGGCAAATTAATGTAGACTAGTATGATAGAATGGCCATTAGAAGAGTTTCCTCGTCTGAGTTTGGAGAAGCTTAGAATAGGCTCTAGACCAGGCTATCAACTCCACACCTGCCATTCCCATTTCACAGCAGGATCCCTCAGGCTTCTGAAGCAGCAGGAATAGGAATGAGACAGTAAAGGAAGGAGTAAAGGAAGCACAATTTATCACGAACAACAATTTACTGAGAATTTAAATACCCTAAAGTTGCAGCAACTGCAGAAACAGCACAAGGATTAGCTGCTTCAACAAACATACAATTTGCATAAATATTCCCATTGTTATTTGTTTCCTAATGATAATTCTAAAGTAATTTTTTTCCTTTTCTAAAAAAAATTAAATAATCAACTTTTACAGTTTGTCTTTATCCACACAGATCTCCAAAATTCATTAATTATTGGACTACTTCTGAAGAAGTTTTATATGTATGAAAAGCTTGCTGCAAATTAAGTTGTGAAGAAGTAACACAGCACTATAACAGTTTGACATTTCCCTGCCTTCTTTTAATCAGCCTCACATGATGCTTTACATTTTGTTATGATGTGTTCATGCAGTGCTGAATCTCAAGTAAGAATGACCCACCCAGATTCCCAACAAGTTAAGCAGATGCACAAAAAGCAATTCAGAAACAAGCAGCAACGCTAAGAAAAAAGCCATTAAGCTTTTACCAGGGCACAGGAATAGGTCAAGTTGTGCAAAAAGGAAATATAAGGAGCACTTTAATGGCCTTAAATGCATCAGTAATTTTACAGCATTTGCTTTCTTTTTCTTTGTTTTTTTTTTTTTTTTTTTTTTATAGTGAAAGGATGCACTCAATTCCTAAAAGCTACTATATTTAACTGGAAAAATGAGTGACCACTGTTTACTACTACAAAATCCATGTACTTGGTCCACAGCAGAAAAAAAAAAAAGTATTTACTTCAAGTCAAGCAGCTAAAAGGCTTTCCTATATTTCAAATACATATTTTTCTGAAATTTCATCCAAGATTCCTCACCGTCATATTTGAGAAATTATAGCATATTACTAAGGATGTATATCCATGGTTGAAAATATTTTTTGTATAACAATGAAGTCATTACTCTTTTTATTCCTGTAAATTCCATGAGAGCAAGAAACAGAAACACAATAAAAAATCTCTTTCATAACAGTTGATTAGAAAATATGGCCTGCAGAAGTCTAGCTCTCTTTGCACTTCGCACATTAAGAATCCAAATACGTTACCAAAGCTGGGATTTTAACCCCCCACAGCTTTAGCACAAAGAAGCACATTAATAAGATACAATTTAGATTTGCATTTTTTAATAAGCAAGGGGATCAAAGAAAATATGAATGCTGAAGGGATGTTAACTCGTGCAAATTCAAACATCAAGGTATACTACAGATTGAAGACACATTGGCACTAAAGCGAATGCAGTAAGGCTTTCCAAAAGTTGTGGTGAAAAAAATGAACTCTTTTTGAATTGTCTGCAGGCACCCAGTGAGTCTAGGAGAGGAGCAGATACTCTGAAGTTGCACCAAATATTTTGTGTATTTGATTCTGAATATGGTAATGGTTGATAGCAAATTAGCTGGGATGATGGAGGACCAGCAATGAAAGGATTCCTCTTTCTAATAACCAGTACTGTTCTCATTAAAGACTCTGGGCTGTTTCTGCATGAAGATTTGAGTATTTTAACACTCATGTACTGTCATGCAGACAGCAGGATGGCTCCTCTCACTGAGGTGGCCACACTGCTGTAGTTTATTGGGTATAACCATCAGTCTGGGCAGCCTGAGCACCATGGACTGCTACAAAACTAACTTTGCTGAGGCCTTGCATTAAGAAGGGCTCTGTCTGCACTTGGAGGAGGCTGAGATACCTCCCTGCCAGCAGAATGCAAACCAGCACCAACATTTCAGCTGTTCCTACCCACCCAGGGCAGCTGACAGGTACATAAAGGGACACAGAGTTGTTGAAAAGGGCACCAAGAAAACAAGAGGGAAACAGCCTTGACAGGCTAATGACAAACATTCTTTTCTGTAAAACTGTTTTACATTTTTTGAAGAATTGAGTTCATAAGCTGAAGCTGCCTCCAGGCGTGACCAGCATTTACTCATCAGCTCTCCACAGGCCTCAATGACCTT
The DNA here is from genome assembly GCF_027579445.1 of Ammospiza nelsoni. Taxonomy (NCBI): domain Eukaryota; kingdom Metazoa; phylum Chordata; class Aves; order Passeriformes; family Passerellidae; genus Ammospiza; species Ammospiza nelsoni. The sequence goes on along the minus strand of NC_080640.1, from coordinate 7,254,893 downwards.
GGCAGTCTTACAAGGATCATATTTTCACATGGATGAACTGTTCCTGAACAATTTCTCCAAACAGGATTTCTATCAATGTCAGGCAAACTTCTCTTTTCATTCTACTTCCCTTTCCTTGATTAAACATATCTACAGTGGACATTGAAGAGAAGAGAACAAGTGTTCACCAGCATGCAGATTCAGTAAAATTAAATCAATCAATCACAGAACTAAAGCAGTGTCTGCAGTTATCACACCCTTCACTGCAGTTATCACATCCTCACCGTTGCACACTCTGTCCCTCTGCCCATCCTGGTGATTTACTCTGGAACTTCATCAGGACAGGGTTTATCTTGCAGCAGCCTTGTTCCCAAACAGCTCTTGAGCATTATGTAATAAACATGATTCATATGTGGATCATCTCCATCACTCTCACAAACAGTGACAGAAGATAATACCTACTGAAGGAATCACTTTCAACACTTCAGTGTCAGCATGCAGCAAGGCCCTATGCTTATTTTAAACTTCCAGCCCAGGAGTTTCCCAAGAATTTTGAGGGAAAAATGCTTGATGTACTTGGTGTATACAGTGAACTATTCTCTGCTTGCAATTAGACTCAAAAATTCAGAGTAACTCTGTTTTTCTAAGAGATGTCAAGTTCTGTCTCATTTCATAGACTTTTCCTATCTTTAGAAAAGACCAACACAGAACAAGGAATCTAATTTACAGCTCCTTAAGCATCAGACTGAGAAAATGAGGATGGTGTTTATTCTTTGTCAGTATAAGCAATGCATAACAGAAATCTGTATTTTAAACAGAGAAAGAAGTCTGTTCTAGTGCCCATGGAAAAGCCTCTACTCAAACACAAATACTGAATTTATAAGCAGAATTCCAGATTTAGTTCTTAATTAGCATTGTCTACACCTGTATGAACAGCAAATTGATTTGATCCCATGTCACATACACACCCATCTTGCTCCAGTGAGTTCAATGGAGAGGAAGAAAGTCAAAAATGTCCTGAAAAGCAGCTTTATTGGTTGCTGTCAGACAGGGATAGATGGACAGCTGCTCTGATTCACTGCAGAAATCTTTCTATTCGTAAATCCCTAACACATGCATAAATCATAAGAGGCTCAATGGAGCAATTACTCTGTATCTAAACAATTTTTTTTCTTTTTAGTGGAAAATAAACTTAGACAAAACCATCACCAGAGAAACTTGTAAAAACCTGCCCTAATGATTGCTATTTCCAATAATATATTTATTAGGTCATGTTTTCAGTCGTATAAATACAGTAACAAATAGACAAATTTTCGACTTTGAAAGAGATAAATAAGTTAAATTTCTCAATTCAACAACAGGTCAGCTGGTGCTGTGTGAAAATTTTAAAGCCTGGCTGCCTGACTGTGAGATGTCATGGGTATCTCAGCTCTGGTATCACATGGCACAGCAATCATCTGGACAGAAACTTGTATCACTCACTGGGACAGACCTGTCAAGATTTACAGACTTGGTAAAAACAAACAGCTATAAAAATCAACTTGGGTTTATGAATTTGGCCCATAGAAAGTAAGAAATATACATTTATGCAAATCAGTTTCCAGTACAATAGCTGAAAACAAGCAAGACAATTTTAAAAAGTTGTGTTTGATCTAGTAGTGTTAGATATATTCTAAATATTTTGTGGTATGGACTGTTACATGTCTAATTCAAGAATTGCTCCATTTAGCTGTTGAAACAACATTGCAAATTAATGTCAGATCTTAACAAAAGCTGGTTTAGCTCAGCCAAATGGGAAAACAAAAATTGCCATAAAATGATATTTTTTTTGTAAAGCACTATCACTAGATATAGAACATAAATACTGATTTGTAAACTAACTAGAGTAACAAAAGCATCCTTTTAATGAATGTAATTTATCATGACAATGTCAATGTGATTCATGTAATGGGGCCACATGTCCAAAAAAAGGAAATTACAGGTCATTAGGGTAAATTAAAATTATGTAGTGGATTTGAATTATATTCTTCATTTTGCTAGGAATTTCTCAAAATTTTCTTTTAATATCTTAAGTTTTCCTTTAAAATATCATACCATTCTTCTAGACTCCAACCAGCTTTAGCCTGGAAAGTGACAAGTATGAGTTGTAAGGCTTTGTCCCATTATGTAACATCTGTATCAATAAGAAAATGAATGAAAAACCCTCATGAATCTACTATGAAAAAACCCCTTCTTTTTGTTAATATAACTATACACACAAGTCCCTTTTTTTACCATGGAGTCTTAGTAAACATACAGATGGGTAAATTTTGTGCCTTGGAGATACAAACAAAAAATGACAAGCAAGACAAGGCACAAGAGTTTAGAGGTCAAAAAAAGAAGATTTTGTAGGCAGAGGAGGGAGCTTCGGGACAGTAAAATATAAAAGAACAAAATCAGAACACCATACAAAAATGTGATTTATCCTAAGGTCTTAGTTAACATTGCAAATAAACAGACCTAGGCATTGTCCCAAGCCTTAAAATAATGTCCTAAATATTAGAAGAATTATTTTTTGTGGATCCCCAAATCCAAATTCTAATAAAGCTTTTAAGGTAACTTTATGCATTGCTAAGACAACTCTTTCATGCATTTTAGTCGAGAATTTCCAACCAGTCTTGAATGATGTCTGAAGTAATTTTGAAACTTATATTTTCATCCAGTTGGTAATTAATCAGTCAAAGCCATGTCTCCAGTCTGACAGTTTCCAGTAACATTTACAGAGGAAGCCAAGGTTAAATTTTTTCAAATGTGGACAGTTCAAATTAAGCCTTATCCCACTGAAGTCTTTTCTTCTTAAAATGGCCATGAGGCTGAACACTTCACTTGCCAGTGGTGAAACCATAAACTATTACACAACGTCATACAGCATGGCGAAGACTACTTTTAAGCCTACTTTACTGTAAGAGCTGTTATTTTAACTGGGCTATAAATCAATGCCCATGGTACAGTTTTTTAAAAATACACATACTGTCTTTAAACCACTGTACATTTAGAAATTTCAGAGTGGTATGGACCACTAGGCATTTAGCTATACACAGATTTATGCTATTCTTATGCCTACTGTTTTTAATTAATGACTATTTTAACATGTTCTCTTTGAAAGCACAAAGGCAGATGTCAATAACAACCATGAATGATTAATTCTGTTACAGGATCCTAATTTACTAAGCAGGTAACATGAATGTGTGTAAGTTGAGTCCTAAGAATATTATGAATGTTAATAGATGGCCAGGTCACTGTCTGCTTTAATTTGATAAACATGGCGATGGTTTTCATTATTAAAATGTGGTTCCCTGAAGTATAGATTTAAAAAGATGAAAGAATAAAGCAAAGAGAGATTGATGAGATTCAGCTTCGTGCTGCACTGCATAGAAGCAATCTCAATGGCATGTAATCCAGGACTGCTTCAGAAAAACAGATGAAATATTTGAGTAGAACAGGTCTCAGTAAGGTGAACTCCTCCTCCCAGGTGTGCACTGCAGTGAGAACTCCAGGCAGGAGGGAGTGGGGTGCAGGACATCCACAGGAGAGGGTGTGAAGCCAAACTGCAGCAACAGGTTAATGACAGAGACTGGCAGAGCCCCGTCTGGTGGCATCAGCTCTGCTCTGTGGGTCTTTAATTATTAGCTGCAGCACCTAGGGAACAGTCAGTGCCCCAATCAACCTGAGACAGAGAGCGCATGCTAAGTGAAACATGGCCTCAACAGAACAAAGATATGTAACATTCATTAGCATCCAAGAATATTATTCCACTGTCTTGGACGCTGTAACAATTCATAAGGAGCTAATCAGATTCCTATTTGCCATTAATATTCTTCTACGGAACTACTATTTAAAAACTCTCTTTGTATGCTCTTCAGTATTCCAGCTTGGAATGACATGTTACTTTCAAGAACAGCTTTCAAACAAACCTACTCTGAGAACTAAGGCAAACCACTTTGTGGCTGAGATATGACACAAGATATTTCCATCCATGATCAGAACTCATAGCTACAAAGCTGCCCTTTTTTTGAGATTATTCAGTAAATGATCCTTGTACTTGGAATGAAAAAACAATCAACCAACTAACCCCAAAAACTCTACTGACCAAAACTGCATGTTTTTACCAAAATGACATTTAACAGATCATGTCCTTGCTGTGCATAAATGCATCAACATATGGAGACATCCACACAGACATACACTGGGTATCCCGTGGAATGTGAAACTCAACACACTGCTCCAGTAGCATTTTGCAACCAAGCATAAGTGCAGAGAGACTTTACACTGTTCAGCTGCTACAGAAAGTGAGTTGATAATGCTGTTCCTCCACTCCCTCATGAGAATGTAAGTACCAAAGCACAGCAGTGTCTGCTGTAATGTGGAGTACAGAGGGAGACTGAGAGACAATTGGAGGGAGAGCATGAAAAATGGCAGAGGGCACTTAGTAATGAATAAAGAAAAAAAAAAAAACAACGCTGCTAATTTCCCAAGGGTTGGGTATATTTAACTGTCACATCTGGAACCCATGTTTAAGTGTCATTAAGGGAGCTGGTTTTCAAAGAAGGTTATAAACTGAAGTGTTCTGAAATCACTCTGCAGCACTGTTTACACAGCAGAGTGGCTGCAGGTTTTACAGCTGTGAGCTGGATCCCGACAGCCACAGCAACCAGAAACCCCACAGGGATGCTCACACTGATGTTCTCCGTGCTTCAAAAAGGGATGCTCACAAAAGCAAAGCAGCTTAACACCAGCCAAGGAGTTTGCAAGTCTCAGACACAGCTCTAGAGCTATTAGAACAGCCTCTCCTGGGCCAAAACCCCCACCTCAAAGCGCTGCTTTAGAGTTTCTCATCATGATAACTGCACTTCAGGCAAGGGAGTGGCTGAAAGAGGCACAAAGGACAACAGGAGGAGTTTTAGTGATGTGACACTTGAAACACACTTCACATACAAAACAGTCTGTTTTCAGAGGTCTACCAAAATGCAGGTCTCAGTTTATTTAAGAAAAGTTTTACTCCAAAAAAATCTTCTAAAGGCATTCGAGGTTACTGGGAACTCTGAATTGGTAGAAGGCCTCAAGACTCAACCTTTATTCATCTGTGCACTTCACACTGAATTCAAAAGCCCCCAAAACAAACAAACAAGCAAACCTCAGTAGGATTTTTCTTTTTGGAAAGGTCAAAAGCTCTTTGATTACTGACAGCATTGGTGAAGTGCTCTGGACTGCCAGTGTGAACATCTTTAGCATTATGGTAAAGATGAAAAGATAGAGAGCGGCAGACAAGGTACAAACAAAGACACTGAATTTCTTTTGCATATGTGAGTTCTGCATGTGCTAGTTTGCTCTGAGCTACGTTAGGTCATGCTGTGTGACACACATTTGATTTGATAAAGGATTTAGAAGGACACACCTATCAAACTGTGTTTATAAACTGCCTGCAGAATTAGTCAACTGAATTTTGCCTACATTTGAGGTGGATGTGGGATGTTTATTCCTAGACCCAAAGGCTAATCTAAGTCAATGAATGTTACTGGATTCTTTTTTTTTTTTTTTTTTTTTTTTTTTTTGTAGGAGAAACAACTGGTGTTCATTGCATTGCCACCATATTTATCACAGTTTTGTCTGAAAATGCCACTTGGATATTAAGACTATTCACATAATACAATGCAATGTATTTGTTTAATTACTGCTTTTAAATTGTAACATGTCAGAGAAAACAAGATGAATTAAACCCCAAAATGAATTGATCTGTTTACATGTGTACACAGGAACACTGGAACGAATGACATTGCCATTACAAAACAACATTTACGCCTGAGTAAATGAGGTGCTGCACTCTGTTGGAAGAGTAACTGTATCTTGGAGAGCACTGTTTAAAACAGCATCACATTGTTTGTGTTTATAGAAATTCATACTTTCATTTCCATCTAGCAGTGCATGGATCTGTACCAGCCCATTTTTACCTGATGGAAAGGTGCTCCCAGTAACACCTACAGGCTTTCATCTGTTTAGAAACTTCTTTTGCATCATTGTCTTCGGAAAGGGGACAAACAAAAACAAAAGTATAAGGATTGGAAGGGATTACTCCTGTATAAGGGTAGTTTAACATACACTCCCATCTTCCTTTGATGTGGTATCCTAGTCTGGATTGTGTCCATGCACCCAAGGACCCACAAACCCTTTTCCCTGTGGTACTTCAAGAATGAGGTACCACACACAGCCACGTTGGAGCTGAATTTCTCAGGCTGCAAGAAGAAACCATGCCCTGCAGGTGATGTCTGATGGGTGAGGGTAATCTGTCCAATTTTAATTTAGTTGACATATCAGGTTAGATTTTTAATTCTGTGTTTATCTGCAGACAAAAGACTACATTCTTAAAAACAAGCCTGAATTGTTCAAGTGAAACAGAGATCGAAATGCTAATTGAGTCTTCTCCCAGAAAGGTTTTGCTTAGATCTGTGAGAATACAAAAGGCCAGTTAATCGAAATATATGCAGTAAATTTTGTTTATTCAGTTCAAATCATATAGATAGGTTAATTAAAAATTCACAAAGGATTTGTTTTCTCTGTATCAAGCCTAAGGGTTCTTAGTGTTGTGTTTAAACAGGTGCATATAAGAGCAATGAATATGATATGGATCCTGAAAAAGGAATTTTAAAAGAAAATCAATATCCCAGGCAAGAGAATAAATGGAATTTATCACTTGTGCATGCAAATGAGAGGGTAGTTGGATAAGAGCTAGTGCAAATTTCTAATTCCTTTTGTAGTGCAGTCCATTCTGAGATTTCCCATTTCAGCAGCTCTAATGAGCTGATAAAGATCTGTATCATGATGTGCTGGGTTTGGCTCCAGAACACAAGAGAGCATGTGAGAGGTTGAGCATCTCTCCCAGGGTGCAGAGAGGCCACATTGCCAGGGGCAGGAGGCCAAGGGACAAACAGAGCCAGACTCAATCCCCACTGAGCCCAGAGAACAAATAAGGCACTGCCAAGGAACAGGTAAATTCGGGCAAATTCCTTTTGGAATTCATCTGGGATAACAGAACAGCCCAGTCTGGAAGTGACCCTGAAGGACCATCTGGTCCAACCTTCCTTAAGCACACAGGGACTGCAGCGAGTGTCACAAAAGGACTGACTGTGCCTTCCAGAGGTTCTGCAGGTCTGACACTGAGGCCAGCTCCAGGGGAACCCAGGATTTTCACACTCTGAAAACACCTTTTAAAGGCAGGTAAGTATTCTTCTTATTTGAGATGTGTGGCTGTAAGTAATTTCCTTTTCTTATGTCCAGATCCAAAGCACGTAGGCTCCCAAGAGGATGAAACAGTGGGGATGGAACTCAACTTGCAGGTACTTTCTTTGACTGAAGCTCTGGAGTTTTAAACTGATTCTCACCCAAGCCAGGAATATTACAGATTTTATCAATAAAAACACTGATGTGCCATTGACTTATATTTTCTATTGTCCCACTGCCTTAAAAGGCCATTTAATACTCATATTGTTTAATTGAAGATAGGAAACACTTCTAGCTGGAAAACTTGAAAGAAACAGCTCTGTCCTCCAGAGAAGGAGAGAAAATTCAGCTCTAATCACCAGAAGGCTGGTGGTCAACCAGTTTTTGGCTGAGAGATGACATATTTCCATCCATGAAGGGGAAATTTCTACCCCTGACAAGGATCTCTGCAGAGGGAAATGCAGACAGCAGGGCACAGCTCACAAATGGAACATCAAAGTGTCCCCAGTGGGAACGACCCTAAGCAAGGGGCACAATGTCAATATTTAACTGACCTTGTTAAAGTTTCAACATCCATGCCCTGGCATTCTGCATTCCTGACAAAAGTAACTTTCAAGAATGGAAAAAGGATGGCCTCAAATGCATTTACAAAGGAGATAAACTTTGAAGAACCAAGTTTTTTGGGATGGAGTAACAGAGGAGAGGTGATGAAAGCAGAAAATGTGTAAACATATGCTGACCTAGCACAGAAACAAATGGTAAGGAATAGGTGATGATGGATCACACAATATGAGTAATTTAGAAAAGTATTCAAATAATATGCAGAAGCACTGCCTAGAAGATACCTAAAAATATTACATAATCATTTTGATCACACAGCATGCTGAGTATGAAAATACGATTTATGGAAGATGTAAGAAGTGTTCAAATCACACCATTTTTTCCTTCCCTTTTTTTAAAAGTATGAAATTTTACTCTATAGCACCCACTTTTTACAATTTCTCTGGACACCATAACAATATTTTAAAAATCAAGCAAGAACAATTAATATCTCAGCAAGCACAGACAATTCTGCCACTACAGGCTGAGCTGGAAGCTCTCTTTTGCAAGAGGGGAATTGCAGCCATTAATTCTTTCAAAATACAAACTTTAACAAAAATTAAGAGCAAAATGGTATAGGAAGTTACCTTATGTCATACTTCTCAAAAAAAAGCAGTTTTTTCTAGAGATACTCAACAAACCAAGCTCATCTTGAGTTAGTGGTAGCTGGGGAAATATGACAACTCTGAAAACCACTTTGTTCTGAGGAGGAACTGAAATGCCTGTCTTCACAAACACAGGCTTGACTCATTTGTCCACTCTTTCCCAGCCCTTTAGTTACAACAATAGCCTCCCAAAAGCAAAGTGCAGGTAAAGCAAATGCAGAATTGCCTTTCTGAAGCAGCTGGGGTGGAGATGTTTGACCCAAATCAAAACCCCAACCCCAAAAATAATAGAGGAAAGCATACAACCACCTCTCAGCTGTTGCTTACAGCTTTTAACTTGGAAAAAAACCCTAAAATTGACAACACTCCTGTCACAACATGGATGCTATTAAGAACTATGCAGGGCTGCTGCAAAGCTTTCAGAAGTTATGCCATTTTCATGCTGCTGTAAACCAGGGAATCTCAGACCTGAAGCACAGGTTAGCACCAGCTTCACTTTTTAAAGGAAAAAAAGTGCAGAATTGGAGCCAGAGGAGTCTGCAGTAGCTGGGACCCCTCCTTTCTAGCTCCACAAAATAAAGCAAGATTGAACATTAAACAGTAGAGGGGTTGTGATCTTTACCCAGTCCAGAAGGGCTGAGGAAAGGCAGAAGTGTGAAGGCAGAGAAACAACTGGAGAAGGACACTTCACCTTCCATTTCAGGAGTATGCAAATCTGACAATACAGACAGAAGTAAGTGCAAAGAAGCAAAGAGCTGCCAAAAGAGGTGTAATCTTTTAGAGATTAACACTTAGAAGTTTGTGTCAAATCTAGGCTTAGAGGGAGCTCATAAACAAAAGCTGCATAAGTTACAGATGCAAAAAGGAAAATTACATCCCCTCTGAGGGGCTGTCAGGTCAAACTTTCGGCCCTTGGTTTCTTTTTCAACTTCAAATACAGTTCTCTCCCAGCAGACACCTAGAACCAGTTTTCCAGCAATCTTTGAAGCACATCTGTGCTGGCTTTTAGCTGGAAACTAAGCACTTAATCCAGAATTACCAAATTCCAGACCCCTGCTACTAAAGAGAGCCACAAAGTCCATAAGCACTTTATTTACAGCCCCAAAGCTTTCCAGTGTTTGAGGTTAGACCTCGGGCCTTTGGTCATGGCCAGACTGCCTCTCTCATTCCAAGTTCAATCTCTGCACTCGCCCATAACCTCAGTGCTAATGGGCAAAGCAGTTTTCCATTTAGTTGATAACAATGTCCCTCAAGATCCACAAAGGAAATGTTCTCTCTCTCAGACCTAAGAAGCTTAAAGTCTACTGGAATTTATTTGAACTTGCTTAATAAACTGTGCACTGTTAAAATGTGGTCATTTTAACACGGCACCAGGACGGGAAATGAGACAGTGACAGTCATCCAATTCAATTATTTCTGTTAAATGCAAAAGCAATTCTTGGAGCAGAACTGGAACTGTATTCCACTTTCCCAGGAGAAGGCTGACCACTACATTAGAGAATCATTATAACTCTTACATCCTCTCATCTTCTTTTTGTCTAGTCCTTATGTGGACATAGGGCCTCATTAATTTTGCTGTCCTGACGTAGTATCAGTGTCCAAATATGCTTATGCAGTTTCCAAGTAAGGGGGAAAAATAATAATAAAAAAAATTAAAAAGGTAGATACTTGAACCTAGCAAAACTACCCTCCCCCTCAAGTTCTTGAACTGTATCAGTCACAGCACTGTCTCAACACTTGAGGGCACAAGAAAATCCTGATTAAATGCACAGGGCTTGGAAGAAATCCAAAACACCAAACCCCAAGCTTAGTTAAAAAGTACCTGCTATTGTGTAGGACTTATTCTCAGTGCTATGCAATCTTAAACTAAAATAAAGACAGAATTGTACACTGCTTGTTCCAAAGAACAGACCTTATTTTTTGAGTACGAATTGTATGTGACTTTAATAGCATGAATTCTGTCAAGTTGTCCATAGAATAAATTTGCACACAGTTCAACATAACATGTGCACATTAAATAGGATTTGGCATTAAAAGACCCAACATTGAATGGAAATCGAAAATAAATGCCCACATTCTCCCCAGAAGACTATTCACCCCAAGGCCTTAGGCATTAATTTAAGTGAATGAGGAAGCCACTAGGGCAGCTGTCGGTAGCTTATTTGATTTGTGAATAAACAATGGCTTCATTTTAAATGCTATTTACTCCTACCACATACTAATGTCAGAATCGAAAACACAAAAAAGAACCAACTATTCAAAACCACACATTTTTAAGAAATCTGCAAAATTCTTCATTTCAATATGGCAGGAAAATAAAATTATAAGAACTTCTGCTGCATTACTAATTTTAACTGCTGCTAATGCTAAGAAAGCCTGAGATTGTATCTTATACTTAATTGATATTGTGCATTTGGCTGTATATTAATGAGAACTTAGGGTATCATAGGTCATTCCAATAAAATCTTTGGGCTTGTCAGCTTGAATTATGTATCTTTACATCTGCAGAAAACAGTGGCAACATGACAATTACAGCAGTTGATACATGCTGTTATAAGTTGTTAGTACAATCAGGTACATCATGTCCAAAGTGCAGATGCCAATCCGGTCTGGCACTAATAATCCATCAAACGGATTATTAATTAAGAACAGTTTCTATGCAAAGAGGAGCATTTAGCTGCACAATGAATTTTCAGATTGGAGCACAGCAATTTCTTCCTGATATTATGAAGACTTAATTACAACACAAAACCATCTCCCTGGCACTCCAAGATGAAAATGAAGACCTTTACCCCATATACATCCATATAAACAATGCTGAACTTTATGTGTAGGTGTGCCTGTGGGTTTTCAGATAATTACACACAGAATGTCATTCAACTTGTTAGGTTTCATCTAAAACATCCTCATATTACCAGGATTCTTGTTTGTATGTAGCTTTTGTCCTGGGCAGGGTTCAGAAAGAAACTGCCTACAAAGATTCAGCTCTATCCAGCCCTTCTCCAGCAGAACATCCATGCCTAACACTTTCGGTTTCCATCCAAGTTTCTAATTTAAAAGACAACAAAGCCCAGCTGCCCCTTCCTACACTCTATTTCACATACAGACATCTTGTCCAGTGATCAGACTCTTGCTTGACATGTAATAGAGGCATGGGAGTCTAAGAAAAGACAAGGAATTTACATAAAAGGAAAGGAACTGTTCCAAACAATAAGCAAATTGTATCTGTTCATGAATGCAAAATCTGACTACAAAGCAAACCGAGTGCACAAGTTAAATATGCCTTTGTGCAACTGGCACTTACAACAGCTGATAACCCAGGACAGAGCTGTCACAGAAAGCACTGCACAGACAACCTATGGATAAATCGCTCCTGAACAATTTCTCTAATATACATTAAGCACTAAAAGGCTCGTTTTACACACATAGCCCATTCAAGTTCAGCCTTCTTGGTTTTCTTGGTAAATATGAATATCCAGGCTAGCAATGAAAAAGGAAGTCCCACTGAGCAGTTCCCATGCTGATCTCTGCTTCTAAGATGCAAACCTAGAAAAACTGCACTGAGATCCAAAAGGTGCTCTGAATTTACAATCTGTAATAGCAGAAAAAATGCCATTGCCTCCAAAGGCCTGAGCCCCCACACTTACTACATAGGAACAAACATTTTTACATTACTCATTTAAATTCACCCAAGCTGTCCAGCACAAAGTATCGGGGTCTAGAGAAAGAAAAAACCCACAAAGACAAATTGCAGGTACTGGTGTCCATGTGCAATGAACCAGCCCAGCAGCTCAGGGTATTTCCACGCACAAGTCAGCTGTGCAGCACATGTGGAGGGAGGGAATCCAGCACTTCCCAGTGGCTGCTGTGCAAGGCTGTATCAGACCTCATGTGCACACCAGTTCCAGCTGGGCTGCCAGATGTCTGAGATTTATGGACATATGGCGGTCCACAAGGCAGCATCTAAACTTTTAGGACTTCCACAAAACCCAGAGTAATCTTTTAAACCGCTGAAATCTATATGAACAATACCTCTGTGTGCAAAACAGAGTATGTCCAGGAGCATGCAGATGACTGGTGCCTGACATGGATTAATGGCCCGAACTATCTGCAATCTTATATCTACTGAAAAGTCATGAACCCCACTATTTTTTCTTTCTGAGTTATGAAGCAGAGCTCAGCAGGCTGTAAAATGCTGTATTTGATATATTAACAGTGTATTGGCTGTAAGCATGTTTTCTTCCTCAGGTATTGCTCAAGTGTTTCCACGTTACGTCCTACATGGGTGTAACCATGATATTTTCTGAAAAATCCTTTCCTTAGGATTTTTTTCTCCTGAGAAGCTGGGAGGCCTCAGGAACAAAATGTAAACAATGGTTATCTGCTGCTGTGGAATGCAACAAGTGGGTCTGTGATTGGTCTCATGTGGTTGTTTCTAATTAATGGCCCATCACAGTCAGCTGGCTTGGACTCTCTGTCCGAGACACAAGCTTTTCTTATCATTCCTTCCTTTTCTATTCTTAGCTAGCCTTCTGATGAAATCCTTTCTTCTATTTTTTTAGCATAGTTTTAATATAATATATATCATAAAACAACAAATCAGCCTTCTGAAACATGGAGTCAGATCCTCATCTCTTCCCTCATCCTAAGTCCCCTGTAAACACGGTCACGCATGGACTGATATTTAGGCAAAGGAGGTGCAAAGGAGCCCCTTTTGAGCAGAGAGCTGGTGTATTACAGGCAATAAGTTGTTGCATCTACAGTAAAAGATGAAAACAAGGAAAGAAGGTGGAGTGAGTTGCTTGGAAAATGTGCCTCTCATCTATGGCCTCAGACTTACCCCTGCGTTCACACTGCACAATGTTTCAGCACATTGCTGGTGAGCCCCATCCCTGTCTGGGGGCACCCTCTGGGGAGCAGCATCAGGGCAGGGCAAATTGCATCTGTCCTTAACTTTTGAACCACAGCTTTCTGGGCCAGGCTGCAGAGAAACACAGTCCACAGCTGGGGGAGGAGTTTCTGGCCGCTAATAGGACTTACCAGAATGATACTTCTAAAGCATCTGTGTTTTCATTTCCTATTTTGGTTCAAGTGTTTAAGAAAAAGCATTCTGCTTCTGGGTTCTTGGATTCCAAACATTAAGCACATTAATTCACTGAGTCTGTATTTGAGTACCTAAACAGAGCTGGCCTGTTTCTCAGTATCATCAAAGCTGTACACTTTCAACCAGTGCTTTTTAAGTTCAACTCTTCTTTCCCAGCCTTCAAAAATTATTCATCGTTTTTCTTGCATAAAGAATGCTCAGATTAATAAGACAAGGAAGAAATGCCCTTGTAAAAGAAAAAAGAGGGATGAACATAAAGACACCACACTCACTCAGACCCTAACAACAGACCTTTTCATTAATTATCTTCCTAATGATGCATTCTCAAACAATACTGCAAAATTTCCTTCGAAAATTGAGCTGCTCACTGGGGAAAGAGTGTATTTTATCTTGTTCCCTCAAGAACTCTGAAGCCATCTTCCTCATATTTATATTCTAATCTTTCTATGCTCACTTGTAAAAGCTGATAATTAGGAAAGCCTCTTTGACGGCCAGAAGCTGCACACTATTTCCGTGTGCATGGTAACAGCATGAATCACTGGCTGCACTAATCCTGTAAGAGTGTTAAAGGTCCCATGTGACACTTACCCTGAATGCTAAACCTGTCCTATATTATGCTATTTCACACTAATCCTGAGAAAATTAATGTTAATTTATCATGAAAAAAAGGTTAATTATACATTTACTTCTGATTTAGCCACATTACACCAGACTCACAAATAATACTGGGGCCTTTTGGTTTTTGTTCTTTTCTTTTTTTTTTTTTATGGAAGTTTTCTCTTTCAGCCTGCAATCAGGAACTATATCCCAAAATCATACCAGGTTGGGAGGCAGTGTTGCAGAGGCAGAACAACGTCAAGACCCACTGGGAATTCTAATGATCCCTCTGATTCAGATTGTAGAAAGTTTAGCTTTTATTCTTTAAGCAAAACTTGCAAACAGTATCTGATTCATTGTTTCTGCTGGTGGTTTTCAAGTATACATTGAATGCCAACTCTGGTTCAGAAAACAGATTCAAGTTATTTAATTGCCTATTCATTGCTTATTAAAGTAATAACTTTTAGAATAAAATTTGCTCCTTTAAGAAATACTTCACTGTAATTAAACCACAGCATTTACTTGAAAATAAAAAACCCCAACAAAGACATCCTACATTTTGAATGATTTATTAATATGAGTAGACTCTAATCCTTAAGGACAATCCTGGCATTTTACCCAAAGTCCTGCAATAGCTGCATTACACATTACTATACAAACCAACTTTGAGAGATTGCCAGGAGACACTACCAGTAGCTACCCCATTGCTTCCAGACAGAAACCCACAAGAAAAGCAATAATGTACATCACTAACATTTCTGTTACAGAAGTTAAAACTTAATTGATCATAAATGGGAGAAGTCAGACAGACATAAAGTATGTAATTTACATATATCTCAGTGTTCTCTCTGGGAAACCTGAACTTCTCCTACACCACTATTTATAATTAAATGCATACTTTTACCAACAGAATGTGGATGGAGTAAAATGAGTATTACCAAAACAGCATTTACATTTTTCCTTATTTTTATATTAGATATGCTATCATAACGGGCAGTGAAAAACCATTTCAAATTCAGCTGCTTTTCAGAAAATTTATAACAACCAATTAAAGACAGGGTCTATCCCATTTCCTGGGTCTTCCAATAGCCTTTTAAAACCATTTCTCTGCTTAACATCCTATAAATTTTTCTTAGAAACATTCTTCAGTGTCTATGGTAGAAAAACTGTGCTGAAAATCAATAGTCTCCATACTTATTTGCCTGCAATACGTTATATATCAAAATCCTGTTTTATAGAAGTCTAAAATGAGCTAAAAGAGATTCAATTTTAAGATTCACAATTCAAACTAATAGGTTTTAATTTAAGAAAATATCTGACACTGTGAATAGGCAAACAAATGGATTAGATTCTCTGGTTTTATTCCTTAGGCCATAAGTGTTAATCTGTCAGCAGAACCAACATAACACACCACTATAGATTATCAAAAGTGACTACGGCTGCCATGAATTATTCATTTGAAAAGTTATGCACCAGTGATAATATGAATTATATTTGAAAAATATTCACATAACATTTTAATAAGCTTTAAAAATGATTTCTTTCCCAATGTTTAAACTAAAAATAATATTTAGTATCTCAGAAGGAATTATGGATTTACTGGATGTGCTCAGCAGTCCTCCCATAAGGTATCTAAGACTAAGGGTAACTGATCGTGTAAAAGCTCTTTAAGATGTGCTTGCTCCACAAATTAAAGGTAATACATGTCTATTTCTCTCAAAGGCCTCTAATCAAATTATCTCCATGCATGTAAATAGCTGGTCCTGTTGAAATATATTTATAAGACACTCTAAAATTGAAATCAGTAAGGTTGCCATTTCTGTATTTGATTTGAGGCCGAGCAATGCAGCACCTCCTCTCTCCTACTTTAGATGTCCACTGTAAGAGTTGACACATCCAAGTTGGGTTTTTTTCCTCCTTCTGCTTCCATTGATCTCCAGTGGAAAATCTCCTCCTCCCTGAGCCTCCTGTCTCAGCAGGTTCACCTGCCTTCAGCCTCCAGCACCATTCTGACACTGATGAATCACCAATCTCCACTCGCATCTCTCATTTCCCCTGCGTTGCAGGCTATCTCCCTTCTCTGCCTGCTTCTCAAACACACAATTTTGATGTCAAAGTCAGCCTTCTGAAAATTGAACTTCTTATCTTTCCTTCCAATACTCCCCTCCTTGCCACTGCTGCTGACAACATCACAACCTTCCTCGATTCTCAAGATTTCAAATTTCATGGCCCATTCAACACTTTCCTCCATCCCTCGATCACAGCTCAAACTGTCACTGTACTCCTCTGTGATATCTCCAATATGCACTCTGTCCTCTCCAATCTTCTAAAATACTTGTCCAAGGTTTTGCATCACTTACAGCAAATTCCAGTTCAAGGTCTTATTCTCCACACTCCAATACATCTAAAATACAGCTGCTAAAATAATGACCCTCCTTGCCTGCACTGATCATTGTAACTGGCCACTGACCATGACTTTTAATGGTCACCCTTAAAACAAGAGTTACATAAAGTTAACCATTACTTTCTACATTAGGCTCAAGGTTCTGACTCTTCCAAGGACTCTTCCCTCTTACTTAATTTTTCTACACTTTCTTTTTCTTTTCCTCTTTCCTACAAATCCATTTACTCTTCCTTTTTGTTTTTCCCAAGAGCTCTTGCATGCCACCACAACACTGAATATACAAAATATATTTGTTTTTTTCCTTCCAAAACACAACTCTGTGTTATGCTTTCTCAGGTATCACTTCTAAAAATACTTCCTTCAACCTGAAGTTAGCCACTGGAACATAATCCTTGTGTTTATTCTGAAAAAGGAAGTAAGCACCTTAACTCAGCCAATTCTTATTCTGTCCACAACAGTTTTGCCTGGAGTTCTTTTCCTTTACAACATATAAGCAAATCATTCCACGAGAGAGACACCTTCAAAGGGTTTTTTAAAAAACCCGCAACCAGACACAAAAAAAACCACTCACAACCTTCTCCACCTAAACAGAAATAATCAGTTTAATTCACTGTGTATCTCATTGAAAAATCAATGCTTACTAACAACTAGAAATCAATATTTCTTCAGATAAATCATGAGATGGTAACATTCAAAGCAAAATTTGAATCAATTATTCAAATAGAGGCTACTTTAAAGTAAAATTATTTAAACCAAGATTGATTAGTTAAATTAATCCACTCTGTCCCAATATATTACCATAGCAGGTTACTTCACCTACACAGCACTGTACACATTCAAAGTCCTTTTCATGAACTTGCACACACAGTTTGTCCTGGAGGAAAGCTGAATTTATTTTATTCCCATCAAGCAGATTGATAAACTGAGGCAGAGAGAGCAGTCAATGGATCAGTGGCACATCCAAAGCTTTGAACTCAGCTCTGCCCTCCCTGAAGAACAAGGCTGATGGTCACCAGCTGAGCCCCCTCAAAGATTCTGTCTTTGGTTTGCACCTCTGAACATTGAAACTGAGCCAAAAATTAAAGCTGTGAAACCTGAACAAAGACTACAGGAATGGGCCAACTTCACTGTCATGTAGCAAATATTTCAGATCAGTTATTCGAGCATGGATATACAACAGTTCCAGAAACAGAATTCCATGCAAAACATTCTCAAAAATGACATGCTTCTTCCCCAAAAAAGTTCAACTCCAGAATTTTGCAAGATGATAGAAAATATGTAAAAATAATTTTTACTACAGTGGTCAAAATTTCTTTTTGACACCACAAATGCAAGTAAGGCAATAAAACCCAAAGTGTACTGCCCTGCAAGTAACACTTTTACTATTTCATTATTTCATAGGTACAACCCCAAATTTTAATACTACAAACATTTAATTCAAAGGTTTTTCTGGCTATGAGGACTCTATTGGGCACTAAAGCAAGAAGAAAAACAGATCTAAACTAAAAGTGCAATGAAGTGATTATGATGGTTATGAATCAGCCTTCCATTATTGAGCCACTTTAGCAGCATGTAATAGATTCTGATTAAGCTCTTTAAGCTGAATTACATTGTACTATTAGAAGACTACTCAATTAGTATTTTTCAAGGCCCAGAAGCTAATTTTGCCAGCATCACTAATTTTTACCAAGGTCTGATCAGACCTCACCCCAGTGTGCTCAGCAGGAGCAATGAGCCAACTCCAGCTGTACCAGACCTGCTATTAAAAACCTCATCAAAGCTCAGAGCTCTGTCACTCTGGGGAAGCCTCACCCAAGGTCACAGGCAGGATTTCCGAGATTCCCCATGGGCATACAGACATCACCTGCTTGTAAGAGACAATTCACAGACTGGATTTTACCATTTCAGAAGCCCTGTACTACTGTAGGGCTGTTAGGTGCCACTACAAACGTTCAGAAGCCAAAACAAGAATAACTCAAGTTTTCTAAGCAGTTTATAGGTGCTCCTGGCAATGCAAGGTGTAATCACAGCATGCTGCTGCTCCTTGACTGCACAATAGATTTTGAAACACTGCAATCATTCATGTTCCTGTTTTAAGACACAGTATTACCTCCTGTTTTTACCGTATAAGAAGGACTATTCACATCTACCAAAAATGGCAAGAGCTGCAAAAAAGAAATAAAAATAAAAGGGAAAAAAACCAAAGCAGCACTGCAGCAGCTCCATCTACAGAAATCCTGTGTAGGAAATTACTTTGTCCACCTTAGAGACAGCAAACAGCTCCCTCTGACCTATGGGTAATATTAAAATCTGAGAGAAAAAGAAGTTTCTTTTATGAAACTCTTGAGAAGTTATCTCACTCTAACACTGTCACTTAATTTAAAACCCAATGATTTTCATCCTAGTAAACATTGAGAATTCTTAGTGTAGGTATTTCATTAATAAAAACAAGCACATTTTCCACAGCATGCTTCAAAAAGCTACTTCTTGTATTGAGAATCATGTAGCAAAGACAGCACAAGTTTAGCATTCAAGAAAGGTTTTGCTCCAAGTTCCCAGATGTACTTCTGCAGTCTGGAGTATTTCACATGCCAGTGAGGCTCCATGGCTCCAAATTCCAAATTTAATTCAAATGTTTGCACATTGAATGCAATGTAGACACAGGCAATCTAAACCAAGAGGTCTCTCAGATAAATGGATGAAGCAGTGCACAGTCATGTGCCAATTCATGTGAGACAGATCATAAAATCCCTTAGCCTTGTAATAAATGGGGCTCCTCAAGGAGGTCTCTCTACACAGATTACCCATAATCATCTCTGAAAACATACTGAGGAGAGTTTACTTTTCCAATCTACTCAACCATCATCTATTTCAGATAGCACTGTAGTTATTGTTCATGAATTGTACTAAGTAGAGCCTTTGGAGCCAGGTTCTTCAGTTGGATGGCTTAACTTTGCTGCTATCTTTTTTTTTTTTTCATTTTGTCTCTGAGAAAAGTTCATTTTAGTTTTTAATTATTATCAGTAATTGATAAAATATGTTTCAGCATCTCCTTTGGTTTACAGCATTTTCTTTCCTGGGCTTTTGTTTCACATGGAGCAATAAGTAGCAGGTGCATTTTCTCACAGTCCATAAATATTTATGGCTTGTGAATAACAAAGTGCACAGGGTTTAAAAAAAAATCCTCTGTCGTATTTTACACACAACAGGCGGAAAAGGAAATTTCCCCTCCAGAGCCCATGTGTGGGAGTGAATATTTTGGCACTGCGTGTCAAGGAACCACCTGAGACCAAGGGTTCTGTCCATATTCTTACAGCCATCCAATTATTCATTTATATATGTATGCATGTAAGTCCATGACATCATGCACCTTTAATACATTTCCTATTAATTCAGGCAGCTGCTCTTTACATTAAGTTAAGAAATCCCACCAGCCTGGAGACAGCAGGAATCTAGAGCAGATGAGCATGCTGTCCTGGGGATTTCTGAAGTCCTACACTTTTATTTCAATATTTTAAATTTCCATTAAAAAAGAATGGAAAATAGTTAAGTTTACATAATAAACCCCAATTTTATTTTTGATTTAGTGCCAGCTAAAATTTGTAGAGTCCCCAGATATTCCCAGTTAAACAGTGGCTGGAATACACCTCAGGTGATCTGCACTTCTGTAGCACTGAGGCTGTCTCTCTCTCATTGAGAGCTTTCTAAATGTGTATCATCCTCTGTGGGGTAAACCAGTGATAAAGGAGCCTTTGGAAATAGTGCAACCTACTCCCTGGAGGTGTTACCAGTAATTAATGTGAAGTTACCACTGAGCAATGTGCACACTTTCACTAAGGACTATCTGTGAGCTTCCAAACAGCCTCTGGAGTTGCTGGTGCACTGCAATATCCTAATGTGGGCTCCATATAAACAGGCTGCTTCAAAGAGAAATGGCTACAGTGAGCAGACTGAAAAACAGAGTCAACAAAATTTTTTTAAAGGCTATTGTTTATAAATCTGAATATATGTAAATATCCCCAATCAGCTCTGCATTGTCCTCTCCTCAGCATGGAGGGCTTTATGTGACTTTACCAGATAAATGGTTTTATCTTCATTTACAGAGTTATCTAATTGTCACTTGGGTTTTTGTCTTGTCTAGACTACAGACATGGAGATCTTCACCACCAGCATTTTTAGTGGAAAAACAAGGCTGAGTCACCCACAAAATGTTCAGCACTGTCCACTACTCTCTGAAGGAAAATGGAAATTCTTCCACCTACTCCAACTGAAGACCACAGGTGGGTCATTAAAATCTGGATATCACTGACACAGAGCTGCTGGATGTTTACAGTAGCTTTGATTTAAATGGGACTATTTTAATAACAGTTTAGTCAAGATTCTGCTCTTTATATAAAAATTATTATAAGGAACAGGATAAGCTTCTAAGCACGAAATAAAAATAGTCTCATGCAATGTGCCTGACCCTAAACCTGTCCATATGGATGTCCTGTCCTTCCTTTGATGCTCAGCTGAAATGCAGTTACAGAGGCAGCGAGGAGGGCCAGGCACAAAGTGCTGCTGCACATAAAACACACCCTGGAGAACAGAGCAGCTGTGCCCTCAGAAAAGGTCTGCACAGACACCCTTTTGATCTGAGAAAAGGACACTAAAAGAGATTGTCATCTCTCAGGACTGTCCACCTTGTTTGTAGCCCAGGCTCACCGCAATTTAATGATTCCAAAACTTCCCTTTGCTCATTCTGCCTAATGCATGAACAGCTATGAGCTCAGAGAGGCCTGTCTGTCAAAAAGTCACCAGCAAATGGCTTTCCACTGACCTTTAAGCAGGTTTAAGTACAAACAAGACAAGAAAACAAGAAAATTTTTGTTTCTAACACGCATGCTACCAAACTGAACACTAATTACATTAAACAGTACATGGAGGAGGCTGCTTTGCAGATGCATTACCTCAAGAGTAACCCCTCCCATCTGCCTACTGGATAAAAATACATGTGTGTAATTTTACTTCATTTCGTAATATTTTTAAAATTCTACATAGACATCTTGAAGTGTCCAACTATGTTTGTACTCCAGGACAGATGAAATGTGGTATGTGATGATTTCCCCCCCACACACACACATCCCCCCCCACCCCAAATATCAAAATAGCAACAGGGAGAAAAAGTGTTATTCATATACAGACAGTGACAGTTTCTAATTATCGATGCATCACTAAGCAAGGTTTTGCTAACAGCTAAATGAGCTATTGCACTTACAATATGAGGGCACGTGGCATATCTGATTAATTTTACTTATGCCTGTGATATTATGTAATTCTAGAAGGTTGGTATGTCTTTATCTTCTGGAAAAATGTGCCACTTAAAGGCATTAAATACCATATTGTTTTCAACCCAATTATGCTTTGTTTTCATCATGCAAATGGAAAAAATGCTGAGTGGTCATTTTAAGTCCTATATATTATCATAATTAATTGAGAGGTAGCTTCTGCTAGTGCTAGTCAAATACAGAACATAAAAGAAATTAAAAATTCTTGGCAAAAGAAGGTAGAGTATTCCAAGAAATCTGCTTTTTGCGAACTAATGAAACAATTTTTAACAATTTTTATTACAAGCATCTGTGAGCTCCCACCAGGCAGGAGCAGCAGAATTGTTTCTGCTAATATTGCTCAGTTCCAAGCTAATGTCCCCTAAAGCTGTTAGGCTGAATGCAAAGAGAAGATATATCCACAAAGGGACCTGACCCTTACCCCTGCAACTAATAAGGTCTCCTGGAAGTTTTAACTTAATAGTCTATGTAAGATTCTTATTAGTGAAACTTTGCCTTTTTTTCCCAGCCATATTTAGTGAATTATACACTTCAGACAGTAGAAATCATAGAATCATTTAGGCAGGAGAAAACCTCTCAGATCACGGAGTCCAACCACTAAACCAGCATTGCCAAGTCCATCACTAAACCACATCCCCAAATGCCACATCCACATGGCTTTTGAATCCTTCCAGTGCTTACAACCCAGCAGGTGTAGAAATTTTCCTGAATATCTGGTCTAAACCTCCCCTAGGGCAACTTGATGCTGTTTCCTCTTGTCCTGTCACTGCTTTTTGGAGAAGAAGCTGAACCCCACCTGGCTACAACCTCCTGTCCGGTGGTTGTACAGAGGGACAAGGTCCCCCTGAGCCTCCTCTCCTCCTGGATTAACACCCCCAGCTCCCTCAGCCACTCCTCATCAGACTCACCATGTACAAAAACCAAACACTGGCATGAAAGAAACTCACGGAAAATTCTCCAGCTACAGAACATCTGAAGTCTCTTAAATAAAGGACTTGTCAATATCCACATTTCTCTTTTCCTTTCTGTTTTTACTAAACATGCTTTTACTTCTCTCCTTACCAAATCTCAGAAGGTCATCTCTTGAGCACTTGTGTGCCTGTGAACACTGTTCTTAATTTCTGTGCTCCCACACTTCAGATACATGGCAGAATCTTTCTGTAAGCCATTAGATAACATAAAGTCTCAGTCACTGGAATGCCTCCTTTGTTCATGTGCTGCAAATTTGTTTGGGTTTTTTTGGGTTTTTTTTACCTGATTGCTTGAAAGGTTCTAGCAGCAGAGGCCAATGCTCTGACCCTTATCAATGCCCCTTTTCTTGAGACAATTTTGTACTTCCACTACTCCAACCACAAAAAATGCTGGACCAAACGGCATCTGTACCCTTAGTAAGTGAACCAACTGACTGAAAATATTTGACTTTACAGTGGATAATGTATGTGTAGCTGAGTCTCTGAAAACTGGAAACTAAAGAGGAAATGAAGCCAAAGAAACCACAGAGGTCAAGACTTCTAGAGAAATCCATATTTAAATACTTAAGCAAATAGTTGGTTCTTCTACAACAACTCTGACCTATACTTAAAATGAAGGTAATTAAAAGTTTCTGGTTGCTCAGTTAATAGATGAATGCAGAACAGAATGTGGGGTGGTGACTCTGAGGCCAATATCCTATGCGTGGAAAAGCACTTCCTAACCAGGAACCATTTAATGCATGAGTGACAGTTCCTCTCACAGGAAGAGAGAGGTTTAGAAAGAAAAAAAGAAGGGGAAAAAACCCAATAGGAAAAGGAGCTGAAAATATCAGCTGCCTGAGCCACTGCGATGTGACAACAATTTCCAGGAGTGGATCATTTTCTAACATAAAGCATTATTTGTGGGTAAGATTATTTCCTTTGAATTCTGTCTCCAAGAAGGTCTGCAAGGAAAACTCCTTGTCCCACTGTGCAATAAAAGGATGGAGCAGCACAGCCCTCTCTGAAGTTGTTTTTTGTACCGTGCTGTAGTGCAGAATACCTTGCACAGGACAAGGGTATTCATCAAGAGTTTGAAAATGATGGTTTTCAGAGCTGGGGAGTAACTCAAAACTGCATTTTCAGTATGTGAAAATGCAAAAGACTTACAACAAAGTATATCACCATGGATTTCATAAGTATGGGACAACAGAATGTTGTGCAAATACCTGCTTATCTCCACCTCTAAGTTATTACTGTGTTTACTGATAGAGAGATGCAAATCACATGGGAAGACAAAATTGATTTTATGAATTTAATTCAAAATATATCTTCCAACTAGTTAAATATGGCAAGTATACTTCTAGAGATTAAATTAAATGTGCACCTGCAGTTCTAAATTATTTTGTTTGCTGGCATTTTAGGTGTGCAAGATCTAGGAAAGTGGGCATAGACAATCTGTGAGGCTCTATACCTTGCCAGAGCTGAACAGGCTTATTCATGACTTGATCCTGAATAAAATCTAAATTCAGGCTTAATTTAAGGTATCATTTATGTTCTATGTTTCTTTTTAAAGAAAAGCTCTCAGCCCACACTAAAGAATTAAGAGACATGCATAAAACAACCACAAAAAGAGTTTTATAGAAGGCAGTAACATTAACACCTGAGTCTCTGCACAAGGCTGCATGTGAATTTTAAAACAAACCAAACTACTAAAGAGGAAACAGCTTGGATATAATGAAGTGCAATTTATTTGTAATGATCTGATTCCAACACTAAACATTCCCAAAGCTACAAATGTCAAGTAGGCACATAAGTCATCTGTGAGATTTCTGATTTTCACTCCCCTAATTTAACTGAGAAGAAAACAAAGGAAGATGTGACTATTTCACTTTTGCTACATCCTCATGAACACAGATCTGATAGAACAATGGGAATGTTGGGATTTAAAGCTTGTTCTCCTCCCATACAGTAAAAGAACAAGTGCTCTGTGCTCAGTTTGGCATAAATGAAATAATTTCTGGATAGTCGCCAGTGCTAAGGTTAAAATGCAGGATTACAACGCTTCCATGATGACAGCCTACAGGGAGACATTTGTTGAAAATTGCTTTACCTATCATTCAGTCAGCAGAAAGAAGGGGGAAAAAAAAGCTTTGCAGTACTAGTTACATTAGGGGTATGTTGAGTCTTTATCTATAAATGATACAAATTGTAAGGTTATAAAGCCCCCATACAGGTGCAATCAACATAAAAGCCTAGCATTTCTCCTCGTTTCTTTTGTATCACAAAGCTCTATATATTTTCACCATATGCCATTCCAGTAAGTGTGTGTAATTATAAAGGAAGCATGACCTAAGATTTAGATTCAAGTTTCAAAAATTAAATTGATTTTTTTTTTGACAACAGGCATTAAAGTTTTCACCAGTTCCACTGAGAACAAGCAGAAGTCTTAAATCTTGCAGCATCACGTAGAACAACGTGTTTTAACCATACTCTTTTACTCTGCAGGAAATGACAACTTAGGCAGTGCAATACTACTAAATTGTAGTATTTTAACTGCACTATACATGTCTGCCTTTGAAAGTCCACTGAATACATGAAAGTCTTCTACAACAGTTTGAAAGAAATAAGAATAAAGAACTAAGTCTCAAATTTTCAAAGAGGTCCATACAGCCTGTCATTTGGCTCTCATCTAAATTAATAGGATTCAGTCAGCTGCTCCCCATAATATTGCTTCTAACACACAGGCCTATGTAGTCAGAAGATTTTTCCAATATGGTTAAAAAATTAATATTCATATTCTACAACAGCTTTTATCTTTATGTTATCTGTTACTGACAAAGAGAAATTAGAATTGTGATCTGTATTTTGGTATCGCTAAATGATTCAAGAATATATAATTTGTAGTTTCCTTTTTAAACAATTAGCAGATCTGTAGGTGAAACTGGATTTGAAGTGATTCTAACCTGTTATCAATGGGCAAAAGTTTATGTATATACTGTATCAAAATATGGTTCATTTTGCAGCTTTTCATATTCTTCTGGACCACTTCTAAGGCAAAAAATGTGTGGTTTTACAATGATTTCAATAATCCAGTTGTTTACTTGTATCCATAACACATGGAAAGAAAGCCTCTGCAGTTGAGTGCTATCACTGGGGACCCAAAGTGTGCGTCGATTTTTTTGTGTTTCTTTTTTTTCTTTTAATTTACTTCCTACCTCTTTCTCAAGAAATTACTATTTTTCCTAGAAAAATGAGTGCAGACAGTCTAATGATGAATTCCTAAGCCCACAGAGAATTCATAGCTCTGTCACCAGCTCCCCTCTCTCAAAGGATTACTTAGAGAGATTCTCTCCGAGACCTGACTACAGTAAAGTAAAGCAGTAAAAAGTGTTATTTGGTATGAATAAAGGATTACTTTATATTAGATGGATTCATCCTTGTGACAACTGGGTAAGTGTTCAGTGTAACTCATCTAAAGCCAACAGAAAAACTATTTAGCACTTCTAGCATAAATTGGTCTCTTAAGCCAAATTATACTTGTGCATGTCGTATTTCAAATAAAGGGAAAGACAAAAATGGTTGTCTGATGCTGGTCTCAAGTTAATATCTGCTCACATGGTGCAAGAGAGTCTGGCTCTGGTAGCACACACCATAAATTTCCCTGTAAGAAACAGGAATCTCTAATAATGTTGGGTTTTTTTACACCAGTGGTACAAACTACACTTGGCAGTTAAAGCAATGAGTTTTCTTATTACATACTTATGGAAAACAAATGGTAAGGCAACTTGGTAGAATTATTGCAATTTGAAAATAGTTATTTTTCACAAGACTTTTGGGTTCTACTGAAACCTCCCATTGTTATGAATCCATACTTTCTGTACTCATAATTATAAAAAAAACCAAACCCAAACCCTGCTTCTGCCATTCAAAAAATATTGGTATGGGTTATATTTGAGTTCAAATAATATTCAAGTGTTTCTATCTCTAATTCATTTGTATACCAAAGTCCAAATTCAGCATACTACACATAAATAAATACATGGTGGTGTTTTATTTACATTTACACAAAGTGATGTTGATCCTAAATTTGACCTCTCCTATCATACCAATCAGCCAGTGACTGTCAGCCTTTTTTACTTTCCTAAAAGCCATGAATAATCCCCAAATGTCAAATCAGTGCCACCATCCACAAGCTGACTAGAAATGGATACAGAGATAGAGGCAGAAAGGCTACATGATACTGACAAATTAAATCAAAGGGAAAAAACAACCCTAACATTTTATGTAGAAGAGAAAATTCTAAAATTAGTTTTGTACAAATAAACCCTGACTTGACAAGAAGTCAGGCAAATCTAGCTATAGTGGGTGACGTGCAGCCATGACAAAACTCCAGCTAAGAAGTTTATTTAAAGAGAAGTGAAAATATTTCCTTTTTTTTCATTTGAGCATCATACAAATACAAGTGAGAACAACCTATTGGGCCTCGGGGAGAATCATTCCTACTGCTCTGTATGGCTGTTAACTCCTTTGCATGGATATCATCACCTCCTTCCACTCAGAAATGTCTTTTTCCATAATCTATTTTCAAGTTGGCTAACCTGATTTGGGTAATACCACTAATAGAAAAACCCAAAAAAAGTTGGATATGTCCAGCTTTTTAGTTAGTTCGGGTATGCAAGCTTTTATTTTAGAAGGAGTACTGAGAAAGAATAATGTGATGGAAGGAGAATGGTAAGTAATGGGCAAAAGCAGGACTGTGGTGCCAGGGAGGTGCAAAAATAAAGGAGGGAAACAACTGCTGTCAGTCAGCTTGAAGAACAGAGTTGAAGAATTATCAGATGTGACATCAGGATATTGTTGATATTAACCAAGAAATTTTATACAGAGAGGCTGTTAGGTCAGAGAGCCCAGAGCTCCTCCCCTGAGGAGGCAAAGCTCAGTGCAGGGATTAGGGAGGCTTCACTCAGCTTATTTAATGTCACACAGGGGGTGGAACAGCTGTGGAGCCATGACATAGCTATGCCTGCTATGTGGAGGCTGTGCTGGGGCACTGGCCAGGGATTTGTAATGCTTGTGGGCTCCCCCACTGCCACTGCCAACCTTCTCAGCATCCTCAGCACAGCACTGGGAAAAGAGCTCCCTGGAGGTCACCAGCTCTCTACTGCCTGCACCTATCCCATACGTCCAAACGCTGCAGCTGTGATGTCTTCCATACTTTCAACACTTGCACTCCAAGGGGAAGAGCGACTGGATTTGGTCCAAAGGATGTTACATCTATATGCTTTTAGAAGGATGAAGTAGATATCAATTTCACTCTGACCCACAGTGTCATAAAAGCTGTCGCCAGAAGATATTAAAGCCAGCCACATGTTGGGCAACTGGAAATGGAAAACCCCAAATCCACCAACTGCTGCACACATATTTAGTCCTTTTTTGATTTTCTGTGTTGTGCTGCTGTAGTGCAGAAAGCACCTCCAGATGGATACAGGCTTTGCTCACATGTACACACATGTACAGAGCCAAGCAGCCTCCCAATTTAGGCTACTACATATCTATTATTACACTTCAGAAAACACACTCTGAATACATTTCACACTGGCCTAAAACCAGAGAAGGGCAACAAGGAATGGTGTCAAAACCCAACAGCCCTTTCTCAGTGAATGCAAAATGGCATCTCTAACAAATGCAACTCTAAAACTTACGGTCCACTGGCCCCAGCATTTAAAAACCAATGGCAGGGAGTTTGAGAAGGATATGGATCATGAAAGGATCTCTGTGACAGCTTGGCAGAATTTCTAAACTGAAGAGACACCGGGATGTTATTTATATTCTAGAGTGAAACACACACAAACACACAATTACAAGTAAATACTCTACAGACAGCATACTTAATATAAAAATGAAGGTAAATCACTGGTAGGATAAAAATAAGCAGCAGGGGAAAAAAGGGAATTCACTTACATTTTACTACTAAAATAAATACCAATGAAATAAAGTGAGCGGAGTAAAAAAAAATACTCCCTTTTCCAGATCCTTCAGGCCTTGTCTCAGCAAGTGCTTCCACCCCCTGTAAAGGGAACTAAGCATACACAGACTCCCCTCTCATAATGACAGTAGTAGTAGGAGACAAGACAACCCCAAGCACAGGGGCTCTCAGGGAGAAAATCAAGGATCTGCTGTATGAAAAAAGAAAAACAAAAGTAATCACTTTTTTCCAAGATATTTTCCAGGCAGGCTAAGAGATACAGCTACAGCTGTAAGCAGAATTTCAATGAAACAACAACAAACATTATTCAACATCTTGCTCCTCCAGCAGCGCACAGCGCGAACCCGCCAAATCTGTCCCTTTTCCACCAGCAGAAGCTGCTCTGGGGGTGCTTTTGGCCCAGGCAGGGCTCCTCTGCAGAGTGCTCAGCACCAAGCACAGCAGCGAAGTGAGGAGCAGAGGGTACCAGGTGGCAGCAGGCTGCCCGACAGCGAGGGGAGCGCAGATGCCAAGCGCCGCGCGCGCGCCCGGTCTAGCGGCCGACGGAGAGGCATCAGCAGCAGCCTCACAGCCTGCCCAGCCACAACGCTGGCCAGAGGGCCAGGGCTGGTTACAGCAGCTGCGAAGGAGTGTGTGGAAAGGGGAAATAAAAATGGGGAAACATGGAAGGCCTCGCCAGCCAAAAGAGATAAACACACACACACACGCACACGACACACAAATAATCGCTGCGGCTTCACAGCCCGCTGGAAAGCGGTGCCGGGGCTGTGGTTTCTGGGTCTTTCTGTCATATTGGTAATACTCAGAAATGGGCATAATGGAAAAGATTAATTTCAGAGGATTTCTTAAGTTTGCAGTATTAACTGGGGCGAGAAGAACGAAAAAGCCCTCACAAAGGACTACTGTAGGACTTATGCAAATATTTCCATCTGGGTTTAGAATAAAAATCAAAGCCCTGAACCAACCAGCAGACAGTTTCATGCACTGCTAATGAAGAGAGAATTCAATTCTCCTGTTTGCTGAAATGAATATTGAACTTGTATCTTAATGTTTTACGAGAATACAGTATGTGTGTCAAAACAGGAGTTTCACAGACAGTTACAGGAGCACTGGCAGCTTCTCTTAATGTTTAAGGGCTGGACCACAGCTTCAGACTCAGTTGTGAGTAAAGGACATTCAGCTGCCCTTCCTCTACCTTGTAATAGCTGAAATTCATACAGTAGCAGACGAGATGGTTGGGTCCTAGTCTGCCCTTGGCAGGCCCCCTTCCCCACTAAATGGATGATACACACATACAGAATGGGACACATTTCACAGCAGCACAAGTTAACCTAGATGCTAACACATGCTCTGGCACCTGAACAGGCCAGCTATTTTCCTCAGAAAAAGGATGGGGAAGAAGCTGAGCTGCATGGACCCCTTCCAGCACCTGGGGAGAGTGACCACGGGCCAAGTTCCCATCACTAGGCAGCAATGGATGAGCGGGAGCATGTTGCTCCTGCAGCAGCCTGGAAGCAGACAGCAAGGGCAGGATTAGAAAAAGGAGGGGAAAAATCTGTTGTTCCACAATGGTGATAGAACAACCAGAAAGAAAAAAAAATGGAAGGATGATAGATGACTCATAAAAGTGTGAGACTGGTGCCAAAAGCAGCAGATTTGGCAGCGATGCAGGACATGCTGCCTCAGGAGAGTTGAGCTCCAGTTCTTGCTGCAGTGGGGGAGCGAGACGCATGAGCTCCCATCCAGGGCAGGCTCCTTCCCTGCCTCAGGCTCTGCCCCATCACCCTGAGCTGCTCCCTGCAGCACCAGGGAGATGCCACCAGCCTGCCTTTCCCTCCCTGCTCCCTGCAGCACCAGGGGGATGGCACCAGCCTGCCTTCCCCTCCCTGCTCCCTGCAGCACCAGGGAGATGCCACCAGCCTGCCTTCCCCTCCCTGCTCCCTGCAGCACCAGGGAGATGCCACCAGCCTGCCTTCCCCTCCCTGCTCCCTGCAGCACCAGGGAGATGCCACCAGCCTGCCTTCCCCTCCCTGCTCCCTGCAGCACCAGGGAGATGCCACCAGCCTGCCTTCCCCTCCCTGCTCCCTGCAGCACCAGGGAGATGCCACCAGCCTGCCTTCCCCTCCCTGCTCCCTGCAGCACCAGGGAGATGCCACCAGCCTGCCTTCCCCTCCCTGCTCCCTGCAGCACCAGGGAGATGTCACCAGCCTGCCTTCCCCTCCCTGCAGCACCAGGGATGGCACCAGCCTGCCTTCCCCTCCCTGCTCCCACTGCTACACAACACTTCCAGCAACAATTTGACAGTAAATTAATACATGGATTCCTACACCGCTAAGCCTGAAATGGTTTATAAATTCCTTTTTTTTCCCTCTTGTCACATAATTAAAACTCTGCTTTCCTTCCACCTTCCTTCCACTAAAATCTTTTGCCATAAATTTTGTCATTTGTGGCATGTGAACTTGGGGTGGTTTTGTCTCCCCTACTGTGCCCCATAACTGTTCAATATAGATCAGACAGGCATTTGGGAAATAAAGGATATCTGAAAAACGAGGGGAGCTGAACTCTTGGAGAGATGCCAAAAAAAACCCTCAAGACAAAATTAAGGCCGTAAATACGTATTGATTACTCAGGGGAAGCTTTTTACAATGTTTTATCAAAGGTCACCTGCTCCCAATCCTTTATATTCTAAACTCTGATACTGCTGAACCACAGAGTGCCTCAGCATCTGTCCACTCCTTAAATATAAGATTACAGAATGACTCTTGCTTGCCATAGGCAGGTAAACAACTCGAGATATTGCTTTGCTTCAGATGCACATATGTTAACTGCAAGAGTCACTCACAACTTTCTCAATCCTTCTTCCACCCATAAATGCAGGTTACTGAAGCAGTGATACATTGGGAGACCCCAGAGTATCTGGTTCCATATCTGTTACATGTTTGGAACAGGATAATAACAAAAATGTTCATTCATTTCAAAAACACGTTTTACTATCTTTTTGTAACATCCACTGCTTTGGCTACAGAGCTTCAGGAAATGCAGCAGAAGTAACATTTCCTGCTTGCATTTGAGAGCATAACTTTCCTCAGAGCCTCTTGAAGCACAGAAAGCTAATGGTTTCCTCCTGGTATTCTGAAAAGGTGTTTTAAGGTAAAAAAAGGCACCCAAGTGGGTTGATTCTTCTGTATAAGTCTAGGGGTATGAGAAAGAAACCTCCAGGGAGTCAAGGGCAAGAGAAGTTTCACACAGCTTCCAGATTCAGGGAAAGCACAAGTCCACTTGGACTCCTTCATCCACTTGATGGCTGTTGTATAAAAGGATATTAACAGAAAGTTCAGTTTACACATGTATTTATGGGGTCTTCCACAGCGTTCTGGCAACAGTGCCTAATTGGAGATTCCTCACTGGCACTGGGAACACCCCCTCCATAGCTGGATTCCTGTTTCACACTCACATTAAAGCAGAAACCAAACCAAGTCACCAACACAGAGAGCTCTGAATTCAGCAGAATTTTGAAGTTTTGAAGGCTCAGCCACTGCCTTGCCTCTGAAGTAAGAACGAAGCGGCTGCTGCAGCTGGAAGTGGCACATGCTCACCGTTTTTAGGGAACATGAACACTGATGTCGCTGTTCAGCAGGCTAAAGTCACCTTTTGTGTTGTTAAATTTTGGCACTTCCATCTGGAGCCAAAGAAATCTCTTCAAAGTGGCCTTCATGCTCTGGGCTTTCTAGCTCTGGGAAGCTCCAAAACAAACATCCTACAGGCCCAAGCAAAGCAATACATAACTCCAGCAATTATGCACATGTTGACAAAGACAGGAAATTTTCAAAATTCTCAAGTTTCTCAAAAAGCAGTAATCATGGGCCTGGCTACGGCCCTTTCATTAAAACACAACTCCACCACTCTTCCTTGCTTTCCTGATATTTCTTCTCAGAATTAAGCTGTCACCACATAAAAATTTTTGATTTTATGTGATACTGCCAAACATCCAGCACACAACTGTGAAATGTGTCATTCAGAAAGCAATTGTATTTATAACTTTTCAATTACACCTGCTGAACCTAACACCAGCTTTATTTGGGTAGTTTTTTCAATGTTCTAAGCAAAGATTGAATTAAAATAGTGAGAGCAATAAACTGTATATCAAGCCAAACAACTCTTAACTGCCTTGCATCCCAAAAGAGAAGAAAACCATGACAGAATTTCTATGCTTTTATATAGCACTGCCTTGCACAGAGTAAAAATTTTTAGAATGTTTTCCTTAGTGTTTGTAGTGTTTCTTCCAATAGGAAAATTGCTGTCAGATAATCATGAGAGAACGTAACAGTATAACAACAACTGTTCCAGTGTTTAAAAAAATGATTCTGACTTTCCAATTATGAGAAATTTTCAGAAGATTATGCTTAACAGCACATCATGTTACTGACTGGCAACTCCTACCAAGAGAATGGCTAATTGTACAAAGTATGGCAAGCTATTTAGTAATAAACCTAAATTTATTCTTTGCACTTCAGTGGTGCTCACAAATTACGCACTTAGATTTTATCATCGTATGTGATAAATCTGTCTTGTGTTTTACACACAGAAAGACTTTCACAGTACAAATAGGTACTGTGGTAACATAAAAAGTACAGTCTACCCTCCTGCTTATGGTTATTTCTAATTTATGAAACACGTAATAGTCAAAGCTGACTAGATGGCTCAAGCCAATTAGAAATAGTCCCAACAGATAAGCATTTCCACAACAGATATTTCATTAAAAAACAAGCCTCATCCCCTTTTCAGTTTTGTTTGTTCAACCTCAACTAACTGTAACCTCTAATGCACCTCACAGGATGTTGGGTTCCATACATTAAACAGAAAGTCTCTGTTGGTAAAAAAGTTACTACATAGCCCCTGGAAATAAAAAATGTGCAGCCTACAAACAGTAAGCACCTTCTTTCCCATGCCACATGCCCCCAGTAATCATTGATACATCCTGACTTTCAAGAGACAGACAGACAACTGTGTAAATAAACAGACTCTTATGAACTGCATTTTGATAGCCATATAAATGAAGAGGACTTTCACTACTTAATTAATCCAATTAACGTACCAGCTTCCCAAATCTTTGGGAAAGCATCAACATGCCTACAGCTATCCGCTCCCAAAAGCTGGTATTTCATTTATTAATCTTAAAAGGATGTCAGAAAGGGATGTCACGGATCTGCAATCTTCACCACTTGCTTGGTGGATCAGTCCTTGGCACCACAGCACAGCCCCTTCCTTGAGGGGTCTATCAAACACAGCAGATCAGGGGGAAGAGGAGAACCATGGGCCATCCCAATCTTCCCTGTGCCTCTTGCAACGTCCTTGGAAGGCACAATGGAAAACACTCAGGCCCAATCTGATTTGATAAAATGTTTTCTACCAATTGTGCACAGGGACTCCATAAAGCAAAAGGCAGCAGAGACTATGAATTGTGAATGAGAATTCTGATCCTCCCCTCTGTGGGTGGCAGGACTTGCAGTCACTTTCAGCCACGAAGAACTGGCCTTCTATTGCAATCTGTTATTCATACACAGAGTGAAGCCATATTACAGCATAATGAGATCTGTATATTACACCCAGATACCATTTAGGAAAAGCAGTTTTCCCTTATTTAACAAATGCAGTATACACATATTCTCAAATGCTGTTGATTGTTTGTTCATAAAAATCAGAGAGAAACTCAGCTTGGAAGGACTCTTGAGGTTTGGATACAAAGCACTGCTAAAAGCAGGATCAGCTGCAGTATCAAACCAAGTCGCTCAGGGCTTATCCAAATATTTTGAAACGTCCAAGGAAGGAGCGTGGACTTCAGTATGTACATTTTATAATCAGTTTACAGGGATATAAATTAATGCACATTAATTTATATCCCTGCATCTGGCTATTTATATGTTTATACCTATGCATCTAGCTTAGCAAACACACTGCCAGGGGGCAGCCAGGAGATATGCTGGGCAAAACAGCCAAGGATACAAATTTAGTCCTTTGTCCACCGGGGCCATTTCCTTCTTAATGGCCAAGTGCACCTTCCATCTCTGGTAGATGCTGCCTTGCATGCTCTGTGAGCACTAAAAGTTGTCTCAATCTTCTGTGCAAAGGTGACACTGGCTGTAGATTGACATGGCCCACTCCTCAAACCCAAAAATGCCTTTAAAAACATCAGAGGAACAATTCACTCTACAAAAGCACATTTCTGCTTTTACAAAAACATCCCTCTATTCACAAGAACACCCCAAAATGTTAACTGTGACCAAATAAAAGGAGGCTTAGACAAGAATAATCCTGAGCACAGCTTTTCTCTCAGGATCTCTCTGTAAGTGGGCACTGAAATAACCCCAATCCATAAAATTTTCTCCTATGTTCTTATGCAATAATAATATCAATGGAACTAATAAATCAGGATTCATTTGTCCAAAGATCCATTATTGTATCAATAAAGTGACTGGTCTCAAACAAAGAAGACAGTACAAAAGCATGAGCACAAGCTTTTTGCATGTTGAATAAAGCTTCTGAAAATGGTTTTCTCTGAAACAAATGCTAGCAATGTGAAATTTGATGACCTTAGCAGCAAGAAATCATAGGTAACTCTATGTGGAACATGAAGTCTAGGCATAGGGATATGGGTCTTTTGAAGACAAAATATCCTTTCCTGGACTCTTTCCCAAGTTGCTGTAGAGAAGTTGTTTCAAGAATTCTATCTTTATATATGTCCAGCAAACGACAGACAGCTGTCTACAACACTGTTACAGGATTTCTTTAGGTTTTGTGGGGTTTTTCTAGGCTTGTTTTTTTTTTTTTTTTTTAATATCTGTTTTAAATTTCCATTGTCTGTTTCAGATATATTTTGTCAGCATAAGTTTACAAGTTTTTCATATTTCCATTCTCTGCAAGAGCTTTCACTCTCACACCCTCACGTTTCGCCTCCGGTAATTAATTTTCACTCCCACCCAAGATCTACTAATTTCTGTAACGATCAAGAGAATACCCAAACACTGCAACTGCTTTCTCTAAGAAAATTGAGATTTACCGTGACAAAATCTCAGAGGTCATTCATGTTTGGGAACAGAGATGCAGTTCTCAATGAACTACACCTCCTCTGTCCAACTGCAAGGCTTAAAAACCCAGCCTAGATCTGGTTTTCTCTCTCCTGTACATGAATCCTCACAGTGCAGCTCAGAAGAGAAGACACATGATTTCAAGCAATTTGGACAAAGAGAAAATGCTACTCTCCAATTTTGAGAAAATTTCAGTAAATTGAGTTGTACATTTGGATACCAAACTCTCTGCCACACAATCCAAGAATCTGGAGTAGAAAGGGGAAGAGCTCTGCTGGACAGGAACACAAAGTCGGTTTTTTGTATGTCAGATGAGTTTGATCAGATGAAGTAGGAGACTTCCTTGCTGAAGGAGTTATCTCCTCCTTCCATACTGCAACCAAGCAAAGCTCAAACTTCTACCCTGTACAGAGGGGTACATAAAATGGAAAAGGAAGAAAACTTTCCTCTTTCTCCAAACTGACGTGAATCCCAAACCAAGCTTTCCCCCTGCACTTAATCATTTCCAAGAATTGCCTTATTTTGAGTTTGCACGTATTACAAAGTTCCACATGCTCTTTTACAGGATCTGTGCACTTCATGCCATGTTTTGTTGCCTCTACCACAAAATTATTCTCATTCTCCTTTTATCTAAGTCAGAGTTTAATCACATTTGCAAAGTAAGCAAGCATTAAGCTGTATCCCTGGGTGAGTTTCTAATGCTAACAGCATGCAACAAAAGGAGAATCCCATCACTTTATTGATTGTCTCCACACAAAAGCCAAAACCTGATTTAGCATGAATGGAACCATTTCTTCTGTTTAAAGGCTACATCAGAATGAATGCTTGTACTGCTTCTGTACAGGATCTGGAGAAAAGAGGATCACATTGCTCAACTGTACAAAGTTAAACACAATACACATTAAATCTACTTCAAATGTTCCCCAAAACTGGCTAATTATTTGACTGCAATGTGGGAAATCATCTAAAAAGGTACAAAACGGGATGATAAACCATCTTCCAAAATAAACTACACTCATTAGAATGTTAATTTGGTTAGTCCACTCAGGATGCTGTATCACAGAGTGCGGAGCTGTAAAAGCTGTAACTTCAGATAAAAAAACCCAAGCAAACCACTTTTCTTAGAATAAACCAAAAGGTATTTCTAAAATAATAGCATAAGAGCATCAGCCTAATGCTTATTTTACACTTGGATGCTTTCTAATATGCAGACAACCTCAGTGTGAGAATTAGTGTAGTTCACAAAACTAATTAAGAAGATAGGATATAAAATCGAGACATTATAAACATTTTAGGCAACTGATCAAGCTTCTTCATCTTTTCTTAATAGGTCTGTTCAACTATTTTTCCACCCACACAATCATTCCGAAGAAAGATTATGGAACAGGACACATTTAGAAACAAAATAAAATAAAAACATGAACCCCAAAAGACAACCACGTTTTCAGTTCATTTTAGAAAACAAGATTCAGAGGGAAATAATACAAGATGACACAACAGAGGAAAGATCATCCTTTTGCAAATGATTTCACTATGATTTTCTGAGGTTCATGACAGAAATCAGCTGTATTAAAAGGAATTCATCGGTGATATAATTTAGGGATGAGAGATAAGGGGCTGTGAACAAGTGGGAGAAATAATTTCACATAGGGGCATGGGTGATCACAATACTTAACACTATCTCACAAAAAGTGATTAGCACATTTTTATCTCGGTTGCAGACACCCAATTCCTGCCTGCCCTGTCGCCTCCTACTGCCCCAGCAGCAGCAGCAAGCCAGGCAGTGTGGCTGCAGAGGTGGCCAGCCCAGATGTGCTGCAGAGGTGGCCAGCCCAGACAGATGTGCTGAAGGCATCCTGCCTGTCCCACCCCACTGCCTGCACCCTGCTCTGCTCACAACGTGCCTGTGGCAGCTGCTTATAGATCTGTAGATGGATATAGATAAGGGGTATGTATAAATACACACACACACACAGAGTGCAGTGGGGGAGAGAGACTGAGGAAGCTCTGTGTGCAGAATTACTGAATACAGCACTCCACAAAGTCAGAACAAGCTCTTCCCATACACACAGAGCGTGTTACAAAACACTTCCCAGCTTCGCTGCAATTGGGAGCCCAGGAGAAGAATCTTTGGTCCCCAATGTAGGATACAAAACTCTGCCAGCTTTCAAAGAAGGCCTAAACACACTTAAAAACATTGCTCAGGATGTGTCATCTGTACAAAAATAAATCATTAAGTAACCTTATTCTTTTTCATATCTTATTTGGGAGAAATCACAGATATTTTCATGTGCCTTTCTTTCGGCACAGAATCTGTTTAAAAGAAGAAAGGATGAAGTTGGACATCTCAATGTGGATCAATGCAAAAGAAGAGTATCAGTGCTCAGTATCACCTTACAGCCTCACTACTGGCAAAGCACTCTGCCCAGCATTTAAAGCCCTTACTGAGGGTATTCAACCCCAGGAGCAGTGTGATTTCTTCACAAGGACACAGAGAAGCAAAGTCAGGACTTTTTACAAGGCCATGCAGTGACAGCACAAGAGGGAATGGCTTCCAACTGACAGAGGGCAGGTTCAGATGGGGCATCAGAAAGAAATTCTTTACTGTGAGGATGGGAAGGGCCTGGCACAGGTTGTACAGAGAAGCTGTGGCTGCTCCATCCCTGGAATTGTTCAAGGCCAGGCTGGATGGGGCTCTGAGCAAGCTGGGATAGTGGAAGGTGTCCCTGCCCATGGCAAGGGGCTGGAACAAGATGAGCTTTAAGGTCCAACCATTCTGTGGTTCTTCCTCTGGGCATTCAAGTCTTCTTTAGTCTCATGGAAACCAATTATGACAGCACTGCTCATTTATTCCCTGCTGAATTATCATGTGTTTTGATGCATGTTGTTAACAGATTTGCCTTTTTTTTTTCTTTTTTCTTTTTTTTTTTTTTTTTTTTTTACTTTTGAACTCCTTTCATTTTTTATGATGAGGAACAAGCCTCTACCTGCCATTTGCTCTGCTTTGGCATCTCTTCTGTCTCCAAGTATCCTGTACAATCTGTACAATTGAAGATGTTTTCCATTATCTCAGCCCAGTGCTGTCAGGACTCATTTTCTAGACATTTTACTAGCATCCCTTGCAATTCACAAGCTTCAGAATATCACACCTAGATCACTTCCCATTTTCAATACAACGCAATATACAATACATACACAGTTTCATCTTTTCCTTCTTCAAATCTTTATAGTATGATTCTCTTTTTCAAGAGCTATAAATGCTAGCTGTGCTCTGAAAGAAATGTGGAGAAAACATATGACCAAAAAGAAATTCCACATACACTTGCTTATGTTGAATGATTGCTTTTTGTGGCAATGCTTTATAGCTACGATCTTATAACAGATTATATACATGTAAAAACAGAGTAATAAAAATAGCAGTGAACTAGTAATACATTTACAACTTTTATGGAAGGTTTTCAATGTTATGGATCATACAAAATTTACAAGACAGCCCTATTTAGTGGTGGTGTTTTTAAATGAATACATTGGAGTGCAATGCTCTTTTCTGTTCATAAACTATAAGCCAAATTCTGAACCAGGCATATTATTATTAGAATTATGAGTATACCACAATTTATATATATTTAGAATTTCTGAAATTGAATTACTTTTTAATTACAATACATGCAATTCAGGCATAAGGAATTCAAGTATTATTAAACTCTCTGGGCTATAAAAATATATTAAACTCCATCCCTCTAGCAGCTACTGATGACTTATCTGAGTCTAGCAAAGCAATATATATTACTTTTCTTTCCAAATACCTTGGCAAGGTCACTTGTTTGAGAGTTAAATGTAAATTACTTGTATTACAGCAGTATCCTCAAAAGTTTTTCATTTTGTGCATTAGCTCTCCCTCATTCCATCTGTGCTATTTTAGGAGTATGAAGTCTGAACTGATTGTTTTCATAAAAAGACATGTTAGGGCAGCACTGAGACAACAATCTGGAAAGTGAGTTTCCCTTAATACTCCCAATATTAATCCTTCTTCACCCTTGCCCTACAGAACTCAGTATTTATGAACAGTTAATCTTTCTTTGCTCCCCATGGCCCCCTGTTCTTCTCATCTCCCAAGGTCACTGCATTTCTGGCCTGGCCACACGTCCCTTCTTGACCCATCTGGTTTTGTGTCACCAACAAATTTGATCGTGGTTGAAGCTGCATCAAAGGAACACCCAACAAAGAAGATGTGAAGCAGCTGCAGATCAGACAGAAAGGCAATAGTTTACAGTTTCCATCATGAAAAGGGTTTCTGTAAATGCAGCTCTCCAGAAGAGCCAAACACTCTTGAGAACCAGGACAAAGTTCACATGTATAACAGATGCAGCACACCAGCATGGCCTGTCATAAAATTTTTCTCCAAAAAGGCTTGTATTGTGAGTGAGATCTTTCCCAAAGTCATGTCACTGAAAAAGAAACTGCTTCATTAAATAAGAAACAATGTTGTGACATCTCCTATGACGACAAAAACACATGCAAAAAAGCCACAACCAATACAAATATGCATTTATAATAAGACCATCTTCCTGAAGCACCCTGTTGTTTAAAACAGATATTCCATTTCTTTCTCCAAAACCACAGGCCAGGGGAAATACTTCTGCAGCACAGCTGATATGTCCCAAAACAACAATGGATTCAAGTTGCTAAACTTCACAGATGGGTTTTTTTTTCTAATTTTCTTTCAGCTGTATTTACAAGACAGCTGGTAATTAAATCACATCTATATATTCCCTATGGAGAATACATTAGTTATTTCAGAGGTCCTAGTTAGTGTATGCAGCAAGTTAGCCCTCAAATCAAATAGGATGGCAACCAAAACTGCACATCCTGTCACCCAGCATTTAGTTCAACACACTATTTATTTAAAAATAAATCTAGAAGGCAGCAATCATCACTGTAATAAATTGGCACCAAAATATTGCATATTCAGGATCTCTAGATGCGAAATGCAATAAAAGCTTAGACAGTGATTCCGTTCCTAGTATTGAGTCCTTATTGTCATGCTCTGGCCCAAATCAATACCCAGAAAGTTTTACTGGTGTAAATGGTAACAGTGTTGATAATGATTTTATACTTATCTTTCACATTTCCTTCAGAAAAATTCTCAGTATTTTACCAAGCACACACACATTTAATGGAAGAATCAGTTTATACATCAGATACCCAAGCATTTTTCAAGTGGATGCAGGTGACATAGTCCTGCTACACAGCCACAGGTCTAGAACTCAGACAGCTGCATGAAACGGAAGTGGAAGATCCCAAAAGACAGAATAAAACCCACACAACTTCATTTGGATGAGACACCACATCAAAGATTTCACAGAGCAGAGAAATACAAACTGATGGTGACTTTAGGAAGTTTAGCAGAACCAGTGAGTAGCTAATTTTTTTTTCTTCTGTTGAGCAAATTCTCTGTCCAGTGCTACCACAAGATGCAGATGGTTTCATCAAGTCTGTGGGAAGATGATCCCCACAACATTTAATGAGACCAGCTTTGTTTTCCACACATACACTATCACAGCTCTTCCTGAGCAAGGAAATACCAAAGACAGCCGCAGCAAAAGCTAAATGCTAAGAAATCCCTTCACCCCCATCTGTCCCAACCACTGGCACCTCAGCCAAGAGTTAGGATTCAGTGAGTTTTCCTCACCTCTTTCTTTCCCATTCTTAGATGTTTACATCCTAAAACAGATTCTCCTTCTAAATCTGGAAACTTAAGGATTACTTAGTAACAGTAATAATGGCATTAAACTCATAATACGGCCAGTCAAGTCCCTTGGGGATTTTAATGCAGTTCTCATAAGCCTTCAAACACAAACACCAAAATGTGCTGGCCCTGGAAACAAAACAGAAGGAAAGAACAGGAATGCAAATAATGCATGTGCCCTTCCTTTGTTTCATCTGTTTTCCAGTCTATGCAAAAGAAACATTTTTTGTGTTGAAGTGTTTAAAAAATAACACAGACATTAATTTTTTTAAACTTGGAAACGTTTCTATTTTTGCCTAATCCAGCCAGAAGTAAATACTGAACATGGCCATTTTACAAACCTTTCAAAGCTGTTCTTTATTCCTGAAAGCAGTATGTTTTCCAAATCCTAGAAACTATAACATGCTCAATTTGTCCACATCAGTTACATTGCATGGCTTTATGTGGCAAGGCGTGAGACAATGTGCTCAACTACACAGCAAGCAAAATAATAAATGCTTGACAGAAATGGAACTTCTCCAAAGGCCTACAAAATGATTTCTGAATTTTTTTGGCTATAAACAAAGACAGCTCTGGAAGTCACCAGACAATGACTGAGAAGATCTGGTACTTTGAAAGGAGAAGGGTTTTTGAGTATCATAAATCTGATACAGTCTATAGCAGTGATTACACAAAGTAATAAGCATCGAGCACACTATTGATGAGTTTTATTTAGCTTAATATGGAAGCAAACCTCCTTTGAAACAATGCAAAATACTTGAAAGCTCAATAGTATTGGCAAAAATATAATAATAATTAAAAGTCAGCAGAGGAAGGAATCGCAATTGCCAGGTACCTGAGAAAAAAAAACACTGTGATGTTTTTTGAGTTATGCTTGGGAAGTTTGATCTGTGTCAAGCCTGGACATAACCAGAGGTGCAGGGGACTGTGCAGTGACAGCCAGAGCTGGGGCAGGTTCACTGCAGACTGTGAGCTATGGGGGAAACACTGGCAGCTCCTCCTCCTCACAATTAATCACTCAGGTCAGCGTTTCATGAAGAATCCTCATCCCACCTGTGGCACCTTTCCTCAGCCAATGGGCTGACCACTGGAATCAGTGCCCACTGCTAGAGGGCAATTCCTACAGTCTGCATACACCATCAGCTGTGGCATACACAGCAAATATAAACTTGAAATAGGGCTGTGCACACTGCTCATGGCACTGTTTGAAACAATTCCTAAACAACCAGGGTGCTTCTTTTCAATTAGATCCTGTAATGGGCTACATTTAACTGCTCTCAGCCCCTTTATTAAATATAGGTCCTTGGCACCACAGGGTGTGTCTATACAGCTCAAATATACATTGAGGAACTCATTAGCATTTTTTCCTACTCAAATTAATTAGCCCTACTGAAAAGATGCATTTTTCCCCACAGCTTGTGATTCAAGTCTGACTTCCGACTGCAATTTCAGTTAGAGTTGAATAAACAATAATAGGATGCTATAGGCCAGTAAACTTTTTTCCAACACACTTTTTTAAACAGAGAATTATTTTATTTAGACTCTAAATGGTAATTAACTTAGGAGTACACTCAGCAGTTGTAAAATTCATGCTGTTCTGCACTTGTAGAGGTACAAAAGGTCCCTTGTTTGCAGTACTATGCTGGTCAATTCCTGTGGTAGAGCTGTTGATTCTCTGCATGAGTTTTCTCAGATAATACATAGCCTTTTAAATATTGGTGCACAGGGTATTCAGAAAGCATATATTTTCCAAAGCCGGGCAAAGAAAGCTCATTGACTTTGATAATTGTTCAATGTTTGATTTAAACGTTGTAATTTAAATTCAACATTTAAAAATACCCAAAGATTTATGCTACATATTTTTCAATTATGAAGGCAGGTTTTATAATTATAAGAATGACTGGTATCAGAGAGAAATATATTAAAAATAGCATTTATAAACCAGAAATTTCAGGTACCTAAAAAGCATATTTGGGATAAATACACTCAAATTTGCTTTAGCATGTAAAAAATAATATTGTACTTCAGCTGACTAAAGCATCTTGAACTGAAACAGCCATAGGAGAGCTGTCTTAATTTTCCTTTGGGTGTGTGCCAGCACAAAGCCAGGCAAGAGTGACTTCTAAGCTGCAGTGTTTTCAGAGTGGTGGCATGAAAAGTGCCAACACTATCAATTAA
The DNA here is from genome assembly GCF_027579445.1 of Ammospiza nelsoni. Classification (NCBI taxonomy): domain Eukaryota; kingdom Metazoa; phylum Chordata; class Aves; order Passeriformes; family Passerellidae; genus Ammospiza; species Ammospiza nelsoni. The sequence goes on along the minus strand of NC_080640.1, from coordinate 7,211,072 downwards.
ACAAAGATGGGAATACTGCTCTCCCAGAGCATCAGCTCTGGATCTAGCAGCTGCTTGCTTTACAAATATGAGCAGCTTGTTCTGTTTCAGAGCCTTCTAACTTTCATAAAGTAGATGGTTTTACAAACAGGACAAGATGTTTCTGAGGTTCTGGTAATGAAGGAAAATACATCTGCTGTCTGATTGCTGAGCTATAAACTGAGTTTTCCACATAAATAATCCCCTCCATCTGTAGCATGAAGTTTAGGTGAAAAACATAAGGCTACCAATTCTGCTCTGTAAAATTCAGGCACTGCATTTATAAATTAATTTCATGCAAGGTCTCAGTTCTGTTTGTTCCTGACAGAACAAGGCATATAGCTTTTATACCATAACTGTCTAAAGCTTGCTTGCTCTCCTGAAATGAGCACCAATTTTAAGAGTCAGATGATGATCACAGCAGTGCTTAAAATGCCCACAAGATGCATGACAAGCATCACAAACAGGACACTGAAGTGCTCCATTAAAACCTGTCTTGGGTCTAAAAGGGTCTTTGAGATTTGACCAATACGAGACAGATCATGAAGTGAAGTATTGAGCAGTGGCACACATGTGTTACTATCAGGTGAACCTTTATCAGTGTAAGGGAGAGCATGGAGCATCCTACACATTTTAAATAACTACGGAGCTTTTAAGTTCAAGAGCTGCCCACATGGAAAATCTCCTCTACTTGGAAGGAATTTTCCTGCCTCAGCATGATGCACTCTCCTTATCAGGTTGCTTAAAGTAGTCATAATGTGAGAATAATTATCAAGAACAAGTCTTGTTTTGTGGAAGGTATCTCCTAAGATTATCTGTCAGAGGCATCAGACTACTGCATAAAAGCCAATATAAAAACTCTTGAGAGGTTTTAATCCATATTTTTCATGAGTAATGAAAAATAACATCTGGAATTAGACCAAAGGCTGAAAAAGTATTTCTTTAAATGTTACACACAGCTTAGATATATATTACAGAAGGCAAACACAATTCTCTTTCCTCACATAACTTAAGAGGGAAGGTAATAGCTGTGTCCCTTTTTATGTGTGAATAAAGCAGGCACAACACACATACAGAATTCCAAAAGATGCAATTAATCAAAACATCTCAAGGTCACACAGACAAGCTGTTTTCAACCTAGAATACACAAAGCTACATCATTGTTGAGACTGGATATATCCTGCAGTTTGCTTGGGAAAGCTCCACGTGATCCTAGCAAAAAAATTTTGCCCAAGGAAGGACCAAAAATCTGATCCAGTGAAGCTGATTTTGATTCAACTCTGATGGAAAACAACTGGAGACTCAATGGTAGCAGAGGGCCTACAGTGCTCATAATGAGACCCTGATAACAGAATGTAAATGGTATCCTGTGACTAAAAGCAAGAGAAAACACTGCAGCAGCTAACTATAAAACATATTTGTCATAATTTAACGCTATGGATATGGTTCTCCAGCTTAAAACAAATTCTTTCCAGATGAAACAGCAAAATAATACAAAATGTATTTTGCTCCAGTGTTCCACCATACATGAATAGAAAAACAACGAGAAGCCAATTTCACAGTGGCTGATGCTATCCTCACAAATAAAATATAATCTGTAATTAAAAGAAGTAATTGGCACACTACTTAATTACTGCAAAATACATTCTTCAAATAACAATGTGACCTGATGAAATAAGCAGGTTTTAACATGCAAACATCACTTTTTTCCCTCTGCCAAGTGTCCTTAAGAATCATTATTTAGCTTGCAAAAGAGCTGCTACAATTTGACTGGTGTTGGTATAACCTGGTTTCTCCTTAATGTGTCTCCAAGATTCCCATTAGCAGCCAAATGACAATGAGTGAAAACAACAAACAGAAAAACATTTATATTCCATTACACATCAGGAGTGATTGTATAAAGATGTAACACAATACCAGAGTTTGTGGCATTCTGCCAGGTGAGAAAGCAAAGTGGTCATTTCCTTCTCTCCAACACCAAACACAGGCACTACACATCCTCCTCCAGGAATATGTTGGCAGCTTTCAAGTTTTGGTACTCAGTGGAGTAGGTTTTTGATACAAATGAAAGGAGAGTGATAACAAACAGGATTTTCTGTTTGAATATGTATTTCATACTACCTGAAGTTCTCCAGTTCAGAGTTTGACACATTTTAGTTCTATTCACACGCAAGATGTTGTCTTCTTCCCTTCTACTTGTCTGCCTCATTCCAGATGTTACTTCTCTAAAATTGTATTTCAATTGATTATTCAACATTTACTTGTCACCAGTGCAGAAAAGAAACTGCCAAAAATGCAGGTATTTAAATTCTAAGTACAGCATAAAAATTAATGCTGTATGACAGTCATCACAGGATACATCCTCTAAACAACAAAAGGCAGATTTTCCTTATGAAGCAAATCCAACTTGCTTCTTCCATGTTTGTTTTATTAAATAAAACTGTGGCATGGCTGTCTATCTGAAGTACAATTCACTTTATTAACTCTAATAAAATAAATGGCCTCTGAATGCCATATGTGAGATGGGACTCGTGCATTTTTGTTTCTTTCCAACTCATGTCCTTGAGCTGAGTGAGGCATCAAATACAGACAGAAGAATTGGGGCAGGATTAAGCAAGTTTGGGAACAGTTTATTAACTGTGATATGGGTTAAAAGAGCAACACACTGCTTTGAGAATATTTGGCCTTATGATGGTAGTGCCTTTAAACATATGCTGACCTAAAATCCTATGGTTTAAGGGCACCATGTTGAATTACAAACAGAAAGGTTTGGCTCTTCCCAAATTGCACACTGCTGGCCAGCTCTGGGAACAGAAATGTTCACACATCTCCTGCACAGTACAAACTGCCACCAGTGAAGGTTTTGAAAACTTCTAACAGGAATTAAATGCAGTCTCACAGAACAACCAACAGAGAGTACAGTCAGGAAATTAGGATAACTGCATTTTTTCCAATGGAAAAGAGCTATTTCTGGGGAAATGTCTGGAAGTTTACACAAATGAGCCTCCTAACCTTCCTCTCAGTAAACCTGCTGTTGAATGATTTATGAAAAGAAACTTCCCAGTCAGCAAGGCCCAGAATTCAAGATGTGTTTCTACCTTAACTTTCCCTGCCATGCACATATTAGTCAGATTTTAACTACATCAATAAAGGTGACCTTAGTCACTGGTACAGCATTTCACAAAATATTCTGAGTTGCAAGGGAGCCAAGAGCATCAAGTCTGATTCTTAAGTGAATGGCCCATACAGAGATCAAATCCACAACCTTTGGTGTTGCTAACACCATGCTCTGACCCACTGAGCTAAAATCAGGGTCACTGGTTCATGAGAATGGCCTCAAGTTGTGTCAGGGGAGGTTTAGGTGGGGTATTGGAAAAAGGTTCTTGCCCCAGAGGGTGGTTGGGCATTGAACAGGCTCCCCAGGGCAGTGGACACAGCACCAAGCCTGACAGAGCAAGAATTATTTGTACAACACTCCTGGGCATGTGGTGGGATCCTTGGCTTGTCCTGTGCAGGGTCAGGAACTGGACTCAATGACCCCCGTGGGTCCCTTCCAACTCCGCAGATCCTGTGATACCTCATCCTGGAACAGGGGTGTCTGAATTCCATTTCAAGCCAGCATCAGAAAGGAACTTGTATAGGAGAGAAAAAGCTAAAGCTTTAACTCGCTGACCTCAAAGTTCTTGTGTCTGCCAAATATACATTAGCTCTGCTTTTACATTTAATATGAAAAAAACTGGAGTCCTGTCAGCACCTACTCACTCAAGTCTTAAAACAACTAAGGATGAACAGTCCAGAGAATGAACTCAGCCACATTCTCTGCAAACCTCACAGCTTCTCAAGCTGCTGCTGGGTGCAAAGAGAAACAACCTGGGTATATAATGTGAAATGGACAAACACTTCCTTTGACAATTAAAATGAGCATGGTCTTCCACAGCAAATACCAGCACAGCCCCCTACACACCTTTCAGGTGAACTCAATCATTTCAGACAGATCAGGGATGCTTCAAACCATACAGAAATGTGAACAGCAGGAGTCCCCCAGTGGTAAAAATACTTTAAAGAAACCTTTTCTTCCTCCCAAATACCACTTTGTTCAGCACTTTGGGCAGCTAGCCAAAACCTTGTCTCTGAAAGCAGCTGTAGAGTGATTTAGAGATGTATTTTAATACTTTTACCACTCTTTAAAAATCAACAAAATAATACATTTATTACACCTTAATAGTACATGTCTGAGAAGTTAACACCATTAAAAAAAACCCTTTCTAGCTTTCCTGTTGTCGTATAATAAATCATTCAAAATATGCACAGTAATTTCTAGAATTTTATTAAAATACTTGGCTGCAATTGGATCATTTCACACAACAGAAAGTCATTACCAAGAATTAGACCACTGCACTCAGCTACAATCTGGGGAAAAGCTGATTTGTAAAGTAATACTCTGAAGTACCAACGTTTTCTGAGTTTGAACATTTTTCAAATATTAGAAAGACCTTCAAAATTCTGAAAGGCGCGAGGAAGGATAAGTTCTAAACCTTAATTCTCTCTGACACGCTCCTTGACAGTGTGATCTTGTTCAACACGGAGCATTTGTGCTCAGGAACATTATGAATTGTCACCCTAATCTATTGGCAACACTTTTCCACAGAAGAAGAACAACCTGCTCAGGAGACAGAGGAGCCATCTATCTGCTGCAAGCACTTTGCCCATCTCCCATTCTGACAGCTGCAGTGGGCAGCAGCTCTGCTCACCACAGCTCCAGAATTACTTACTGCATTTCTCAGGCTGGCTGAAGACAGGAACGAGACACTTTGAGTACACTACAAGCCTGAGTATTGACTCTTACAATGCAGTCCTTCAATTAGCAGGCATCACTGCTCAAGGGGAGCTAACTGTTGGCTCTACATTATTCTTTTTACAACGGAATAATTAATTCTGTAACTTGTAAATTACATTTCTCCTCACAGTCTACAACAGATATTGCATACTGCCCGAATTACAGAAATCAGTGATGGTTTTTTTTTCCGAAGATCTTACTAGAAACAGCTCTAGAGAAAACATTTGAGATCAATTACTCCTGCCTCCTATTAGTATCCTAGCTATAGTCACTTATTGATTACCTTTTAAGCATGATTTTAATTTTATTATGTCTATGTAGGATTAAATACGTATTTAAAACACTGAGTTACAAAAAATAATTATTAAAATCAGTATATACAGTTGCAATGCTACAAACACAACTTTGAAAGGCAAAACAGCATCAGGTTTCCTGTTTTCTTAGCCTGACAAAGTGTTAATATCGAGAAGATTCTTATGGTGACATTTTCCTCCTTAAAGCAGGACCAAAAGTTTGCAACATTTAAATCCTTGACTTAACGCCACAGGAAGGAGATAGATCTCTTTTTAATAATCTGAGGGGTTTATAAGCTTACTTGCAATTAGCATAAATGAAAGCTACTATCAGAGTGTGTAATTACTGCCCAGCAATGCAGTACCTAAGCCCACAAGAAATGACAGCTCCACAAGTGCACCCATTCTGTGCCCTGCTAAGTGAGTGATTTACAGCAGGTAAGAGCAGGGCAGAGTGGCTGCCTGCAGTGGTGTCACAACAAGCCACCTGCCTCCAGAAATACCCCTGTGACATCTGGGATACTCAAATGCCAACACGTTTTCAATAAATAAATAAAAACATTAAGCTCAAGTTATTCACTGTTTGTAGTTATGCCATTAAGGATGTCTTTAATATATTGACAGCCTCACCTCTGAGTCACCAGCTCAAACACAGAGGGAAATTACTTGAGAGGACTTTCACAGCTGCATGGGGAGCTACACACAACAAGCTGGGGAGGAAGGGCAACGTTCAGGGAGAGAGAACAAAGCTACAGAAATCCTTTTTGTAATTGGCACCTCCTGCGAGGAGGAGAACTGAGCAAGGAATGGAAAATGAACTGCTTTCCTTTTCCAGGGCTCCCTGCTCTGCCACACTGGCCATGCAGGACTGACAAGCCCCGTTTGCAGAGAGCTAAGGCATGTGGCACTGTTTTTCTTCAAATAGGAAAATACTAAATTTATTCTCATTTATGCTTTTGAATCTTCTCACAGCTCTCAGAGAAAGGTCAAGGGCATGCAGATAAGATATTTTTAGTTATACAGCAGAAATGTATTAAAAAACTAAGTGCAGCCTCAAGTCAGATTCAAATAGCTCCTTATTTATCAAATTCAAAAACACTGTACGTCTTTCTCTCTAAACATTAACACAGCTAGAGTTAATAAATTTACTTTCTACCCAACCCAAAAAGAGCTGTCTAGGTATTTTTAAAATGTGCAAAAATTAAAAAAACCACCCAAACACATCATCAAACACTGTGTTCAACAATTCTCACAGCAATTTATAGACAAGATTTATACACTAACACACCACATTTCTTTGCAAGTCTTCTTTAATTTTCTCTTGCAAAGGTGGGATGTTTGGCAAGGGGTAGAGACATCTCACACATCAGCAGCCTTGGGGAATGTTTGCTTAGAAACACACACAGTTTGACCTCTCAGAGGATCAAATCAGTTTACTTCATCAGGTCATGAGTGTTATCAACCACTGCAAGTTTGTGTCTCTATTTCACTGTTTAGGAGACTAAAATTAAGTAATAGCTTACGAGAGAAAGAACTGACACCATTTCTCAGTCTATATGGGTTGATTTTAAAGCTGTAATTTTCATGACTTTTTTTTTATGAGAACACTATAGGCAGTTCTTACCCATGCAATCCTTTAAAGAAATCTGACAAGCAAATTCATCAATTTCTAATAGAATTTCAAATACAGCTGACACCTTGCTGTCTTCAATCATGTCTTGTTTCATAACTGTGTATGTGGAGAAAAGACATGTCTGTCTAGGGCCTAATGGATAACATGATGTACATTCCCGTGGCAATAGAAAATGAACAACAATAAAAATTATAATTTACTTTGCTGTCAGGTGCTGATCCTGTAGGTGTGAAGGAAAGCAAGTAAAGCTGCAGGGACTGAGTTTTGATCTGGTATTGTATTTAAATATTCTGTAGTTGAGATTTAATTGCACCTAATCTGCTCAATAAAATCATCTTTACTGTTATTAATATCCCAGACTTATGTTATTATATAATCCTAACCTATTTTTTTATACAGAAATTTTAATCTGCTGCTTAAGCATTCATTAATGCAAAGCCACTGCTGTGGAGAATACATTCCACTCTATTTGCAAGAGGCAAGAATTCTTTGGAGCTACTACCAAATGCTAGTGTTGTCTTACTTAACTTTGTTTATGGCCTTGTGACAACAAACATCAGCAAAACTTAATCATTAATCCTAAAAATATTCCATCTGGAAAAGAAGATGACTCTACAAAGTGCAGAGTCATTTGTAAACACAATGTGGTATCATCCAAACAGTCAAATGCAATGCATGTGTTCATATATAACAGCTTTTGGATGGCTCCTTTCTTTCCTGCTTCATTTCTAAATCTGAATAAATAATCTGGATGCCAGCTAACCTAAATGATGAGTTATTTCCCATTCAGAGAATCCTGAGATGCTCAATTATCTCACACAACTGCCAGCCATCAACTGCACTTAATTGCCTGTATGTTTCAAGTCCACTGCATGTTTATTTATATTACTTGCATGACACACTAGATATTTTATGAGACCAGAATAAGATAAGATATGTCACAGCCCAATGCTTAGAGATATGACAGGAGCTGTATTTGCTTTTTTTAATCATATTTTTTCAAGGAAATCTAAGTAAATTAAATACCAGTCTCTATCTTCTTTACACCTTGCAGCTCCCAGCGATTTCTTAACCCATAGAACATACTTGAACAAATCTGACAGAGCAATGAATATGAAGTTCTTACAAATGTTATGAAAAAAACAACCAATTTTTAGACCTGAGTAGACCTGATAAGGCAGGCATGGCTCTGGCTCTGAGCCATCCCAAGAGGGAGTGGGGACCCAGAGTCCTCCAGCACAGGTGAAACACCCAGGCAGCTGCTGCCCTGCAGGGCAGAGACGTGGGACAGAGCTGAGGACCAGGGGAGGGACAGAGGAACAAGCTTGCTTGGGGACAACCATGTCCCAAAAGGGATGGGGAAAGCGCAGCCAGATTGCTGAGGGGCAGCAAAGTGGAAAGCAGAGCTGCAGTAACAGAGAAAGAAACCCCTGGAGCCCTGCAGCTGGAGGGGATTGGGTGGGGGAGTTACAAAGAGAGAGGAAAGCCCACAATCCAAGAAGGGAAGGCAGTGCATGGAAAAGGTACGTCCAGGCAGGAGAGAGCTGGGGCTCTCAGCTCAGGGCAGCAGCAGCGCTTAACATGAGCCGGGGCTAAACCCAAGAAACACCTGCACTGGGATGGAGGCTGTGGGGCTGGGGAGCAGGAAGAATCCTTGTGCTGTCTCCAGCAGAGAAAGAACAAGGAAACAGCCATTTCTGGGTTTAGTACTGAATTTAGGGTGCAGCATTTAGAAGGAAGAGCATGGAAGTTTTTAACACTTCTGAACCTCATCAGCTGCATGACAAAATGCTAATGGGAAGATGCATTTTATGGACATCAGAAAGTGATAAAATCATATAACCACTGAATGCAGAAATTCATCTTTATTTATGGGCTTCTATTCAAATTGTTTGATACCTTCAAGTCTCTTTACAACCTATCATTTCTGCAAATTTCTATGCAGCAAGAGCTATCTCTATGCCATTACACTTTGTGTCATGCCTCTCTCATGTTAAATTTCAAGCTGAGTGCAGATTGTACAGGACAATAGCCTGACACTTGGAAAAATTGTCAAAGCATCGCAGCAACTAAAGAACAGTTCCAAAAATAACTTAATTGTGGTAATGCTGTAACTATACTGACAGCATTATTGCTGCCTTAGTTTCATCCATGGAAAATGCAAGAATATAAAAATAATACCAAAAATAACATAAATTACAGAATTACATTTCATGAACAAAACCAGTCACATTTCTAAAAATCAAAGCTGTAAACACATTCCTTTCTAAGGTTAAAACAATATAATGTGCAAGTTAAAATAAAAAATGTTAGATACTTATCATAAATAAGTATCTGCCTTGCAATCCAGAAATCATTATTTCATCACACACAAGCATTTCACTCTTAGCATTTTTAACATACTGTCAACTCCTGACAGAAGGCATTGACTTCTCCAAGATTGTCAAAGATATCTCTGAGAGTCCAATACAAATAGGGTTATTAAAAAAAAAAGTTTAAAAATATCTTCAAACGTAAAGAGCCAGCGTGCAGAACACCTGCCATAAACTGCACCTTGCTGTGCCATCAAGAGACAGAAAGCTGCAGGATGCTGTTCTTTTGGTTTCACCAGGGAAAACTGCTTTCACACAAGGCATTTTGGAAGCCCTGCAAGGAAGGCTGCCATAGAAATCTGCCCACTCAGTGCAGCCCTCTCTTCCACCCTCACACCACCTTTATCACTGAACCAGTGACAGCAGTGGGGTCACCACATGAACCAAGCAGCTTCTGCTCACTCTCACCATGCAGCTGCTCCATCAGCAGGCTCAGTGTGTGCCACCCCTCACCCTGAGACACAGCAGTCTGCAGACACCTGACAGAACAGGGAACCCAGCCAACTCTGTGTGTCTGAGGTGCTCAGCAGCCCCTGCCTGCTCCTGCTCACTGCAACCCTGGAGTGCTGCTGCCTCTCTCAACAGATATAACCTCATTCTGCTTCCCTCCTCAGCAACCTGATCTCATAATCACACCAACACCACTGGCAGCTCCTCTGCCCTTTGCTCCTCTTTCAGAGAAACTCAAGTGCCACTTAAGTGAACCAGAAAGCTGGCCTGTTCTTGGGCAGCAAGAATACACAGTTTGCTGCCAAAAAATATATCTACATATATGTTCATTTAATGTCTGACCCACCACACCATAAGTGAGGCTTTCCTGCAAAGATGCAGATTAAGGGATGGCAGTTCCATTCTCCAAGGATGTTACTCTAGAAAAGATGTGATTTACTGCATACATTATATATAGTTGGTAATCAGGTAGGTACTTTATGAACACACAGTCATGCTTGTTCAACCAGCTATACCCAAACACTTCCCTTTGAGGCCTCAGGAAAATACTGCCCAACACTGAGTTTCCTTCAAGACTCCTAACTATTCCCTTACTACTCCTGGCATTAAAGGAGAGGCAGAATATTCATGCATAAATGCTTTGTGCTCAATCAGGTATTTCCTCCTTCCATGGAATGGATTTCATCTTGTATCCCATGTTAAAACAGGTTGACAAAGCCTGTCTAGACTAACAGGACAAGCAGAAACAATACATTTGCTCAAAGCTGTGCATTTTAAACACTTGAGGAACCAAGACCTTATCTTCTGTTTTACAGCTCTTCAAAGAAATTAGCAAAAAGGTTCCAATAATCTGACCAAGGAACTGAGAGTATTTACATATTCCTATTTTCAAGGCCTGCTGAAGGTAAAGAGTGAAGGCACTGCCTTTATAGGCCAGCCAATCAGTTACTTCAGCAAGGTACTTGATTCCCCTCTCATAATCAAATCTAGCTTCAAGAAATGCAGAAAACAGGATATTCAAAGAGTTTCTGCAAGCCAGCAGTCACCAAAGTGATTTTCTTTTGTGTGAAGTCCAATCTGATTATAAAAATGCAGAAGTGGAAATCAGGAACTGGTATCTATGCACCCTGATAACTTGTTATCTGCCTGGAACTCAGCCTAGTTGCCTCTGCAAAGAAAATCTGCACTCAGAAATGTCAAACAACACAAACATTGTACATGCTTAGATTTATTTTTGTCAAACTATTTTCATTCTCTTAAACACAGCTAAAATAGGTGCCTGGTTTGTCTGTTAGTTTGTCTTCTTGTAACAGGCCCAAATTCTCACTGAGGAAAAACAGACAGACTGGTTTTGTGTAAAACCAGCATTAAATATTGGTTCAAGGGCTATTATTTTAAAATACAGTTATGTGTGTAACAACGTAGGCTAAATATAAGAAGTTTTTACTTTTCTATTATCAGAGAGCTTGACCTCGTATCAGAAAATCAGAACTAAGCCAAAAAAAATACAACAGGAAACAGAATGCATCATAATGAAATAAAATTTTGATATGTTATGCTTAGTTCAGTGGGAACAGAATCAGATTGCAGGACTCCTATTAGCCTAACATGATCTGGTTTATTGTTTGTGAACTCGAGTGTATGCACAAGGTAACTAACATGAGGTAACTCAACTTTTTAAACTCAGCAGTAATGACATGGGGGGTAAGAGCTAATAAAAGCATCGCAGAGAGTCAACAGAAATCAACATTTTAAAATATATTTTTAAATTAAAAATATTTTAGAACTGCCTTTGTAGAAAAGTGGCAGCTCCTATAATCTTACAGAAATTTCATAAAAAGACATAGTGTTAAATTAGAAAAATACGTGGCATTTGAAATGCATGCAGATTTAGGAACAGAAACAGGATTAGAGGCCTCAGGCAACAGGAATTGGAGATGTCATACAGTATTAATTCATGGGAAAAGCCACTAATTCACATGGTACAAACCCCAAAAGGAAAAAGCAGTGAATCTCTTGGCTAGCAGAGAGATTCTAACTTATCTTTTTGATAAACAATATAAAAAAGGCCATACATGGATTCTACAAATGAAAAGTCATTTACCAGGTAGGAATAAAAGAAGTAAATAATAATTAAAGTGTCAGGGACTTGTTACCCAGAACACAGCTCTCACATCAGATCAAGAATTCCAAAAATGAACAGGGAAACCCTCCATTCTTGATTAAAAGAATTTTGGGGGGTAATGAAAGTTTTGGGGATATAAATTCACTATGACACAGCTTGCTCTAATTCAACAGAATAGCAGGAGCAGAAGATACAAGGAGAAGCACACAGAGAAGGAAACTCTATTTCTCTGCATTGTGGGGATTCAGATTGAAAAGCCCCAACATTCCTCCTCCACCTCTGCTGATGGACACTTTTCCAAGGAAACACCCAGCAGTTCATTGTCAGTGATGTCCCTACCCCAGCCCTGAGAAGAAAAATATAATGGGGAGGGGGCAAATAGGTGCCATTAATACTCAGAGCAGGTTTTATGCTGGGGAGAGGGAAAAGTCTGTCCCATCCTCAGTAAGGTGTTTTGCACACTGGATTCATTCTTTCCCCACAATCGACTTAGTGATTTGTGAATAAATTATACAAGATGCCTAAAAGACTTTGAAAAACTCAAAGGAAGTTAGGTAAACCATTGATCAAAACCTAGTCTCCTGAGCAAGGCAGAGATGCTAGAGGGAGACCCAGAGCCATCCTTGTGCATCCCACAGCCACCAGCACACACACACTCACTCCTGGGATCCCAGCACTGCTGACTGTATAGTCTCAACTTTTTCCACACAATAAAAAGCCACCTTACTGACCATAACTGCTCCTGTCTGCACTTACAGCTTATTCAGTGGGCAAACCAAAGCTGGTACCTTCCTGTGCTGAGCTCTAACAGGGAACGATACACTCCAGGAAGAAGCCCAACATGCTGTGCTACCTACTGAATTCTTGGTTTTAATTTAGAAGTTTACTATAACAAACACAAAATACACCCTTTTCTAAATATGAGCTTCCACATCTTCTACAGCAAAAGATTCCCAAATTTTTTAGATCAGACAGCCTCTCATGAGAACAGCAGAACCAGAACACTCCCTTTGGCTCATCTGATGGTATGTCATTTTCTTTCTCTGATCTGCTAATGACGCAAAAGGAACTTTGCAAAACCAGTTTACTACACTAAGAATAGTGGCAAAATAATTAATTTCTACCAGTCCTGTGCTTTAGCAAGTAGAAACAAGGCCTAACTAGCAGCATGTAACCAACCAATTCTCCACAGATTAACAGCAAACACTCTGTGTTCTAACAAATGTTCTGATTCATGCAGCCTGTTCTTTTAAGATTATTTCTAAACATAATGGATGTAAAAGAAAGAAGATTCACAAAGCTGAACAATGGGATAATAAGCCTATGAACAACTGGGCAACTCAGAAGTGAATCCATGGGAGGAGAGGATTTTGTCACCCTAAATGCATTGATCTAAATAGCCAACTCTTTTTAACACTGAGAATTCTATTTACACCACTTCACAGACATGGCTTAAGGCATTTTATTCAGATGGAGTGGCTCTCCCTTTTCTGTTGAAGTGAATGAGACATTTCAGAAACATTACTTTGTTAAATATTTCTGCAGATATGTACAGCTACATTTTTTATGCAAGATATTTTCTTACAAGGTGCCTGAGCTGACCACTATACTGTATCACCTAATACCAAAATAATAACATCTCTTCCAGTGGCAAAGCTCAATGTCAACTGCAATTCAAATTTAAGAGGCAAAATGTTCTCCAGGTAGTAAAAAGCCACAGACAGCTTTAAGAAGTTACTAATTCAAGCATCACCCCTTAATGTAGTGTGAAACTCAATTCTGAAATCCAATCAACAGATTTTGCATTTACTGTAGTTGTGACAGAAGTCAATGGCCTTAAAATGTTTTCACCTCTCAAAAGTTGCAAAGGTTCAAGCAAAAATGTCTGTTTAAGCAAAATCTTTACATCATAATAGCTAACCCAAATCTGTTACCCTCCAAAACTAACACACAAGTCTTCAGCAATTTCAAGAGCTGCTTAACAGGAAGAAATTCACACCCTTGAGGCAGAACCACCACATCTGACATGGTAGTTAAAAAAACATTCAAACCTAGATATGCCCAAAACAAAAAAACAAGACAGCCCAGTCTTTCAACTAGGAAGACTCAATTTTAGTAACAGGTTTAGCCATATATTCCTGATTTTTCTCCTAAATCAACATATTGATGCTTGAATTGAAGAGAATGTGGTGTCCTGTCTCCGTAGGGAAAGCAATTTTGAACATCAGAAGAGAATTACATCAACTTTAACTGGTTTTAAAAATTATCCTTCATTTTTTAGGCTTATGTACACTACAAAAGTGTACATATCTGACACAAAACAGTCATCTCAGCCAATGATTTCCCCTTTTACATAGCACGAAAGAAAACTACTATGATTTTCTACACTACCACAAAAATAAATACAAAAGGTGGCAAAGACAATACCTTTGATATAAGTCCAAGTAATACAGGACCACAGAATGGGTTTTGTGGTATGAAAGAGTTAATTGCTGCTTTTAATTACACAAAACTAATGGGAGTGAACACTGCAGCAACATCTATAAACACAATGACCACATTAGCAGAACACCAGTTATGAAACCCCTGCCAACACTACTTGTACAGGGATTGTTTTGTTTGTTTTAATCAAATTTTATGAAGTTCTGCTGTATTTGCAGAGCTCTGCAAAAAACCTGTAAGGCTAAGGAGTTTTAAAGAATGTAATGCAATAGTAACCATGACAATGAGAAAAATGCTTTTGCTAATCTTTTTCTTTCAGCTGACAATACTTTCAAATACTGGTGTTTTTACTCTAGATGACAACTTTTGTTTGTTCCTCACTATGAATTCTAGGCCTGCCATCCTTGTATACCTGAAATTTTCGACCAAGGGAGCAGCAATTTGGGTTGCACTGAAAACATGGGATGAGTTCTAACTGTGATAAGATGGACATCATCTGTAGGCAACTATATCTTACTTGTTATTCTGAATAGGTGCATTAAAATTACATTTTTAAGGTAATTATTCTGCAAGTAAATGGGGAACCTAAAAAAAAAAAAAAAAAAAACAGAAAGGCAGAATGCAGATAGGATATTCCTCTGGAGATCACAAAACTGCTGAGATATGTTAGAATCTGGCCCCAGGCAGGCTGATCATAAACTTTAAGAAAACAGCCCAGAACTCCTCTGCACTGATTTTGTCTTGGTTTTATATTAAGTTGGAGTTTTAAGTAATAAAAAATAAAAGAAATAAAGATTTTTCAGACATTTATCTTTGCTCTCTACCATTTCTCCAACAGGCTTGCTCACCAAACAGGACAAGACAATGTTTTCATCAAAAGATGTATGGGATAAGTCACATATTGAAAAGTGACTAAAGGGACGATTTTCAAAGGCATTAAGATACCTATAGATGCATTAAGCACTTAAAATTTTCAAAACTGCCTGGGCATCCAACGCCTATTTAAATCACTTAGTCCTTTTTGAAAATCCCAATGGGCAGTTATCTACATTTTATGTGTCTATATGCCTTTGAAAATCTGTACCATTAAATACTTAACAACCTAAGTACCCCTGGATTTTAATGGGACTTTGAGTCCTAAAAAGTGTAAGTACATCTGAAAATTGGTCAAGCCACTCTCTTTGGTCTTTTTCCCCCCTTTCTTTTAAAGAGGCATCTCCTAATGCTCATGCATATCATGTCATTTAAGCAGAGCTTCAGCACTATCCAACTTAATACACTGAGTTGTGCACATTTGGTATGTTTTATGGAGCTAAACAAATAAAAATCCAGAGTACAGACTGCATCCTCAAAAAAGACTTTTTGAAGCTCCTAAAAAGAAATGAAATTCCAATCTGTAACCTCAATGAATGCTCCCAAAAAACCACGTTTTCAGTAAATGTGACCTCACATGAGAACAGCTTAGGCTGGTAAAGAACCAACACCATTGTTTAATACCCATGCAACATATTCAAAATAGCACAAAAAAGTTCTGAAAGGCAGCCACACAGCAACAAGAAAAAACAGAAAAAGGAGGAAGTTGTGAATAGGCTCTTTAAAAAGGCAGCAGTTTCAGAAAAGAAGACAAGCTTTAATTCTGAATTTTCTTTTTTTTAAAAACTGTATGAAACTATAAAGCATTCCCTTATGCAAGCATTTGAAAGATCTATCTTCTGATCTTCTGTAATGTCAATAGGAGGTAACTTGCACTGACCAAACTCCCAAAAAGGAACTGATTTGTAAATTAGGAACGCAGGGAATCAGATTGCCACCTACAGGAAAATTTAGCATTTATTGTCAAGAATGACTCAAAAAGAATACAAATTGCCATCCTGCCAAGCATTCTTTCATTTCAAAACCAATTAGTCTTTTCTTTTGTGCAACTATATCATGAGCTTCCTAAAACCAGGAAGCCATTATAATTTCTTTTTATTTATGAGTACGGCTTGAAAGTTCCATAATTCAATTACAAAATCACGTGTCAAGTAAAGAATTTTAAGTCTGCTTACCTGATACCATTGGTGCTAGCCTGAATATGTCTGATAGTCTGCTGTTAACTGGCTCATAAGGGGAATCTTCAAGCAAGTCATTTCCTAAGGACAAAAAAATATTTGGATGTTTTTCTTACACATGAATTCAGGATAAGATTTTTTTGTTTATGTTTACTCCATAACAGTGAAAAGTACTCCCTTTTAATCCTTTTAAAAAGTTTATATGGCTACTTCTTCTCAAATAATTACCTCTAAAAACACCTGAAAGAAGCTAATTATTTTTCCCTGTCACTTGAGCTCTTCTCTCCCTCCTCCCTGGGTAAGGTCATAATTTGCAGACAGCCTGTGACATCACAGGGACTGTCCCATCTCATGCCAGCAGGAGAGAAGCTGTAGCAAGGATGCTCCTCTTCATTCACCATAACAGCAGAGCTCTTTTTCAGAGAAGCTCAGCTAACAGCCAAAAACTAGCATCTCTGGTACGAAACACTGCTGACAAGATGCTGCTGAAGAGAAACTTTTTATGATGTAGAAAACGTCTGTTATTACCTTCAGCAAAAAAATATATATGGACTCATTAAAACATACGGATAAATTAACAGAAAGGGATTTTTTCCCTTTTTGCAGAAGCAACTTAAAAAAAAAGTTAAAAGGGGAGCACACTGAAGTGAGAGATTGCACCTTCAACTCCAGGGCCACAACAAGACAGGACCAAAAATGATGTGTCTCATATGAAGACCTGACTGAGAGACATCAGATTTCTCAGACTAAGAGAAATCTGCCTTATGAATATGAGTAACAGAGCAGTCCTGAGTCAGTCACTGCCGTATGTCTTCTAAGTGGCCCATCTACATGCTGTAGGAACCATAAACTTTGGGGCTTTTTCTGCCTCTGGGACTACTGCTAGTAAATACAGGAAAGGAAAACATTAACTTTCACTTAAAACAATCTTCTCATTATATTTAACTTTCAGTAAAAAGGCTAAGAAACTAGTCCCAGTGTCCTGTTAGGTGAGTCCTAATTACGGAGTTTTAACATGATTAGGAGAATGTCTCCAAAAATGACTGTTTTTGTGATGCTCGTGCCCCTATCTTTGGCTGCGGTTTAGGCAGGTCACTGGGTCCCTGGAGGAAGCTCTGGCTGTGGCTCTGGCAGCCCGGCAGCGGAGCCGCAGCTGCGCGGGGCTCCAGGGGCGGCAGCTGCGGGCACGGCCAGAGCCTCGGGGGCACAGCCAGAGCTTCGGGGGCACAGCCAGAGCTGGGGGCACGGCCAGAGCCTCGGGGGCACAGCCAGAGCTGCGGGCACGGCCAGAGCCTCGGGGGCACGGCCAGAGCTGCGGGCACGGCCAGAGCCTCGGGGGCACAGTCAGAGCTGCGGGCACGGCCAGAGCCTCGGGGGCACAGCCAGAGCTTCGGGGGCACAGCCAGAGCTGCGGGGGCACGGCCAGAGCTTCGGGGGCACGGCCCCAGAGCCGCGGGGGCACAGCCAGAGCTGCGGGCACGGCCAGAGCCTCGGGGGCACAGTCAGAGCTGCGGGGGCACGGCCAGAGCCTCGGGGGCACAGTCAGAGCTGCGGGCACGGCCCCAGAGCCGCGGGGGCACAGCCAGAGCTTCGGGGGCACAGCCAGAGCTGCGGGGGCACGGCCAGAGCTTCGGGGGCACGGCCAGAGCCTCGGGGGCACGGCCAGAGCCTCGGGGGCACGGCCAGAGCCGCGGGGACACGGCCCCAGAGCCTCGGGCTCGGAGCCCGGCCGAGCCTCGGGGGCAGCCGCACACCCGCACCCTGCGCTGGGGGCTCTGCGTTCGCCACGTACCCTGCAAGCTCTGGTACATGCTCCAGTAAATGCGCAGGCAGTTCTTCTCCTTCTTCATGCCCCTCTTGCAGCGGCAGTTGTACAGGGATTTCTGCTTGAGAGCTTCCATGGCGCTCCTGCATTCGTCCTTGGCCTCCAGGCCCGTGGCCCGGCTGAAGTTGCTCTCTTTGCCGGCTACACACTGCCTCAGTGTCCTGAATTTAGTACTACAGCTCTGCTCCTTCAGACACTGATCGCTGGCTTTCACGCAGTCCAGGCGCTCCCCTCCAGGCAGCCCGCTCACTTCTGCGGACAAAAGTACATCTATGGAGAGCAGACACAAAGCGACCCGCGCTCTTTGGGGGAGCAGGGTGCCCGGAACCCCAGATCCTGAGCAGCACTCGGGAGGCACGGGGCACCTCCTCACGCTGCACATGCGGCCAACCCCGGGGGCAGCACCTTGCAAACCTCCTGGCTCCATGCTACGCCTTAGGAAAAAGCACACAGGGTTTCCATGGGCTTAGATCCACTTTTCGGGGAGTCCAAGGAAACAGTATTTTTTAACCCTAACGGCTGATGTATGAGGAAACAGAAAAATGAAAGAAACCCCGGAGGGATTAATGTGCTTGATAAAACAAGCATTTGTTATTCCATAGATCCATTTTGGTGAAACAAATCAGCTTTCCATTCCAGGGTTTAACTAAGGGGTTAAATATTCAGCCTCACTTTCCACAAGAGCTTTGCTGTAATTTCACTTACATCCAGGAACAGCCCGCTCAGAGAGATAAGTATCCTCACTGATTGATATTAACCTGTCTTTGCGTCAGTCACTTTTTAAAGGCTGTGCACATTTTTGCTTGTTCTATATGCATAAAGGTAGAATTTGTTACTTCTCCCCCCTCCCCAGTTCTCTCCACGTATGATGCTTTTGCAGGAGAACAAAGCAAATTGCATTAACTCTCTCCTCTCCATCGTGCCCCCGTCATGCTCCCTCAGACACATGCGGATGGAAACGCAAACCTCTCCTGTGGAAAGGAAACCAGTTTGGGCTGCAAAGCACTACCAGTCGGGCAGGTTGCCAGGTTCAGGTGAAGAGGTAATCCTTCAGCTGGTCTTGTCATCCCCCACCCTCCCCAGGCAGCCTTATTTTATTTAAATGAAAAGTTTCCCTGTAACTTGCGAGAACCCAATTTAACAAGAGGCTAAACAGGCAAGTACCGAAGTCTGTAACCTACAGAGATTTTATGTAGACCGGACTAACTGATGTGAGGCAGAGCCATTAAAACTACTGGAAACTTCACTGTTCTGCCTAAACAATAGACTGACAAGCATCAGGCTCCCGGTCCCATAAACCCTATGCCTTGCTTTATGAAGCGATGTGCAGACCGAAATCAGGCACCAGCAACTTACCCACTAAGGGCAAAGCGAAGTACAAGAGAACGAGAAACATCTTGCTGTCTTCGGATGGTTTCCCCAAACGACTTGATGTGTCACAACAAAGATGATCAGCATGTAGATATTCCAATACCGCCGAGGTCTAAAGGCTCCAAGTTCAGATCCATTGAATTCAAGGGGGAAGGAAAAAAAAAAGCCACCAAGCAAAAAAAACCCCACAACCGCCTCTCCTCTTCACCGCTACCACCACCGGCGGCAGGAGCAGCGACGCAAACGCTGAGCTTTTCCCTTAGATTTCAGGTCTGAGCAACCTGCAGGCACAAGCGCTGACTCCAGTGCGGGAGCGAGAGGCGCACGCACGGTTTATGTGTGTGTGTCGGTGATGTGTTGTGTGAGTGAGCGGCGGCGGGGCAGGAGCGCCGGTCGCCTCCTTGGGTGGGCAGCGCCTGTTCCCAGGGAGGGACCGAGAGGCACGGGGGGCGGGAGGGGGTGCACACACCAGACCCGCAGCGCCCGCCCGCCCCCGGCCGCGCAGCCGGGGCCAGCCGCCGGCGTCAGCCCCGCTCTACCAGCCCCGCTCTACCAGCCCCGCTGGCAGCGCCTCTGACAGCCCCTCCCGGGGCAATTCGCCTTTTCACCCCCCCGACCGCAACTTTATTGACGCGGGGGCCGGGGCGGTGCGCGGGGCGCGCAGGCTGCGCGGAGCGCTCGCCGCCGGGGCGGAGCGGGGGTGGCCGCGCTGCCGGCAGCCAAACTTTGCCAGGGAAAACTGGGACGGGCGGGAGGCGCGGCCGCTCCGGTTCCGCCGAGTTCCCCCTCGGCCCCGGCGCTCCCCGGCGGGAGCGGATCCCAGCGGGCGCCGCCGGCACCGGGCGAGCCGGGGAGAGGCGGCGGCCCCGCGGGGATGCTCCGCTCCGCTCCCCGCCCTCCGTCCGCGGGGCTCGGCGGTCGCGGCCTCCCCCTGCCGGCCCCGCCGCCCGCGGGGGAAGTCCGGGGCGTCCCGCAGGGCCCCGGGGCGGCGGGAGCACCGCCCGTCCTTCCCCGCCCCGCGTCCCCGCGGTGCGCGCTGCGCTCCGGCCCGCGGCCGGGGCCGAGCGCTGTGTATCGGCTTCCACTTGGCTCCTGAATAAACAAAGCGAACATATGTCCCATATTCGTGACAGATGGTTCAAACAGAGAACTATTTAGTGGTTTTCCCGCAGTTGCTACTATGTACCACTCCCCCGAAACCCAACAAAATGCAATTAGCCTAAAATAGCTTCAGCTTCCAGATTTCCTTATTTTCATGTGTGGAAAATTTGATTCAGGTGTTTTAATGTTCTGGCTGCGATCAAATGTGTTAAGTTGTTTTGGGGTTATTTTTTTCTATTTTTAAAAGAAGTCAGCGTATATGTTCCTTGGCAGTTTTGTCAACCAGCTATTTGGCCCATTCGACTCAAGGAATTTACTTCTCCTTGCAATAAATTTTGCCTAAAGGAGTTTGAGTCGCCTCATGAGATGGGAGATGATCAGGCTGGCCACTTTTATAGCAAAAACTGGATGGCAGATGGAGCTAAACTGTTGAAAGGTACTTCAAAACACTTATTTAAAAGCCTAGCATATGCCAGGATATACTGAGAGTACAACATTCATAGAACCCAAATGGAAAGGGCTTATTTTTGTTTGCTTTGCTGTTCGTTTTTTTTTTTTTCCCTCTCTTGCCACTTTTTCTAAACAGATGGATTTGCATTATACCCAAAAAAAAAAAAAAAAAAGAGCCCCAAAACCCATGACCCTCAATAAAAATAAAACAAACAAAATCCAACAGAACCCAAAAAAACCTGTGTAAAGTACCGGTTCTCTCAGCTAAAGTATAATAGTGATATCAAGTTGAAACTGATTAAGTCCCAAGTTTTGTGGTTTGGTTGTTTAATGTGAAGAGTCATATACTATAATATGGTCACGAAGTCTATTATCTGCTGCACATACAAGGATGTAACTGGAGGAACAAAAACAATGACCAGATTTCTGGAGTATTTCAGGGTAATTAGAAGGTGCTAAGCTGGTGATAGCATTGACGATTGGAGACAGCTTCAGCTTTTCAAATCGCTGGTATTTAATGAAACAAGTTGGTCTTCTAAACACTTCAATAGAAATTGAGCTGAGTGATACAGAGAGATGATTACTTCTTCACTGGTAATTTTGACATCATTAAGGCACACAGATAAGCTCTGTATAGAAGTTATCTGTGTATCTAACACAAAGGTAGCATAATTCTCCTGCCATTTAGAAGCCTAAGTCAAGAATAGCTACAAGATTTACAGCAGTGTATAGCAACTAAGAATAAGACTGAAATCCAGGCCACTTTTTACAAAACCATTAATGTCCTGAAACACATACATACAACACATACATACAAACACACATACATACATTTGGCATTTAAAAAAGCAACACATTGTAAATCTCTGCATTAGTAACTACTTTTGCTGCTATAAAACAGCTTTTGTGGGGTGTTTCCTGTTACAGTAAAACTGAACTCGCATTTTAAGTGTTAAAAGTTGAATAAAATGTCGCTGACAGTTCAGAAATAACAAAAACAGCTGGAAAACATGCATCCAAAACTATCTAAACACTCCTCTTGCCAGTATTTTGACTCATCTCTGGAAAACTACCACCCAAAGTGAAAAAAGGTTAAAAGGTTTTAATCGAGGAAAAAAGTTTAAGATGCAACCATGTTTAAAGGTCAAGATCCAAGAAGAAAGTCCATGCTGCATACAGTTGCTCAGAATATCCAACTGCTACACACTCCTTAACCAGGACAGTAGGTGGGAGACAGCTCCTTACCAACCACAAGGACATTTTTCCATAGCAGATATTATTTTTTTTTTATTTTTCTCTTTCATATATGGAATTATTTATAAATTTCTGTTGTACAAAAAACTCCATAAGCCACTCTATGGCTGGAGTCATAATCCTTTGGGTCTTTGCACAGTGTTTTCCAACTGCCTTTTACTTGCCCTGGGGTAAAATTAAGTCATTGACTGTTTTGCTGTTGATTTCAGTCAAACCAAGGTCTGGTCTGCCTTACAATTTGTATCTGTCAATCACTCAACTCATGAAACTCTTCAGATAAAAGAAAAGTAAGAGTAAGCCACACAGAAGTACTTAATGCAAATACTTTAAAGATATTTAAGCTTTTTTAAATATTCTGCTGGTCAAGTTTTATAAAAACGTTTCAGAACAATTAATATAACATACATAAGGTGCAGCTGGTGAGGACAAACACATCATTACAGGAAGGATGATGACACAATCACCCCTGCATTATTGTTTAAAGGCCATTACAGTACAAAAATGTGGAAGGCAGAACCAAATAGTCCAAGCTAGTTGCTGCCAGCATTAACTGCCAGTAATTCAGTCTTTATGCAGTTGTAGTTACTGATTTCTTCCTAGTTGGAAGCTGTTATACTTCATTGGAAACTTTTCACAAAGAAAAGGCAAAGAAATGTGGATAGTAGTGTTCTTTGACACTAAGACTTCAGTAAAATTAGTGCTTCAAACCCTTTTCTTTCTAAGTAGGTTGAGGTAAGTGTAACACTGGGTAGTTTTAAGCTTCCTGTCACCTTGCAGCCTGGGCCCAAATGCTCTGAATGCAACAACAGCAGTCTGTATCCATCCAGGATACAGCTGGATGATACCCCAGGATACAGCATCCACCTGCTCCTGGAGGCCAGGCATGCACAGCAAAATCAGAACTTTGCTGCATTCTGTCCTTCTGCCTCCTCCTCTGCATGTGAACCAATGACAGCAAACTCTTCAGAGGTTCCCATGCAGAGGTGCCTCCCTCAAAGGCAGTTCCACCTGCAAAGGCTGCAGTGTTGGAGCATTGTGTTGGGTTGTTCTGGCTGGCAGCAGCTCAGATGACAATGTACCCCTGAGCTGACGAGGAGGCTGAATTAATCCATTGCCTGGCCCAGGGTTAGCCTGCAGATTCCCTTTGCCATCTCTGCCACAGACCTCCTTTTAAAGAGTGAACCCTGCAAGAAAATATTGGAGTTGGAGCCACTGAGCCCAGGGAACCTTACACAGAATTATCTGCAGTGCTGCTAGGTATGTGAAGGGAAAGTATGCTGAGAATAAGAACAGGGCCATGAACTTTAAATACGATTCTTAGGGGAGTGAAGAGGTGAAGCAAAGCTAAAGTTGAACTAATGAGTCAGATCCAGCAGGTGGGGGAGAGCAAGCTAGTGATGGGAAAAAGTCTCTGTGCTGTGGGAGCACAAAAAGTAGTGTTTACACAGGAGGCTTTCTTCAATAATGAGAAAGGGATAATAGAGTTAGAGAATTATTAGGGACTGGGGGAACAGTCTGAACTGCATTTTTTGTCTTACATTTATCTGCTTACCATGAAGTCAAAGTGCCTTTTGGTGGGAATAAGGCAAGAAGGATTTGCTCAAGGCATTAAAGTTTTGTAAAGGGCAGATTAAATAACAGCACTCCAAAAATCAATTTTGAGGGGCTTATGAAACCTTGAATGGGCTTTTGCAGCACAAAAGCAAGATTGAGTTTTTACTGAACCTGTCATTTATTTGGGTTTAGAGCTTTCAGTAAGTATCAGAAAAAAAAACATAAAACAAAAGCAAAGTAAGCAATGAGCATTCACACAGAAGTCAAATAAAAAACACGTGGAGGTGCAATCCACATTACTAAGTGACTTAATTGATGCAAAAGTATAAGAAAAGAAAGTCAAGGTTTCATGTCTGCCATCCCCCATCCCCTCTCCCCGAGCTTTAATCAGACCTGGTTGTGAATTCCCACAGCTCTTCTTGGCCAGGAAGTTTTTCCTAAACTCTTTCTTCCCTGTTCTCACCAAAAGTTGTGCTGATATACTGTCAAGCCACCTGGAAGGAGGAAAAAAGAAAAAAAGAAGAAAAGAAAGGAATAAAAATAAAGCAAATAAAGCTACAAAATTCAGTAGAATAGGTACAGAAACACCAAAAGAGTACAATGCAAGTCAGAGTTTGCAGTTAGAAACACAACACACTGGTTACCCCAGAAAACATGAAAATGCTGATGGAACTGCAGCTATTTGTGAAGTTATCTGATAGAAATGATTCCGTTTAACTTTAAGTGGTGATCTAAAGGCATAGGCTCTGATATTTGCCCACACTGGTAAGAAAAAGGTTGTTAGGAAAAGCCATCCCTGGATTTGGGATTTTTACTTTAAAAATGGGGTAATACTTCCCCCTAGCCGCTGGTGGGGACAGTGCAGGCTGGCGTGGACAGGGATTCTGCCTTTCAGGAAACAAGGCACAGAATTCCATGGCACAGGAGGATCCAGCAGCACGGAGACTCGATGTGATGCATTACGTAAAAACATAAATGATTACCAAAAAATTAAATATAATCTGTTAATTAGTAGTAATTCAAGTGCCCAGGGAATCTAGAGCAATACAATTCAGATGCTACAACAGCATCATTTGAAACTTCAGCTTTTGGATCAGTTGGTCAGAGTACAGTGCTTATAAGGCCAGGGTTGTGGGTTTGATCCCATATGGACCATTCATTTAAAAGCTGACTCAGTGATCCTTCTCGATCCCTTCCAACTCAGAATATTCCATGTGATTCTGTGAAATGCATCAGCAGCATCAACCTTTAGCATCCCCTGGACATTGACAACCAATGTGATTAAACCAAGGCCACATTATGGTTTGGTAACTTGGAACCTTCCTTTTGTCTTAAAAATTCCAGTGATTACTGGAATTATACAGCTTGGGCTAGTGGAATCCATTCGATCCTGAGCCACAGGACAGGTAACCCTACCTTATACTACATAAAATGTCTTTACATTAATGAACCTATGTCATGGTTTTTGCAGAAAAACTAGAGCTAGGAAATTACTTATCCTGATTGTCTATTGCTGTAAGAATATCTGATCCACACTGCTTTAAAAACATAACTACATGAGCATTTCAGACCATTGAAATCAGATGCTTGATCTGAGAAAATCCATGTTAAAATCTGAATGTTGGTATCTTGTATTTGCATACTGCTTCACTTACACGTGGATTCATTTTCCTCCCATTTTTAATTGAAAGTGATGAAAATTCTGTGTATAAAATGGTGTGTAAATGTGAGATTTTCTGTTCAAACACGCACAGCTCTAGTGGTGGGTATTCAGCTTTCACTGTTCATGCTACACTAGATGCACACACACTAACAGAGCAAAGCAAATTAAATCAGAGAGGAACATTTTCCTTTCACTTACTGTACATATCGTCTTCTAAATTGTGGAACCAAATTTGCCCTGACACCTGCCCTGTGTAGGGAAGTCAAAAAAATATGTATGGAGGTTAAAGCCATTTTAGAATTTAGTGACCAAAGGCAAAATTATCATCTTGGATTGTCAAAGCCGTATTTTCTGTACGTTTGCTAGAATAGCCCTGACGAGTGAAATAAATTTTTCTCCTGATGGTATCACCAAAACTGTAATTTTATTGGAAGTTTCTCTAAAGGTTAGTGACTCTGTCAGTGTTAATTTCTGTAATCTCTGTTTCATCAGTCTTCCTCTGAGGTAAGGAATTTTGGGGACAAAAAGTCACAAGATATTTATATTGGAGGTGAAAGGATATCAAGGAAAAATGGAAGTGGAAGAAACTAGTGCTGTGAATGCCATGAGAATTTTACTGAGAAACCAAAACTGACTATTCTCAGATACCTGCTGTCACCTGCATGTCACAGTATCTCTACCTTTAAAAGAGCAGCAATATTGGGGGGGGTATTGTTTGCTTTGTGGTTTTTTTTTGTGGGGAAGGTGGAGGGGTTTGTGCCTTGTTGGGATTTAAGGAGGGGTTGTGTGTTTTTATAAGTTGCTTTTTGGGTTTGGCTTGTGGTGGATTTTTTTTTATTTGGGGTGGATGGGAAGAGGTATTTGTTGGTTTGTTTACTCAGTTTTAAGAATAGCTGCAAAAGCTTCAGAAAAACATGAAAAAACAGATCAGAATTTGAACTCAGAGGCTTAATCATAAAAGGTATTGAATAAGTATGGCATGAAAAGGCAATATTTCTTGAATCAGGAACATCTCCTTAATTAACACTTTTTTTTGTTTTTAATATAGTTTAGGAAGAACCTTATGATGAGATAAGTCTCCTTAATCCAATTGATTATCAGATGGGAACAGTGTTGAAAATCAAGACCTGTTTGTTCTATTTGAATACCCCATAATCCCATTACTTGGCTTCTCTGCTACTGCTGCAGAATTCTGAAGGAGCAGTGCACACACCAGAGCAGTGAACATGACAGACTCTGAAAACCAGAGTCCCAGCTGATGGTATTTGCAGTTTCTTCCCTTTTCTGTGAGCACTCATTGGATGAATACAGCTCTGTCTGTTCAGGGAGTTTCCCTGGTTTCATCATGTGATGCACAGTTAAATCTACAGCACTTGTTTTGGATGGATGGAGTTACCTGCTGGGAGCACCAATAAAGGAAGCATTTTTGCATGTCTGCATCTGTCCTGCAGTTTCAATGGCAGGCATAATTCATGTGAAAAAAAAACAATGCAGACTTTTAAATTTGGTCCTGAAAGTCATTTACATGTATTCTGAATATCCCAGAATAAAGTGTATCCTAACTCAGCAGTAAAAGTAACCATGTGTGAAGGACTCCACACTCTGTCTGTCCCTCTGTGAGGAATATGGATATGGAATTACCATTTTCTCCACACCCAATTCATCCCTGAGAAACATTTCTAAAGGCCATATTTGTGAACTCAGCAATGGCTGTAGACAGGAGCATTTGAGATATGTAACTTACTTTATAAATGGCTAAAAGACTAGGAATATTCAGCCCCAAGTAAGGAAAAGGAATAAGTTTCTGATGAACTCATTTTCATAGGAATTTCTGAGTTATTAATTTATGAAAGAAGAAAAAACTGTTTGCAGACAAAATGTTAAGATAAAGTGTAAATACTTTACAGTAAATTTAAAGCTGTAACAAATTACCTATATGCTCACATTGTGACCCCTCCAAGTTTTTGACTTGTTTAATTATTCAGTAGAACACTATTTATAACAAAATAATGCAAACTTGTTTAAACATGTACAATGATGGCACCTTGCCAGTATGAAATGTAAGCATGATGTTCACAGAATTGCAAAAATCCAAAGCAATTGAGATTAATATCATGGTTTCTGAATTTGATTATATTATAATCTTTATGACTGGAGCTAGTCAGAAATTTTTTGATTTTTTTTTTCTTTAATTCTTCTTATTCTTAGAATATTTTCAATATGGTAAAAAAAAACTGAGATAATAGTTGTCACTTTGTCACTATCTACAAGTTCCATGTCATCATCAAAGCCATGCTATTTCCTATGATTTTTGAATTTGCCCATTTTTTGCAGAGATTCAATAAAGATCCAGGTAATATTTCAAATATCAAAATTATATTCTTTCTATAATTAAAAAGAATTTGACATGTTTATGTGCTTTTTGACACTTATCCATACCCATCTTTAATCTACTGTAAACAGATTGAATTAAAGTGATATGCCAACCCTAAAATACAAATAGCACAAATTTCAAAATTATTGATTTTTGACAGTGCTTGCAGGCATTAAGCAATACTTTTTCAGACATTTAAAATAGCTCACTTCAGCACACAGACACTGTATTGAAGAAAAGCTGAAAATTTACTGACTGCTCAGTCAATATTAATTTAAAATTGAGGTTTAGATCTTTGCTAAAAGTGAAAAAAAAAAACATTTAAAACTCCTTTTAGCCCATGGGATACCCTCTTCCTCAACTCAAATCACCATATTCTTACCATATTTCAAGGTCTCAATCCAACAGTTTTGCAAAGGAATCCAGTATCTTGTAATTACAACGAGCAGTGAAATACTGTGCTGACTCCTTGGAGTTAGACATAGTAGAGTTTGCTTTCCATCTTGTGGGTGGACTTGTAAATTCAGCCCCACTCAGGTTTCCTTGAAAGGGAGGTGACCAAACACTTTGCTGCTCCATCTGAGGTGATCTGGGACACTGGTGCAGCACACAAGTAAAATCTCACAAAGGTAAGAGACTTCTGCCAACAGAGGCTGGGGTCTGCTTAGCAGCAGGACTTTGTGGGTATCAGGAAACAAAGGCTTGAAAGCACTGATGTTTGTATCACAGTTTTCCTGAGGAATAAAAGGAGAATAAATGTTTGATGACAATAATTTAGACAACAACAATAAATAGGTTAGGGCACATAGGAGAGAAGTATTATGGTATCTAAAATGTTTAAAATGAAGCTGCCTTCAAATATCCTGTGTTTCTGACTAAAACTTAAAACAAGCCAACTTAAAATGACCATCCTGGTTTAGGCCACGTAGAGTTAGTAGTTACAGCGCTGAGTTTGGATTTAGGATGAGAGTAACATTTATAACACAATGATGTTTAGTTGATGCTGAGCAGTGCTTACACCATACAAGGAATTTTTTTCTATACCCCATCAGTGAGGAGGCTGGGGGTGCACAAGGAGCTGGGAAGGGTCAGAGCCAGGACAGCTGACCCCAACTGACCACAGGGATATTCTGTACCATGGCCCATCATATAAATTTGGGGGATAGCTGGCTGGGGACTGCTGCTGTGGAACAGGCTGAGCAGAATTCTGTCTGCGGCAAGCAATTGTTTTTCATTTGCATCCCTTATTTTTTGGGGTGGTTATTTATCTCTTTCTGTTATTTTCCTTTTCATTCCAATTTATTATTCTGATATTAGTTTTTAAACTGTTCTTTCTCAACCCACACTTTTCTGACTTTCACCTTTCCAATTCTCTCATCCCATTGAGGAAGCAGCTGTGTGGTGCTTAGTTGCTGGCTGGGGTTAAACCACAACAATGACTCAACAAAAGTTTTCTGCTTGAATTTAATCACACAATTTATTGGGGTGGGGGGAGAAGCTAATTTCAACTGGATTTATGTATCAAAGATGATAATGAAAGGAGTTTAGTTTTATTTTACTGCTGCTCCAGATGGTACTCAAAAGGGACTGAGAAGTGTGGGAAAAACCATTCTCTGTCTATGAGGGGTTGAATTTGGAAAGTTCTGTATTCCAGGCAATTGCCAACTATTTCTTACAAGGTTCCATGGCTTGTAACTCTGGGCTCCTCAGAGACAACAGTATGAAGAACAAAGAAAAACTAATTTGGTGATTTTGCAGTTTGCATCACTAGCAGACAACTGAGCATTTGTTTAATTCACAGAAAATTACACAAGAGGATTTTGGAGGACTGGCAGGTTTAGAGACATGAATTTTCTATAGATGTCTCAGGCCTAAAGGTAAGGTGAGTTAAGGATAACTTACCTTCCAGTTAATATCTATATATAATATTAATATTTATAATGACTTTATAAGGTTTTTATAATTTGTCTTAAAAGATCATTTACCAAAACAAGACCAAAAAACCAGATACAGACTTGATTTGACCTGACTTATGAATCTGCTATTTTCTTTGACAAGAAATGTGAGAGAGAAAGACTGAGTGGCAGTAGATTATACTGTCATTTAGTAACCTGTGCTTTAAAAAAAAGGCAAGAAAAAAAACCCTCTTAAACTTCAACCTCCCAGATTGCAAGAGATAAACCTCATCTCAGAACTGACACCACTGTAGAGGTTATGAAAAATGAACTGCATTATTTCAAAGTACACTTATTCAGAATACAAGAAGCAGTGTGGAGATAAACCAAGTATCTTGTTTTTATTAGTTAGCAAGAAAGATGTCAACCCAACCACTACAAGCATAGATATGGATGTCAATAATAAACACTGAATTACTCAGTAGATTTTTTATACAATTATGTCCTACGTGGCCTATAGTTGGAGGACCCATATTTGTATAAAAAGCAATCTTTAGAATTACATATTATAAATACAGTACATTTACGCCCCATCTGATTGTATCCACTTACCTATGACAGGTGAGTTAGGAGCCTAATTGCTGTAGGGCCCCTACACATTTAATGAGATAAAGCACTACCATTTTCCAAGCATTTCTTTCCAGGCAGCAGTTTTTATGCCTTTTTAGACAGTTTATGTTAGAGAGGAATACAATATCCTCCATAACCCCAACCACTATGATTTAGAGAATAAATACTTCCTAATCTCAATCAGGTGATCAATTTAATCCTGATCATAGGTTACAGGTAGGTTAAATCCAGTTAACACCTGACTTCCTAAAGAATTGCTCCATTTTTGCCTGCTTCTAATCTTAATATTTAAGAAAGAGCAGTCCCTTTCTCCTATACTTTGCACCAAGAAGGAACATAAAAGTCCTGGGGAACGTAAAATAGAAGGGCTGGCATGTGGGCCAGTTAGAAACATTTCTTTTTAGGGACTGTGTAAAGAAAGTACACAAACGAGTTTCCAATTAAGCTTCCCTGGCAATGTCAGTAGGTATCCAAAGTTTTATATCCCAAACTTTATATTCTGACACATGATCTCTTCACCATGTCACACATACCCTTTATTAATTTATAAATTTCCATCTGGAAGTAGTTCAAGTCCCTGCCTCTGTGACCTTGTCTGTAAGCAGTTCCAGAGCTTTGCACAGATTGCCAAGAACCTTCTTTTAAATTTGTCATTTATTCATAATTGTTTGTAAGTATCTGATCTTGAAATAGTGTTATCCTTTAACACAAAAGTCGTCTTGCCTCACATCTACCCCCACACATACTTATAAAGAAAACCATATGCCCTTTCAAGCTTTGTTTTGCCAGATAAGCTATTTCCATCTCAGCTGCAAAAACAGGTACTGCTTTCCCCAAACCAGCCCACTCTGCACCTGCTGTGCATCAATGTGGGTCATGAGAACTGTAAACAATATTCTGAGTTGTCTTACCAGTGCCTTGTAAAGCAAAACTAACACTTTGTTAACAGCCTTCACTGAAGATTCTTCATCCAATATTCCCTGAAACTGCTGCATGGCCATGACACAACCGTGGCTCATGGTCACACCACAGCTGATTAATGCATTAAACCTCCTCCCCTCGCTATTGACACCAATTATCAAGACACCAGGTTATGCCAGAAGAACACGACATTAATTCCCAAGCACCTCCCTCTAGTTGCTGAACTTTTAGATTTCCATTTTGTCAGTCCTTGAGGTCATTTATTTTTTTCTGATACACTAGTCATTCCAATTTTGTGTCATCTCTTAATGCCATATCCATTCTCCTTCCTTCACCAAGCTCAAAAATACTACTTAAATCAGTGCCAAGATCAATCCCAGAGGAATTCTACTAGTAAACTCCTTTCATTTTGATATTTTCATTTTTAACAGAACCACATTTTAATATAACCCTTCACTCAGATCCTCTTCCACCTTCACTGCCTTCATTAAAGCCCATCTTTTCCACTCTCAGTAACTTCTACACCAAACAATATAATGCCTTATTTCGATCAAGGTAGATTAGGTTTACTGCATTACTCTTCTCTGGGACAATTATCTTATCAAATAAAGATATTAAGTTAGTCTGATACAATCCTTCCTTGATAAGATCATGTTGTAGTTTTTCCCACTTTCCATTTACTTCTAGGTTCTTGATATATTTTTTTTTTCATTCAAAATCTACTCCCTAAGACCTTGCTTGGTGTTGAGGTCAAACCATCGCACCTGCATTTTCTTTGACCACCTCCTTTCTTTTCATGAATATGGGGAATAGCATTATCAGTCTTTAGTTGTATTGAGATAGCCCTGAATTGAGCAGATATGCATAAAATCCCTACAAATGCATTCAGTGCAAATCAGCATTACAGGATTCTTCCAATGCCCTGAAATAGGCGTTGTTTAGCCCTCTCCAATTTTTGGCAGTAAATAGGCTGTGTTCAGCTGATAGCTCATTTGGGAAAAATTCCATTGTTCTGTGTACCTTAAACACCTTATTTTTTCTTTTTTTCTTTTTCCTTTTCTTTTTTTTTTTTTTTCAGCACTGGGAGATCTAACAGCATTCACAACAACAATTGCTTTCAAACTGGCATTTAGGACAACTTATTTACTTTAGCAGTGGAAGAGCAGGGTTAAAAACATCATCAACAGTAGTCTCGATATGATAGATATTTTCAAAGAAAGAGGAATAGGCCAAAACATGCATGAAAACACATATGAAAGCAGTGTGTGTTATTCATTTTTATAAACTCTGCTGTCTCAACTATGGATATTAATTTTGTATTCAAAGAATTGACTTAGTGTAGATATTTTAAATATTCTGATTTATTTTTCAAAATGAGAAAAGTGTAATTATTTTTAAAGGAGTAACATTGTTGCCACTTATTCCAATTCACTTTCCTTCTGTTATCTTTCTCAAAAGACAAGCTGTAAAAAGACAAACCCAGCAGAATTATTTATATACTTTCCACACAATCTGTGAATAGACATGTTTAATGCTTCTGGAAAGAAGTGACTGTAATACAATGCAAATTATTAATTTATGAATGTGGCACAATTTATAATACATGCCTACAGCAGCTGTGACTTTCTACTCTACTTGAATGGAATGCTTTTATTATCCTGCCTATGCTCTGAGTCCTGGCAGATGTATGCAGATGTGTGCCATGGAGCCTTTGAAAATTTCAGGATTAAAGGTGGCTAATCTTCCAGAAGCTTCAATGGGAAAGAATATGGAAGGGATAGAAACCAAACTCTGGGTTCTCTTTTCTTTATGCCACCTTTAAAAAAGATGAAATTACAGCATAACACCAGGATCAATAGGCAGTAAAGTTTACGTAGTGTTATTTATCATTGTTAAGTCTTTATTAAATATGTACCTTCTGCCTGCAAAGGGCTGTGCAGAATGAAGAGGGCCCAGTTTTATAGAGATACAGTTATAAGACTGGATTTTACAAAGCAGCTTGTAAAACCTGCAGGTAGAACATACATTTTCCACAATACCCTCAAGGAAAGAAGTATTCTGAAAACTGCTCAGGATATTTTGAGGCAGTAGGGACAATGACTTTTTTTTTTTTTTTTTTTTTTTTTTTTAGATGAATGATTAGAATTTAATGTTCCTTAGAAAATAGTTCGTCACAATAAAATACCATCTGGCCCTATTTTGAGAAGAGGTTTTATGAGACCATGCAGCTTCCATGCAGCAAGTTTCCAGATCCAGGGTCTATGTTTTAGTCAAACTGAGACAGCCCTTCCTCAAACTTTCTTGGTCTGGGCTTTTGCATGGAATATGGAATAATTTCTGCTGCTGCCTAGTTCAGCTCATGGGCCTGTATCCAATGCTTCTGAATGTCTAAGGAAGTTGTCATGTGTTTAAGAAAGAACACAGATGGAAAGAACACAAAATTCATCTTATGAAAAAACTATTAGCAGAGAAGCCTAAAAGTGTAATGGACAACTCTTGGTTTCATGCGAGAGTTATTCTCATTGTGCAAGAAATTGATTTGGCTTTAATGCATACAGTGGAAGGATAAAAGTTATCTAACTTCATACTAAATAACATTCCTGTTATGAATAAAGACAATAAAGCCATTTCATTTCAGTCATCTGCACATACTCTTTTTCTTACAACTTCAGCATCAAGTAGCAATAGAGCTTTAAGAACAATTTTTTTTTTAAATCTGAAATATATTAGAAGAAATAATGACTGCTGCTCACCTGATAATTTAGCAGGATTATATGTGAACTTCTGAGAACTGACTAAAATGGAAAAAAAAAAATCTTTGATTAGCTAATTATAAAACTATTACTTTCTCCTTTGGTGTTTATTAATATTTTTCTATGATTAAGGTAAAATTTATATGACACAAAGCAGTTGGCATACTGGCATTATAGGAAACAAACTGCAATTAATCAGTTAAAACAGAGTCTTTTCAACAGACTGTTTAATGCATTTCAACCCAAGATTATTTTTTTACATGAAGGTCCCAGTCCTCAAAGTGTTTCTTTAACAGCCCTTTTTTCAGAGGATTTAATGCTACCACCCATCTTCTTACAGGATGTTACAACATAATGGATAATTTATTTACATTTCTGCTAATACCAAATTTAAAAAACCCTCTTTTATAAATGGAAGATACAAAGAATTCCAATGTAAGAAGTATTTATTCACTGTTTGTCTTGTAGCTTCCCTTGGGTGCCAATTTAGGGGTAACCAGTATTGATGTAAAGCAAACTACAATCTCCCATATAAAGAATTAAGAAAATTTACTATGAAAATGCAAATTCAAGGATGTGTTTTGTACTGTGATATGGACTCCAGATCTGAAATTTTTTTCTTCATTAGGAAAGTTACTACACTTATGCCAAGATAAATAAAAGCTCTGATATATGTTTCAAAATGAGAGCCGCATTTGTTGCTTATCCAAACAGCAGAGTATAACAGAAGAGCAGAGTATGAAAGTTTTAGGATAGACTCCCTGACCCAGTAAAAGAAACAACTGAAATGTATTTAAGACTCTAAACCACAGCAGAGGAACAATGCAGATCCTATATAACAGCACAGCTACCAATCAGCAAAGTAAGCAGGTGGTGTGTTCTCTGACCAAAGAAAATGGAAAACTTAGATTTAAACCCATAAAAGAATAATCTTTGCTTTAGTAAGTTGAAGGGATCCAGTGAAGCCTTTCCAGATGGAATTAAACAAAATCTTGGATGTAAGACTCAAGCAGAGATATCACAATGCAAATAGCAGGCTTTGTCCTTATAAAGAACATCTGTTGTGAAGTTGTTTACATTCCTACCAAAGTGGAAAAGGGTATCACTAATTCTCCATTGCAGCCAGGCATGTAATGGGGGAGTACAAAGATACTGCTTAACATTTTTTAATAAACACACAGAGCTTTTCACTAACTCACAGGTTTTTTACCTGAAAAAGTAAATAGGGATTTGGGGCAAAGAGAAATATTCTCATTTTTCATGATACTAATTTTCATGTAATTTTCCAGGGATTTATTTCCCAGTTTTCCATTATTTTAAATTTTATTCCATGAATTTTGTAGTCCATTTTCCTCCTGTTATGAGAAGGAAACAGGATGTCTACTCATGCCTGCCTTGCTGAGCATTCTTCTAGAAATGGAGAGCTTCCAGCCTGTGGATCAGCAGTGTGCTCTCACTCTTCCAGAGATAAAAACTAGATTGTTTCTAGCCTGAGTTCCTCAGGAAATTTGAGATGGCCCATAAATTATAGGTTTTTACTGCATTTTAATGTTTCCCTTTTCTGTTGTCCTGCTGTAGGTTTTCAGAAGTAATTGAGGTAGTTCAGTAGCCAGCAAGAGCTCACAAAATGTTCTTGATTGAAAACACTTTATTTGATGCCACCAAGTTACACTGCTTGCTGTATTTCAACAATTTCAACAAAGTTTTAAATAATAGAGTTAAAGCCTTGCTGTTTAGAAGTGGCATTATAAAATTAATTTTTAATAAGTCTGTGATTTTTTAATGCTGATTTATGATAATTACTAGGTTTCTCACTGTTTGTGGTTTCTCTCCAGTAGAATTGCTGCTCAGCATTACATTCCAAGTGGTTAGAGCTCTCATATACATTTTTGTTTTTAACATATAAACACATGCATATATATAGGCTATTTCCTGTAAAGGAAATAGCACTTCAGCACCATGCAAATGCAAAATGCAAAATGACAGCTGTGAATTTGTGCCACAGAACAATTTGACTTTATTCCTTCATGTGAGGTAGACAAAAGTACTTGCCAAATACAAAGACCACCAAGAGCAAAGGAAGACCAGAGAGATGTAGGTTGGTAAGGTTTACTATAAATAAAGCCATTCAAAAGTAAGCAGTGTAGTTTGTATATGGAAAAAATAATACTAACAGTGCCTAAGACCAAAAGACAAAAATTATTTGTAACTATAATCCTACAATTTCTAGTTCTTATTATGTATTTCTTATGATGAAGACCATATTGTATCATCTGACTTTTACCCTGCCACTTCTTTACTTTTGCCTCTATTTTTTAGCTTTTAAAAAAACAATTTATGAAACAATCTAAGTGTATATGATTTAGAAACAGGTTACAGTAATAATTTTATAGTGACTTGAAATTACAAGGAAATTCTTTCTTTTCTTCTTCTTACACAAACAAGAGAAGAAACTTGTAGAAGAAACTTTACTATTAGCAAGCAGCCTGATTACAAAGGGCAATTAGTAATTTTGAAGAACACTAAAAAGACATGACCTGATTACAGCACAGTGATTAAGATACAGATATAGATTAAGATTAGGATGTACTGATATGACCAACAGAATGAAATTAAAGTCATCTTTCTAGCAGCTAGTGATCTACCAAAGATCTTATGCTTTGCAGAAGTTGGAGTTGAGTGAAGGTAATGCACATTTTACTTCTATCCTGAAACATTCAGGTTCATGCCCTTTCCATGGGAGACAGCAACTGCACACCTTTGATCCTGGACCTGATCCTGGTTCTGAAACTACTTCAGGTACAGCTTCACATGTGTGGTTAAATTTACATAATCCTGAGTTATTATTGTGAGTAATTTACCCTATAAAAATCAAGCACATGACAAATAGCTGCAGGAATCAAGAAGCTGTGAATCTTAATGTCAAATACTTATCCCAGTGATTTTTTTTCTGAAGGAAACTCTTAGAGAACTGTTAATTGTGCTGAGTGGTCATTCTCAGACAGTGAGAAGTGCAGTTGGAGTCAGACTCCTCTTTCTGGGGAGAACAGCTCCTTTGCCATAATTAGAGTTGCTGAAGCACCCTCCACACAACACAGTAGTTCCTTTAATAAGTGACACTGAACTCTATCCCAGCCTACAGCAGCCTTCTCAGCTTCAAACACAAAAGCAGTCAAGTCTCAAAAACTTCAAAGAAAGCTTTTCATTTTATTTTCTCCTTGATCCACTGATAGAGCAGTTCATTTTCTTGAATTTTGTAAAATGACTTTTCACTCATCAGACCTGTGTAACAAATCACTGTCTCAATCACCAAATGTTCCTGTTTGATTCATCTGCTTTTCCTTTGGCCTTTGGGTAGGAAGATTCACTTCTGAAACATTTTCTAAATTCACTTTGGTGAACTCTTACCCCTCAGTTGCACTTCGTGCCATTTTAAAAAAATAATTGCATTTCCTGCAACATAATGTGCTAGTTTCAGGCTTTTAAATTTCATCAGAACCCACGTTTTCTTTCTTAGAGCAATGTCTTTCCTTTTAAAAAACCATCATTTTCTAACACACTACCAGCTGTAACATGGTGCCTTTTAAGCAGTAAAAGCTATAAGATTTTTCCAGAATTCTACTGCATTCTGATAACTTAGAACAGGCTTTTCATTAATGATACATTTGTACTCTCATGTATATTGTTTTAGTTTTTGATGGTCAAAGATTTTCTAATTTCTGAACTTGCTGCTGCAGTCAATGCTAAGACAGTATCTCCTCTGAGCAAAACTATAACACAGGACTGTCAATAATCCTAATATTTTTCAGTGTTAAAAAGGCTGTAAATCTATAAAGTTTCATTTCTCCAGGCTTTTTCTGCCTCAAAGCAAATAGGCAAACTTCGCATAGTTATTCTCCACAGGGAATGCAGTCAATCCTTCCCAAGATGTAAAAGCAAACCCTGTAATGTGAATTATATTTTCAACCAGGTGCTTACATTTCCAGGTGTACCATCCAGTAACATAAAAACCAGAACTTTGCAGGAAGTCAGAGCATTGTAAATTTTTACACAATTATGCTCCAGAAGAGCATAAAATGGGCTGTGTTGTGATCTTTGCTTATTGGGACTAACTGGAATAGAGAGACTCAGCCAAGCTCAGTCTGATTACTCTAAGTTCCACAGAGTCAACTTGACCATGTTCTCCTGTGTGACAGCAGTTTTTATTTCTTTAATTTCTCAGGTTAGAAATTAGTCTTCAAAAGATTAGTAAATCTGAGCAGATGTAACATTTAGAAAGGGTGGTGGTCACTGCATAGAAAAAGGAAGCAGCAGAGAAAAAACAGCTTCTGAATGATGGAAAACCAGTAACAAGCACATGGTCCTAGAGAATTAAAAAAGTCAGAGCTGTTTGACTAAAACCCCACAGTTCCTTAGTCAGAACCAGCTTGACAGATGTGCCCATGTTTGACATGATTCAGTGTCATCTATCTTATTCCTTACCAAACATCTTCAGCTCCTACTGTGCTGCCTCCCTGCCTGCGTGTTCCCATTCCCTGTTTTCCATGTGGGCTCTGCCACCCAGTCACCCACATTCCCCTCTGCTTGAGGCTTGCTCTTGCCACCATTTCTGCAAAAAAAGGTGGCAAACCCTCACCTCCCTCTCTGTCCCTGTGTCCCCTCAGCCGTGTCCCCAGACCTCTGTCCCAAGCCCAGGTAGGCCAAGGCCTGAGGGCAGCGCTGTGGGGACCCTCCCGGAGCCCTCACAAAGAGCTCGGCCCTCACAGCCCACAGAGCCCGAGGAGAAGGCAGGAATGAACCTGAACGCTTTGTTCCAGCAAATACAGTTCACTGAGAAGCAGGCGAGGGAGAAGAGGAGCTTCATCCAACAAGGTTGGCCTCATGGGCGCCATCCCCATTCCCACAGGGGTGTCCTGAGGGGACTCGTGCCAGGGAAAGCTTGGCAGAGCCAGCGTGGCTGGTTCTTGCCACCAGCACGTTTCTGTAAGGAGGTAACAGCTGAGTATTTACAAACTGAGCGCGTACTCTTACGGGTTTTTGTTGTCTTGCAGCTAAATGCGACATAAATAGAAGTTATGAAAAAATTACCCAAATAAAAGAAGAGCTGAGCGCTGCAAAAATTAACTTAGAAACCAAGGTGAGCAGGCATATTTATAGTGTACATAATAATGAAATACGTTATGTTTACAAATACACAACCTGTTCTTTCAGGAATAAGCACTTTCGAGGAGTGTGCTTCACCTGCCGAGTAACACAGCATGGAGGAAAACTGCACTGGGCCTTTCTGAATTAAAAATGTGTCCATCAACATCCTTCCTCCCACAGACCTCACCCTTGGGGCTGTGTCAGGGCAGGCTGACTTTTGGGGCCATACCCTGTTTCAACATCCTGCAGCTTGTTACAGCACTTTCCTGTAGAAAAGAACAGATGCAGAACACATCCCTTGGTTGCCCAATGCCATTTATTAGTGGCCTTTCACAGAAAATATATGGAAACATTCCCTGTATTTATTTCACAGGATCTTGAGTCATATACTGAAGATCTTTCTGTGAACTTACAGTTAAGGCTTACAAACCCTAAGTGTTTTTCTAGGAAGGCCAAAGACAGAGGAAAGTTTCTGAATCTATTTAGTGATTTTATTAATCTCTCCATTTAATTGAACTGCAGATGTATTTTCAGATCAAGCCACTGATTTCGCAGAGTTTTTCACCAACAACACCTGTGGTTGCAAATTATTTAAAAATCCATTTGATTGTGTCTGAAAATTAAGTCTAAATACCCTCCCCTGTGCTCTTAAGTGTCTGTGCTGACAGAATGTGTGTTCACAGCAGGAAAGCATGTGGAGCCTCCTTTGAAGTCAGAGCTGTTGGATCCTATCATTTAAATAAACAACTTCGAGAACCTTTGGGAGATTGCCTCATCTAGTTGTGAAAATAAATGTTTGGGGGATGACTTTCATCCTTCCTAAAACATCCTTTCTAAAACAGTCTCTTCTGCCTTCTGTAACAGACTATATATATATATATATATATATATATATTTATCAACATTGCTAAGAAGGGATCAGAATAGAAGTAATTTACAAATATTTACTAGTTGCAAATTGAGACTATAATCATGCAGGCAGTTATTCAGACACTCACATTTATGCATGCCACAATCTCAGAACCCAAAGGTGCTTTAAAATAGTAACTTATTTATCCAACACTGATTATATCTGGATGTTGCTTGTTAGGTGAAGTCCTCAGTAGTCTTACTCATAAGTTTATTTATGAACATCACAATTTTATGTTTATATTACTAATTTGTTATTGATGCATTGTGATTTATAATCAAGGTTTATGTGGTAGGTACAGAAGGTCCTGAGAGTAGAGCCATTATTGTAAATGACTAATGGGAAGAGCTGAAGAACTATTTCTAATTAAATTTTATGTGCTTTACTGACCAGTATTAATGATATTCTCACTGATGTCCACAAAAATACATTTTACTTGCTTGCCTAGTCTGACGTTGATTCATTTATAGATGGGAAATGATACAGAAAATAGTGGAATAGAAAAATGCATTTCAATCAGACTGTATTTAGGTTTAAAGATTACATAGTTATTGACATTATTTAAAATAATTTATTTTTCACTACAGGAATTAGCTTTACATATGTCTGCAAGAGTTCATGTAATTCAAATAATATTAAATAATGCTGTTCAGCAAATGCTGTTCAATTTATCCCACACCAAATAACTGGAGTTCTTTACAAGCACACATATCCCACCATGTGCATGCTCAGCAGCTGATGCCTGAGCAAGGTACTGAGACCGAGTTCAGAAGTTTTTTGACATCTATTTCACAGACACTGCCTGTGGTCAATCAAAGAGTCCTAGGAAATGCAATTTTCCCCTCTCTTCTCTAAAACCAGGTACCATGTAATTAGAACCCAAATTACAGCATTTTGCTGTTTGTAGCTCAATGACTTCTTTAAAAAATTGATTGCAAATGCATAGATAAATTTTGGCATCTTGGAGAAACTACATTAAAGCTAGTTATGTACAGTTTTGCAAATACAGTGATGTAAGACCACCTACTGTCTTTGAATTCATATGTGAAATAAATTCTGAGCCAAGCATGACCTGACCTTAGCATTCTGGACTTATTGGGCATGAGGAAAAAATCTAGTCCTTTCCTTTCCAACTCTCACATTGCAGTTTTGGGCATTTCATTACACTATCTTTCTATTTTGATCAGATGCACTTCATCTGTGCCCTCTCCACAATCATGTGCATTATTTAAAATATTTACATTTTTACCACTGTAATACCACTCTTATTTGGCTTTTTCTGCTTCTACACACACAAACACTTGTGAATCAGCCTGACTGCTCAATTTAATTCCTGATACTTACCCTGTGCCTTTACTCTCTGTGGGCAAATCTTAACTTTGCTTTCCCTATTCATTGCTCTGAGTCAAGAGAACTTGACACTCCATCAAATAAATGATTCTCCTCCTTTAAGACTCTACAACACTTAGATGCTTCCTATTTTTTATTGTTATAGTTTATCCCACCACATATCTGCACTTTGGTTGGATGATGATACAGTAGATGTGCTAGAAAAATGAGAAGCCTTCAGCAAATTTTGAAAATGCAGTGGTTGAACAGCATACCTGCATATCAGATAAACTAATGGTTAAAAGTAATAAAACTCTAAATAAACCTAGGTGCAAAATTGAGGTTTAGGGCTTGGGGGATTTATGATCAAACTGTCAATAACCAGTGAGTTAATTCCCATCACCCTTCCTCAGCTAAAAATTCCAGAAACTGTGCTCAGAAAAATATCCCACTCTCCTTTGCATACTCCATAGTAACATTGCAGAGTGGATGACATGTACAGTCATTCTGCCAAAACCCAGAATAATCAGATATTATTCTGATATTATTGTCTCATTTGGTTCATGAGGAGCTTTACACTGTGAAATGGAGATCAGTGAATTATGTTGGCTGAAGGATCCCATGTGGTCAATATTTTTCCTGAAAAAAATTTCTTCTAAACCTAGCAGATTTTAAAATGCCATTTTAGATAGACAGAGCACTACTAAATGAATCTTTCAAAGAAAGGAGGCTTCTCAAAATCTTAGCAGAATACTGAAAGGTTATTGAGGGAAAAAAGGAGCTGTTATGCTTTTGTCAGTCCAGCAGCTGTGCTAGCTCTTTTTAAACTGGATCAAGATCCTTGTGTACAATTTCAGAGCATATGAAAAAATTAAACAATAACTTTATAATTTTTTTTCCCTTTTGAAAGGTTCAGCATCTGTCTGTAAAGCAGTTCAATATAGAAATTCTGAAGAAACGTGAAGACAGCTTACAAAAACAAAAAGCTGAACTTATTAATCAAAGAACCAGTCTTCTTAAAATCATGGTATGTTTCCAGCTGTGATACTCACAGAGCTCTTTTCTACTGTACAATACCAATCAGCTTTAAAATTTGAAAATCTGGAAAAGCTAATGTCTTGATCAGGAAATTTTTATTGGTTTTTTATATTAGTATATGTAACCACATAAGCTTAGATAAATTCTCACATTTTATTTAAACCATGATCTAAGATAGTGTATGCTGAATTTTATCTCCAAAGCTGATTTTATATTCTTGACTTAATTTTTTAATGTTTGCTGTTGTGTGAGTGAACTCCAATTCTGACAGATTATTTCCTTTGTAAAAGTAAGCTATGGAAGCCTCGCCTTAAATTGGATTGCCTCATCCACAGTAAAAAATATTGAAAAGGATCAAAGGAAAACCCCAGGGAGGCCCACACCACATTTTAGCAAATGTGGACAGTTTAGCAATCCTGACATGGCACACAATCTCTTTGATGCCAGACACACCTCACCACCTCTTCAGAGGTAGCTACTTACAACAAGTTTTCCAGTTCTGTCAGATGCTAACCTGAATATTGCCTTCCTCTTAATTTGTTGAGGCTTCTTGGATCTGTACATATGAAGAAATGCCACAGAGGAGCAGTCTTTACTGCATCTGTATTTGCTCTTTAAATCAGCAGAGCTAAATTTTAAACATTCAGTACAAAGCACCAGTATTAAACCTAAATCTTTAGGCAGATATCTTTTTAACTTTAGTCATAGTTCTGCATCACCCACAGTATTCCCAGTATATGTGTGAAGCTTGATATATAAGTTAGCTTTTCTTTTTTCCTGTACTAAATAGGGGTAATTTAATTCTATTTAATTTAGTCATCAATTAAGACTTCTTAGAAGAAATTTAATATAACCTTACTCTTTTGAATATTTTTTCCCCAGAAAATTGATCTCTGATTTTCTATCAGCAATAGCATTCTTGGTAGTTATAAAAGGAGTTAAAGTGCATCTACATTCTGCAGAGGGTTAAACAACACTTTTATTTAGTTAAAGAACAAGCTGGAAAACAAGAGCTGCCATACTATGCTAGTGACTTTAAACAGAATTTTTGAATTTCAGTATGAATTGAACTGAAAATCTGCTGGTTCAAGTCTATATCATAATGTAGTAATTTTTTTTAAATGCTGTTATCAAGAATAGACTTCATTTTTGCAGGGAAAACATAAGTTTAAAACAACTGGCATAATGATAGAGCTGTAGCTTATTTTCATGCTCTTATAAGAAAAAGTAAATATTTTCTTTACTTTTGCATTTTAAAATTTTATTTACTTTCCTACTACAAATTTAAGGATAAAAAAACAACAGTATGTCTCAGTCTGTCTAACTTAACAAAGACTTTCATTTTTTCACTTGAATATTCAGCCTTCCCTTTCTTTTTCTCAGGCAGATGCAAAGAGAAAAATTACTGAAGAGGAAGATAATTTTACCAGAGAAATAACAGAGTTTAACAATGAATATGGACTAACAAGTAATAGGGATCTTCTTATTAAAAAGAAAGTCAAGACTGAAATAAATGATTTAGAGAATGAGGCAGCTCTGTTGAAAAATGGTAAGTCTTATATAAAACCAGTTTATCTTGGATTAACACAAATCGATAAAATACAGCTGTTTAGCACTGAACTGAAAGTGTGGTCTGACATACCAAGCAGAATTAAAGGCTCTTCTGTTCCCTATCCTCTTCAGCCTTTCTGATGTGAGGACTGTGAGGAGAAGGAGCCAACCTAAAGGGGCAGCTCCCAGTGTCTAATTCAGCCAGCACAGAGCTCACAGTCATCCACAGCCACGGAATTAGGATTAGAATCACCTGTGGTTGAGCATTTCCTTATCTTCAAAAGAATTGTATACACAGATGCCCTGTAGGATTGGTTCTTCACTGCCACAGTGTAGCTTGATTTTCAGTTAAGGTACAGAGTAAGGGATCTCTCAGAGCACAGGGTCACACTGCAGGGCAGCCCTTCCACAAGGAATTCAGGGTCGTCATGGATCACAGGCTGAACATGAGTCAACGACATCAGAATGCCAACACCACACTGAGACACAAACAGAATCCTGACCTCTAACACATGAAAATAATTCCTCACTCTATTTGAGGCAGTTAAGCTCTGAACTGGAGTGCTGTGCATCTCATTTTGATCTTAAACTTCAAAAAAAAAAAGTGTGGACCAGCTGCTGAGAATCCACATAGGATCAGTGAGAATGATCAGAGTTCTGGAGCACATGAGAAGGAAGAAAATGAAAGAATTGTGACTATTTAAGCTAGTAAGGAAAAGACTGATGAAAGATGAGTATCAGTCTTCAACTGTATAAGCATCCTGTAGAAAGG
Organism: Ammospiza nelsoni; assembly: GCF_027579445.1. NCBI lineage: Eukaryota > Metazoa > Chordata > Aves > Passeriformes > Passerellidae > Ammospiza > Ammospiza nelsoni. Next base: position 7,166,315 of record NC_080640.1, on the reverse strand, counting down.
AAATAAATATATTTTCTATACCTGTAGTGAACTGAATAAAAAGTAACAAGCGTAAAGCACAATAAGGGAGAGTCTGTCTGACAGCTTAAGAATCTTTCTAAGAACGGTGGACAACTGAAGTTCTCTGCCTTAAAAGATTCCATTACCAAAGGAATTAGGAGTGCCCATTACCAAAGGTTATCACAAAAAGGTCAAACCAGCATTTTTCAGAAACAAGAGGTACAGCTGATCCTGCCTTCAGGAGAAGAATGCAGTAGATGACCCCTCAAAGTCCATTCCAGCCTCATGATCTGCCAAGCAACAGCACTTTCAATTCCCCATGTCTGTTATAAAAATACTGAAAAATGACTGTCCACTGGAGCTTGCGCTTGGCAACACCTTCTTTCTTATTTCCTGTGGCTAAGATACTAATCTACAACTGAAAAGTCTGCATTTGGTGTCAAGTGCCACTTTTAGCATTTAATTTTTTACATATTCAGGCAGAGCTGGGCAGTTAAATGATCAGTAGTACCTGGAGGGTGACCAAAATTCTTCTCTAAGTTCAGTTGCCATCTCAGTTCCATCCTTTAATTGCACCTTTCTTGAGGCACAACTTGTCTTTTTGCTTGCTACACTCCTGGGCACACTGACAACTCTGAAGTGAAAAGTTTAAGGAAGGAAGTTATGGGAGGACCTCCAATTGGTAGAAAAACAATCACAATTAATTCCAGATGCTATCTAATAGTAAGGTTCAAATATATATAACACCAAAAATACTAAGAAGAGGGTTTTTTTCAGCCCTGCTGAGAGATGTCTGTTCTCCACCTATTCAATCAGTCATCTTCCTTTCTTTATAGCTGAATTAACTGAAAAGCAAAACATTCTTTTTATGCCCAGACAATAAAATATGCTGAACAGCTCAATAACATTAAAAAAATAATTTTCTTTCATAGCTATGAATGCATTATATGACATCATTTCCTGTGAACTGTGTTATATATGAATTATTTTAGTTTATTGTGGTTTTATATTTAAGGTTCTTTTGACTAGCTGAAGATTGGTAGAAGTAGTTAAGAATATTTAAGATTGTATCATGAATGCTAAAACTGCAATGCATTTTAATTTAAAACGTATTTTTTCTTAGAAATGGAGTCAATGGAACATAAAAATGTTCAGTTAAATACACTCCAGCTGCAGAAGAATGAATTAAAGCAGGATTTATTTACTCTCCAAAGTGAGCTCAAAGGTGTGCCTGATAACTATTTCTTGTGATAATTATTTCTGGCTTGACAAATGCTTTTGAAAAATGTTTTCTGTCAATTTTCTTAAGCAAAAGGAATTGTAGTAACAATATTTTAATTTCTTTTTACAATACGTAATACATAATTTTAAAACATGATTAAAACAAATATTATGGCTTTCAATGCAATTTAATTTAAATGTCATTGATACTGAGGTCCAGAGATCTGCTGAATCATGAGCTGTAAATATGAAAGAAAGTTTTGCTTTTGCTGATAAGTCATATACTTAAATGTAGAATTTAATGTTTCAAAGAACTTAAAGTCAACATAAACATTGCTTAAAATCTTCTGTGTCAAGGGTGATCACAGCAATAGGGAGTATTTTGAAATCTGAATTAAAATAATGTAAATGAATGCTTCATCTATTTTTTTTACCAATATCTAAGTAAGGTGTCACAGTAAGAGCTAAGAAAAGCAGTAAATATGGTCCTAAATTGTTTGGGAAAAGAGTGAAATTTTCTAGATTGCAATATGTGATTACAATAATAAAAAAAAAAAAATAATTTTCTTTATTTAGATGCCTTTACCCTTCAAAAAGTTTCATGAAGAAATATTAGAAAATATAAATTTACAATAGTGAGTAGAAGGTTTTTTAATATGGATGATTAATATATATTTATAGGGTAATTCTGATTTCATGTTTAGACCTTGAGAAAGTAATCAGGGAAGCAGAAAGAACGACAAAAGATTTAGAAGCAGAAAAAGTCCAAGTCACTGAAAAACCTCAGACTGATCCTGAATGTTTAAGGTAAAAGCCTCATATTAATTAGTTCTTAATTTAATTTTAGGAGTGTAACTGCAGTTTAGTCCTGATAACTATTTTACCTTCCATGTACAACATTCCTTCTGAAATCAGCAGAACCATTCATTTTTTATTAGTCAGCCCCAAGTCCTGTTGCTGATTGCAGCATTTCACCCTCACACCCACACCCCAATGAACTCAAAGCTGCAAGTGTTAGCAGGGTGTCAGTCAAACCCAGAGCAAGAACAAACTGCAGCTGCCTGGGTGGAGCATCAGCTGCTGAGCTCCTGCAGGAATGGTGGTGGTGCACAAAGCACTGAGGAACTGCCCAGTGCCAAACTGAAAACTGATTTCTGGCTGTGCAGAGCCCATTGCAATGGACTGGGCTGGCCTCAGGAACCCCCTTGGGTACCTGGGGCCTCTGTTGGAGAAAATAAATGCAGATTTGTTTTCTCTATGTTCTCTGCTATCTAGTTTGCCTTCTAATTAAGCTGGTTTAAAACAAATTTTGAAGACTTAACCAAGACAGAAGGGAAGACCTGGCACAGTCTCCCTTAACAGTGAAGTTTTCTTTTCAGGAACTGAGTGGTGACACTTCATTTCTTGTCAGTTTGCTTAAGTGAAACATTGGGTTTTCACTTCACAGAAAAGAATTTCTTTTTTTTTTTTTTTTTAAATCTCTGAATGCAGAAAGCCCCATATCACTGAATTGACCACCTTTTTCCTATTTTGTGATATTCCAGAAGGAAGTGCCTTGGAATATTTAAAAATAATTAATAGGCAATGCAAAGGAACTCCTCCTTCTAAAGCTAGACCAAGATTCTCTAACAAAAATAAAGGCAATCACAACTTATATTACCATCACAGGGTTTTGCCTATATATCCCTAAGCTTTTGACAAAAATAAATAAATGTAGTGGGGATTTTTTTTATCTGAAAACTTTCAGTGGAAAGTTATAACTTTGCAGAGAACCCTGAGCAATTTTCTGAAAGACGATTTGGTAATGACCCATTTTTTGCTGAATATTGGTTTTTGAAAGAAAATGATATATCAGCCCTATTACTAACTCTCTTCAACCTCTTGCATGGTGTTGAGACATGGCCAAAATCCCCTCAGCATAAAAATTAATTAGCTCACAATCCTGCATACAGTAGCAAAAAATTTGCATTCAACATATACAGAGAAGACACCGTGTAAATAATAATAACAGTAACAATTCTCCAGGACAGCACATTATATTTCACTCCTGTACATTATTCATTCAATCATGATATATTGGGGTTGTGCTACACGAGGCTGTCAGCTTCCTTCCAACTAACATACTTCCCTTGGAATAGTTTACTGCCATGATGCCACTGAATATCTAAATTTTTGTAATTAATTTTCTAGAGCAGGTTTCCTGTGTGCAGAAGTAGCCAGCATTATCATGCTTTTAATACCCAGCTCTGCCACTGAGATCCTAAGGATCAGTCAAATCCATGTGTGTCTTTCTAGGCAGTAAAATTAACTCACAGCTCTTCAGAATGACACTTTGGCTTTCTCTGGGTGAAAAACTGGATAAAACACATTAAATTCTATTAACTGCAAAATCAGCAAGTGTCATTTACAACCAAGGCAAGAAGGATGATGAGATTTTCTTATTTCATGAAATGCCTCCTTTTATGGTAGAGATAAGCTAACATTATTTGATAATTGCATGTAGTGCAAAAAATAAAGTGCTCCTATGCTATTACCACTATCACAAAATGCAAGCCCTTCTTGCAGTCTAGTAATATACCGAACATATTTTCTTAAAATTGGAACATTTTCTTCATTTCAGATACTGGAAAAAGTTTAAGACAGATTTGCCTAAATCATATTTTTATCTTGCACTTGCTTTTGATCAGAAAAGCTCAATGCTTCATAGAGAGAGATAGCCCTGAAAAAGTTAACTCAGATGCCAGAAGCAATAGAGCTGTGCTGCTGTATTTCCATGTCAGCACTAATAGATTCTGCTTTTCAGTGGAGCCAAGCAGACAATCCTCATTTGTCTGCCTCTCTATGTCACTGCTTTAGAGCCACCCCAAACTTTATCAGACTCATACAACTCTAGCAGTTGTTTAGGTTTTTTTCTTTAATTTAACAAAGCCTACTCATCACTTCTTGGTTTGGACTACTGAATTAAGAGAATGAAAGGGGATTTAAAGTATTAGACACTGTAAATTGTGCAGCATATAAATAGTCCCCTGGAGGGTATCTGATCACTCTCTGGTACCTCTGTATCATCCAGAGGATGGAGCCAGAATCTGCACAGTGCTGCACACTAAGACAACTAAAGGCAAAAAGCAGAAGTTGAAACAAGAAGATTTAGAGTAAGTTTGAGGGAAAAGCATTTTTATCATGAGGAGGCACAGTTTGCTTAGGGAGGTTGCATAGTTTTCATCCTTGGAGGTTCTCCTTCTTGAGACACACTCATGTACTTGTGTATCTTAACAGGAGTCAATTTTGGTCATATTAAAATCAATGTGATTGAACCTTCTGTGTCTGAGAAACAACTCTTTTTAGCCTAACAAGATCAGGTTTTTTATCCCCATACAGAGTTTATTGCAAGAATAGAATTCTAGTTTTTCACTGAAAATCATTTTTATTACACATAAAGATAATATTTTGACACATGTAATGTGGGTCAGAAATACTTTTTTTTCCCTATGAAATAGCACAGAATCTGATTTTATTTTTTACAGAGCTGGAAACCACACCACACGAAGTGGTAAAAATACCTTTTCTTTTTTTGATGCTTCCTTAGAACAAACATGAGAGACAGTCAGCATCAATAACCTGATATATGTAGCTCCCAGATCACCCTGCAAGTCTGTTACTGCATCACATCCCTAGTCCCAGCTTAAAAATCAATATCAAAAGTAGCTGGCAAGGCAAGAATCTTCATTGCAATTAAGTATATATCTAAAAGTAAATTGCATTTCAGCTGAACAGCGTAGCCAGCTAATTCAAATTACAGCAATTCATCTTTGATCTGAGAAAAATGCCCCATACCACGTCTGCAGTTTCATAAAATTTCTCTGAAATCCATCAAAGAATTGCAAAGGGTCACAAGAAGCACACACCAGTAATTCCAGCAGCTGTTGGAGCTGCTGTAGAGGCTTGTCCTGATCCACACTGGATGCAGAAAAAAATCCAACCAGAATTGGAATGTTAAGCACAAATGTAATTAGCAGGCATCTTGGAAAATGCAAGTCTCATGATACAAGTGCATAACTCAGAGAAATTTTTAAGAAAATAGGGCTTTTTCTTTTCTTTTTCTTTTTTTTGGTTTTGGGTTTTGGTTTTTTTTTTTTTTTTTTCCCTAAAGAGAGCTGCAATTAAGATCAAAAGCCTTGTTTTAATCATCTGTTCTGCCAATGCCATCCTCAAACACAAAACAGCAGGAAAGAACTTTGGCATCAGCTCTCTGGAGTCCCATTTCCCTGGCAGGTAGCAAGTAACATCACTTAAGTGGAACAATGCAGGAGTCAAACAGAGACTAACTGATACCAGCAAATTCCTAACTATGGCATTTCATTGTTATATTCATTGTAATTACTCTATCAATTATTTATCCTCTTTCACATTTTAGTTTTAAATTTTTGTGTTGCCTTAAGTAAAACAGCCTAGAAATAATTCTAGTTGAAGTTCGTTTAGACTAAAATCAGAGCATTTCTACCTAAAATAGATGTCTTTCAACCTATTTAAAAGGTAGAATAAGGATAAAATTCTTCTTTGAAACCTGAATTTCTCTTCTACTTCAGAAAAGAAGTAGCAGAAATGAAATGCATGAAATCTGTTTACTTTGTAAATAGTTCACAGCTTTGTATACATGTCTAAATCCTAAAAATATAGTATTCCTTTTTATTCTTCATAATCCAGAAAAAGAAACTCTATTACCAAAATTAGGAAGGAAAAAGTAATTTCTTTCATACAAATCATACAGGAAATATATTCTTTAGAGCTCAACAAATTGTTCATGCAAACAACAGACTGCCTAAGCCCCATGCAATCTTCTGGTGGGTTAAATTTTTTTTGCAATTTAATTTGATGTTAAATTTTATAATCAGAAAATATCAGTCTCTGGAGTAATATATGTGGTTCAAAATGAGTTTTTCAATGGCAATCTCCTCATTGATTTTTTGAGCTTTTCTTTTTAATAGCAGTGCCTAGTGGAACTATTATAGCTTGAATTATGTTAAAATAGCTTTCCATTATGAATTGTAGAATGGATTTACAAAAAGCAGATCAAATCTGACTAATGATGCCTTTTTTTGATAAGATAACAGATTAGACAAAGAAAATTCCAATGCCATCCACCTAGACATTTATAAAGTATTTGATGCTATCCCATATGGAAAAATACTAGTTAACCTAGGGAAGACATATTAAAAAAATTAAGTAAAGAAATGAGTAATAGTAACAACAGTCATAGGTCTGCAATTTAAAATTCTGGAACTCAAAGGGAACAACAGTCACAGTTGGTCTTGCTTAATGTTTTAATTAATGTCTTTAGAATAGAAAGTGTTTCAAGACAACACTATCTCAATTAAACTCTACACCTTGCAGAAGAGTCACTAAAAAAAGGAGGAATATGATTGTATAGAGTGTAAGTTTATCTACTTGTACACAATTAGGGACTTCTATAACAGGTAGCTGAAAGCAGAGAGGTCTGAGCATACTGTGTGTGCAAAATACAGCTATAAACATCAAAAGAAAATATAGCTGTGCACGAGATAAAAGAAAGAGTTATTTCCAAAAAAATACCAGGAGGGTGTAACAATACTTTGTACACATCTCTCACCTACTTGTCAAGAAAGATTCATTCAAACTGGAAGATGAGCAGAGCATGGACAGCCCATAAAGCAGAATGAAACAAGGACAATTCTAAATCCCTTTTACCTCTGAGTCTTTTATACACATGAAGAAAGCAGTACATAACAGAGACATTAACTTCAGCAATAAAGTAGCCGTATTAATATACTCAGATTAAAATCTAATTTTCTTTGTCCAACAGAAAAATCAAGAAAATTGAACTAGAAGAACCATTGAAGCCCTATTTACTTTCCCTGCTTTTCAATAAAAATCTTATTGACCCTTAGAAACACATTTCATTTCACATCTCACATACATGCTAGTGTATTTCTTTCCTGTGTAGCTCATTCTTAGAGTTCCAATGAAAAATAATCCACACAACTTTGGTTTGCTGTCTGCACAAAAGCAAATCTCATCCTAGATGTGCAATTTAATTTAGTGTGCCTTAACCTTTCCATGTTTATTCACCTATTATTATATATTCCTTAAATATGTCTTGTGATGGTTTATGTATTCAGAAAATACCACCACACTTTTCAAGACCTCTGACTACTCTTATCAATAGTTGCCTGACAGCATTCACAAAATGCAAGCTTTAATAATTGGTAACTATGTATTTTACACTTAACATTTTATCCAGGACAGCAAAAGCAGAAAAATTCTTATTTTACTTAAAATAGATAAATTTCTTTTCATTTGCATTTGATTTCCATTGTTATCTTGTCTAGTACTTTCTTTGTGTTCATGTTTCACCTTCCTGCTAGACTTTATTATTACTATTAGATCACTTGCTTAATTTTATTATCCTTCTGCTCCATCAAGCACAGACTTTTATATTTAATTGTGTAACTCATGTACTTGACTTAATATTTTTGGATGCTGTATTCCATTTAGGACTTGTTTTTTCTCTTCCTCAATCAATTGATAATAGTCTGAAATTTATTGACTTCTCCAACTGTATAAATAGCATATTCTGTTTAGTAGTGTCAGCAAATTGTAAATACCAGCCAAATCTTGCTCTCACTGTAGAAACATACACAGTATTTAAACCCACAATTACCTCAATGTCTTGCCTCTACTTAAGCTTGAGACAATAAACTTAAGTCTTCAATACTTTTCTTCAGTCCCAATAAAATCTTAAAACGTTGATAAATGTATCTCCTGATGTTCACAATGAAATCCTAGAAAATCAAGATATGCACTCTCAAGTTATATATAGCTTCTTAAAGAACTTAATTTTGTACCATGGATTCTATGCTCTGTATATCAGTGTCAAGCAATTCTGTTTTATAACACACCACAATGTTTTCCCTCCAATTTATGATTAAAAAATAAAATGGTGGACATAAACAAGGCAAAGACAAAAAGGAGAATATGGAAAACATTTGTACTTGTGTCAGCTAAACATAACTAAGAGATAGTCTGTTCCTCCTGCAATTCCAACAACAATTAGGTAGGGTCTTTCAGCCCCACAAAAAAAAATAATAAATCACATATTAGCTCTACTTTCTACAGAAATTATTTCTCCTTTAAGACCTCTTTACAGAAAATTATTCTTGGAATGCAAGTTTTGGAGACTAAAGTCTTGATCCAGTAATTTGAATCTGTAGATGATTTGTAGAGAGACCTGTTTGACAATAACATTATTTTCTTCATAGTTCAATTTATAATACCAGCATGTATTGATTTCAAATTATTTTTCCTCTTTGCCACGTGCATATAGAGCTGAAATTCAAGAAGAATGTGAATCAACCACAAATGCCAATGACATTTAATAGCTGGGCTCATTTCAGAGCTGCAAAATCGATCATCTTCAGTGATCTCCTCCTTCTTCATCTCTGTCACTTCTAGCATTCACGACTAATGGAAAATGGGCCATTGATAGCAGAGCTCGGTCTAGGACAAGCTAGCATCCAAAAAATGCTGATGTTGTTTTCCCACCTACTTGATTTAAGGCTAGGTTTAGCTATTGCAAATGTGGCATTTCAGCTCCAGCTGTTCATTACAGCCTGTGACACTGTGACTTGCCAAGACACTGTTAGTCCAGTGCAATGACTTATTTTAAAGCTATATTTTATTGTCAGCAAGGAGAACAAAATGCTAAAAATAAACCAAAACCAAAGGATATGGGGAGCCAAATGCTAATGTGATTTTTCAGATTATTTTTCCCAAGAGATCTGCCTTTTTTCATAGTCATAAAAAGGGTATAATTGTCAAATTAATCCTTGTTCTAGCACAAGTTACATCTTTTTCCATTTTCAAAGGTGACAGAAAACCTGCCTTCCATCGAGACAGTATAGTTTCATGAATAATTGGTTTGCACATTCAATCTGATAATGGAAAGATGAATATGAATATCCTGCTTATCTTAAATGTAAAATGAAAAAATGCATCTGCTTTCAGGTTAAACATTTTTTTTAATAGTTCCATTGTCTCACATTCCTTCTGGTAAAACTTCATCATTTATTCAGTAACTCAGGCGTCTCCAATGCATTAATTTTGTAGACTGTAACCTAACAGACAGCTCTAATTTTGTGAGTATATTATTCCTGGCACATACTGTAATTATCTAGCTTCTAAATAAGAAAGAAGGAAGACCTGAAAGCAGAATCAATTGATTAATGTAAGAATTAAACACCACATTTGAATGAATGTCTTGTACCACCACTACCCGATGCTATGTAAGGAATTGTGCTGTCACTAGTGTTAAAAGTCTTATAAAATATTTGAAATAAAATTTTAATTCGAGACACAAAATGTTAGTTTCAAAGCACATCATCAACAGAAATTAATTCACAATCCCAAGACACAAATAAGCAACTCCTACTGCTGATCTTCTGCTCGTTCTATCCCTAATGTGGACCTAGCATGGACTGGAATCATTCCTAGCTAACAAGTGACAAACAGGCTGTGCCTCAGTTTTACAGTGTGACACACAATGGGACAGCATTTTCTCTGAGACCAGGACACTCTGTCTTTTCCTAAAGTAAATTAAACTAAGTAGGGCTTTTGTTTGTCCCAAGCAAATTAGGGTTCTAATATCACACCAGCAGAGAACACAGAGAGAAAAAAATGCAGAGACAAGGCAATGAAGTTAAGCAGATTTAATCAAGATCACAAGCTGATCCTAGACCTTGAAGTGAACTTCTCTCAATGAAATGAACTGAAAACTAACAGTGTTTTCAGTAAACTGAAAATTTAATTTCTTGAAGCAAGTTTAAAATTCCCTGTTCGATTCCTGTGTTATAAGAAATATTTCTGAAAGAAGAGACATTTACTCCTTTATAATGCAAGGACACAGAGCTCATGCTTTTTCCATATTGATGGTAAGATATTTGCATCTTCCACAGGAACAGCAAAATTAACTTCCAGTCCAGTCTTAGTCTGTTATTCTAAAGCTGCGCATTGACTAAGCTATTCCTCTATTTAAATATACACCTTTTAATAAAGCCATTTTTGTGTAGAAAACCAACTCTCTTTGCACTAGGGACAGCTAAAGAGGTACTTCTCTATAGCAAGGTCAAATAATTTATTGTCTATTATAGTATATAAAAGCAAAAATAGTTGCTACCTTCTGTTTCAACTTCAGAAGAAACAAGGTCCTGCTCTAATGCATTGGTTTGTCTATTTCATGACAAGCAGAATATTTTCAGTCTGTTTGTATGTTCCAGAACATTCAGACTGTTTCCTGAAACTGTATTAAAGGTAAACAACTTTATCTTTGTCATTATGCTTTTCTTCTGACAGCCATGAAAAGACCCAGTATAATCTCATCACCTTGCATTTATCAGACTACTGAAAGCTCTGCCAGAGATTTCTCTGGGCCTACCAAGTATTAATTTAAACCACTACAGTCATTGATGTGCAGAGCTGAGGTATCTCCTTTTAGCAGGACTAAACTATCTTTTAAATGGAGAAATATCTATATTAAAAGTAATCCTTACTGTAGAAAAGTTGGAGAACTCCTGGCTGAGAGTACTGGGAAACAGTAAGTGCTGAGGAATAGTGGGAGCAGGGGGGAGAGAAGAGGAACAAAAGCTGTGGAGTTTCTGGAGGGGTGTGGAGCAATTCTAGCACAGGGGCAGCACAGCACCCATCTAATCCAAAATTCTATCCACAGCAGAGGCTACAAGAAGATACCCAGGTGAGATAAGAACAGCAACATGTGGTACTTTCTAAGTATCACCATTGCAATTCATGTGTTTAAATAAGGAATGTGATGACTAGTGAGGCCATATATCTTTCACATTTTATGGAAACAACACAGTCCAGAAATCTGTCTAACTAGCAAACTTAAATCCTGACCAGGGAAATAGATCAATGAGGCTTTTCTCACACAAGTCAAATTGAGAATTGGGACCAAAGTTGAAAAATAAGTTACCCAGCAACAGTTCTCTGACCTGAAAATTTATTTGCTTTTGGACACAGACTTAAGAAAGAGTTGGAAAAATGCAAAGATGATAGTTGGGAAAGTGTCTGTGAGACTCTTCAAGCAAAAATTGAAATTCTGCAAATGGTATGTCATTTTCATTATATATTTTAAGTGTTTGATAATTTTAGTTTTAAAGATGTCCTTTAGGATGATTGGCAGTGGTTTTAGATAAGCAGTTTTTTTATGCTATGCACATGCCTAGATATCCTCTTGATGCAGACATGCTCCAATATTCATTTGTTTCAGCTTATTTCCAAATGTCCAGGAATATAACTTCTATAGAAAAGGAAAGCACAAAGAAGAATTTAAAGATATGCTTTTAGCACAAGAAAGATGTACTATGGGGGACTTACATAAATTGTTACTTTATTGAAAGCTGCAGAAGATTATGCATTTAGGAGCTAAATTAACCTTTATCTCCAGCTGCCAGTTAAATGGAAGATGGGAGTATGGAGAAATAAGATGATAATAACATCCTTTCAACGAGTATTTTATTTTGTCCACTCACAAATTCCTTACAAAAACTTACTAAAACATGTTTTTCTCTGAATGCCAATCCTAAATTCAAATTTCTTGATTGTCAGTCTGTGTCACAATACAAAGAGAAAAATATTTTGAAGTCCCTTTTGAGAAACAAAGTTTTAAAGGTTCATTTTAGAGCCCCTGACTGAGGTGTTCAAAGACACAGCTGCCACTACCATCAAGCAGAACGACAGTCCTGAGAAATTTGCATTACTCACTCTTATAATCAGTTTCAAGTTTCTGTTGAAGTAATATAACTTACTTGTACTTTGGGGTTTTTTTCATTATTTTTTTCAGAAAGCAAAATAAAATGTCCCAATGTTTAAAAATTTCTCTGTAAAAAAATGCTATACTCAAAATATTTAATTTTCTACAATTCCATTCTTTTTCTTTTCCAGAATTTATCACAAAAGAAGTCTTCAGAGAAATGAATTATATGTGGCATATAATATGGAGTGTCACAGAAGCAAGTCTGAGAATTTTTAATTGTTTTACTCAGGTTCTATCAGATTTGCTTCTATTTTCTGTTTGATTAATTCACACTTTGTATCTGCCTTTACTTTTCATTAAAATAAAATTTGATTCACTTAAAAGTGAGGGAAGGTTTGTGTTTTATTCAATAGCTGTCCCTCCATAGGTTCCTCTTTGTGGCCCATGGATCACAGTACCTGGTAAACTACACCTAAAGCTCAGTTCCTACATGACTAGCTCTATTCTTTAGGTACTATTTTTCACATGAACGGTCTCCTATTTTTAAAGTTTGTGACATGGTCTTATTTGAGAGGAAGACTGCTATTACCATCAATAACTCTTAACAGGAGCTGTGACTATTTCATTTATTCCTCAACAACGTAATTCTGTAATGAACTCCCTGAAATAGCTCAGCTCCAGCAACACAGCTTGACAGTCCAGAAAGGTTTGCAGACCTACTGAGCTCTAGGTGCCTCCAATGGTGGTAAGACAGTCCATTACTTGGCACTTGCCTTCTGATAACAGAAAAAAAAAATTTTCTCCCCCTCCCACAACCCACAAAATACTGGGTGCTTAATTTCAGCACCTGAGAGCAGATAAATCCTTATTCTAAATGAAAAGGCCACATTCCTAGAGAATTGGTGCAGAATTTGGGTGGAATCAGAATATTCACTCCAGCACGTAGGATGTATAATGTAACAGCAGTTCCCAGCCCCACACTGGGAACTGACTTTTTCACTCAGGTGCTTACAGTAAAACCATGTAAGAGCATTCACTCTGCTCAGCCTCAGTCCTCTCTGTGGCCAGGGGCTCATCACATCCCACTGCATGTGCAAGTATTTCTCAATGCTTCCCACCTGGGTATGGGATGGATAATTGCTCTTTGCTGGTTTTTCTACACCCTGACCCCTCCAAGCTACAGTGAGTGTCTGTCACACATAAAACTGCAAAAGATGTTTTATTAAGAAGGGAGGAATAAATCACTTTTGGAAGCTGACCAAATTCTGCCTTAGATGGAGAAAGCTTTTCCTCTTGAGATACAGCTGCAGTTTGAAGTTTGGCAAGGTTTGATCGGCAGCACTGGTATCAAAGAGCCTTCTGATCCACTGGGTTAGCTAGCATAATTCCAAGTGGTTGGAATTATCATTCTTAATAACCAGTACTGTTGAAGCTGACATCCCTATAAGACTTTTTTTTTGTCTCTTCCCTAAGAGAGAAGCTCTTAGGATTGCTTGATTTTAAACAACTTAGTCCTGCAGACTTCTGACTTCCAAAGTTAGGCAACTGCTGCTTGTAGGTTTTCATCAAATCCAAAATAATATCAAAACATCTGCAGACAGCTAAAGCAGTGCTAGTTCTGAGTTTAATTGATGAAACATAAATCTGGGATTTGCTAGAATGGCTGAGTTTATCTTGATCATTATTTCTTCATCTAAAAAAACTTGCTTATGTTAAGTGTATTTGGCAGTTAACCAGGAAAACCTTCTTTTTAAACTTTGTGCTTGTCTACTTATAGTTGCTTTTATTTATGAAAAGCCTTGAATTTCTTTTGAAATGGTCTCATACACAGCTCTTTGGTCCATATAGATTAAATATTCAGATAGGACATGAAACAGAACTTCCTGGCTTACCTCAAATGTATATTTGCAATTTTGTGGAATGAGCAATGGTATCCAATAACTACCAATTTATACTGTAGATTAATGTCCCTGTATCACCTAAAAAATAATCTGGAAAAAAATATGGTAAGCTTTTTGGAGAGACTTCAGATTCCAGCAAAACAGCTGAAAGTTCCATTTTTTGTGTGTGCATGAAAGTCTGTGAAAGTCAGACTTCTTGATTATTGTAGTAGGATTACAGCATAAATATAGCAACATTTGTAATAACCCAAATGGCTAAAGCTTTCAGAATCAATATAAGAAAAAAACCCAAGAATAAAGATCACCAAAAAAAAAAAGAAAAGTGAAACAGAAATCAATACAAATCCTATTGGGCTAAACAAATCCCTCAACAGCTCTGGAAAAAAGTATGCCAGACTTACCCAGTCGTTGCAAGGTGAATGTAAGGCATACTAATTTTTCCAAGTATAAAAATACATTTGTCACCACTGTCTTAGAAGTAATGTAATTTTGGACAAACTCAGTACTTCTGTTTTTAAGACTCAAAATAAAAAATAAGTAAAAATTTGTGTTCTGTGGATTTTTTTTAATTGTAAAACTGAGTATGAGTAATCTTTTAAATCATGAACGCAAAAGAACTAAATCTTTTGTTATGCTTAATAAATACCAAAAAAAAAGAAAGAAAAGAATTGCTGGGTTGCCATGAAAACACACAGACTTATTATGAATAAGTGAATTCTTTCAGAGATGACATAATAAAAATAACTTTTTAAGTGCAGGTTGCATATTATATGGATGTAGTTGTTCCTTTTTATAACCAAAAAGAAGATGAATTGCAGATAAAGAAATACTTGGAAAAGTTAATGAGAAAGAGGAAGATAGTACAAGCAAAATGTATTTTTATTTATTATTATTCCAGAGGTGGAAAAAAAGGCTTTGGGAAAACAAGCTATGCTTCTGTGTTGGACCTGGGAACAGTTGCTTCTTAGAATCAACAGATAAACAGTCTCTCATTTGTGAAGAGAGACAGAGAAATACTTTATTTACTTATTAAAAGCTCTGACAAGCATCAAGTCCTACCTCCTCCACAAAAAGTGTTTTAAGTGCAGTTTCAGCTCTGCTGTGCTCCTGTGTACCTGAGACACAGCTGGCCAGCCTGGTTTTGTCACCAAATCACAGCTCCCAGCCATGCTTTGTGCAAGGCCTTCCCAGCCTAATCCAAACAGGTTCTGCAAAGGAAAAGCCAGGATCCATTTGAAAAAACAGAGCAGGATAATCATCAGGCCAGGCCATGGACAGGAGACAGCTTGGGAAAAATCATGGGACTTTGCAAAAGAGCTTTCCAGCCAGGATGAGTAAGGACCAAACACAGGGCCCTAAAGAGGCATCTGTTGAACCCTAAATTTACAAGATCACAGCTTTAAGACTTTGGAAGTATAGCAAGGACAATTCAGGAGCCAAAGAAACTGAGTTGCACAATGACAAAGTCGTGGTCAGAGACCCCACTGAGGAGCAGAAGACCCAAGAACCTGCACTCCCAGAGCCAGGACTCAGAACACAAACCATATGGCTTAACTGTGTAAAAGCTGCCCCCATGACCTAATGTTATTTCTCCAGAGGTGAAGCAAGGAACACCTACAACAAGGGGGGAAAAAAACCCAGGCAAATAAAAGGAATTAAAATGCAATTATTTTGTATCTTATTGAAGAATGATTTAAGCTATTGCATTTTCATGTTACTTTATTCATTATTATGAACATTTCAAAGACTAACAAGAAAACCACTACAATACCTGACCACAGAATGAAATTACAGTTAGCTAATGCAACAGTGCCCACACAAATTATCTCTAATTGGTTGACATTAATATGATTGAGCTCCTGATAGAGCCAAATTAATGTCATAAAATGAAGAACGGCAAGAAAAAAAACTCATAAAAAAGAGTATCTGTAACTGAATGACAGAATGAGTTAATGAGAATTTTTTTTGTATGACAAGGGGAAAAATACATCAACTGAGGCCCCATATTCTTCTTCAGCTGACCCAGCTTATGGGGTCCTCAGTCACAGAGGGAGCTGACAGTCTCCAGCTACAGGGCTGGTTGCCTGCTTTGAGCTTGACAGTTTTGCAGTTGACTAATCTAAAAAAATTAAACACCAAGATCTGTGTGGACCTGTTCAGGTGCTTTCTGCTCTGATATCACAGCATCCACCTGAGTGATTTTGGATGAAACTGTGGGTATCTCTCTATATTGTCATGCTGCTCCATGTTTAACCTCATCCCAGCTCAGCTCAGGTGCAGAGCGAGTCAGCTGGCTTACACAAGTAATTTTCTGTTTGATAGTGCTTTGTAACCCAAAAAAGGATTTCACCACTGACTGAGCTGGAGAAAGAGACACGGGCCTTATAAAAAAAACCTCCAGGTGGTTTCCATGAAAAAGATAGCAGGCTTAGCAGCTATGCTACACACCCATTTTCAAGGATGACCATGCAATAAACAAATACTGGCTAAAGAGGACCAGCAAAATAGTTCCAGTTCTGTCAAGTTAAATGTGGCACTACAGTGGAGTAACTGGGTAACAGATCAATGATTGAATCAGACAGATCAACAGATCCAATGCCCAATGACCTACCTCTTGCTTGTCAATGGAGTATTTAAGCAAGTAGTAGCTCTGCTTCTTTTATTGATTGCAGCTGATGTGTACTGCTTACATATTGTAGTGACAGCCCCACCTTCCAAATTCCCATCATTCTTATGTTTCTGCTTAGGATTTGTCAGCCCCCCCATCCAAATGGCTTCTGCAATTATTTGCTTGTTCAGTTTGTGAATTTTTGGGGCTGAGTTGATCAAGATTCTAGATGCATTTTTTAATATTCTATACCAGGCTGCTGTTAGTAGCCCTTTGTTAGTAGCAAAGCATCTGTATTCTGGGCTGAAAAACAATTATATTTACTAATACCTGCTTCTGCAGAAGGACAGTTTTCACCTGGCTCACAAGTAAAGCTCCTAAAGCCCAAACTGTCACAAACACTTAGAGACTCTGAGTTCCAAGGAGGGGACATGCCAGCTCCCATTCTCTGAAGGGCCAAACTCAAGGCACATCCAGACATTTACAGTCACCTCAAGTCACGCCACTGATATTTGTAGGGCTTGAATGTCTTTTCAGCATGAGACTGCCATCAGCAGAAGGTTCATATTTCTTCTAAATTTTGACTAAAATTTTATCAGAGAGCATAATACTCTATCACTTTGAATTTTAAAACATTATGCTATATATCCTCTAAATTTCTTCAACCAGACCTACATATTAATTCCCTTATTTTATCCGTTTTACCATTCCTGTTGTCATTCCCACAAGCCAGTCACCCTGAATAGCTGGAGATCTTAAAAATTTCTGGGAAAATGTGAAATAAGAGCTGATTTCTTTCTTCCCACTTAATGCCTTGAGTACTTAAAGGCAACATCTATTTGTTTGGAAGAAACAGCTTCAAAGTGATCAATTTTACCTGTAAATAATTTATTATATAGATGAAATCCCAGAAAAGAGTTTTTATGAGTACACAGCATATTTCTTGTGTCTTACTGGAACAGTAATTCCTGTTATTGTGCATTAATAGAATTTGAGGCAGTTTTGATGCCATGTCCTAGTGAAAAGAACCCATAGCCTCTATTTCACTTTCAAATAGAGAATTGCTCTTATTAATTCAACTAAATTTACTCTAGCAGGAAGACAACAATGCCTAGCCAGAAATCCATGTTCTAAGGAGGATTTAATACAATTTGGTATAGATTAAGCTCCCTTAAACAAAGCCTCCAAACATTTAAGTGCATAAAGATAATGCAGATAATCACAAAATAAACAGTGAACAGTATATTATATACAGTAAAGAGAAAAAAAGAAAACTCCTTTCATGTAATATCAGAATTTTATGGCTCTTAGATTCTTCATACCGTGGTTCATAAATTCCTTTTAGCAGTGATTAAAATAGTTGGCTAATGAGGCTATTGGTCAAAGTGAGAATTGTAAAGGGATGCTTCAGTGCCATCTAGTGGGTTTATCATGTTAATAAAAAAAGTTCCCTCTTGTACGACAATTTTTATTTCATAATCATAATCAGAAAACAACTTTTGCTACTGCTCAATGCTTCCTTTTTCTTCAGTTTTGTACATAATGATGTTGGACACATTACCATTAAAATATTTGTGTTTATTACTCCTAAGGCCATTCTGTTTCTGTGCAAAACTAAATACCATGCAGGGTGGGAGTATTCTGAGCTATATTGTGTGCAGGGAGGAGGCATCACACATTGAGTCCAAGACCAATCATCAGCCTAGTGAGGCAGCCCTCCATCCTTTGGAAAGAAACAGCTTCAGCTTGAAGATTCCAAGAGTGGGGAAGTATCAGGCCTGTTCTGCTGACTAATTGGCATCTTGATCTTCATCTAACTGAGAGTTTGAATGTGTTTGCTGGAGCTTCTCACCCTTGCTTTTCCTTATATTTTCTTCTTTGACATAAAAGAGCCTTTTAATATATTTTCCATGTGTTACTACTTCTGTGCTACAATCAAGACTTATCTTTTCAGAGTCCTTTTTGATGTGCTTAACAAATTGCATTCATCCTGTCCTTCACAGTAAGGCTTTTCTCCCCCAGCATTCAGATAATCTTTGTGGCTTTCTTTTTACACCTTCTCCATTTCTTCCACTGTCAGAAACACTTGACACCTGACTTGTAAGCAATATTCTAGTACTGGCTTCATCAGGGCTTATATAAACAAAAAATTACCTCCCTACTCCTACACACTGCCTTCCTGAATAGATTTACAAATTCACGTTAATCCTGTTTGCCTCACACATCACATTAGAAGTGTGTGTTGACTCAGTTGTTCAAGATGATTTATAAGAACTTTTCAAAGTTGCTGTTTTCAAGGATACCATCCTCCCCTCCATAGTTATAAATTTGATTATTTTTCAGACATTCAATTCAGT
The DNA here is from genome assembly GCF_027579445.1 of Ammospiza nelsoni. NCBI lineage: Eukaryota > Metazoa > Chordata > Aves > Passeriformes > Passerellidae > Ammospiza > Ammospiza nelsoni. The sequence continues at coordinate 7,147,427 of NC_080640.1, read as the reverse complement.
ACATGAATACATAAAAAGAGAGTTAATTGCATGGGTTCATTCTCTTTACCAAACTATCCATGTTACTCTGTGCAACTTCAGCATCAATATTTGTCATGCTGTCAACCTCTGTGTCATCTGCATATTTTATCTGTGGTGATTTTAGATCTAAATCAGGTTATGCATAAAACTAGCATCACTTTCCTTTGAGCATTTATCTTTGGAAGACACAGTTTTAAACAGCCTCACTGAAGGATTATTTCTCACTGGCATTATTTTTCTAACCCATCAGTTTCAGACTGTAGGTGCTACAGTGGCAGCTATTTTAAATGAACAGCAGCATATTGTGCTTGCTCAATGTCCTCTAGCAGTTAAAGCATACAATATCAGCATGTATGATTACATCTGTAATCTCTCAAAGACCTAAATCAAGCCTATAAATTGTATTCCTACAGTTCAAATCTTTGTCACCAAAGTCCTCTGCCCTTCTCCACTATTTCAGCTGGATCATATCAGGTTATCTACAAGTCCTTTTTAAATGCTCATAAGTTATTCATGCCTCTCCAAGTTCCTCAGCACTCCAAAATTCATCTCAAATGCTGTTGGTGTACATGAAGTGCCTCAGCCAAATGTGTTTTCTTTACGGACTTTCAGGTATGAATAATCCAGATTTGATCATTTAAGAGAAATCATCCCAAGCAGATGCTAAACTTCCTCCTTACATATCAATGAATTCAGTAGAATTTATGCATTAGCACATTTTGTTCCAAACACAAGAAAGGAAAAATATACTGAAGCTCTTTGCCCTTTTTGCATTCTTCTAATTAGCTGTAACACAAATCTCTCTGAGGAGTCCACTTGAAACTTGTTTGGGAGCATGGCCCAACAGCTCAAAGAAAATTCACCTGAGCTCTATGGCCATCAATCACAAACTGTCACTCCTTTAAAGCCCCCATGGTTAAGCCCTGGCACACCTGCTTGCCATGGAAGCATGATAGGGAAAACAAAATCAGAGATAGCACATTACAGAAAGAGCCACTGCTGGCGTGGTGGGCAAACCACAGCTGATGTTTCCCTTAGAAACATTCACTCTGTCAGAAATGGTCGATACAGCTTCTAGTGATATACTTGCAATACTACAGCTTAAAATTATTAAATAAACTGATTACATTCTGCTCATATTTGAGCCCCTTCCAGTCATGCTAAAACCCAAGGAATTATCCATCAAGTAGCAATTTGTCCCTTTAAGCCTGTGGCCTAAGCTTTGAACATTTAGCTTTGCATGGAGGTAAGATCCCTTTGCCCAAATCACACTGGAATTCCAGATTAGTGAATTTCCTCAGCTATTTATGTGCTTATGGGGAGATTGATGCTTCTGGTCTCCATAGATCTGACTTTCAAATGAAAGGGATACAAAAGAGGGAGGTATGAAAAAAAGACTTGCTTATTGAATTAAAGTGTATGTAGCTCCCTTAGAGTTTAGTTAGTCCAGAACTTACTGTGAACAGATTTGTTTTAATTCTTTATATGAAATAAATATATATTCTATATTTCTGAGCAAGGACAAATATAGCTAGTATTAAAGAAAGCGTTTTTCCAAAAGTTCTGCTGAACACTAATTCTCTATATTTAATTTCTCTTATATTCTCTATATTTTTCCTACTGATAAAGCATTAAGTAATACTGGGGAATTAAACATAAAAATAAAATATTAATTTGTATAGCTTCTTTTTAAAAAGTAATCATATCCAATTGTGATACAAAATAATTCATTGAGACAAATGAGGATTCCAATATAAAGAAAACTCAAACACCAAAGTCCCTTGTAAATGGACAATAGGCTTGTCTGTTCTTTTTACATTATTATTATTTTATGTATTATTACATTGCCATAGCAAGGAGCAACATTATTTTTTGCCCTTAAGAATTTCATTTAAATAATTCCTTTATCATTTGAGAATTTCCATTGGACATAGCTTTTAAAATTATATATTTCATGAAAGAAGTAGAATAGCACCAAAGTAATAGGTACACACTAGGAATTAGCAACATTAGCTGCGTAATCTATATTGTTCTTTTTTAAAACCAGAATGCTAATTCTTGTGAACTTAGAGATTTACTGGAGGTTTACATACCATAGCACATGAGATCAAGGCAATCTACCCTCCTTTTCCAAATCACACTTCAAATATTAACAGGGTATTTGTACAAAGCAACCCCTGTTCATTCATATAAACCCACAGCTGCATAATTCAGCAGGGGTGTAGGCGTGTACTGTTGTGGTACAGAATGATTACTGTCTTAAAATTGCTATATACATGAGAGAAAATAGGCAGATAAAGCATGGAAGTCAGGGTACTATTTACAGAGAACTTACAGGAAGAAAATTCAATGTGTTCTGTGTCTGTTTCTTTCATTAAAATAAAGTTAATGTTACAGTCAATAAATCCCCCAGATAGATTAATTATTCACAAGAGTCTATAAATAAGAAAGGCAGCAGACAGAATAATGCTGCTGCACTGGAACAGGAATTGCACTAGGTGGTAGTGTGAACTTGCTCCTCATGAGAAAGTGGCTGAGGATTAACAGTGATGGTTGGGATGCTCATTGAAAAAATCTGCTGCTTTCTACCACCACACATACTTTACCTGGGAGACATTACTAAGCTAAATGCGGTAGCAAATATCAAGAAATTGAGAGACTTTTCAGAATGAACTTCCAAAAAACCCGCACAACTTCACCTTGCCTCATATTCATGCCTGTACCTCTATAACCAAACACATACATATAGCTTATTGCTTGGTTACAAAAAGGAGACCAAAACAACAGGATCTGTTCTTTTTTTCAAACCCTTAATCCTTTTTTTACTCCCTCAGAAAGACATTTTCAATCTGAGTTTTCTCATTTTGATCACTAATTCTAGGGATTGTTTTCCTGTTTGTCTGCCTTATGTACCTGTATCATCAGTACCATCTTCCAGGTGCTCATCCAAGTTTTTCCAACTTGTCAGCTAGAGACCATCACCAAGTTCAGAAGAACACACAAGATTTTGAAAATCCAATGATTTTCAAAAATTCACAGTCACCAATTGGCTCAAATTTACCTCTGTGATGGTGGTTCAGTTCCAGCAACTCCTTACAGCACTTCTCTTGGAGGCTCAGAGACTTTTCAGCTAAAATACTCCATTAGAGCTCACTGCAAGCATTGGTGTTTATTTATGGCACCTGGCAGTGAACAGGTGTCTCATGGCACAGACAAATTACAGGGCCTCAGAGAAGAGCTAAAAATCCCATTTCAGGCCCAGCAGGAAGAGCAAGAGCCTGATGAAGGCAGGAGCAAGGATCACCTGCAGTGAGGCTGCAGCTGCCCTGGGAAGAGCTGAGGGCATTCTTGTGATGCTCAGCACAGGAACACAAGCTCAGGAATGTTTTGCAGGTGATGTGTAGGAAGGAGAGAAGAGGTGAGAGCAAGCTGGGCTCAAGTTGTAGGACTAGGAGTGGCTTAGCAGAGGATGTACATCCGCCAGAGGAGAGGTGAACAAACAAACCAAGGCTGGCATTATTGGCTCAGCAGGGATTGGGGCGGTGCAAAGAGCACAACAAAGCTGTGAAACTAAATAAAGAGTTCTGTTAATTCACTTCCCTGAGGTAACCTAGCATTAAAAAATAAAAAAGCATCAATAAAAAAATCCTAATTACTTGGCTTTCACTGAAGGATATGTAGGAGTATCAGCTGTTATCTACTTCTCTGTAACACTCAGAAATTTTAACTCTGACTCCTGGCTCTAATTATGCTATGACCAGTGAAAGCACTCACTTAATCAGTGTATATTCCTTCTATTTTATAACACAAAATAGCACAAATTTTAAAAAAATAAAGTGTAGTGTGTATAATCATTCTCAAGTCTCCAGAGAAACTATCTCAACTACTAGGCTACTTTCAAAAAGTAACAAATTTAAATTACTGTTAAATCCTTTTAAAATAGCTATCTCCAACTGTAGCTTCAATGCAATTATTTGAACTAAATGTTCAGTTTTGAGCTTCTCGGAAGATATTCAAGCAAATATGATATAGGACATCAGATATATTCAAATATCCTATTATTCCATGTCTGGTTTATTCCTGTGGAATTGAATGTACATAAATAGATCTTTTATACTCTTCAAGGATTCAAATAACATAAATTGCAACTCTCTGCCTGACAGAAGATCCTGGAATATGCCAACTGTGTGGATACACTTTAGGAATGCACTGATACACCCTTATATACTAAACTCTAATAAAAACATGCAGCTGACGTTGTAGATGTATGGTTGCATGCAAATACTGCCATCCACTCACCAAAACTCCCAGATTTTATTTTGTTCATGGTGCTTCAGTAGAATGTGAGCTCTACTGAGCAGCACCAAGATATTTTCAAGCAGTATCTGATTCACTACTGGAAAAGTAGTTTCTCACTGTGATTCCTGCAAGGAAATAAGTCATCATGTTTTTATTCACTCATGGAGGGCAGGGAGATGCAGTTCATCGAATATAACAAATTCAACCAGCTCTAACATTTAATAAATAAAACACAGATATAAACTAGAATAAACTTCACAGAAGGAATGTCATGAAGCAGTAAATATGAAAGGACAAAAATATCAGAATAGTTGTCATGTCTGCTTCCTTTAAATCCTTCTAAGGGATGCTGCAGCATGGTTTTACCTGGAGAATGCCATTAACTCCTGGCAGCTGTGGGGAGGCAGCAATGACTGCTGCCAGCTGTCTCAGTCTTTGCTTGTTCATCTCTGTCAGGCTCTGCTGCCTCCAGCCCTCCTGCTCCTTCCAGCTGCTCCTCATCAGGACCAGGACCAGGACCAGGACCAGGATCAGGATCAGGATCAGGATCAGGATCAGGATCATCCCCTTTTGTCTCCATGTCCCTCTGGGTATTGCAGTGATGCCTCTGTCAGTAAGGGTGATGGACATGACTCTGAAGTGGAGTTAAAAGGTGCATGCAAAACGGCCCTCAATTTCACAACCCTCTCTATTAACTTCTGAGCATTTTTGTGCTGCATAAAATATCTGCATTTGATCCTGTCCTGAGTAATAAAATGCTTGCACTGTTCAGGTGCTTTACAACTGTAATCATACTTATTAGCTTCATGGGAAACTCCAAGCACATTTGAGACCCGGATGTTAAAGTTCAATTCAAGAGTTTCATTCTCTGATTAATACATGCCTGTTATAATCTTTTATCATTTCTAAACTGTCATGGAGTGTTGCAGTACTTCAAGACCTTAGATAAATTTGGAGATTAATAACTGATAATTAAATCTACTTGGAATTTATTTGAAGTAGATATTTTAAAGTCTTTTCCCTTTAGGCAGGTGGTGAATTGATGTGGCAATGCCAGGGTTAGTAAAGTGATACTTCTGTGGCAGTCACAGCATCTGAGCCCCATGGAGTGCCGTCGTGTCTCAGGTGGGGATCTCTGAGCTAATGCAAACTCCAGAGGGAAGAATTGCTCACTTTGTTGTTCTGTTCTTGCTCTAATTTAAGATTAGCTGCAAGTATCTTGACATGATTCTTGTGCAGTGCCTGGCATTTTGCATTCCTGGTTCGTGCAAGGCTTCCCAGGAACACTGGTAATGCAAATTGGTTGTAGAAGTAGAACATGCTCTGTGTGCTATCATCTCACACACTTCATTTATCCTACCCTGAACATCACCAGATGCCCTTTGATCTGAACACAAGAAATGACACCAAGTTTGCCCTACACCAAAGCAAGAGTGTTTTCAGTTTATCTCTTGATCTACTGTACAACAGGAAATGTAACCAGAAAAGTGATGTTCCTAGGAATTTACTTTCAATTCTACTGATAAAATGCCTGCATATATCAGTCTAATGGGATTAACTAATGAGACAAGCTGATAATTAATGTGTTGTTTAGAGGCTATGCTATTTCTAGGCAGTAATGAACTGCTCAGCAATGCAATGTAGGCTGGGTTTTTTCATTTAGGTTGAAGGGCTGGGGAGGGGTGGTGCCCACACAGCTCCCTGTCCCAGCTGAGTGCAGAGTGAAGGGGGTGGTGCAGGTTGGGTCTCACCCCTTGTACAATGAGAGCTTTGTCAGGGCACAGACCCCAGCCTGAGAACCAGAAAATGTTCCTTCCTGGGGCTGATGGAGCAGATGAATCACCAGACATAATTAGGAACCAGAGTGTCTCTGCAAATCAACTGAAAACAGAGGTGGACAGAGATTCTGGTATTTACACATCCACACCTGGCTGATTGTGGAAGGACACTTCAGCTATTCAGGGAGCCCTCCAATAACATGAGACCCTGATTCTTTTTACAAAGTAATCATTTTTTGAGATATGTTATCATTCCTTATCAATTCTCTAGATATATATATATTGCATCAGTTTGAGACTTATGAACATTTATGGCCCAGAAAGGCAGAACTCAGGGCTTGTTCCCTCTCCCAGTTCAGTAACTGAGATGGCCACTCCCCTGCTGCTCACTGTCCTGAAGTTGTTCATTGCTGTACTTTTTCTTTATGAATAGGGTAGGGGGAATGAATCATTAATGAAATAAATAATTTTATCTTATAATGGGATACCAAACATGCCATGACTTTTTGGCCTTTTGTGAATGACAATCTTGCAAGTGCTCCTTGCAGATGGGGAGGGCTGTAATTGCTTCTATTTGAGAGCCAGAGCTCCCTGTAATCAGCACTTACACAATGGAGCGGAGGATTGTGCAAATCTTGAAAACACATGCCTAACTCACTCTCTGTCTATGGATTCTGTGCTTGTCTGAAGACAGTTCTCTCTTTTATCACTTGAACAACTTAATTTCAATGGCATTAAAAAGTATGCCCAGTAAATATCTGACTATCATACAGACTCACAGAGTGCAGCAAACGAGTTAAAAAGCACCCATGTAGACAGTGCATAAGAAGTAATAATTTAGTTTATTAAATATCTACTGTCTATAGAGTATTGCTGCAGGATAAAAGAAAAGCTTCAACATGAAATCTTTCTGGTATAAAGGGAGAAAAGCAGAGAAAATTTCTAAAGGCCAAACCAAAGAATCCTGAACTGACATTTTTACTGTATTTAAGATTTCGTGCCAGTGAATGCACTTCTAGTTATTTTAAAAGCAGTGTTATACTAAAAAGGCCTTTATGTTCCATGTTGCCTTTATTCTGTGTTATAAATTGCAAATTAAATGAAGTATTAGCTTATGCCATCTGGTAAATTTTCTATTTTAAAGCAAAGAGGGAATTATTACTTAAAGAAGAGACATCAAGTACATAAAGAACAATCCCTTTGATGTGTTTTCAAGGCTGGCAGGAAGTTTTTCAGAGAAAAAAAGAGCTGGTTTTCTCAGAATCAACCCATGAAACAGCCTCAACTGAGATTAGGGTGGCCTTTGATTTCTTGTCCAAATCCTGCATCTTTATGGGCCAGGCTCTGATGCCCAGGCTCATATCTGGAGGCAGTGGCACAAACTGTCTGCAGACCCCTTACTTTTTATTACCTCTGATGCAGGCTCTGACTGCTTTTCATACAGCCAGTAGCCCCCAGGATTTTGGCAACCCCTGGCTCCCAAATCCTGGCTAACATTTGGGATGTTCTCATCCCAAATCAGTGTTCAAGGCTCCCCGTGCCATTTGACAGCCCAGGTGTCATTGGACTCTCACCTCTGGTAACTGTCAAGAATTCCAGCTTTGATCATTAGGTGTTTTTCATTAATCTCAACAAAATTAAACTGCAGTCTAGCTGGTAGAAAAGCAGATGATAGTTGCTTAAAACACTTACATACATTGTGCATAACTGGTGTTGCAAATTCCCAAATAATCAGTACTTCCTCCTTTGCACACAGCAGCATTGCTGAAATCACTTCATGGTTACCAACTCCACAGCATGTCACATTGTTGTTATAATGCACTTTAGGAGGGTGATGTAATTTCTTTTCATAAGATGTAAGTGTTGAATAATCCCAAAACAGGCACAGCTCCTTGAAAAATCAAGGCTTGCATGCTGCAATCACCCACAAGTGATGTGTTCACAAACAACCCAACTGGTTTTCAGAAGCAGGAAGCTCACACAAAAACCAGCCCTAAAGCTTTTCATTCTCCAGTTGTTCACCCTTAGCATTTAGTGCCTGTCCAGTTCCAGATCACTGAAATATCCCTGAAATCTGACAGCTTTTTCAGGCATTTGCATGCACTCAGGTTCAGCTACACACACCTTGAAACAGCTGCATAACCCTGGAAGCAATACTGCAGTGCAGCCTTGTACCCTTGCTTGTTGAAAACAATGGCAATCACTTCAGCTCACTTAAAAAGAGGCTGGGTTGGACTCACATTGTGAAACACTCCAGTTAAACTTATTAAGTCTAATTGGTGTGGTAATGTTGAGTGCTGTGCTGGTTACAACATCCCACTCCCACATTCCTTAGGCTTAAATGACTTCATGCTTTGCAGCCCTGCCTCATAACTCTTATTTAGGGAAGCCCTTTAAAAACCTTTCACTGTTCCTCATGATTGATTTCTTCAATTCTTTTTAAAAAGCAATGTTTCTTAACTTCAAAGCCAAAAGGCTTAAAATCAAAATGATGATGCTCAATTTTTCTGAAGACATTTTGAACGTGATTTAATTGGCCTGCAAAATAAGTGGATGTCATCTTGTAGCTTTTCATTAATTTATTTACAAAGAGGCTATAAACTAGATACTTTTCATTACATTATTTACAGAAAGATGCTATAAACTAGATACTTTTCAACAGTCTACCCTGTATTAGCTGGCCTCTCTCAAAGGAGTTTTGCAAGACCTTCCAAAAATAGCAGAGGGCAAAGGTAGTGTTTCATTGAAACCAACCTGCTGGATTTAATTCCAGTAGTGGCCAACAAATTCATAAAATTCTGATAGTTTTCTCAAAGCATACTAAAAACTCAAGTTGCCTGAAGAAACAGTACTCAGAAGGAAAATAAAGAAGCCCTCCTGCTTACAGTCAGCCTTGCTGCTCTTATCAGCAAATATGACAAAAGAGTGTTCCCTGTGCAAGCCATCCTTTTGTGCAGGGAGTGGCAAAGCCAGTGAGAGGCACCAAGCAGACTTTGGGAACCATCCATGGGCTGCTTCTCCTCATGTCAGCATTTCCAGGAGTTTTCTGAGGAACAAATCTCTAAATCACAGCTCCAAACTGAACCCTCCTTGCCAGGCACGACACCAGTGGGGCACAAACACAAACCTGTGGTCACAAGGGGAGAGGCCACCACAAAACAACACAAGGTTTTATGAAAGCAACACAGGTGTTGCCACACCACAAGCACTTAAGAATATATTTTATACTGGTACAAACATAACAGTGTTGGAAATGGGATTGTGATGGAACAGAGCCAGCACCTGCAAAATGACAATTAAACCCAAAAACACCAGGCCCCATATCACATCCAAGGTCTGATATGGAACCATCTGGGGTTTTTCTTATGTGTTTCCATTTAATAGTGACTAACAGGTTGTATAAATTAATGTAATTTCTTATTTTCATTTTTTGCACTGTAATTTAGCAATTTGCACCCCAAAAAATTAAATCAATGCACATAGTGCCCATAGGGCTTAAAATACCTTGCTACAGATTTAAAATTTTCTGTTATATGATATTCCTTAGGTCCCTATTTTGTACTTTTTAATTCAATATTGCCCTCAGAACATGCACTGAACACCAGAGTGTTTTATCACAGAAAATGATGACCAGGTAATTCACCTGGAATTCTCTTTGATGAAAACTAAGGCTGGTATAAATATATAATTTATAATACATATAAATATATGATAACTGCTGGAATAAATATATTTTCTTCATTAAGATACAAACTTCAGATCTTACCCCATGTAAATCAGAAAAAGACTTGGGCTTACACGAAAGTTGCAAATAAATCATGCAACAACTGTTAGTTTAGATGGGATTAAAATACAAAGTAAATGGAACTTAACATTTGGTACTCTTTCTTTAGCTAAGAAGTATTTTATTTTATGAGTCATCCCATTGGGATTGCCATCAATAAAAGTATTAGAAGTCCGATCATAAGAATGGCACAGCAGATATAAATAACAATCCCTTTATATCTTTGTCAGCAGCCAAGCAGGCTGGAATGAATAGAAAAATAGTTGCTGGAATTTAAGATTTTTTAAATTCAAATTTGTTACAACTGATACATTGGAAAAGATGACCTTTACATTACTGTTGCTATCTATAATATTCACACATTATTCATAAACCCAAAACTGAATTATACACCCTGCAATGTGCATAGATAGGCAGGTCCCTGCCCAGAAAATTTATTTTCTAGATCAAGACTTCATAGTGGTGCAATTAATATTGAGAGAAAGGAAAAAAGTAAATAAAATAACCAGCCCTGAACAATAACTTGCCTGAATTATCCCTATTAGGCCTTTTTTGAATTGTAGGATATTATATGCACTGCACCTCATCATGTAAGATGATTACAGATGTTGCTAAAGAAGAGAGATTTTAGGAGAGAATGCACAAAGCTGTGTTTTAGGTGCAGAAAGAACCTTCTTCCACATTTGGCCACTTTATCCCTCACAAAAACACATTCATTGATAAAACTTCAGGACAGAAGGAATTTTCCTTGCTGCTTTTGATAATGGAGAACAAAAGACTAAAGTCCATCTTATCCAGCCTGATGGAATAAGCAATCATTTTCCCATGTTATAAGAAAAAATATTAAATATAAGAAGTCAGCCAAGAGCAGAGATGAAGGTCTGAATGTCATCTATGAAAAGAAGAGGATCACGGAGAAAGCAAACAGAAAATGCCTTGTTCCTTTCTTTCTACCCTACAGGTGACATGAAATGAAGCTGGCACTGCACCCCTGAAGAGAAAGGGAAGGAGATGGTTCTCCTCACATTTGTATGATTCCAAAGTGCTTGATACAGGATGCTGGGTGTGCTAGAGCTGTGCATGAGTTCAGCTTGGACAAGCTCAGGGATGAGAAACCCTCAGGCCCTTCTCAGGGATGGAGAGTCAGCATTTTGTTGCTTGCTGCCTCCTCCCCAGGCCCCAGATAATACCAAAGCAGCTAACCCCATTAAAGTGCAAAGATTTCTAGAAGCCAGCACAGAAGTGCTGACGTCTGACAATGCTGCTGAGCTATGAGCTTTCCTGGTATTAGCAAACTAGCATAGAAAACCCATTTCATGCCTGTCAGCTGGAGCAAATCTTCTGAGTAATTTGTTACATATATGAGGATACCTTGCTCTCCCAGTAACCTTGTCTTGAACACTGGAGGAGAGCTGTGGTGTCTCCCTGGCTGCTGAGAGGCAGCAAGAACCTTCCTAGAGTCACTTCATGTGTTCTGAGAAAAGCCTGGGTAAGTCAAGCTTCATTGGATTCTCAATGTTCTCAATTGATCTGTAAAAATTGCATAGCACACATTTACATCTAGAATGTGAGACAGTAATGTCCTCATCTTGGGTAAAATCAAAAACCCTTTAATATTTTGTCGCTTTAATTTTAACTTGGCAAAGTCAGTGCATCTTGTAAGTGATCTGAAATCTGCACCACCAGATTGAGCTGAGTCCATGCTGCAGCAGAGGGTTCAGGTATGGTTTGGGACTATAATACCAGATTTGAGAAAGTCTTTTTAATGTAATGAGTTATTCACATTCCTTGAGCTCCCCTGAGAACATAGACACCAAAATACACTGCATAGGCAAAATCTATGAATTCAAATTATTCAAGAATAATTCACTGAATCAACTAGATTCACTTAGAAGTTTGAGCAAGATGTTTGTGCAGTAAACTTTCCCTCTGAAGTGTGAAGAAATGGTGAGGATAGAATGAAATGAGAGTTTGGGCCAATATTATATCAGAAGGTAAGATTAAATACTAATTTTCTGTGGGGCCCTTAAATTCTAATGAATTCTTAATTATATAAAAAAGCAAGCATGAAGTACTTCCAAATGTGATGCTTTATCAGAGATCTGAGTATACCACACATCACAGTTCTGAGTTCTATAACCCATCACTGAAGCCAGTTTTGTTCAGGATGACCTAGGATAACTTGGAAGCAGATTTTTTGTGTGTGTGCAGCTTTTAAGCACTTCTTCATTTTTGTCATCTTAACTTCTGTGGGTAACTGGCTAACTGATGAATTTGCAACCCAACAACAGACTTGAATGATGTGAGTGGAGGATAACTCTTCATAATTAATGATTATTCAACACTTTACTGGACTAACTTAGTCTTGAAGAGATTAATAGGAACTCCATGAACTCCATACTAGCCTTGATTCTTAATTTTCTCTTAGGGACACAGAGTTGGAACCTATATTTTCTTCTACAATATACCGCTGAAGAAATCACCCTTTCAAGGCTAGCTTTATAAAAAGAAAAGGAAAACCTTGAAAATGCTTTTGTACCTAGCATTTTTAAGATCCACTTTAACCCAGTTCATATTTGTGTGTGCTAGATATGGAATAACTCACCAGTCAGTGGAAAGGATTATACCAAAAGGGAGTCTCCCCTTCCTTGTCATAGGAGGTGTCAGTAGTCACCCTTTGACTTAAAGGGTTTAACACTAAAATGTGGAGATGCAGGTTTCTCATTTGTATCTACACAAAATTATAGAATCATTTAGGTTGGAGAAGCCCCACATGCACCTGCAGGAACAAAGATTTCTAGGAAAGTCTCATCAGAAACCTGAACATAATAGTATAACAACAATATAGTACTATGTGAAATGACATCATTATCAAAACACTAAAAAATAAAATTACTGCAATTAATACAATTTAATTATGAAGATTCATGGTGATTGAATGTGGTGACAATCTGCCCCAGGAACTATTCTCTTCTCTTTAAAAGCATTTTTGTCACCTTTTCAAAGAAAAGTCAGGTATTTCATCTGGTAGCAAAATTAGAGATAAGAGATCTACAAGATGAACAAATAACAAGTGACAGACTAAGCCATTTAATTTTTTTATCATTTTTCATACTTCTTTCTGCATTTTCTCAAGTGACAGTTTGAACCTGGCAAACATAGCTCATCCTAAAACATCTTGTTTGTGTCTTCATGTTGCAACAGTAGACCTAGATATCAAACACAAATTTAAACATTTTGCCTAAGACTGTAAGTTATTTAAGAGAGGGATCAGCTCCAGGAAGAACAGTTTTGCTATTAAAACTGAGGGGTGGAATGCAATGGATGGGGGCTCTGCCACTGCCATCAGCGGGATGTTAAATCACAATTTCAGCTCAGCCTTACACCAAGATGAGCAGCCCCACTAATCCTGAAAGGCCCTGTGTTTGTTCAATATTTACATCACACTTCCCAGCAATTTTTAGCTTGGAAAATAATAACCAATGGAGGGCAATAACAGCCTGTTTGAAACTTTGCATTAAGTGGGTGGGGTCATGCAGCAACTGGTCGGACCTGGTTGGTGTTATCTCAGATAAAGGCTGACAGGGGGAGATATCTTTTGGCATTACCCAACACAGCCACAGGTGCAGCTGTGTGGAATGCAAGCATTGTGGAGCAGCAGAGGGTGAGCATCCCTGTGCCACGTGCCCTTGGAGGGCAGGCACGGAGCTGTTCTGCTTCTCTCCAGGCTCCTCAAAGAGCTTCTGCAAGGTTTGCCACGAGCAGCGGAGAGGCTGACCCTGAGAACTTGCTGTGAGCCTTGCCAAGGTAAAATGGGAATGCACTGGAGCCAAGGACATCTAAGGGACTGAAATAAGGATCATGGTGATGAGGGGCAGGGTGTTTGGTGAGTGGCTGGATGACAGGAGATGGAAGCAGGACGTGCTTGAACCTGCCCTTGGCTTCACAGGGACGAACTCTTTGCTCCTAACAGTGTTTTATGGATTTCAGAGGATGCAGGGCTCTGGTTGGATGATGTGGGCATGACATTAGATTTTTTAAGAATTATCTATTTTCCTTTGAAGATAAGTTGCTCATGGTAGTAGTGAGAATGCACATTCCCTCTTCACCTTGGAGTAAATGATGGGTTCCATTTACCCCTGTGCTTACCTATCAGCTGGTGATTAAGTGATCAGGCAGATGAGGGCTGATAAGCATGCATGGCTGATAGCAGTGATCAAAATGAGTTTCAAGACCATCTGTATGATTTACAAGCACAAACTAAGTTTGTTCTTGGGTTGTTTGTTTTAATGTAATCATTGATGGCAGTTCTGTGAGTAACTTTTCTATGAAATCCTAGGACAAATTTCAGTCTGTAATATGTTGTTGCAAGTCTTGTTAGAATTTAATTTGCATGCCCATAAAGTGCACCTGTACAGAGAAAAAAAGTTTCTGTTTGTCAAGAACAGGAAGATGATCTTTAAGGATTCCTAGAGGATATCCTGATCATGCAAAATTCCCATGGCAAACAAAAATAATCCCAAAGCTATTTTTTTGAAACCTCACTATTTTTGAGGAGGAGTTGCTTTTTTGGATCTTAGTAATTGACTGAAGTACTGAATTTCAAGGGGTTTTAATGGGTTAAGGGAACCCTTGGGTGAATTCCAGATTCTAATTTCAATTATGTTTGAATTGTGTTCTTATTCACTTCAGATGCATGCAGTATGGATCACTACTCTTTTTCTTCTCAATGCAGCCAGAGGTGAGACATATCATTAATAAATTCTATAAAGAGTAAAAATGATGTGCAGCTTACACCAGGATATCTATATTCTAGAAAAAACCTGTTCATTGGAATGGATTTAACATAATTCTTCATTAGGACCACTGAGTCATGTCATGTCTTTCCCACATTTAACTCATTACTTGTTAATTCTGTAAAGGTTTTTGCAGCTAGTAAACAGAATGGGAATCAGAAAGGTATTTTTAGATGCAAATTGATACTGAAATTCTTCCAGAACATTTCCTACCCTGAAATCACTACAACCCTGGTAATGAGAGTCTAGGCACCTACTCTTCACAGTGCTATGCAGAGAACAAGAAAATAGTCATTGTCCAAAATACCTCTTCAATGTCCAAAATACCTCTTCAATGACAGGAAATAATGGACTTTTCAATAGCAATAAAAATTTCTTGGGATTTCACAACTGTTGTGCTATAACAGTGTGGAAGGGTGACAATTAATGGCAACACCCGCATGTCATATTTGCACCATTACTGTATTAAAGGCACAAAAGAAATTGTGAAACCGGTCCTTCAGGCACAGACCACACATCCTGAGGCTGTGCTTTGCTCTAGGCTTCCACTCAAATTACACTTTATTGCTTCCACTAAAATCTTATGGTGATGAAAACAATGAGGAAGATGTTTAATGTCTGTTGTGGAGCAAGAAGTAGTATCTATTTTAATGTTTTGGTTTCTTTTTGCTCCCTCATGAGCTGTTGCACAAGAAATAACAATTTAGATAATCCCTGGAGTTTAGGACTGATCTAAAGGACTACCCTGTGCTGACAGCAAAAGCTGATTTCTTCTTCCCTGGATCAAGATTTTATTGTCTTGTTCCAAGGGCTGTGTTAACAATATGTTGAACCAAACTTATCCTGAGCTCACCAGGCTGAGCTCCAGGCTCTGTCTGCAGCAGGAACCACTCCTGAAGTTCAAGTCCTCACCTCAAACACCCAAGCACAACTGAGCCCCTTAATGAAAAATGCTCACAAGTGCCCTCCCAATCCAAATCAGGCTTGTTGGGCTTTCCTGGTGTAAACCCTCTCCTGCCAGCTTCGTGTGCAGAACCTGTGACATTCCCAAACACGAGTATTTCTTTCTTTGTGCACCCCAGGAAGGGAAGTTTGCTACCAAAGGCTTGGATGCTTTTCCGACAGCCCCCCATGGGCTGGGATCCCAGGGAGACAACTGGCAGGCTTGCCCAGCTCTCCAGATGCTGTGAACACAAATTTCCTTCTCTACACCAGAGATAACATGGTGAAATACCAAGTAAGAAAATGCTTTGTTTATAAATACTGACAGTGTACAATACATTCAATAAATTGTAGGGACAGTTTCTTTTCTCACATATTTTGCTCATAAGACTCCTGGGAGAACCTAAAATTGTATATTAGACACATGATAATTTTCTTCTATCTTTTTTTCCTTTTTCCTCATTTCAGCTCCCTGAACAGCCAGGTATATTTACAACATACATTAATCACAGCCCTCTAACACAAGTTATTATAGGTAAAAGGCTCCAGAATTAAGGGGTTTTATATAAATGGCA
This sequence comes from Ammospiza nelsoni, assembly GCF_027579445.1. NCBI lineage: Eukaryota > Metazoa > Chordata > Aves > Passeriformes > Passerellidae > Ammospiza > Ammospiza nelsoni. The sequence goes on along the minus strand of NC_080640.1, from coordinate 7,131,232 downwards.
GTCACAATCAATGGAGGTGTTTATTAAGTCACTTCAGAACAAGTCCAATTCCTCCAGCTGAGGGCCTATGGGGTTTTGACAAATCAGTCTTTCACTGAAGGTGAGATGTCTGCTAATTAGTGCATGACATCCCCCTTTTAAGTCAACAAAATCATAACAAAAATTATGTCAGAGCTAGTACTCAGATCTTCTTTTAAAGAAAATAATGTCTTCTTTCTCAATACACACCAAAATACCTACAGTCTCTCAATTTGTAAGCCTGGTGGGATTTCCCATCAAATAAAAATGAAGCAATTGAGGTCTTATCTTCAAAGGAAAAAAGAAAGAACAATAGGTATAATTTCAAAGTCAACCACATAATGCCTTTCGGAAGATGCTATCTTTGCATTTCCATTGCCAAGTTTGATAAAATCTTACAGGGCATGTTGTACCAGCATATCACAAAGAATTGTGCAGAAGATTCCAGTATCATTAATTCAATTAACCAGAGGAAGTGAAGCATTTGTTGAAGTGATTAATTGATTAAATGAGACTTGAAAGGCAGTTTAGGAATGAGGAGTAAGACCCATCTTTTCAAGGTCTAGAACTATGCCTTAACCATTGGGGCACTCTGCCCTTTATCAAAATGTACAGTGGGATGGAACAGTCACATCCTTGTTGTGTTTGCTGGTTGTTTGGTTCTCTTGGCACAGAAAATTTCAGCTACAAATCCTTCAACTATAAAAGCTTCGAATTTCCAAGCGCACAGGAAAACTCGTTTCATTATCCACGGCCACCTTGCTGGAGCAGATCTCCCCTGGATAACAAGCATCTGCAGGGTAGGTACAACTATTTTTAATAGTCATATTGCTTGTATTTGAAAGCCTAAATATCCACATCTGGCTTAAAATTCCCGTGTAAAATTTGCACCTCTGTTCTCTTGTTAATTCAGGGAGCACAAAAGTCAGCATGAAGCCTGGTTCCACATGACCACTGTCTTGTTCCTGGCTAGGAGTACAGCGCACCTCAGCCTTCTCCTTAATGCACTTTTGCTGCATTCACCTCCACAGGGAAAGCTATAATAAATTGATTTTTCAATTCCTTGCCAATAATAAAGGGGGGAAAAAAAGAGTGAGTTTTCTCACCTCAGCAAAAGGTCACAATAAACGTGTCAGTTTGAGTGACACATTTGATCTAATAAAACCAAAAGGCTTTGTTCAGCAGATTGGTTTCATTCTACTCTGGCACATTCCAAAAATGAAATTGTTTCAGAATAAAATACAAAATCAGAAAGTTCTGTTGGCAGAAATGTCTAAATAGAATATTTTGGTTATAATCTATGAACTTCAGGGCTGAACAAGAACAAATTTGAGAATTCTTTTAGATGATCCAAGCATAAAAATTTTGAAGAAGAAAGCTTGGACCTATTTTGGTAACAGGGGTACTGTCATTAAGAGAAGTTGGTACCTCAGAGCCAACCAAGGCATCTAGAACGGAACAAGAGCTGAAGGAAGCTTGTGGGTGCCCTCTAATCACTGGTTCCACTCTGCCTCCTTGTGTTGATCTTCAGCATCAGTAGGAATTACTGGAGATGTGTCATCACCAATCACACAAACATAACAAAATACAGTTTACAAATGCCCTGCTACCGCTGTGATTAATGGCTGTTCCCTTCTCCTCTGTTCTTTTCCTGTTCTCCACCAGTTCATGTTTCACTCTGAGGATGTGAACTGCATTCTGACAGACTGGAGGGGCGGCTCCAGTGGTCTGTACACGGATGCCGTCAACAACGTGCGCATTGTGGGGGCCGAGCTGGAGTACCTGGTGAACTTCCTCGAGGTAAAAAATATCCCTGGAATGTGCACAGTCCACATAAACATTGTGCTCAGGGTGGCACCTTTAGGTTTGATTCAATAGAGCCAGGAAGAACAAGAAGCACCCAGTAAAGCAGGTCCAAATGTTATAGAAGGGCTTTAATCCCACACAAATGAAAATACCTGCTTTAGTGTCATAATTGACTTTGAAAAACTAACATGAATTTTCAGCAGTTCAAAAGGTTTGAAAATCTGAAATGAAAAACTAAATCCCCTAGATTTAGTGTATGAGGATAAGATGGTAAATAGCCATGAGCACCCTGAAAATGAAGAGGGGTGGGATGATTGGGAAATTACTTCTCTTTAGGTAGAGATCTCATCACCCAGAACTGTGACTTTCCACCAGAACACTCATCTCTCAGTGACCTGGCCATGTCCTGGCCCTGCATGGGGACATGCTGCAGTGTCACTTGCATGCCCACACTGGTTTTTTTCTCCTTTCCATAAACCTTCACAGAAGGAGTATGGCTACTCTCCTGCCAACATCCATTTCATCGGCCACAGCCTTGGAGCACACGTTGCAGGGGAGGCAGGCAGGAGGAAGCCTGGCATTGGAAGAATAACAGGTACTGCAGTTTTATCAGCTGATAAAACTTTATATTTTCACTCAAGAGAGCTGAAGAATCATTGCTGCTTTATAAAAATACAACACAGAATGCAATGTGCTGCTTTGTCATAAATAAGTGTCCAGCCAGCATGGTGGCACACAAGTCATGACAGAGACACACTTTGCTTTCTTCTAAAATCTCACTAATTTCTGCTTTCCTTCTCTCCCAGTCAGCTCTTTTCTCTGCATAGGCATTGCTATGTCTAAGCCATGCACACAGTGAGCAGCCACATGAGCAATTCAGGGAAACTGGGCTCAGAGCTGTGTTTTTTATATCTCCAAAGAGACTTCACTGACACTGAAGTGAAGGGATACCATTTTCAACAAATATTCTGGAAATAAAAACAGACTTCTTGCCAAATAAAAGTTCATAAATAAATCTACCATGTTCAGAGTAACGTATGAAGATTTCATATTTTTCAATAAAATGATGGAAAAAAACCCAATAAGCCAAATTTCTTCTTATATCATTGTTCCCAAAAGTAAACCAAGCTTCCATCAGCATTTTACTATACTGCAATGCCTTCAGTCAGCTTTCTATTAATACCCTGCCTGTTTTTCTAGCTGTGGGTCTCAAAATGGATTTTTTAATGTAAAGGCAGAAATGTAATCACATATATAGCATACATGACCTGTGTGTGGTGATATACAGATAATATTATTTACTCAATCAGATGTATATCCATTCATTTAGGTTTGGATCCAGCTGGGCCCCTTTTCCAGTACACCCCCACAATGGTTAGGCTGGATCCTTCAGATGCAAAATTTGTTGATATAATTCACACTCATGCTGGTCATCTTTTCTTTGACTTTGGTAAGTTTTGGTAAGTTTTCATTGAAAGGATGCCATTGGCACACAGGTTGGCTACAGAACACCTGGGACTGATCTGCCAGGATCCATTGTGCATTTCAGCTCCAGGGATTCTTCAGACTTGTGGCCACCTGGATTTTTACCCAAATGGTGGGAAGAAGATGCCAGGATGCAAGCAGCTTCGCGTGCCTCCTGCAACTCGGGATATCAATGACCTGATGAGAGGTAAATACATGTTAAAGTAATACCTCATTATAAGTTACAGGAAGAAACAAAGGCTAGGATAAGGTAAGACCTTTATATACTTCATATTTGGGATAGGGATACAATGCTCAAAAATGGAACATTTAAAGCTGCCTCTGAAATACCCTCCAATTTTCTTTTACACTAAACAAGGCAAATTCTAGATGAAAACTTCAGTTAAAACATGCAAAATTGTGCATCACAAGCTCTCTAAGAGCCTGCCACTGTGCTGACAGGCTGAACTCAGTGGGAATTCTTCATATGAAGGACTGGTAAAATTTCATCCATGGATAATCCAAAAATGAGTATTTTAAAATCTGAGCTCTCCTTCTTCCTAAGAAGATATTACTCCCAATAATACTGGGATTCATGCATGCCATCAAGCTTTAGTCTCTTCAAAGAGAACAGTCCAAGGTCAGAAAAATAAAAGATGATAAAATGACTGCTCCATTAGTAGTTCTTCAAAGAGAGTTGGACCATTAATCAGAATTACCCTGGGATCCAGTACAATAGATCCACAAAATCCTGTCTTCTGATCCTAACCTACAGAAATGAGAACATCTGTTATTCACAGCTAAATGGTTTGAAATCCCTACCACTAGTTAAATAATTTGCTTTCAAAAATGCTGTCCCTTAGAACTGGTTGAGAACTTAGTAACAAAGAGAACTGAAATCTGGCTGTGCTCAAAGTCACTTGCAACAAAAACACTTTCCAACTGGAATGCATAAAAATGTCTGCATTTAAATAAAAAAATCCAATATTTTTCCAGAGACATTTCAAAAGGCTCTTTGCAATGTTTTGTCATGAAGGAGAAACCCAACTTCATTGAACACGAGCAGATGGCGTTGGTTGTTCAAGGAGCTCTTAAAAAATAGAGACAGCCTTAACTCCCTCTTCTTGGCTAAACCTTACTTTGTTTGGTAACCTCTCTATTGTTTGCTAATGTTTACATTTATGTAGTGTTTTTATGCATGAAGTGCTTTAGAAATAATATTTAGTGACTTTTTCCCTTCAGTTTTTGATGCAGTGGAAAGACTATAGGTGTTAAGTGAATTTGCCACTAACATAAATTGAGCCAGCTGTAAGAGCTGAGGGTTTAAAAGCACAAACCCTTCTGAATTAAAGAAGGAGCTACTAAGAAAACATACTCAGGAAGCCTTGATGATGCAGATTATTTCCAAGAAAAACAGACAACAAGGACTTTTCAAAGAGATTTTAGTGTGAGGTTTCTTTTCTTTTCTTATGGAAGGAACAATGTGTCAACTGGTCAGCGCCAGCTGGTCTATCTTTAAGATGCATAAACATTGCAGTTGGGGGAAATTTTGATTTCACTACAACCTCTGCTAGTCTGCAACCACTTCAGTGCCTCCCAGACTTGCCCCTGTGCTTTGGTGAGCCCCCACCACATGCTGAAGTGGAATAAAACCCATTTTTATACAAACAACCTAACTGTAGTATATGGATTTTTGATATAGGAGAGACCTCGGAATCAAGGAAGACAACATTTGCTATAAGGGATGTGTAAATACAGCCCAAATAGCACTTCCTTCTTTCCTTACTGGCTGCTTATAAATTTCAGTCTGATGGGGAAAAGTACTTGTTTCTAAGAGTTCTGACAAAAATCAAGGACACGCTGCCAAATATCCTGCTTTTCAGAGGATTTCACAGAATTGCTATCAAATGACTGCACATTTTCTAGTGCTTAAAAAAACCAAAAAGCCACTGAATTTATAATAATTGCTAAAATTACCTTTAATTCTAGAAATTAGTGGAAACTGTGATTTTACAGAATAGCATGTTGTGATAACTGTAAGAAAAGGGAAACTACTTCACTGTAACTACTGTATGCTTTACAAAAACTGTAGCTATGAAATATTCCAGTCTTTGAAATATCAAAGAGGAACACTCCCAAATATTTCTTGTTTCACCTTGTGCATCTCCACCTCTGTTAAAAACTACCTCTTTCCAACAGAAAATAATATATTTAGGCATAAGTACACTGTCTTATTAGAAAACCAAATAATTCCCAATGTAAATATATTTTAATCATTGCTACTTCTTTTACCTGAGACATCACTATATGTGCAAGTGCTTTTGAGGAAAAGAGACCCCAAAATGTTTCTTTGGCATGGACTTTATGTTAGTGTATTGCTTTAATCACTTTTTACCTGTTGGGGTTTTTGTTGGTTTGTTTTTTTCCCCAGCATACAGATCTTTTGGATGTGGACACAAAAGAAGTCTCAGGTATTATGCTGAGAGCATCATCACTCCAAATGGATTTGTTGGGTACCAGTGTGACACATACCAAGAGTTTGTGTTGGTAAGCGCCAGGTCTGGATTTATCTGGATTTATCTAATTATTTCTTTTAATAATTCCTGGAACAACTTCTATAGGATATGGGAACAGGGGACATTCAGAACCAGATCATACCCAAACCCAAGCAATTTCACAATAAAGAAGTGATGATGATTTTGCCTTTTTTCCATCAAATACACAAATAGCCAAAGGTCCACAAATACCAGTTTGAACAGAACCTCCCACATATCAAAACTGAACTGCCTAAACACAGCAGAGCTGTTTTTTCCCACTGCAATGAATCTGCTTTCATGCTTATCTTGTTTTACCTTCTTTTAAGGGATGTCAATGTCTTGATCTGATTGTCTGATCTGTCTAGGTAGATTAAATTCATTAAGGCTCTGCATGGGAATAAAGGATAAAGAGCTGACAGAACCAATCCCAAATGGAAAGCCCAACCTTCCTAAATTCCAGTATTCCTAAACATAAATATTTTTTTCCGTATGAGTGAGATATTCAGCCAGCAACACTTGGAAATGTGGTTTTCCATCCTATAACCAGCAGAAAACCTCCCAGTGGACCCTATGAAAAATGAATATATTACCTGGATTTTACAGATCAGGTAGCAAGGCACAACACTTTTTGTGGTATTTACTTATGGTCCCTGCAAGGAATTAGGCCAGATGTCCAACCTGTTTCTCTCATTATTTTCAACAAGATGAAATAAGATGACTGACCACCTCAACTCCTTTTCAAACCACAGTAATAAATATTGAAGATACGATCTGAACTGAGAATAAAGACCTACAAAAAACCCAAACAAACAAACAAACTGGGAAAAAGCTGAAATATCCTAAAATTATATTTCCTATATATTATATTATATTTCCTAAAATTTAAGAAGTGAGATTTAAATAGATGATGTCTTATAACACACATTTTTATTTTCCCCCCAGGGAGAGTGCTTTCCATGTCCAAAAGAAGGATGCCCACTGATGGGTCATTATGCTGATAAGTTTTTACATAAAACCGAAAAAGAAGAGCAAAAGGTTTATTTAAACACCGGGCCCTCCCCTCCATATGCTCGTAAGTGCTCATTTTGTGGTTTATTCTAAAATGGCAATGAATTATGTGTGTAAAAGGACCTTACACTTCTGCAGAGCTGCTGCAGTTTATGAGTTGCACTCAATAAAACATCCAGAATTTTAGGTGTTAGGAACATGCAATACCAGCATTATTTTGGAAAGCTGAGATAATTGTAAAAACAGATCAAATGATGCTCACCTTTGGGTTAAACTTGGTTATTACGTGATGACTCAAAAATTCTATAAAGCTGCAATTGGGAGGAATTTTATGCTGGAAGTGCATAATTTCAAATTTTAAAATGCTGCATTGTTTTTATTGGCAAAATTTATAAAACTGGAGCATTTAATGATATTTTTGCCAAGCTCATCATGTCAAAATGGCAGGGAGCAATAAGAAATACAGTTTTAGTTGTGATTAATGTAGAAACAGCCACAGGACTGGGGAAGTAGGAAAATTAATAAATGAACTTCAATTTGTCAGAGGTGTTTTTTGCTCATAAGCATGTTTGTGCAATCCTTTTCTCTCTCTTAGAGACACTGAAACATATAAGAAATTTAACCCTTAGGAAAGAAATCTCCTTACAACTGTAATCCATTTGATTTTGCTTCCCAAGGCTGGCGAAAAGAGATACACGTCAAAGTATGTGCAACAGAAACCATGAAGGGAAATATAGATGTAGCCTTGACTGGAACTAATGGCTCCAGAAAAAAATATACCATTGACAAGTAAGTTTAATGTGGCTGTTGGAGACGTGGCTCTAACCCTGTTAGCACATGGAATGTACACACAGCTTTTCTTACACGTGTCACCTTGTTCTGTGTGGTCTGTGATTTACACTGTAAATTACAGACTTGTACCTGATAAATGATGGAATTTCCCTGTGCTGCAGACTGTGGTAAAAATCTGATTGCTGGTCCCTCTTGCTTTGTGTATTTTCTTTTGTTTTCTGAGGTTGATGTTAGCCCAGCAAAGTGGGCAAGAGCTCTGTGGCTGCTGCGGGACTCAAACATGATTTGGTGATCTCTGAGAATACAAAGAGCTCAGAGATCTACAGTCATCCAATTATCCCCTCCTCTGGGGGATATGTGAATTAGAAAGTTGCAGCTCACCCATGAATTGTGCTGGAATATGGGATTCCTGTCCACTCAGCCTGGCCTTTTCCAGTAAATGGGAATTTAAATCCCAATAAACAGATGCTGGTCAGCAACCCAGCTTCAATATTACAAAACCAACCTCCTCTGTGTTTGAACACAGCCTCATTACTGGTCTGTACCAGGAGTACCTTTGCTTATAAATACACCACTGCAGCAATAAACTCACAGATAATTTCAATGTTAATATCACATTGCAATTTGTGTTTTGTTAGAGTGAACAGAGATAGCACAGAAGGCACAAATGTAAACTATAATTTTCAATTTCCTTCATGGTTGAGAGCAACCAGAAACACTGAGAGAAGTTTTTGACTTGGATTTATTTGAAGATAGATCTTATTTTTCAAAAGCAATGTATAGAATAAATCACAGTGATACTGACAAAGGCTGTGCTAAATGATAAGTGTTTTCATCCTGAAAGGCACAGGAATTTCAGCAAAACTATTAAAAAAACTCATAATTTTCCAGCAGTAGCATTCAAAGCCCCAACTCCCATGGTACCCCTCAGCTCATCTCCCTTATTCCCTATAGTCAAATTTTCTTTTCCCCCTCATTTGTGTAGAACATTGAGCATCACTTCTGTGCTTTTCTTTTGGCAGGGGAACTTTCAAACCAGGCAACACATACTTGAACTACATTGATACAGAAATTTCTGGGAACATTTCAAAAGTTGAGTTCCTCTGGAAAAAGCAACTGGGTCATGCAGACAGAGGCTGCATGGGAGCTGAAGAAGTCAGAATAATATCTGGGGAAAACGGGAATATGTAAGTACATAATCTAATGATGTAAAGGTAGAAGTTTTTCTCTTAAATTGCATTTTCATGTGCCCGGCTCTCCATGGCACATAGCCCAGCACACAGAAACAGCTCTGCAGGGTTCAGCCCTGTACCTGCCTGGGCAGGTGCTTCATGCTGACTCCAGCCTGAGCCAACGGGCCTGGCTGCCACTGCCATCTGCAGGACTTTAGATACACTTTTGGAACATAACTCTTGTTTAGTTGTAACCAAAATTAATGCACTTTATGCATTCACCTTAATGGATTCTTTGCCCCTTTTCTGCCAAGGTCAGGATTAAATCACTAGATGGGATTTCTTGTTTGGATTTAGATGTTTATACGTTCTCATCTATGTTACAGTCTCACAAGCTGTGACTTCTACAGTACTTTAACAAGGTAAAAAATGGCAGTGTAGCTCTCCCTACAAGGTATTTTAAGGATAAACTGTCCAATTAAGAAATTACACCTAAATTATTTTTAATCAATAACCAATCACCCATGGCCCACAATGCAAACTTTTCCATCCAATTACACAAAACCACCCAAATCCATGGAGAAGAAGGAGAAGAAGAAGAAGGAAGAAGAAGAAGAAAGAAGAAGAAGAAGAAGAAGAAGAAGAAGAAAGAAGGAAGAAGAAGAAGAAAGAAGAAGAAGAAGAAGAAAAAAGAAGGAAGAAGAAGAAAGAAGAAGAAAGAAGAAAGAAGAAGAAGAAGAAAGAAGAAAGAAGAAGAAGATAAAGAATAAGAAGAAAGAAAAAGAAGGACCAGCCTCCACCCTAAAACCTCCATCTTGCTTTACATATATTACCATATTCTAAAACCTTAAACTCTAAGTTTTCCTCCATGTGATATCACACACTTCTATTCAAACTCCACACCCACAATCCCAGTTCTGTCATTCCATTTTGGAAGCTTCTCCATGGCCTCAGGTCAAATGCAGTGTTCTTTTGGGAGTCAGTGCCTGTCAGCACAGAAAGTCTAAAATTCTCAGCATCCAGGGTTCCAACACATCCCACTCTGCCGTGTAAACCAAAGTGTGGTAAGTGGGAGAAATGGAGGGAGCAATTCCCTTCAAAAGCACCCTCCTGTTCCTGATGCTAAGGGAGCCTGACCAAAAAGGCAAACACATCCTAAAAGTTAATAATTAGTCAATTAAAAAAAAAGAAGATAACATACTCTTTGTCCTCAGTCTACTGAAACTTATTCTTTGGCCTAACATGAAATAAAATCAGGGTTTATATTGATTATCTTGGCTAGCTGCCTTGAAAATGTCCCATTTTACTGACAAGTATTTCCTTAAACTCTCTCGCCTTCCCAGGTCAGTGTTCTGTGGGTGTGGGACTGTGCAGCCCAGCATGTGGCAAGCCCTGGCTCTTTGCTGAGGGCCAGGAATGCCCAACCCTCACCAGCTGCAAGAGGACCCTGCAGGCAACAACAAAGGGTTAACGAGGCTCCTTCAACAGACCTTGAGTCCAGCCCTCCATAAAAGCTCAATTTCCAAGTTAGTGCTGACACCTTTTCTCCATGCAGGGCAGCTACATTCCTGTGAAAACACGTATGTTACTAATAATCAGCTGGACTCTTTTCTATACCTGAATCAGGCATCTCCTTATCAAAACTGTACTGTACTACTGAGGAACTTGAATTTTCTGGCAGCTTTCAATAAGAAACTATTTTCTCTTTGCCAGTGAAACTGAATTTTCCACCTCTACTTTGCCTTTGTGAAAATGCTGAAATCAGACTTGAGCTACATCATTTGGATTAGCATTGCCACTCCAAATTTGTCAGCACTTTGATTGTACTGGTCAGCAAAACCAGACCACTAAGAGTTATCAGCATCAGCCAAAATAAGCTAAAGTTCCTTTGTTTCAACACAGGCTACCCACAAAAATTCTTTCATTTTTTAATTACCGGCTGCTGTCTGAGGCACACGCAACAGATTTCTGCCTCTGATGCGAGGTTTATCATTTGGGGGCAGAAATTGAGGGTATCAATCACATTGGGCAATTCTGTGGTGTCCCATGCTGGCAGCCAGCTCTTGCAGAACGCTCCCAGTGAGGTTCCCCAGAAGTTTTGGGGTGTTACACAAGGCTGAACGTGCCTGATGATCAGGTGTGATGCAGCAATACTCCTGAGATGTCACAACCCTGTCACCTCCTGTGCAGTTTGCTGAAGGAGCTTGCTCAGGATATTTGATAAATCAGGTGTCTGCTTTCTCAAAGTACCCTTTATTTATCATCTCCCCACGAGCAGGGTGGGACCAGAAACCATCCTCAGCAGGAAATTCATCCTTCTGTACCCTTTAAGGAAACTTCTTGGCAACATTCTCTTCTTGAGCAAGAAGGGGCTTCCCTCTCCTGTGCTCCCCTGGAGATATAAAAAAGCCCCAGGTACTTCTACACAGTTTGGAAATATCTGTAACTGGTAATTACAACATCTTGAACATCCTCCATAAACCACGCATGGCTCTCTGCCCCAGAATTGCACAAATTAAGGAGACTCTATTTTTTGCCTTTCTTACAGTCAGGAACTGAAGCAAAATAAATGTAAATATTTTCCTCAGGATCACAAAACCCTGGGTTTTATGGCACAAACAGGAGTGGGATCAGTGCCATGTAAGGCATCACTCCTCACAGGAAGAAAACAAAGTCCTGTTGGACTCAAGACTTCTTTAAAGCCCATCCTCTCCTACCTCCATACCTGACTGTGCCCCTTTTGCAATTCTAACACTAATTTGATGTTTTTATGAATAATAAATAATATTCTTTCAAAAATACAAGTTTAATATTGTTTAATTTTAAGCTATAGATTTCAACTGTGTTCTGACAAAATGTGAGAACATTTCGGCTGCTGACTTGTGCTACAAGTGTGGCACAGCTGATTAGACCACTTAAAAAGATGCATTTTGTCACCCAACTTTTTCAGCTAAAACTAGAACATTGCATTAATTTCTTCCCCTTGTGTTCTGTTTTCATTCTTGTCATATGCTATTTCTTGAGTTAATTTTTATTCTTTGGTGTAGTAGACATCAACACTGCCCTTCTTTGTTTAATATATTTTTAGACAGAACAGGAGAGGCTTTTTTCATGAGATAAAGGTGAAAAAACCCACACTGACAGCACCTGTGTGTTGCTGGTGGCAAATAATCTTCCTCCTTGTTTCTTGTATACAAAATTTAAAATTCTTCCTAGTATGAAACTTTTGGATATTATCACTTCATATTAATGGTGCCAGTCCAAATAATGCAAGGATTTGATATTTCATGAGAAAATCTGCCTTTGACAAAGCTCTGGATAGGCAATTCTTTCATATCTTTAAAATAAGGTAAGCCATCTTTTCAGAACAATTTAAATTGAATCTTTAAAATGTCAAGCGAGACACACCACTGCATATGTCATGTGGAAAGGTAGTGCTTTTTAAAATCAAACATGCCTCATTTCTCCAGGGATTCAAAGGACATACTATGATTTGCATTCTGTCTTTTACATCATTTAAATATTTTGACAAATTATAAATGCTTCAGAATTACAATACAAATTTAATTTTGTACTCCTTAAACGTGTGTTTACTACAAAAATTATGCCAAAGGTAAATTTATAAGAAAGCCATTATGAAGCTTTCAGCCCCAGACACTTTGCTGTCTCATGGCACTTTTTGGACAATGGGGTAACAAAAAACAACTACACAAAAAAACCTCTTAAGCCTTTTCTAGAAAAAGGGACAGCAACAGTTAGCAATCCAAAATATCAACTATCTGGTCCACTTACATTATCTTTATGTCATTTATATGTGACAGAAAAACAATTTTGAAAGAAAAGAAAACACATTTGTCATAAAGGCATATGTGCAGGTGTGCTGAAGAGACAACAAGGACCATTTTTGTCAGAATTCTCTGATAACAAAAATAAAATACTCTACTGCATAGCACAGCAGTTTCTCTTCTTTCCAAAATCACAGCCTATCAAAATGACCCTCCCAAATGTTTGTGAGTCCAGAACTAAAATAACAACAATAATAGAAATTAACTAAATAGGAATAATAGACAGAGACCTCAGCATTCAGATTGGGCAGTTTATCTTTTCCTACTTTTGATCCTATCTTAATCTGTGACTTTTCAGATTTTTTTCATGCTACTGTAATCCACTACAATAAATTGATAAAATCCTTGCAAAATAACCAGAATTTTGCAGGAATAAGCCTTCCATGGTCTTCTGGTCTTTCATCTTTGTTTTGGTTTTTTTTTCCTACATGTTCCAGTCCTCAAATACCTGTCTGTTATACAGAAGATCGAAAAAAAAAAAAAAACCTTTGGAAGGTATTTTTTCTGAGACTTTAATGCAGTCAGGGTACTTTGTGAAGCCCCTGGGTCTCACAGTTGTTTGATAGGCTGCTGGGACAGAAGCAAAACCAAAAACCTTTGCACGTGCCCAATGTTTATTTGAGTTATTCTTCCCTAACCAAAACTGAGTGGAGTTGGAGTTGCCACAAAACAACTGACCTATCTCTGACCTATCAGTAAGTCTATCTGGTGGAGTCTCTACAAAACTTGGGGCTTTCCCATTGTCCTTTTGCCATTACACAGTATCAGGGACTTTGTAATTTCAAGTAGCCTCCAAGCTGCTTTAAGTTGCTCTGTTTCCAGTAATCAGGGAGCAGAAGTTGCTAGCACGCCCAAATCTATTCCTGTGGCATATTTCCAGCACAAAACAGAGCCAATAATCTTTATCTTCAAATATCAAGGATATAAAAACTTCCAGAAAGAACATGGCTCATCACCAGCCCTTGCACAAACAGAGCACACCCACGGGGCTGTGTGAGGAGCACAAACCTCTCCCAGCTGCCACAAGGGTCTTGCAACACAGGAAGCACAAGCAATATGTGCAAATACAGGCTGGCAGTGCATATAATACAGTCATCCCAGAGATTTTTCCTTTTTTTGTGACACTAGGAAAGCTTGGGGCCAAGAGTGGATGTTCAGAGGATTAGCTTTGTTCTGAGCCACTGGGCTGTAGGTGAGCTGCTCAGAGCCATGCTTCTATCAAAATGCATATTCAAGAATTGCATCTGCCTCTCAATTTCCAAGGCAAATCTATAGTTATTCCCTTTATCTCACCTGATTTGTTCAGATAAGTTCAATACTCTAGCATTAATAGGAGATACAGCATTCAGAATAATGAACTTCACCCTCTTCCCTTTAATTCTGCCCATTACTTGTGAAGAAAATCTGGCTGTCCCTAAGGACTCCTCTCTGCCTTGGGTCACTTTCATCATCTGCCTCTAAAACTCCCTTTTCTAGTGCTATTTGCTTCAAATACTACACTCCATAAATCTCCAGCTCACAAAACCAATAGTTAATATTAGCTTTGCTTGCTTTGAGTGATTTAATTAACAGCCAGCATGTATTATGGAAAATCATAAATATTTATAAGTTCCAAAACATTCTTTTATTTGCTGCTGTGTGATACTGGAAAGGATACACTAAGGTAAATTGAGTTTGTCTCAATTCAATTTAAAATTTGATTTTCACTTGACCAGAAAGAAAACACTGGAGTTAAACAATAGAAATATGAAGCACATCTCTTATTCTTGGCTCTGCCACTCAAATACTGCAGGTAAGATTCTCCAATGAGCTGAGTGGTCTTTTTTTACACATATTAGCAATTCTCTAGAGGATTGAATACACAAATCTGCTCCCAGATGACCTCCATCCAAGCTAAGAAATTCATTAACCATCTTCAACCTAAAATTGAAATGAGAGCAAAAAAAAGTTGCTTTCACAGTTTTATATACTTACCCTTCTATGAAAGCCATGGTAATTTATATATTGCTGCACTTGAAGCACAGTATCTGAGATTCCTTTAGAGAACATGATTCTCAGTGAGTGTTTTGATTCTCTTTTACCTACCCATGTGAATGCCACTGCTACCAAAAAGGATTTATGTCCTTGATAATTCTCAAGCTGGTATTTATAAAACCACTGGATGTGTTCACTTGCCCATTGTCAGAGGCAGCTGCAAAAGCCAGACTTTTCTTCCTGCCTACTAAAATCTGTTTTAAGACATAAAAACAGGCCCAGAAAAAAATTACCACTCCTAAAAGGAGCTACACCTCAAAAGCCTACAATATGGGTTAGAAATTACTTTTGCTATTAATTCTGATTTGTTGTAGCCTACATTAATTTAATCACACCAGTGTGATTCAGATACTCTCTGAAACACACAGACAGTGAAACTCAGTGGCACTGTTTCAGCACTCACACACAAAGACTGACTCTGTGGAAATAACAGCAAAATATTTGAGCATATCCAGAAGTCCTGGTCCCCTAAAAAATGTTTCAGAGGGGTCTGATCACCACACAAAGATGTCCATCAGATTCTGAAGGTGTCTCCTCATGAACACAGGCACCAGTTTCAGTGGCTGCTTTGCATTTGAGTTTCATGCCTGAGTTTTGACAAGAGGCACACGAGGGCACATGACATTCCTTATCTCTTCTCCTGGGCTCCCCAAACTCACTATCTCAGACCTATCGAATGAGCTGCATTGTTCTGAGCACAACAATTAATGTGTCCCATAACTGCTGCCATTCTCCATCTTCCAGTCAGTGAAGGTAGACTCAAGCATCAAGAATTTCTTATTAGCTGGATCTCTTCTGTCTCATCTGAAATTACACACACACTGTCAGTGTAAGCAGAAATTAAATATGAGATGCAGTCCCTTACTGGCCAGTGGTCCCTCCACATTCCTCTCAGAGTTCCTTCTAATGATTATTTTCATATATGGCACTGCCTTTCTCCACTCTACCAAGACCCAGAGCCAGACCCAAACCCTCCTGTGGGTGCCCTGTGCCACAGGGACTGACAGACACTCCTGACTCAGTTTTTCCAATGTCTGGCAGGCTGATTGCCTTACATACAATTCAGGATATGGAGAAACACTTTTTTTCTTTGGTGTAATTTCTGAAATATCTTCTTTCAGGCAATGCACATTTCTCAGGACCACAAATTGGCTCCTTATGTGAACCACAGACCCAGCCCAAGCTGCTTCCTGCCCTCAGGCACTTGCACCACTCCCTGGTGGAGGGTGACAGTCCTTCCTAGCCAGGTGATGATGGCAGCACTCATCCTGCAGACAGCACTGTGGGGACCTGAGGCCTGGCTCAGGAACTGAAAGAACTGGGCTCTGACATGGCTGTGACTCACAGTCTGCAGAGCACAGAGGAGAATCTGGGATTTATATGATGGACAAGGCATGAAAAGATGAATGGCATGATTATCATCACCCTATCCTTCTCCTGGAATGACTCTGAATGAAAGTGCTTGTGGTTTCTCTGATCTAGGTGGATCACAATAATGTCAGTTTACACCAGTTATATCCAGAGCATGCTAGCTGAAAAGAGAACTTGGTACAGAGACACCTAAAGTGTAAATCCCACATGGCCTAAGAGGACAAAATGGTAGTGGGTACACAGAACTAGAGGAACTTCACTAGTAAAAACTGAGACACTTATATTGCCCCTAAGTTCTAAGACTATTTTTCCTATTTTTTTCTTTTAAAAGAAGCTAGTCTTCCCTTGATTACAATAAATAAATGTAAAAAATATAGAAAGAGGTTTGATTGTATGAAAATGTACAAGGGTTTGCTTCGACAAGGCCTGTCCACCAGGCAGATAACAAAAACACAGCTGGTGGCTGCTGGGGGGGACCCAGAGGAAGGAAATAAAGCTCCTGCTCTGACCTGCCCAGCAGTGCAGGGTCAGTCATTACCTGCAGCACCAGCTCTCAATAACCAGGTAACTCAGGAGAGAATTCCATGGTGGATCAGTGTCACACACAACAACCCCTCTGAGGGGCCTCAAACAGCCTCGTTCTGCTTTTCCTCAAACTAACAAAACTTCAGGAGGGGAAAATCTTGCTGAATTACACACAAGGAGAGACAAGAAAAGGCAACATCTGTTATAGGCAGCACTGAGGGGATCACTCTTACAAGGCTCTCACTCACCCACCCCAAACCTGTAATTAGACACCGTGTGGGCAGGCCTGCACCTCCTGTCGTGGCACCGATTCCGAGTGAAAAAGGCCAGCAGCCACCAGGATTTGACAGGGAGCTGAGCAGAGCCTGCAGAGCACCAACCCCTCCTGCATTCACCGTGGTAAGTGCTGAAAAATCCCTGGGCTTTGGGGATGAGCGTCTGTACAAGCTCTAGGTCGGGATTTCAAGGATTCCTTATTTTAAAAAGAGCCAGGCTGAGTGGTGTGGACTCGGTGAACATGCAAAAAGCAAACAGCGGCACTCAGACAGGGGCCTGGGCAGCAGCTAGGAGGGTTAAAACTTTTCAATTCCAGGAAATCCCAGTAGGGGATGAGAATTGCTGGGCTGTGACAATGCAGTGCAGCTAGGAAAACAGGGTGGGTTCAGTGGGGCTAAGGTAATCTGAGACTCAATATATCCCTGTTTTTAAAGGAAGAGCAAAATGACAGTATTTGCAGATGGTGGCTGGGCTTCTTTCATTTTTAAGGGAAACTGAATCAAAACACAATTAACAACAGAAATTAAAAAGGAGGATAAAACAGGCTACATATTTAAGCATTATTAGGACCACTGAAAATTTAAAGGGAGAATAGAAATGGGGAAGAATTCTAGAATGTGAAAAATGAGAATTTTTTTGGTAGACTATTGTGCACACATGGGAACTTGAACTAGTAATTGACAAGGGTTATTCTGCACTTCAAAAATGGACAACAGAAGGACAACAGTGTCGGTCTTGGAGCTGACTGAGTTTAAAAGCAGCCTGATCATGGAGATGGACAGTAGAGATCGCCCTGGCAGGACAGACAAATGGCCAGTGGTAGCTGAAGGCTCCCTGGCTGCTCAGAATTGGCACAGCCACTTCCCCAAACTGAATCACTTGTGTTGTTGGTTTGTTTTGGGTTTTTTATGATGCTTGTAGTTAGATTAAATTAGCATAATTGCCTCTGTAAACTTGAATGTATGAATACCATGTAGGGTCAAGGTGAGAACCCTATTATTTAGGAAATCTGAGCAAATACTGCACAGTAGGGAGCCAGACTTGTTATTAAATATGTTTTCTTCACTGTTATTCTACAATTTCCTAAGTTGTTCACCAGTTCTAAGCAACCGACCTAAACAACTTAAATCTTACTGCACCCTCCAACTTACCTACCTAACCTTTTATTGGAGCTCTTCCCGCATTAAATGCCTCAAGAAAATAATTTGCATCACTATTCTGAGTCATTCAGGTCAATGTCCCAGTCCACGGTTTCAGATTCAGTTTAAGAGGTCAATTGGCACTCAGAAAAATCTCCTACCCAGAGCAGACAATGTGTGTGAGCCCTGCCTTGCCATGGTTATTACTTTGTATTGGGTGCTTTGGAGGAAGAAAATTTGCAAAAGGTTCTGCACATCTTTGCTCTGCTACAAAATTGATTTCTCTAGTATTAAATTTGTGGGTGCAATTAAGGCCAGTATCCTGCAGAACTTCACTGTACCTAAAAGCTGGTGAGCAAGCAGGAAGGGAGGCTGACCAATGCCAAGATGATTTTTACTTGTTTTTGCTCATTTGTACTGAAACAGTTTCAGAACCTTCATCCAGAACCCTGCATTGGGTCCATGGGGAGGAGCTGGAGAGGAAATTCAGTCTTTAACAATTATGCCAATTACTCTGCTACCTGAGTTATCACACCATACCACCAGCATTTTCCTTAGTACTCTGCACACCAGTTTTGAGTATTTAATAGTTATTTGATAGTCTGCTCAAGCAGAGTGCCTGAGCCACTGACTGTGGGATGTGCCTTGGAAAAATTGTATTGTTTCTGTGCCTGTATAGAGTGGGCTGAACAACAAAATTACTTTCAACAGCTAAAAAAATCATACTGTACATTCAGGTATTCACATATATAATAAAGGATAAATATGTACATGATCCCCATTATGAGGCCTAAAGATACTATTGTAATTTTTTTTTTATTTTCTTTCTTTTACCATTTAAAATAATGTTCAATACTTGGGTGTGCAAGTAGTTCTCTAAATGCCTCACACTCAAAGCCTTGCAAGAATTTTCTGGGAGAATAAAAATTTAACCGACAACTCCTATATCCAAAGCTTATATGTTAAACTCTGGATGGTTTCTCCTCCTTTGTATTGATTTACAATTTTAACTGAACGCTAAGCCAAACTGCTGAAAAATAAGAAAGAAATAAAACAGAAAAGACAGAACTGCAAAGATTTTCTCTGCTTAAGGACGGTGCCAGTGCAGGGAATATAGGAAGTGTGGTTGCAGTGGTAAGGCAAGAAAAAAATTGAAAAAAAAAAACCCGCCACACATCAAAAGGACCTGAAAGGAGGCAGAGAACTTAAACTTCAGTATTGAAGGAGATAAAGCAGACCTGAAAATTGGAAAGTAGTACTCTCCCAGTTTTATGTGTGGAAACAAAGAATAACAAGTTCCTTGGCGCTTCAAAAGTCACTGCTAACACAAGCAAGGCTTCAAAGGTCTTTTGAGCTAGAGCTTCCTCAAATGTTCGCCTGAGATCTGCAAACATGATACGCAGAGTGACAGCATTTAATTCCCCAAACTCCTAAAACAATCCTACATCCAAAAACTGTACATTTTTACTACACTTTAGCCTACATGTCAGCATTGTTTCAGTCTGAGCTCATATCCAGTAACATCAGTGCTGAAAGCTGGAATTCAGTGTAATGCCAGAAAATGATTGCTCTGAAACCTTTGGCAGCGATGATCCAGCCTGAGCAGTGAGTAAAAAAACCCCTGAAGCTAAAAAGCTAAAGAACCAAAATCACACCTTGATCATGGTAAGCTCTGATATATGATATGATAATGATATGACATATGATAAGTTATATGACATGATGGTTCACAGCAGCAAAAACTGTATTTGTAAACCCAGGAGCTGCCTTCTAGTTCTTCCAACTAAAGCCTGAAATGCAATAATTACTCAATTTTTAATCTACTTAATCCATGCGTTTAATTTTAATCTACTTAACTGTTGTATTGTTGCGTGTATATAATTTTACTTAATCAAAATATCAAGTGGCAGAGATCTTCCTACAATCCAAGTATCATGTGGCTTAAAATGTTGATCTTCTAAGACTGTCAGTGAGTTTGTCATGAATTCATGTAAGTGAATTCAATTACACAGCTTAATCTTTTAACAGTTCTTTACAATTTTTCTGTCATGGGTGAGTGGAGAAACTCACCTATGGAGAATTTCATTATTCTGCCTCAGGATGATGCTGGACTGAAATCCCATAGGTCTGAAATTCCTCAGGTCATTCATCCTAATTTTTTACCTAATAGCATATTAATTTCCTTCAAAATATATATCTGGACTTTTCCTACAGATCAATAACTTTAAAAAAATTACCAATTTTTTTAATAGTTTCTTTTTTTAAAGAATCTCAGCTATGAGTTACTTAAGTCCAGTGATTTTTGAATTTCCAGCTCCAACAGCTATTCTACATCAGATCTAAAACAATTGTCTGAACAGAGAATCACTGTGAATTCTTTTTTTCCCTGCTGTGAATTTCACCTGGTTTTGGTAAAGATAGACAAAAAAATTGGATGTTTGTTGCAGACATTTCTCCACAGAAATCCTTTCTTTCAGATTTCTGCGTCTTCGGGAGGCCAGAGGCCCCTGAAGAGAAGGTAAACAATTATTATCAGCTGCTGGGGAATGCAACAGGAACACCTTGATTGGCTCATTTTCTATGTTTATAATTAAGAGCCAATCACCAGTGCAAGCCCAGGGACTGAGTCCTTGGCCACAGCTTTGTTGGGGATTCTTTTCTATCTATTCTTAGCTTAGCTAGCAGCTCTGCAAACCTCTCTCTATACTCTTTTTAGTATAACTATAATGTATTATATCATATATTAATAAATATGCCTTCTGATCAAGATACAAGATTCACCGTCTCTCTCTCACCAGCTGCGCCCACACAGGTGCGGTAATAGATGTTCTTAATTTTTTCATGCATCAAATATTTTTCCTTAATTCCAGTGTCCATTATACATGTTGATATTGTTATTTTCCCTATGAAATCTGTGTAACTTTTAGCCATTAATTCCCAGTTACCAATATTGCTAATTTTTGCCCCCCTGTTTTCTTCTAATTTCTTCCACTTTACCAAGTTACCCATGGGCTTTTAATTTATTTTCTATTCCTTTTATTTCAGCATAAAGCTCTCCAATTTTCATTAAAGAAAACATCAGCCATTTTTGTACCCTGGTACTGCCCACCAGAAAAAGAGATTACAAGTGTTATAAGAGGATGGTGAGTAAAATTCTTAGCAATTCAACACATAACAACTGTTGTTTAAAATGTTTTTAAAAATCCATTTATGGCAGTGAAATCATTGGGTTAAAATGCTGATAAAGAGAACTCCTGATGTTTGGCCTTGCTTCTCACTAAGGCTCTGTGTGCCTGCTTGTGTGCATGTCCTCAGGAAGGTGTGTGGGTACATGAGTGGGACTGAAAAATGCACTGCAGACACTCCTTGTGCAGACTTTCTCATATCTCCCCAGCCCCAGCTGTGCCCATGAGTCACTGATTGAGCAACAGTGTCCTGAAGGTGCCTTGATGTCCTGAGTGAGGAGCCACCACTGCTCCAGTGCAGCTTTTATACAATAGGATGGCAGGCTAGCAATATTTGCAATTATTTTTTTCTTAGGCTGAACATCAATTTAAGAATATTTAGTGCAGGTTTAGCATGTTGTCTGTGCACTGAGATGCCACCTGAGCTCAGCACAGAGCAGCCTCCTGCCAGCAGCCCTGGGCAGGCTGAGCTCTCATTCACAAACAAGTCCTTCCAGTTCCTCTTGTTCAGCACTACGCCTCCCAAATGCCCAGTGAAAGAATTTCCAAATTGCATGCTGCCTGAACTCTTTTTGCATAGGTTTTTAACCTCTTTGCAATCATTTTTTGTCATTAATGTTGACTGATACAGAAAGGCTTCCCACTAAAAAATTATCTTCTACCCGAACTACATCTCTCTTAATTACAGAATGTATCAACATTCCACAGATGATAAAATTTCTGCTACTCCTTTTATTTCCCTGGCCACATGTTCATTTCTATTTTCTGCCTTCAAAGGAAGATCCTTTAAAGGAAATTACTGATCCCTTTTATTTGGCAATGATCTCCCACATCTCCTTAAATCATTACTTGACTTCCAGATTTTGGGTCTGAAAAGAAATTCTACTCTCCCTCCTGCTGCAGTGTTCCTGACAGGGACTGACCATCTCCTGGGTTCAGTGAGGGCTGTCCATTAATATTTACAAATCCTGTGGAGCTCTCCAGTTCATTTGATGAGCCACATCAGCTGTGACTTCCTGCACTGTCACCAGGTTCTCGTCAGGATGATGGGCACCTTGACAGACATTCCAGCTGAATGGAGCTGCTCCTTTTGCCTAACAGCTGGGACCTCTCTGTTCCTGCCCTTCACCAGCTGCTTAGAATAGCTCCTGACCCTTTTCCCTCCTGTTTTACTGCCAGACTTCCTCTCTGCTTTCCACTCTCCTCTCTGGCAACTACACCAATAAATGAGGTTCAGGACTGTATTTCTGAGGAAATGTCATGATTCCTCTCAGCTCTGCTCTCTGCAGCTCCTGCTCACTGCTGAGATACTCATCCTCACTCCTCTGCCCTAACACACAAACAAAACAAGCTCTTACCAAACAGGGACTTCAGAGTTTATTAGAGAGTGCTCTGACCTATCCTGTTTGCCTTTGTTAGGAAACCATGTCATTACAGCCAGGTAATCCCACTTCCATCAAAAACAAGCACAGAGGTGGATCACACGTTCCTCCTGTTGACACGTGTCACACAAGCTTCAAGGACAAATTCTGTAAAATTCCCAATTGTTTCTTCTTTGTTTCTGAAAGCATCTTGTAGTGTCAGGGACCTCTGGGGTGTTTCTGCCTTTCTCACATCTGTAAAAACATCCCTGGGAGAGTGCTATGCACATAGTGAGGTTATAACTACTGAATTTACCACTTTTTCTTAATATTTCTAATGAGCTATCCCAGTGGCCAGGGGTGCCAACTCAGATTTTTGGTTTAAAAGTAAGGCAGTATGTTGGAAATGGGATGTGGGTGCCATAGGAAACACCTAAAAGAGGAAATTGAGAAGTGACTGAGGCAAACGAGAGGGGAGGAGGTGAAATTAATGGAAGTTCTGCCATGGAAAAGACCAGTAAGGAAAGTGTAGAGAAAAGGAATCTGATCAAAGTTTATCTTGCATTGAGGAGCCTAAGCTGCCAAGACTGCAGACTTCAACAAGTTACATGTACCACTGTGCTTGTTGTACCACACCTCTCATCCTTCCCACCACAGCAGGAAAAAAAAATCAGGGTGCTGTGATTTGATTGATGCCAGCAGCAGCAGGCATGCAGTATTGTCTGTGCAGGAAGTGCAGAGAACAGCAAATCTGAGTGGTGGGGAAGGATCCCTTTGTTACTCCTGTGCTGAGAATGGCACAGGAACAGGTGGGAGGCACTACTGTAGAAAGGGTAAAGAAGGTTTATTAAAGAGCACTGTGCAGTTTTTGTAGAGTGATGT
The DNA here is from genome assembly GCF_027579445.1 of Ammospiza nelsoni. NCBI lineage: Eukaryota > Metazoa > Chordata > Aves > Passeriformes > Passerellidae > Ammospiza > Ammospiza nelsoni. The sequence goes on along the minus strand of NC_080640.1, from coordinate 7,107,817 downwards.
GATAGATTCTACTTGATTGGCTAACTAACAAAAACATCTTCTTCACACAGTCTTTGAGAAGAATAGACAAGTAGAAAAACACCACTTGCAAATTGTTTATGCTTAACAAGTTATCACACCCTTACAACTATTTAAAACTTCTCACAAGCTGCTGTGAGAAACGCTTGCTGCTCCTCTCTCTCTATCCCATGGCGTCCACATCCCTTCCCTCATCCTGCTGGGAACACTCCCCCTAAGCAGCCCAGGATGCTGCTGGCTGTGAGGCACATTTTTTATGGTCAGTTGGTGTCTGCCAGGACCCCCAGGCCTCCTTCTGGCTGATGTGCACAGACCAATGTGTGGGGTTATCCCTCTTCACGTGAAGGTCTTTGCATTTCTCTTTGTGTTACACTCTTTTTAAAAAGGACAAAACACTCGAAATCAACTGCTTAACCTGTGTATTCAATTTGCTTTAGGTTATTGGAATGTGGATTGTTGCATTTTATCTCCTTGGCACAGTAGCAGGTGAGAAATTGTATCTTTAAATACTGCCACTAGAAGGTGAATTCAGATGAAGTGGTACATAGCAGATGATAACTGTTATTTCCCTTTACATTGAAATTGTTCAATGATTTGTGGGTCATTGTAGGGCAATGTCTGTTACAGTGCATGGAACTAATGCTACAAGGCTCTGCTATGTTTAAAATTTATTTTTAAGAGTGCAAGAGACATAACTGTGTGCTGAAAATCCACAGAGAAATTCAGAGTTGTATGTCCTACTTCTATCAAGGCAATGCAAGATTTGTTTTTATATTGCTGCTCTATACAAAGAGCTGACCAGCAAGAGGGTGCTCAGCACACCAATGCTAAAGCATAAAAGTTGAGTCTAAGTGAGCACAAGACCCTCTTGATCTAGAAAAAATTACTATATTGAAGGAAATATTCACATCATTCTTTGTACAAGGTTACCTTCATTCCCATGACAGAGACACAATGCTTTGGAGTAGAAGGTATGCAGGAGAAACTCTAACAAGCATTTCTTACTAGGCTGTTTTTAAAAAGGAACTGAATCTTTTACAAGCCTAGAAAGTGGTGCCAAAACACTTTGTGGGTCTTTACTTGGTTTATCCTTCTTTACTTGGTTTATTTAGCTCTGCTTGTGTTCCCACTTGAGGCAATACACACAAATGACACATAAATGACCTTTAAAAATTAATTTCAAAATCAATCATGAAAATAAATCCTTAGTTTTTTTGCTCTTCAAACTGCTTTAGTCTCAAATACATCATCAAGAAGAGGGTCATTCATATAAACAAGTTGTTTCTTCTGCTCTAGGTAAAGAAGTTTGCTACCCCAGGCTTGGCTGTTTTACAGATGACCCACCCTGGTCTGGGGTACCAGGGAGGCTTCTGACAGGTTTGCCTGATCCCCCAGAAGAGATGAACATCAGCTTCTCTCTCTACACCAGAGAAACAGGAAACAACTCACAGGTGACATTTATTTTTAACATCGAAAGCTGACTGAACCTAAAAATGCTGGTTTAACTTGTTACAAAATCTGTGTCAGTCACCATAGGCAAACAAGTGAGAATCAGAAGTTAGTTTGAAGGTACAATAATGAATATACTTTGGGGTAAAACACAAAAAAAGTGTTATGAATGAAGAAGAAATTTCCTGGTATTTTCCTGAAATTTAGGATAGAGGTTATGGCAGACTACCTTTTGCATGTATTTGAGTCTCTGAGGAAGGTTGAAGTACATGGGATACACTCAACAGCAGGTTCCTCAGCACTTCTGGTGCAGATAAAATAAATCAAAATACAGCATCCACTGCTTCCCATTAAACTTTAGCATATCTGTGATCTAGGACACAGCCCTTCCACACCCAAACTCCCTGAGCTCACATCACAGCCCCTGTATTTGTCTGAAAACAATACAGACAGATAACATTCTCAAGAAAAAAATAGATAATTAGGTAGCTTGCAGCGGTGTGTGAAGATCAGCCCCACCCCTGCTGCATGCAGCCCTTGCATGAAGCCCTTCCAGCTTTTCTGGAGTGGCTAATGAGGAAAACGGGCTGCAGCTTGGAAACAGCAGCACTGAATCAAAGGTCAGGTCAGCAAAGGACAAGCTGAGCAGGAATTGTGGAGCTGGTGGGCTGCTCCCTGCAGAAACTCATCACCTCAGGCCAGGAGACACCCTGTGGCCATGTGGCACTTTTAGGTTGCTTCATATCCTGCAAAAGGGGGTTCTGCATGCAGAGTATGGGAGCAGCAAAAACCACAAGAGCTCAATTTCTGTGGAAACCATAGTGGAACTGTGAAATACGAGATTTTTGGTCCCTGAGTTCCAAAAACCATGGACTTTGTCCTGTCAAAGTAGAGTCCCTTTAGTCCTGAGCCTATGGCCTAGCTGACTTCTTTTAATATTTGAAAGTAGGAACAGATAAAACCTTTCTATTTTTTTTAACCTATAGGTGATCTCGGCGATAAACTCCTCGACCATCCCGAAGTCACATTTTTCCTCACATAGGAAAACCTCCTTCATCATTCATGGATTTGGCAGCACTGGAAAAACAGGCTGGGTGGTAGAAATGTGCTTGGTATGAGACAGTATCCTCTGGTTCCCATCAGCTCTCCTGGCATCCTTTAGGCATTAATGCCCACCATGCATTTTACAGTTCATTAAGCTATAGAAGATACAAACCAAGAATTAAATTTCACACACACCAGTGTTCCCACTCATATCAAGGTCCCTTGGTCCTCTCTGATATTGTTTTCCTCTAGAGTTTCCATTTACAAACCCTGCAGATCAGATCAAGGCAATAACTGAGCAGAGCTGTCCCCAGCCTCTTACCCATGTGCAGACACCAAATCACAGCTGCTCCCAGTGGCAGAAACTTCCTTCAGTCCAAGGGCCCTCCTGACTGTAAAGCTCAAATTTCAGTCTATAAATACAACCCTGGCTCACCACTATTTGTTCTTAGAGAAAAACAAAACCAACCTGAACACCACCAAAATTTTTGCTTTTTGTTTGGTTACAGACTCCGATGGAAAAACCATTTCAAATGTGAAATGTGGAAGCTCCCACAAAACCAGCAGAGTGTACCTTGGCTCTGGCAGACAAGCAAGATCTGCTCTACCTGCTGCTGCTTCTGTGCTGGCAGGGAAAAGGCCAAGTTGGGAAAGACACCACTGGATTCTAAGTCACAAATTGACAGCACTACTTCTGTTCATAAATCTCTGAACACTTTTAATCTCAAATACTAAATTTCCTTTTTCTCTTTTTTTCAATTGAAAAGAAGTAGAATTCTTTCTGGCTCTCTACACTACAAACTTATGGTCCCCACAGGAGAGGAGCGAGTCCAGGATGCATTATAGTTTCACTTCTCTTTTCCTTGCCATTCACCTTTGGCTGTTTTCATGGATTAATTTTTGTTACCACTCCTTGTTCTATCTCAAACCTTAAGTGAACCTTATTCACAGAAAACTGTAACTGCAGAATAATGTGATTCTTCCACTGGAAAAATCACTATCTCTGCAGGACTGTGTCCAGTACCAAAGTGACCAATGCTTGCTTTGCTGAAATAGAACCTTCCTTCTCTCCTCCAAATTTTTTTGAGTGACATGACTTTAACAGTTTTAATCCCAGTTGGTAAATAAGACAGTATACTTCTTATACAATTCAGTTAAACTACCAACATCCCTCAAAGAAAGCCACAGTACTGTACATAGAATCTACTGTGCAGCTGTATGGCATTTCAGAAGTATTTCAAATATTAAAATGGTATACAGAGTAAAATATTTTCATTACAGTTTTCATAATTGGTATTTTTTTTTGAGGAATGGCTTGTTACATTCTGTCTTGTAAGAAGATCATTTCAGTGTGGTACAGGCTACAGTGAAGAGTCCCATTTAGTAAAGAATGAGAAACTTCATTATTATGTTGCATTTTAATCCTTAGTCCAGTTGAAGTTGAATCTCTGATTGCTATTTTGTTTCTTTAAATACTTTGCTTTGTGTGTTCCCACATCAGTTATTACTGGAGGTGGAAAACATCAACTGCATTGCTGTGGATTGGAAAGAGGGAGCAAAAGGCACCTACGTCAGTGCAGTGAACAACATCCGTGTGCTGGGGGCTGAGGTTGCTTATTTCATAACAGCTCTGCAGGTAAAGGACCCTTCACCTTTATTATTTCATAACAGCTCTGCAGGTAACGACCCTGGTGCAGTTCCCTGCTTCAGCTCCTGCCATTCCCAGTGCAGTGCTGGGGCTGTGACACTGCTGCCTGGGCTTTGAACCTTGGCCAGAACGGTCAGGCAGGGCTGTACAGCTGAGATCCAGCTAATTATACTAATTATCAGCCCTGTGAGGACTTCCCACAGCCTCAAAGGACACAGAGGAAGTTGGGACCGAGGAGTTGTGCCTATTAATTAGGGACAGTAGGTGGCAACATCTCCATATGATGTTACAGCAAGCTGCGGAAATGAGGCGAGTTCAGCGCTAACCAGAGTTCCCCAGCATTATATACCTGTGCCAGAAGTGCATTAATATCTCAGCTTAGCACCACCAAAACGAGCTGCCTTACATAATAATTCCATGTTTGCTGTCTGCAGGCACCATAAACTGTGCAGTTTCCTCCTGGCTGTGAGCCTCATGCTCCCAAAGGCAGGTGTTCACTTGTGCACGCAGAGTGCAGAACACTTGCGAGGTTTGTGCAGCAGCATTTCCCACTGATTTCAGAAACACTCAGGGGTACTTGGAGCTGCTGAAAATCAGAATTTTGCCTGGCACTGGACTTGACCCTGGCCAGGAGTTGTTCAGCTTAAAGTGCAGCAGGAGGAAGTTCAGAGCCCGTGAGGCAAAGTGACAACCTTGCAAGAACCTGAGGCTCAAAGAGCACTTTACCAAAATCTACTGTTCCTTCCCAGGAAAATCATGTGTGGCCTCACACATTTGGCTTCTGGATCTTTCTCCTCTGTGTGTAAATATCAGGTCATTTGAAGATGTGTTCAGTTTCTTATTTTACTGTGTCTGTTTCTGCATCATGTGCAGTCTAGGGCACCCTTTCTTCCCTTAAAAAAATGCATAAATTATGCTTAGGCTTCCTTTTCTTTTCCCTAATTTAAAAATGTCAGGAGTTTCATTGTCAGAAAGATTCAGCTACATTGTAAATGGAAGCACTGCAGTAAAATGTTCTCAGAGGAGTCTGCCATCTAACAATAAAGGCAGACCCATTCTCCAGATCTGCTTTAATTCTGTTACACGCATTACAAAACTTAATGTAAAAATGGGAGCAATTAGCAATTTTGTTGGTTTTGATTGCTACAAAACTCAGTGAATGTGTCCTCTCTGTCTCTCTTTCCACCTTCAATGCAAGTGTAGTATCTCAGCAGTGAGATGTTGTACAGCTTGTGTATCTTGAGACCTTGTAGAGCTGAGGCCTGGCTAAGAGGAGAATGGATGTTACCCCACCTGAGCTTGGCAGTGAAAATCTTTCTCTTTATATGCTCATATATTCTAAATAGACATGTCACAAAAAAGGGCTGCAAAGTAGAATAAAAAAAGAAAAAAGTAAGATAATTTTTTATGGAAGATGACATTAGGCATTGATCCAAATGGGAAAGATGGTCCATATTTTGTCACACAGGGTGATGGAGTACAGCAAGCATATGCCAACACTGCAGCAGTGAACCCTTCATCACTATGCATGTAAAATTCCAGATGGGATCATTTTTCTGTCAATTCTTAGTGTAATTTAAACAGCAATTAACTCAAGGAACTCCCCCTCTGTTTGCTATGCAGAAAGTCGGCCTAGATGTTCCCAGAGGCCCATAATGTCAGAGCTTCTCTTTGCTTGTTATTCAAAGCCTGTGTTCTTATCTCCTACCACCACCACTTTAATGCTCAGAAAATGTTCGGGTACTCCCCTTATGAAATCCATTTAATTGGCCACAGCCTGGGAGCACACACTGCAGGAGAGGCAGGAAGAAGGATCCGGGGCATCCGACGGATAACAGGTAATGGCAACTCTGCTCACCAAGATGCAGAGCTGGCAGCGTGTGTTTAAAGGGAAAAAAACTTGCAACACACTGGTCTGTAGACTAGAATTAAATTACTGGCAGTGCTGGAGATACCTGTCATGAGAGCAGACCAAATTTATGCTTCTCAGAAACAGAGTAATTATTACATCTTTCTGTGTTTAAATGAAATACTCTTTAGTGGAAGGACAGGCATAGCTAACATGTTTGTAGCATTACCATCATTCAGTGGTTTTTACCCTTAGTTTTCCCTATTTACAGCTTTAGAGCCCAGTAATAACTCCATGGGTAATAAATGCCTCCTTCCTAGTAATATAATATGCCATTATATAATCTATTGAAAAAAAATTTTACTTCTCTTGAAATAAGTTTTCAGAAAGGTTCACAAAACCATACTGTTTGCCCTTTTTTTTGTTTTTTTAATCAACAAAGTGATTTTGAAACCATCATTGCAGGTAAACATGCAATTCCAACACTATTAAAAATAGCTTGGAATTCACATCAAATAGCTTGGAATTCACATCATTATTGGGCTTGCCTTTTGCAAAACGAAACATCTGATTTCATGGCAAAAGATTTATTAACATGTACAACACTTCTCTCTCTCCCTCAACCAATAAATTTGGGGTGTTTTTTTTAGGTTTAGACCCTGCTGGGCCCTATTTTGAAGGTACTCCCCCCGAGGTGAGACTGGATCCCACAGATGCCAACTTTGTTGATGTGATCCACAGCAACGCTGCTCACTTCCCTGCAGCAGGTGAGTGCTCCTGTGCCAGGGGGCACCTGCAGGGGTGGGCACCAAGGCACTGACACCTTCCCATGCATGTCTCAGGGTTTGGAATGTATAACACCACTGGGCACCTGGACTTCTACCCAAATGGAGGAACTGTGATGCCTGGATGCGCCGATTTGATTCCGGAGATGAAACAAAGTGATTTTGAAGCCATCATTGCAGGTAAACATGCAATTCCAACACACCTATTATTTTATTTTTGTTCAGTTCTGAAACATGAATGGTGAAAATTGCCCTCTGGGAGAAAACAGGAAAACAAAATTGCTTTTTGCCTGTTTGCTCCTAAGTTAAAAGCAAGTAAGAAACAACAAAGGCTGGAGCAGAACAGTGCTCCACAGAGAGCTCTGCAGGGAGAGGAGGTGTCATACATGCCTAAGCTTTGCTTCTCTAATTTGAAATCAGATGCAAACCCCAAAAAGGCAGGAAGGAGGGGGTCTGCAGATCCAACAACTCCAGCAGGAGACTTTCCAGGCTGAGAAAGGCCAAATCAGCAGCGTGACAGCACCACCTCTGGTTTCTTGCAGGTGCTGTAAAGGACATCCAACACCTCTAAGGCATGGATTATGTAAAAGCAGTGAGTGTTCCCAGGGACTGTACATGCCTCACCTCTGAACTTCTCTGTTTTCAGAGATTTTGGACAGTTGGGTGGATTCTTTATGCTCTGTTAAGCCCTTAAAATGTAATAAATGGTATATTGCTATGACATCTCACATATATATATATATATATATATATACATATATGTATATATAATATGTGTATGTGTATATATATATATATATATATACATATGTGTATATATATATGTATATATATGACATATGACTGTCTTCTTAAAAGGGACTATTACATCATAGCAAACCAGTATGCACCTCACTTGAAATCTTAGGATAATGGTACACCATTCTCCAGAAAAAAAACACAAAAAACCAGCAATTTCTCCTGCAACTAGAAATTCAGACCAAAAAAGAAATTATTACAGGCCCATGCTGCTGTTCCGTTCTGTGCCTGAGCTGTGTCCATGGTGAGCCAAGGGCAACTCTTGCAGAAGATAAGGGGAGGTTGTTTTATCAAAGCTCATAAACTTTAAAATTTTTTTCCAACAGATGCTACACTCTTTGGGGGGTGCCACCACTCACGCAGCCACGAGTATTATTTTGCAAGTGTCCTCTACCCCACTGGGTACCTTGCATATCCCTGTGACTCCTATGAAGCTTTTAACAAAGTAAGTGTTTCAGCCCTGGAAGGGCTGAGGTGCAAAGCAAATATTCCAGGTCTGTGGAGTAGCCAGCACTTGGATGCTGGTGGCTGGGGTCCCATTCAGTGGCTGGGAGGGAGGGAGCACAGCACACAGCAGTTCCACTATTCCACCCTGGAGAAGGAATCCTGAGGCATAAATGGTGTCTCCAAATACTGGGAACAGAAATAAAAGCTTGTGGAATTCCCACCCCAAACCTTTATGCAATGGGAATGGAAGTTAGGTAGATGTATCCTACTAATTTCTACATTTAGAGCCTCCAGAATCCTTGGCTGCTCTCTAGTTTGTGTTAGGCACTAATGCCCAATTAGATTAGAGCACCTAAACACATTTATGAACATTGCTCCTTTCATTTTCCCCCATTTGTGAATGCAGGCAAGTCCCCCTTGACTAGGAGGGTAAAACTGACCTGTATTTTGCACTAGAATCCAACTGAAAAACATTTGAGCTAACAAAGTTCAAGCTATTACCATACACAGGGTCATTATTACCAAACCTTCTCATTCTGCACCCTCTTGGGTGCAGGAGCCATTATCTAAAACAAGTTTGTCAGGTTTTGGTGCTAAGTTTTGAAAACACACAGTACTGCCACAGCTTTGCAAGATCAGGACAGCATCTGGAGCCTTAATTTCATAAGATCTAGCATGAAAAACAATATTCCTCATTAACTGATGCTCTTATTTTACCTAGGGAAACTGTTTCCCATGCCCACAGGAGGGATGTCCAATGATGGGGCACTATGCTGACAGATTTCCAGAAAAATTGAAGAGGATAGACCAAAAGTATTTTTTAAATACAGCAGCAGATGAGCCTTTTGCTAGTAAGTGGGGAAGGTTTGTTACAGTTGTTCTCCAGTTTGAAAAGTGCCTTGATGTGATTTACAGCCCTGCACCTGTGCTGCTTCTGTAAATAACTGCTAATAGCCTGACAGAAAATGCTGCATGACTTGTGCAATGTAGCAGCCAAGCTCACCAATGGTAGTCTGGATTTATTTTTGTTTTTATTTATGCAGCTTGGAGACAAAAAGTATTTGTCAAATTGTCTGGTGTAAAGAAAACGAGGGGAGACATAAACCTGGTTTACTACGACACACAGGGGAACTCAAAAGAATATGAAGTTGCCAGGTAAATTAAATTAATATTTTTCTGCAGTATTTAGTGCTGCTATCATTAATCTACATACTTTCCACACATTTAAGCAGTGTTAACACTCATCCTGCATTGCAAATACTCTGCTTCACATCAGATAAGAAAGAAGTTATTACTTAAGTAAGAACCATGAAGGCAGATGGATGGTTGTAAAAAGGGAGTGGAAGGCAACTCCATTTCCATGAGTTCTGTGTGAGTGATCCCTGCAAACTCAGGACACAGTGGCTCTGGGGACAGCCCCAGTCTCACTCCTGTCACCTCCCCATGGCCACATTTAAAGTGTTCAGTGCTGCTTTTCATCCTCTCCTCAATCAGAGCCCTGGTCCAGTGCCCTGTGCTCTTCCAAAGAACACCAAAAATGCAAATTTCTATTGTTAAAAAATTTCTATTGTGAAAATACATGGAGCATATGATTTATTTCACTGATCTCTGAACTGTTAAACTTAGTGATGCCATTTTTTCCTTCTATTTGCAGTGGAGACCTCTCTCAAGATGATGTTTACACACAGTATCTTGATGTTGAAATCAACCCCAGAAATACTACAAAAATTGAATTTCTCTGGAATAAAGCCATATTCTCTCTGCTCTGGGCAAGACTGGGGGCAGAAACAGTCAATATAATACATGGAGCAGATGGGCATAGGTGAGTGTATCCCATTTAGAGGTCAGAAGGCAAAACCCTGAAAAAACCCTGTGAGAAAAGATGGAGAAATGGTCTTAAATTTCACACGTGGTTTGTAATCAACAATGTGAATTTCAATGAGGAAAAATACAAGGCATTGCACTTCAGACAGAAAAAAATCAGAAAAATCAGATGTTTGACTATGCACCAGGGAATAGCTGTTTGGGAAAGAGTACAGCAATGAATAATTTGAAATGTTTAGCTTTTCTACAGCAAAACAATTACAAACCGAGACAAAGCATATTAAACCTCAAATTTTACAGCTGCTCCCCAAAAGAAGGAAATTCACCTTGTTGCTATTCATAGCAGATATTAATAATCTTTACAGCAGGCTATTAGGAAGCCTTCAGTGGGATTATGGGTTGGGCTAACAACCCTCAAGGTGACAGCTGGCACCCTTTCATTTTTCATTGGGCAAAAAGAGATAAATCTTGATTCAAGCTTTGGTTTTTTTTCTACCTAGGTCAACTCTTTGTGGCCATGGAACTGTGGCATATGGAGAGCCTCAGTTACTCACACCTTGCTAGAGGTGCCCAAGGTCTGTACATGGCAGCTGAGTAAACCCTCAGCCTTGTGCATGGAGATCTTGGCACAAAACACAATTAAAGCAACTTAAAAAAAAATAAATTGTTGTTCCCTTTGGGTTTTTTTTAGTTCTTTGCAAACACACGTGTCAATGTTTCTCCTGTTTGAGCCACGTTTATTGTGCTTGTAACTATGGAGCAACCAGAAATCACAGATACTAAAATCCAATTCAAACAGTGCACAGGCTCACTATGCCTGTTCCTCAAGGCAAGAGCTGAGTCCTTCCACACTGAAAGATAAATCTGGGATATTATCAAACACTCTCGAGGCAGCACGTCCTCAGAGCAGCCCTGCAGGTCTGAAACAGCTCCTTTCTGCCGCCTGTGCTGCTGTTGAGGGTTTTGCAGCCCCACACAGGAGCCCTGCCTCCAGAAGAGGCTCTGGGATGGGGCAGGAGCAGCACAAGGAGCAGCACAAGGTGATTCCTGCAGCAGGTGAGCACAGCCCTTTGTACTGCACCTGCCTGGAAAGGCAGACAAGGCAAACCTCAACTGCTCCCCTCTTTGGAAGGAACTGAACGCTGAATCCCAGCTCCTGGATGCTGTTTAATTTCAAACACAAACATTTGCAGTGGCCACTGAGAGTCCTGAAGAGAAACTTAGAGTAACCAGCTTTGCAAAACCTGGCAGTGACCATTTCACATTTAAAATGACCATTACTGCTCTGCAAAGCACAGCATGATGAGCCTCCTGCAGCTGTAAGAGACCAAGGCAGTGGATATTTTTCCAAGTATAAAACCCAAACTCTGAGCTAATGAAGAAGGAGTTAATAATTTATTTACTCCCATTCCCCCATGTTTGATAAATTGCATACAAGCACTTGGACAGATAAAGTTCTAAGAAATAGAGGCAGAAATACTATGAGAAAACACTTATGAGTATAGACTTCTGAATGATTTTTTTTTTTTAAAAGAAAAACCCCAGCCCTGTTGTATCCTTGATTAAACACAAGCGTAAAAACATTAAAGCATAATTAAACACAAGACTGAGGTTTAGCCAGAGAGCTCTGCAGTTCTGAGTCCTGCAAGGCAACTGACACATGGCAAGGAAAAGTGAACAATGCTGGGAAGCTCCACAGTGTCCCAAGAGAGAGCCTCAGCATCCTGAACACCAGAAATCCAGTCTCTCCTCTGCCTGCTTCCTATTCCAGACTATACCTTCTTCAGGACTGGAGAAGCATAGCTGTGCCTTAATTTATTACTTTTTTTCTTTTCTTAAATCAAAATCCATCCTCCTCCCAAAGCCCTCAAGTGTGGGACCACAAGAAACAGAACATCTCCTGTATTATTACAGTATTGAATAAGAGCAGCAGACTAATGGATAAAATCCTAACTCAAATCTTTTCCACCAGCTCTTAAATTAAGTGGGAAAAACTGTTCCCCCGTCATTTTGAACAAGAGTTAAATCTTGTTAGTGCACTGGGACATATGCTGATTCCACTGACACAAACCTATTAACAAACCAAAATCCCACTTCAACTAAAGACAGGAACACTGAGCCCTAAATCAGTAGCAAAGGTGGTATCTTAATAAAAATGAAATGTAGCTGTTTAAAGAAATAAACTCCATTATCACTGATGATAGCAGTGGAACACCTGGTGTCCATTTGGTCATTCCCAGAGTGGAGATCAGGGAACATCAACTCTGCAAACATAAGGACATAAAGCAGAGCCAAGCTGATGAAACTCTCTAAGTGGAGTCAGCTCAGGTGTCATTTCTTCTTGAGGTCACTTAGGGCCTTCTCCTAGAGACAAACAGGTCCAAGGGGTTGCCAGACCTTGTCTTGTGCATTTTGCACAGGCTGCTTTTCACCTTTTAGTTATGTTTCTACTAGAACAATCTACAGCGCTTTGTAACATTCCAGCCATACCCCAGTGTCCAGGGCAATTCTGCATGTCATTTGTATATATTTCCAGTGTGTTTGCTCTCAGTTTACCACTCTGAACTTCTCTCAAAGTTTGTGTTACATGGGTAGTATAGAAAGGGTCCCAGTGGTTACACAACTGTTAATCTCAGTAATCTCTCAGAACTTCTCTCAAATCTTGTGTTTCATGGGCAGTACAGAAAGGATCCCAGTGGTTACACAACTGTCCTGCATCTACTTCATTCAGCAAGGAAATTAAAGGGATGCCTGGAGAAGGTCAGACTCTTTCACTATGAAAAGAGTGTACCAAGCCCACTAAGAGTTTTCCAAAAGGGATAAGCCTTCCTCAAAAGACCCAGAAAACACAGGAGCTTTTCACATCTGAAGTCACTTGATACAGGGTGAGGACTGGAGCTTAAAAATGATGTGGTTCTCTACTAACTCCCCCAGCAGATCTCCTACACCCCAACTATACAACACCAAAAATAAAAGCCTTCCCAGCCAAGACAAGACACACATCCATATAATTCTCTTTCATGGGCCTCTCTGGGAATTACCCAGAGAGGTAATTCTGCCTGGGAATTACCAGCCTCTGGACCTCCAAACATATTGTGGGAGCCAGCTCACTGATTGCAGAAATCTATGTCCATGGATATTGGAGCTATCAGAGAAACCAACCAATAAAGTTGTTTGCCAGTTTATCTATAAACTATCATCTGAAACAAATATTCCTATCTTTCTAGGAACCTTTCCAAGGATAAAGGGGACTATAAAAGCACATGCAATGTTCACACATTAGTGGCAGGAGCTCCAAGACTCCATCGTAAGTAGTTCAGGTCTGGGGTTTTTTCCTTGTACCTTGTCAGATTTGTGGCTTCTCACAGCAGAGGAGCGTGGAGGGCAATGGCAGCTCATGTTCTCTAATCCTCATGCTAATTCTAAAGAAGCTCCTGTACATTTGATTAGAAGGGGAAAAAATTAGCCTGGATTTAAGTTATGCTTTTTTATATTTATGGCCCCCAGTATCTAATGGAGCAAAGCTGACTGGCACAGAGTGTGTCTGGCACACAGCAGTCAGGGATGCATCCTGCAGAACTCTGTTCACCTCGAGAAAATTCAGCACCAGGGGGCTGAGTGTGCTTGCTAAACGAGGGGGTTAGCAAATCCTAGCTGCTTCTTTTTCCACTGTTCCAGATGCTTGGAATTTGGATTCTTGCCCTGTTTCTGCTCAGCGCAGCAGAAGGTAAGCATATGGGGTTAGTGTTTGTATTGCCTCTCTATCCTGCTGTATTTTCCACCTATTTTCTAGGTGTTATTCTACACCCTGGTGCCTTAAAACTTATTTATTGAGGTTAATGTGGTTCACTTTTCCATAGAGGAATGATGAGATGAGAGTGTGAGTGTTGTCTTTCTTCCCCACTCTGGGAATTCTGCCCTAAGAGTGAGCAAGAAAAGCTGATGTTTCCTATCTCAGAACAAAGCTACTGCTCTACTAAACATAGGGAATTCTTTCTTGTACTCTTATTAATGATGGAAATGGGAAAAAAAAGCCAGGGCAAGGGGGGAGGCAGTCTACTGAGGGCATAGCTTTGTATTCAGCAGAAGACACTGGCTTGTGTGCTATAAGACTTCCCACGTGCACTCAGCTGTTCAGCACTGTCTCAAATTATTGCTGATTATCAGCAATATTTTGGCTTGGCATCAGGAGAAACTCATCAGCTGTCTCTGCCTTGGGCAAAGCAAACAGCTGGGAGAGGGTACCCAAGGATACCACAAAGGAGTCCCCTGAAGACTTTGTTGATGAGAAATAGGGTGGCTTCTCTCCTTGGGATAAACTGCAACTCCTGAAGATCTAGGATAGGGCAACTGCTGGTCTTGGATTTCTGTAAACTGTGGGATTTTCTAGAATAAAAAAAAAGACCCCCCCCCCCCCAAGCCATGCTATTAGTTCTGACTGCTCCATTTCTCTGCCCATCCACACTTTTTTGTTTTTGGTCTTCATGCTACAGGCAAAGAAGTTTGCTATGATAGGCTTGGGTGCTTCACAGACGATATACCATGGTCTGGGACTGCAGAAAGGCCAATCTACAAATTGCCCTGGAAACCAGAGAGTGTAGACACTCACTTCCTCCTGTACACTAAAGAGAACATGGATAACTTTCAGGTAAGAACTGTTGTGGTTTAAACATTGGTGCATCACATGCAAAACTTGTAATTAAACAGACTCCAGCTGTGTTCTTGAAAAGTGTTAAAAATGGCCAAACTTCCACTTTATTCAAAAGAACACCTCTTCCAGCTCCTTGGCAGGGTCCCCACTGAGAACTACTGGGAAACTGAGCATTTTGGGGTAACTTTTTTCCACAAATAAAGTGAAAGCACGCTGAAGTCTTGTTTGCTTTAAGATGGGTGTCAAAGCTTGGTTTGAATTCACGTGAACCTTCATGTGAATTCTTGCAGATGAGTTCAACATTGCAAAACTTTTAAACACCTGCACAGATAAGCACAGTTCAGGTCTTTGCAATGTTGAGAACTTATTTACAGAAAGCAGGTTTAAAGGTTTATTAAGTTCTTAGCTATGCTAATTTTTTTTTTTAATTTACATTAATGTAGGAGCTGTCTGCTGTTGAGAATTCAACAATCAAGGCCTCAAATTTTAAGGCAAGCAGGAAGACCAGATTTATTGTACATGGATTTGTAGACAATGGAGAAGAAACCTGGTTGGCAGACATGTGCAAGGTAGGTACAACAGGGACACCCTTAGTTTACATTTATAAACACATTCATATAAATTGTTTGTTTTCCCCATTTCTAACCAATTTTTCTCATGGTATTTGTAGCGATAAGAAAGCAAAAATTTCATAAAAATGTGCATCCAAAGGGATCTTAAGAGGAGCATTTCAAATAAAGCTTTCAATCCAGGACTTGCTATGAGCACTGGATGTAGTAAAGCACTTTGCTTTATTGAGTTTTGTGCTAATTCCATAAATTATTTCCTAACTCTGTCCCTATGCAAAGTGCAATTCCAGCTTGTGGTTTTCTCAAGTCCTCCAAACATGCTTTTAATTGCTGCTGGAGCTAATCAAGGCCCCAGAGTCATGCAGCACAGAGCAAAATAACAGTTGATGGCACGTAGAGGATAAGGTTTTTCAATCATGAACAGAAATACAATTTTTAAAAATAATGTATTCCTGTTTTACTTATGAGAACACTATGAGGAACAACGTGAAACTAAAATCAAGGTATTTCATGTTTATTGCATTCCCACTGCCTGCTTCTTTTTGATGCCAGATCAAAAGAAAAAGGATGGATGATTGTTGGATTTGTCA
This sequence comes from Ammospiza nelsoni, assembly GCF_027579445.1. Lineage (NCBI taxonomy): Eukaryota > Metazoa > Chordata > Aves > Passeriformes > Passerellidae > Ammospiza > Ammospiza nelsoni. The sequence continues at coordinate 7,092,145 of NC_080640.1, read as the reverse complement.
GTTAATAATTTGTTTCAAGTATCAGAAGCAGATTGATGCTTTTATAATTTTCTGTCTTACATTTTGCATTTTAAAATAGAGGTTTGTTCCTGGAACTTCACAATCAATGAGATAGCTCAGCTCACAATATATTTTTCAGCTTGTCCCTTAAATCCATTTGATCAATTTTCCAGGATGTAGAGGCATGAGATAAATCCTTAAATTCTTCATCTATTATGGTAGCCTGAGTTTTATCACAATACTCTAGTTCATATTTAGAAACAAATTGGTCTCAGTGAATCTTTTCAACAAAGAGCAGAGCAAAGGGGACTGTGAATACATCAATCCTCCTATGTCTATCTGTTACTTGCTTCCCTTCCCATTAAGCAACAATCCTATCTGCAAATTGATTTTTACCACTTCTGGTATGGTCACACTTTTATTGCCTCTTTTGTCCTTTGTCTGTTGTTGCCATATACTTCAGCTGCTAAAACAAAATACTTTTAGCCAAACAATCCAGCTCAATGGAGAAGAGTAAAGCTTCTCATTCTGTGGCAAAGTCTCTGCCTGCATATACATATTTCCAGATAGAGCCATAAATCTGAAATGAACACCAACACTTTATACACCATGTTATAAAAACACATTCTCTTTCTTACAAATCTGCATCAGAAAACCACTATTGATTTTAACTATCAAAAATATTCTAATTGAATTTGAGTTAAAGTAGTACTTTCAAATCACTGAAGTGAATGGGTGCATAAGTAGAGCTCTTATTTAGTGTTACATACCGAGTTTGTTTGAAAATAAAAATTGAACATTTCATTATTGATATTGTTCTCCTTTCTGTAAAAAATACTGCTGTGGGTATTTGAAATGATTACTGCATTACATATTACCCTCTTCCAGCATTGTGTGATCACACAAACCCCTCTGAGCACACATCCATGCTACAGCTTTGGTTTTCAAATCATTCTCACACAAGTTCACACAAGCTTTAGTAGCTGAGCCACAATGACCAACATGAACTGATCCCATACTGTATTTACCACGGATTTTCCTTTTGTTTTACAAAACAGAGGATGCTTACTGTGGAAGATGTGAACTGCATCTGTGTGAACTGGCAGAGAGGTGCAATGTGTTCATACACCCAGGCTGCCAACAACGTCCGCATCGTGGGCGCTGAAATCGCTTATTTTGTGAACGTCCTCAAGGTAAGAGACTGCTGCTCCTAAAGCTGTTCTGTAATACTGATGTCGAAGAAATACAGCTCTGGAGCTTTCACAAATGCGGGTGTAACCAGCAGAAAATATTGTCCTCTACTCCACTGTCAGTTGTGCTGAAAGCAAGCAGCGCAATTTTTTGTTTAAAAGGAGAATATTATGTGATAGCAGAAAGGCATGCCAGCTTAAGGAGAGGAAATGCTAAAGGAAATTCTCATAGTACAGCCAAAGAGTTATTCTGTAGATATTAACAATGTAGTGTAAAACTAAATATGCAGAAATAATGGATTAGCAAACTTCTTTTTCATGGAGACAACCAGTGAGCTCACAGGAACACCATAAAACCAGCTGGCAGCACTGGCTGGGGACAAGCAGGACCCACCAGCTGCCCCAGGGAAAGCTGTGGTGGACAGTGCCCAAACCACAGGGAATGGCTCCTTTTGCAGCCAGCTTCACATGGCAAGTGAACCTTGGTCTGAAGCCTTCTCTTAATCTAATTGCTTTCAACACAAATTTCCCATAAAAGAACTATAAATAACTAAAACCAGAGAGTGTGCTGGGTCCAGCAGTGCTCTGACCCACCTCTCACTCTCCACATCTGCATTGCAGCTACTGAATTCCTGTCCAAAAAGGCTGAAGGCATTTCTCATCTCATGGCCTCCTCCAGCTTGGAGTGGTGCTTTAACCTGCCATGTGTAACTAAGAGTTCCTGCCTGGTTTATTCTGTGAACCTTAATAGGCCCTCTGGAAGGATCCAGAGTCCCTCAGGACTCTTGGTAGAGCTGTCTGGAGTTATAACAAACTCCAAGCCAGGGCAGCAGCTAAATAAGGAGGTTTGGAAAAATCTCTGTGTTGGACAGAACTAACTGGCAAAGAGACGCTGAAACTCTAGAGGAGATTCTGAGCCAACAGGAAAAATTATAGTTTCCCAGCCCCTTTCAAGTCATCCCTGTTGCTGTCTGCTGATGCAGAGGGGCATGGCAATGTGTGTTTTCTGCTGTTTTGTCAGGAGGAGTACGGGTACTCCCCAGCTGATGTTCACATCATTGGCCACAGCCTGGGAGCGCACGCTGCGGGCGAGGCCGGCCGCAGGTCCCCGGGCATCAGCAGAATCACAGGTCAGTGCTGCAGCCACCTCCCAAACCCCACATCCTCAATTTATTAATGCCTGCATCACTTAGATATAGGAATCATGGGCAGCTATATTTGTGACATTCATTCTGAATCATCCCACTGTGATTGCTTCTCTGGGTTGCAGCACAGTCAGGGCAATTGGAATATTATGCTCCTTTCACACTGTACCCCAAGGAGCAGGGCTGTGCTAAGTGGGGGAAAGAGTGTGATTATTATTTTCCTTGCACATGTTACAGCAAAGGGATTTTTTAAATTCAGTACTTCCAGAGGTTAAAGCTGTGGGTTTGAGCTCCTTATTCATCATGTAGGCAATGCCAAGGGCATTGTGCATTAAGCAGAGTGGCCTTTCATGGATAAAAGATAATTTTGGACATTATTAACAAAACCCTTTTCAATTGTTGTTTTTCCTTGGGGATTTCAGGCTTGGTGAAACTTGGACTAATAGTCTAAAAAATTCAGTTTAAAAGCAAACCCAAAATAAGCTGCCCAGGGACAAGAAGAGATGCAAGTATAAGGCAGCAAAAGCTGTGCAATTTGCAAGAGTTTACAAGCACCTGAAATTGCTGCAGCAATTTGGGAAGCAAATTGATTCCATTTTCTGCTAGGTTCAAAAGCAAAGCTCATTGCTTCAAAACGAGATGTTTTTCCCAAAATCTGACTGGAGCCTGACGTAGGCAGGCTTCAACATTTCAACACCTCCAAGCAGGGGGTGCTATCAGCACAAATTCCTCTGAGTACTCTCAAGCAAGGAACTCTAGAAACCACCCAGATGGATCAGTTCCTTGGGATGCAGACACAGTAACCTCAGTTTGAGCAGGGTTATTAAAGAGAAGTTCAATTAAAAGAAAAAAAAAGTTAATTCTAAGTGTTGGCATTCAGTATTGCTGTAAGTATGTAAAGAAGTGAAATTTAATAGGCTTTCCACAGGTGACTTCCTGGGAGAAAAGCCACTTGGAAGTTGAGAGCACATATTCTCATTTTATTAATGCCAATATTACTTAGATATAAGAACCACAGGCAGCTATATTTGTGACATTCATTATATACCATCAATATGTAAAATGATTCTACACTACATTTCTTTATTCATACATAACACTACTCTTTTTCTCTCAGGACTGGACCCTGCACAACCTTATTTTCAAGGCACTCCAATTGAAGTCAGACTGGATAAATCTGATGCAGAATTTGTTGACGTTATCCACACAGACACAGCTCCTACAATCCCCAACTTAGGTGTGTATGCAGCTCTACTCTACTGATTATGTATTATTTACTGCACTGAATTATCTATGCCCTGTGGCACTTCAGTGTCCTGATTGTTCACCAAGGCTGTTCTGGGGCAGAACAGAGCAAATTCACCACTTCAGTCACTAACAGCTCCTGTCCTAAAGCACCGTGCACAGGCAAACGTGGAGCCAGCAGCTACAGGTATGAGACAACATTCATTTAAAACGTGCTTACCCCCGTTTCTAATGCTCCAGGTTTTGGCATGGCGCCAGCTGTAGGACATCTTGACTTTTATCCAAACGGAGGAGTTGAGATGCCCGGCTGTGACAAGAACCCCATTTCACAGATCGTAGATCTCGATGGCATCTGGGAAGGTAAGGGTGTTGTTTGCATTATGAATGCAGGGGGAGCCCTCAAAGTGCAGGCACTTATCTTGCCTTAATTCAGGTGTTTTACATTAGCTTTTGGTGTATTATCCACCAGCTGCAGGCTGCACTGAAGCTGTTACAATGCTCAAAACACGCCACTTTTCCAGAGCTTATTAAAAAATAAACAAGACAAAGGGTTTGCCTCTGGAAAATGTGTTTCCTCTAAAGGATCTAATATCAGAAACAAAAGTTGTTGGAGCTGTGCCAAACATTTGCAGGGTCTTTTAAGAGCACATTGCATTTTGTGCCTAAGTGCCCAGCAGCAGCACTGGTGGAATTGAGCAAAGATGCTCACAGCTTCTCCTCGGAGAGTGTCTTTGGCTGAAATTCTTCAGAGACAGAGCATTAATTTGATTCCTTGTTAAGTTACAGATTACAACCGGAGTTGCATTGAAGTGATCTCATTGTGCCTATTTTTAGGCAGCTAAAAAAAGATTGGCACGTAGTTGCTCAAATACACTGTTCTTTGTTGTTTAATGTGGTTCTTATAAAATCTCTAAGTATCAGAGGGTTCCTATGAATATTTCTAAAATTAAATTGCACATAAGATTAAAAAGAAATAAAACCCCAAAGATTTCTGCTGTGGAGATTTTTGAGTACATTTTCTGAGCTCTTTCTTACACTACTGCAGACAACTTAAACTCTGGGAATCCATTTTCTGATTTGCGATCGCTAGCTTTTTACTCCAGGTTTCATTCAATGCAGCTGGAGGCATTACTTTTTCATTCTTGCCCCCCTTTTTTTTTTAATAGACTAAACTTGTTATCATAATGGGGAATTAAAGCACAAAGAAATAACTGCGTAGTATATGGTCTTCTTTTTAACCTGAAGTCGGGAAAATACAGGCAACACAAAGGAAAATAATATATTCATTATTTTAATTTTAAGAGTCTCCCTTTCCTAAGTACCCCCCAAATAATAATAATTTTGTTTTGAAGCCCTCAGCTGGAGCAAATCTGCACTGCCCTAGGAAGTTCACTGTTAAATACTTTTCATTTGGTTTTCTTTTGTTATGGTAATGAAACTGTTGCCTACAAAAGACCTGCTGCAGGCAGCTCTGGTTTCTATTGTTAAACTCGGTCAGATTGCTTGAATAAGAGGGTTTTTTGAGGGGCAGGGGCTGGGCTGGGCTGCACAGTCGGTTCCACAAAGCATTTCAAGTTCGCATTTTGTACCTGTTGAGCCAGTGACATCCCTTAGGGAATCATCCCTTGGGGTGAGCGCATCCGGAGCGAGAAAGGTTCCAACCTCATGTTTGATTCTCCAAGAACTGAGATGAGCTTTTGAGGAGGAACGATGCATCCCGGTGATGCTTTTTGAGGAGGAACGATGCATCCCGGTGACGTGGGTTTCTTTCCTTGAGTGGGAAGAGAAAAGGAGAACCAACCTGGGGGCATCTTTTCACAGGAACTCGGGACTTTGTGGCTTGCAATCACCTGAGGAGTTACAAGTACTACTCGGACAGTATCGTCTACCCTGACGGATTTTTAGGCTATGCTTGTGCTTCATATGATCTTTTTAAAGAAGTAAGTATTTCTCAGAGCTTCAGGATGGACCCTATTAAATGGAGCATTATTAAAAATAAATCCTTTGACTAATTTTTTTTTCTTTTCCTTGTCTGGCTGGATAATGTTATTAATAGATGTATTTGTTTTCACTAGGGAAGCTGTTTCCCATGCCCAGAAGCAGGATGCCCAACTATGGGTCACTATGCAGACAGATTCAAGGACCAGGTTAAAAATGAGTTCACAAAACTTTACCTGAATACTAGAGAGGCCAAGGATTTTCCTCGTGAGTTTTGAATGCTTCCATTGCTACCTACTCCTCATAAAAATTTTCTTTTCCCGTTTGACAGTTAGCTTTAGCAGATCTCATCACAGTGCAAAGTCTCTTCTGTTCTTCATGCTTTTTCTTCTTTTGCCCCATCACTAATGCCAGTTTGGGGCCCTACAGGACAAGACACTGACAAACTCTGGAGTCTAGTGGAGGTTACTGAGATGTTTGGAGAACTGCAAGGTTCAAGGAGAAGGGAGGAGAGACAATGAACAGAAGTTGCAGAAAGGAAATTTCTTGTTGAATAGAATGAAAATTACATCACAATGGCACATACAATAGTATGAAAATTACAACAAATCACACAATGGTTAATGCAGGAAGAGGGGTCCAGGGAAGCTGGGAAATCTCCACCATTGGAGATACCAAAAACTCCATTTGACAAAGGCCAAGAACAAGCTGGTCACAGCTGTTGGATGGACAAGATGAGCTCCTTTACAGCCTCAGTTATCCTAAATGCCAGCTCTCACAACACACTGCTTAGTTTGCTCTTGTAAGCACAAATCAGAATCTCCTTGAGCTCCTTTTGGTAATTGCACTCTAAAAGGAAGTTCCCACCAACAAAAATTATTTTCCTGGAGCTTCAGAATTCTTTCATGCTGCTTAGATTCTGTATCTGTATTTATCCCTAACACCCCTTTATTTCCAGCTTCACTCGGTGTGAAAACCTTAATGGTCAAAATGCTGAGATCTGTATAGTATTTACTACAATATGGACTAGTTTTCTCTTTTTTTCTCTCCCAGAAAGTAACACAAACATCTTCTGTTTCTCGTGTTGATCTCATTAGGACATAACAGATTTGATTCACTGGTGTTTTATATTTTCTGCTCTCAACTATACTGTACAGACGCACAAGAAAAAAAACCCTAGAATTTGATGTTTTGGGGACTGTTTCTCCCTGGGTACAGTCAAACTAATTCTATTTCTTCTGCGTAGTTTGGAGGTACAAAGTTTCTGTGACCCTCTCTGGAAAGAGCAAATTAGAAGGATACGTAAATGTGGCCCTCTATGGCACAGGTGGGAACACAAAGCAGCACCAGATCACCAAGTAAGTTAAAAATTCAATAGAAAAGAAACTTTTCTTCTAGAACCCTTAATTTGTATTTGTAATTAATAATTCTGTTTTAATTGGTCTTATGAAGAGAGAAACAAAAAGGCAGCATTTCAGGCCCACCTGCCTTTGCTGCCTCTGAATAAATGATTTAGGATGAATTACATCAGAAATCTGGCAGTAATGTTGCTGCCATATAATGGGATAAATGTTGTCTCTCTGCTGAATTCCTACCCTCTTGCCACCACAGCAGAGCCTTTGACAAGACTGGTAATTAACAGTAAATGTTGCCATGCCTCACATCCATAAAATGCTGTTTTTCACAGGGGTAACCTCAAACCAGGCAACACTTACACAGCCTACATTGATGCAGAAGTTAATGTAGGAGAAGTTACCAAGGTTAAATTCCTTTGGAACAACAACTGGGTCAACCCAACTCTTCCTAAACTGGGAGCTGCAACCATCACAGTGGAAGCTGGGCAAACTAGAAGAGAGTAAGTATTGTGAAAGTCTTGAAAGTTACTGGAGAAGATAGGTGACAAAATTATAAGTGGAGTGGAAGCCTTTCCACAAGAAAAGTTATTTAATGCATTAAAAGGAGAAGATTCTCAAGGAAACCTTTTCTTTCCTTCCTTTCAAGACACTGTTCATCCACAGTTCTATTCACTGCTACTTCAACCCTTTGCCTTAAATAACCTCAAAGAAAAACTGAAAATCTCTCCAGGCTTTAGAAGAGCAAACTTTCTGTAAAACCCTTTGGGTGAGAAAAATTAATGCTGGCTTGGACTGTCAGCATCATTCTTGCCAAACTCCTTCTGTCCATAAAAACAGATTATTTGTGGGTCTGATTCACTGTCAGCTGGAACCAGCCAAGTATTCCATTGGTATTGATGACCCCTAAAGGTCATGACTGACGAAAGAGGATGGTGATAAAAAATCCACCTTTCCAATGAGGAACACAGAGCCTACTGAAAAGCTACCTATAAAGCTGAGGGTAAAAGGCCAAAATTGAATTCTGTAGACTTTGTAAAGCACAACATGGATGTTCAGATTATAGAAGCATGGTTTACTGATCCAGTTTTAGTAATTTTCCTGGACTTTCAAACATGAATTCCTTCATTTTCTTGATCAGTTATTTTATTTTATCCACATAATGAGTTGGTATCTAGAACAGGAGGTACAGTTTAAATTTTATTTATTCTATTTTCAAATGAGCAGTTAAAATTCCATCTCTTAAAAGACAACATGGGAGGTGGAAACAGTTTCAAGCAAAGTGAAATTATTACAGCCAAGCAGCACTTGAACTCACCTTGAAGCAGAGGTCCTAAGTCAGGTTGTAATTTCCAGTCACCAAAGCACATTGCTGACAAAGTGTATTTCTGTAGATAGTGTAACATATATCGCAATAGGAACTCACCCTTCTACTGACTTATGGCCTTTGCACAAATAGTTGTGGTCATCTCTATGGAGATGGTAGCACAAAATCTGGGGAAAAACCCCAAAACTGTAACGTTAAAGCAAGGTGGGCAATGAAGCAGAAGGAATAGAGTCTATCAATGCTTTCCCCAGCAGTTATATTTCAAATTTGGAAGCTCAAAGTTTGTTCTGTTCATTTGTCTGAGATGACAGATCAGGTTGTGTTACCATCAGTGTAAATCCACCTGTATAATTCAGCAGCTCATGGTCCTCTCCTTTCCTTTCTCCCCAGGTTCCGTTTCTGTGGCTCTGAGACCGTGAGGGAGGATGTCCTGCAGACTCTGACTGCTTGCTAACAGCATGTTCAGATCCCAAATCCTGCTGCCAATAAAAGCTACTCATGCAGAAAACACTGGAATGTGTGTTACTGATGGTGTGTGTTGTTTGGGGTGGGGTTTGGCTGGTTTGGGAGGCAGAGGTTAAGTCTGTGGATGCCTCTCTAGAGACAGAATTTTTAGAGTGGCTTTAGGAGTGAATGTGCCAAAACCTGTTGAAGAATTCCGCTGCTTTCAGCCTGTTTCAAAACAATTTCAAGCAAGAGGAAAGGGGGCAGGTAACAGAAACAAATTCATTTCTGTCCCATGCAATCCTGCCTCGTGTCCCTCAGCATTCTGCTGGACAAGGGGGCTTTGTCTCCTCTGCTGCCAGAGGAATCTCATCTGCACTGATAAAACCTCACAGAACTGCTGGGGATCTGCTGCTCCACACATCTACTGCTCCTGGGGACCCTCTCTCAGTATCTCCTGACCTCTCCTGGGTCTCTCTGGGTGAGCTTTCCTCACCCAAAACACCCTGTCCTGAAGGACATCAACCCCCAGCAGGGCTTTACATTCTGTGTAGTGGTGGAGGTGGAAACCAATTTATTTTGGGTTGGAGCACTACTTTTCTAGTATAGAAAAAAACAGTGGTGTTTTTTTGTTGTTGTTGTTGTTTGTTTGTTTTTTTAATTGAGTACATTCTGCCAGCCCTCACAGGGTGATGGGAAGGAGATAGGGGATGTGAATAATAGACAAAGAAACATCAGCACTGAAGATTAACAACCTATGGGCATGCTCTGGGCTGAAGTAAGTACTTTATATAAAAGCCAAAGTGCTCCTTGCTTTGACACAACTGAAGAGAATATCCTCCAGCAATTTCAGTTTTAGTCAGAGACATGCAGGCTTCCTTTTATGCTTTAAAACCTTCTAAATTGCACTTCTGCTTCTTGCCCAGATTAAAAGGTACTATTTGACTTAGATTAGATGTATGGAAGGAGTTCTGTATAACAGGAGTGTTAAAACTGGCCCAGGTTGCCCTGAGAGGTGTTAGGTGCCCCATCTCTGGAAATGTTCAACACCAGGCCGGTTGAATTTGCTGAATTCCTGGAGTATTCCCCCTGTCACATTCCTTTTCTCCCCGTGCAGCAGCAAGCACACAGCAGAGTTCTCTTTGTGTGCTTTCCTCCCAGCCAATGCTGTCCTGAAGGACTCTTAAAAGCTGACATTTATTTTGTCTCCAGTTTTTCCCAAAAGTGGTCAGTCTTATAGTCATAGAATGATAGAGTCAGGCCTAATAAATACAAGGATTTGAGTTCTTTGTCCTGCATCAGGCTCTGCTAAGTCCAGCTCTGGGTTGCTCCTGCAATGCCTTCCTTGGCTTTCCATGGCTGCTGTTGGGGAGGAGGAAGAGGATCCAGCCACAGGAACAGAAGGTTTCACACTTCATCCAGTCCTTGGAGGAGCACACAAACCCTCTCCAGGAAGATAAACAGTTCTGGGTTTATGAATAGCCACGGACAGGGGAGCCGTGTCTGATGCTGGGTTTTCATGTAGCCCCCATCCCTCTGGCATCCCCTGCTTCCTTCTGCCTTCCCTGTTTGTGTCTCCTAGGATTTGGTGTCCTGATCTCAGTGCCTCCTGCTGAGGAAACCTCATCAGGGTTATTAACTTCCTAACACTGCAGAAGAGTTTCTCCTTTGTCTTTTGTTCCATTATCTTGGAATAAGCAGGTTCTTGCCTACACAATTGTTTTGACAGTTATGATATTCTCAGCATTATCCTCTGCCATAGCCACTTCAGCAGCCTGTGTAATTTTAACAAACACCCAACAGAATCAAGACGTTAAAGTTGACAATAGCATAATAAAAAAATCTCCTTTTAATAATGAACTGGAGCTGCCGTCATCCTGTTTCAGCAGAGTAAAATCTCTCCCCCCCTCCCGAACACTTTACAAAGCTATTACATAAAATGCAATGTTAAATGAACAACAAATTACTTTCCCTTTAGCTAGCTTTTAATGCTAATGGTGCTATTTATTCCTGACCTTTTGAAATATTAGATTTTTTAAATGACAACATAAAAAGAATTCTTGTTTGAAAACGCGAGCGACTTTAAACCACATGTTATTACTTGTAAGTATAGCATGCACATGCATCATTCATTTCAGTGTCCTATTTAGGGCTAATTGGTATATATTTCAGTTGACATATATTGTTCTCCTGCAAACGTGTCAAATTCCTTAACGATGGCGGTGACAAAAGCAGAATGCTTGAGATATATAAATTATGCTCTTTACCATATAATCATTCTTATCTATTGGGAATGGTATTTGTGACAAACTATGGTCAAAAATACACAGCAAATTGATTTTTTTTTTTTTTAAACTTTAATATCACACCATTCACGGCAAGTCTTTGATTGCATCCTTAAATGTAGAAATGTTTTGATTTTTATCTGCTTTTGAAAAGCTCACTTTATTTATTAAAGGAAGAGTAGCACAGCGAGGATCTTAAAATGTATCTTTTGTTATCAGCATAAGGAAAAAAAAATGGGCTGTAATTGTGGATATAGAGTGAGTAATTTGGTGAAAAACGCTTTGTGCTATAGTTAAGGTTTTATAATTCCTGCCAGAAATTACTATTATTTTGTTGGTGGGCAGCATTGCAAGAAGAATTTTAAATATTTTAAATATGGGAACAACTTGGGCCACGTATTTCCATTACATTTTAGACTGCTGCGTGCGATGCATTTTCCCCCTTTATTACAAATCATCTTAGAAACAGACAAAAAAAATAAAAATTGAAGATTTCATGTGACTCTAATTATTACTGCAGTGCTCATTGTTGTCTTTAGACAATGCTGTCCACAGTCATTACTTTGCTCCATAAATCAATAGCATAATGAGGTTCCATCTTTCAAGAAATATTTGAGCGTATCTTAATTTGGCATTGATGAATTCTCCTTCCCGAATCTCTGGAGGGTTTTTTTTAATCTAGTTTGTCATGTTAGAGCTTTCATCACCTAGCCCCAGCTGACAGTGTTATGGCTGTGTATTTATTTCCATATCTTCCTGGGATGTGTCCTCAGAGGCTGCAAATAGGAATTTTATCATGTTATGCCTTGAAGGCTGTTTCTCCTTGATTGGAGTGTAATTTCCCACATTGTTTTGCCCCACCTTCATCCTTCAGAAATATATACCATGTGTGGTTGTAAAAAAGTGTGGAAAAAAGGTTAAATTTGTTACCATCTTGTTGCTGATAGAAACTGGGAGCAGTTTCTTTGACAAAAGAGATGTTCACTGGAACTAAATACCAAAGAAATTATATAATAAGTTCAGATACGATTTTTCTTCTAAAATTTGAAGGCAAGAGAAAGGTAAGTTAAAAAAGGTCAGCAGAGGGCAGAGGAAGAAAGGAGAGGGTTGATGTGATGCTCCACAGCTCTAAATCAAAAAATACCAACAGTGCCCTATGTGACACTTGCTTCTGAACTGTGCTTGCAGACAAACAGAAACAAGAACCAAAGTACTCTTTAAATTATTCTAAATGTTGTGTTCAAATACACAGGAACAACTGTGTATTTGAACTTGCCATCACTTTGATGACCTCTATTTTGTGAGAGCCAAAGACAAAAGTTGCATTGAAGTCCCTCCTTGTGCTCTGGCCCATGGAATTATTGTTGTGTGTTTATCCTAAGAAAGATATTACCTTTAATTGCATTAAGTAGATAACGGCTTCACATCCAACCACTTAGGGAGGTGAAGGGGAAAAAAAGGGATCTAAACCTCCACAGTAATGCATTAGTTCAGCTCATAATTCACACTAGTGTAATTTAGCATACAATTTATATAACCTAAGAGTCAATTCCGCATGAAAAATAACAGCAATGAACATTACTGGTGGCTTGGGTGCCTGAGCTGGGGCTGTGCAGTTCCAGAGGATGGATTCTCTGGGAGTCCCGATTATCCTCTTTGGAAGGTGAGTGCAGCCCTAAGTGCAGCACCATTTCTCACTCAGAAGAGGTTCTTCATGGAGGAGGAATATATACAGTCATCACCTTAATTATGTGGGATGTAAAACACAGGATAAGCTTGCCCTGCCTGGGGTGGTGGAAGAGCAGGAGCCACCCCTTCCTTCTCCCAGCACGAAGCACTCTGTCCTACAGCCCAGAAACTACCACAGGAGCTGCTCAAAAAGAAATTAAACAAACTCTTGGTTCAGACTAACCTTTAATTCCTTACCCAAACCCCAGCCTCCTCTCTTTTGATGAGGGGAAAGAAATCATCAGGAGGGAAGTGAGCAAGGGTTCTCCACCACCCTCAGCTCCCACCAAGGTGCTCTCGGTCCCCTGGGGGATTCTGTGGCCTGACCTCACATTTCCTTCCAGCCTTCCTCATCTCCCCCTTGCCTGCAGTTTGGAAATCAGTGCAGCTGACCCTTTTGTAGCCCTGCAGAGGCAAGAAAATTCAGCAGGAGTCAGAGAGGATGTGTTTGCCCCTGTGCCATCACCCAGGGCTTGGCAGAGGAGGATTCTCCCCTCGTTAAGGCCTGTAGATCCTCAAGCCTTTGCTTTAATTCCAAAAGGAGCCAAAATATCTTTGCTGGGTCATGAAAACCAGCCTCTCATTCCCTCCCACAGAACCTGAATTAGGAATCCTCTCCTGGTGGCTGTGACAGAGGGGACATTGCTCATGTGCCCTCCCTGGCTGCCTCTGAAGGGATGGAAACACAGCAGCAGAAAGCAGCATATTTGTATTGCATAAGGTACTAAAAAACTTCCTTTTAACCAGGAAAAGATGTTAAAAGTGGAGAGCAGAGTGACTGCACCAAAGAATAATTCTCCTTTTGACCCACAGAGAAAGAGGTGCCTAATAAAAGTATATGAGCACGGACAGTGTGAAGATAACTGTCTGATCAGATAATGGAATTGTTTTCAGTGATAAGAATGAATCCATTACTAATGCAAATAACTATAATAATTATAATTTGCAATACAGTAAAAATCACCTAGTCTACCTCCTCCTCTGACAGGAGACTGTATAATAAATTATAGGCTGAGAAAAAAAAAATCAAAGGGATAAAGGTTAAAAGATTAAAAAAAATTCTGAAACTTAAATGCTTAACAGGGAAGTCAAGACCTGAAAGCAGAAATTGGTGCTATTAAATAAAGCAATTGTGATGAATGAGATATTATGGAATTGATTAACAAACCAGAAACCAAGCATTTCCTCATATCACTACCTCTTGTCACAGATTTCAATAATTCTGAAAGAACAAAAAATTAAGTGTTGGCGTATAACGAGGAAATTAATTATTTAAATGTAGGTGAATATGCTAATAGTACCCTGGGAAGATGAATATATCTTCACAGACAAAAAGCCCCCAGAAGGTTCAGTAAATTTGAGGAGTTTCTCCAGTTGCTTTTGCTTCGCTTTAGTATCCAAAACTGGTCCAGCTGCTCCCAGGACTGCTCATCTACAGGGCAGATCTTTTGGGGTTTTCTGGGCACACCAAATTGCCCATACCAATCCCATAATCTTCTTTGTTCCTGTGAGGTATTTTGGGCATGGAGACTGTAAAAAATGCTTTATTTCAGCTTTGGAGGAGTAGAATAGAGCAGATGAAACAAATCCTGTGTGCAGAGTTTGCTCTACAGTGAGCTGTTTTCTTGTTTACAGCGCCTCTGCTTTCTGCACTGGTTAAGCAGAGAGGAAATAGTGATGCACAAGATTTATCACTCACTGTTGGCATCAAACCATTCACAGCTTTAGGTGAGCATTGGGAATCTCCCAAGAGACCATGCGATTCTTCCTCAGCCATCAACTGGAGTAAAACAGCTATTAAATAATTGAGTCTAAAGCACTGTCTTCCAAAACTCTCCATTTAGATCTACATTTTCCAAAGGTCAGCCACAGAGAAAAGCCCGGGATTTTAATAGCAGGGGTGTGTGAGGGAGATTTAGACCCCCAGAGGTGCTGACATCTAGTCAAAAGTAGGGGGTTTTAATCTGACTACCAGATGAAATTAATATTTAATTCAGAGTGGAACCTGATTTCCTGTGCTTGGACTATTTTTCTGCATTTTAAATTCAGAGTAAAAAGCTCAATGTACCCTGCCAAAACCTCCCCCTCAAGTCATTCATGAAGTCAGAGATTTCTCACCCTCTTTGAAGTTTTCACTGCAGCACTTTTCCTGCAGCTGAAAAACACTTCAGGCCTGCAGAGCACCAGCAGTTCATCAGAACCTCAACAGTGCAGGAGTTCAAGGAAAATGCTTTAATGATGCAAATTCTAAAAGCACTCTGAGTTGAAAACTCAAAGTCTGCTTCACACCATGACTGGTGGCTGCCTCCTAAGTGCCATTTACCCAAAATACACCCAGCCAGTATAACATCAGCTCCTGCAACAAGCTCCCAAGGTTTAAACACATACCTTTCAGCTTAAACACAGGAAGGCCTTTAATCAATGTTTTCAAAAGACAAAACCACAACTGCCTCAAATCCCCAGTCCCATTTGATTGGTTGTTGATGCTTCACCAGGGCTGTTTTGGACAGGGATGCTCCCAACACGAGCCCTTCACGTGTGTTCCCACAGAACAACTTCAGCATCAGCTTCCAAATCTCCTCCCAGCAATAAGATGCTTATCTGCCAGAAACCAGCACACACTGCCTAATCCTCAAAGCTCCCAACAGAGCCATAAAAAAGATCACAGGTCTATAAAACATGATGGAAGGAGCTGGGATTTAATTAAATAATTAGATTCAGGGCATGCATGAAACTGGTCTTCAGATATGTCAAAAGCTGTCAGGGCAGGAATGAGATGAATTGTTCCATGTTCTCTTGGGGTAGGACAACCACAGAGAGTCAAAGCTGACATTATGTAAGACTTCAGACAGATGAGGACAGTGAAACAAACAAACTGCCAGAGCAGGTAACACCATTCCAGAATGGTCAGAAGTTTTAAACGTCACAAGTTTTAAAATCAGATTAAACAAAAGTTGGGAGTAGTTCAGGCAGAACTAATATTGTTTTGCATCAGAAGGTGATACATGATTGATACCTGAAGTCCTTTCCAGCTACATGAAACTCCTGTGATGCTCTGACAGAGCTGCAGTTGCAGTCAGCAAAAATACTTGATGGATCTGAAAAAAAAAAAAAAAAAACAATTATGATATCCTACTTGAATTATTGAATTATTATATGCTATTGAATTAGTATATGGTACTTGACTCTGAAGGGAGAAATTAAAATTCCTTTGGTGGGATATGGTCAGCCTAGTTTGTACATCTCCTCAGTCCTGGAACATCCTCAATCAGTGTGTGGGACTTTTTGATCTTCAGTCTCATGTGTTGCACCCATAAGACAAAACAGAAGAACTGCAACACTAATCTTAAATTGTTTTGGAACATCCTCAGTGATGCTACCTGCTTGTTCAGCTGCCTTACACAATTATCAGGCTGAAATGTTGATTTTGTTTCCTGAGTAGACAAATCAGTTCTCCTGCCCACTGTGTAAGGAATTTCTCATGGACAAGGCTGTGTGTTCACAACACCCTGCAGACAGTGCTGCTATCCAGACCTCTGCCAACACAAAGAATATCAGGGGAAAATCATCTGAAGGAGGATGCTGGAATGTTGCTTGTGGGGAAAAAAACACATTTAGACACAATTCCTGCATACATCAAGCAGAACCGGCTTGATTCTGCTGTACTTACAGCTAATTTCCTTCAACTCCACTCATTTTGAAGAGTCAATAGTTTTCCAGGCAAAGTGTTGGTGGGGAGGCACAGGCTGAGAAAACAGATCCATTATGATTGTCACAGATGAAGAACAAACCTTCTGAGCAACGCATTCCCGCAGAGCTGTAGCTGCAGCCCTGTGCTGTTACCAAGTGTGTGAGAAGCACCGAGGCTGCAGAGGAAGAGGATGTGCTCAGCCTGGTGTCTGCCCTTATCAGCTGATGGCAGAAGGAAGTTCCCACTGGAGGTGCAGAGATTACTCCTCAAAGGGAAGGAAATACTCCTTGTTGCCCTTAGGAAAGGGAGAGTCACCTTTCTCACTGCTTAGATTGCTGCAGTTGAACAAACCCTGGCAGCCACAGCTCTGTCTCACCCCTCTGCTTTGAAACCATCCCTAGAACTGCTGGAGCACTCCACTGCCTCTGTTCCAGCACATCCAGGGCCTGCTCACACTTCTCTCCAGACAATTCCTTTCTTTCCTTACCTTGCAGTGAAGTGGAAAAATTATAAGAAAAAGGCCTCATAATATCAGGCCTGCTTTGGCTGGTTCTGTCATTTCCTCTAAGGGAAGCGAGCACCCTGCAAGTTCCCAAGTGAAAGAAATCCTGGTGTGAGCAGTACATTAACATAACAACCTATTCCTGGGTAAAAGACCAGCTTGCACCTGTATAAATTGTTTTTACATTGTTAGACAGTTTTCATTTTTTTTATCTCTCACAAACAACATTTCCTGCACGTACACACTGGGGTTTGAGTGATCAATCAATACAGGATAACAGTTTGTTACTAACCAATGAAAGTAATTGGCAAGAAAGCTACTGACCAACTGGAGTCACACATGAGGTCTGCAAAACTGCATAAAAACTAGTTACATGAATAAAGAATGAGCTTTTCTCCACCATGAAGAAAATGGAGTCCATGTGATTTATTCCCATATCCTCACACTCCGTCTGGCATCGTCCTCCTTTGGTGTCTTGGCTCTGCTGCACTCACAACACTCTCAGAGCAAGCTGAGATTTACTTTTCATTTCTCCATGTCTGTGTCAGCTCACCTGTGGACACTGATAGAAGGGTCATAGTGGCTGCAATCTACCAACTTCTTAAATTTTTTGCCATTGCATGGTAATGAACACCATGGCCTCATCCAGTAACTTCTGCTCTGGGCACAAGGCCAGAGCTCCTGGGATATGGCATCCAGTAAACCTTTCCCTAGCATTACAATCCCTGAAAAATTAGACAACAGGTACTACTTTAAAATCATAGCCATTTGACCTAATCCATTGTACATTAACTAAAGAAAATACAGAACATTTACAGAAAAATATTTGCACTTAACTGACTCAATATATGGCATAATGATGGCCATATAAGACAGTTTTTGCTGGAAGAAATTGATCTTTGCATCTGTGCACAGCCTGTGGTGGAAACTTCTTCCTTTTTTTAAATACTCACATTCAAGTCTCTAACTTGAAGGAAAAAAGCACAATACCTTATTGTGACTCTGCATTGATTCCACCACAAAATTGCTTTTGAATGTTAGAACACAGCAAGGCATGAATGAGAACTAATAAAATAGAATTTATTCCTTAAAAAAAAAAAAATGAAGTACAAGACTGGCAACAACCAGGCCTGAATTCCAGTCACACAAAGCATCTGCACTTCCCACTAATTTATCCAGGCTGCCTCTCTTGAAAACCAAGCAGTTCTTGCACTGAGTAAAGGAATTCTGAACCCATTGTCCCTAAGCCAGAGAGCTGGACAGTGCTGTCAGGGAGGCCCTTTTACAATTTGTTTTATTCCATAACTATTCACATGAATACAAAATCTGCAAATTTCAGTAAGGACTTAGGTGATTTTGCAGAACCAACAACTTACACAAAATCCCTTCTATCAAGATGAGGCTGTAGCTTTAAATCTAAACACACTCCTATGAGAAAGCCCTAAGATTTAGAAAAGTCCAGAGTAAGGACCAAATTCTGCATGCACACACATGAAACTCCACTGGAATCTTCAGCACTGTGGTAGAACAACGAAAGCAAAATTTGGTTCTTAATGTGTCTCTGAAGACTGTAATTATATTTCCCATTGTACTAGTAACATTAATTGAATGTTTAGCTGAAATCAAGTTCATTACAAGTTAAATACAGTACCTAGCCTATTAGGATGGTGTTTATAATTATAGTCATAAAGCACTTGTAAAACACCTTCATTGCAGCAAATAGGTGGAAGTTGGGTGTAGTGGCTGCTGAAGCCTCTCAGTTCACCCTCTGCATCTTTGCAGCATCATGGACCAAGGTCACCTGTGCCACTGAATCACCTCCAGAGCCTGTGCCAACACTGCTGAATTTCAGAGGGACACGGGCTACAGCTGTTAGCAGAAAATGGTATACTGCACAAACTGCTGTGCAAGGGTTTTTGCAGGGCAGCTGGACCTTACTGAACCCTAGATCTATAAATACACACATTCTCATGCAAATATACCTGGATATTGGCCAGCTTATTGGCCTGATAATGAATTTTTAACAATAAAACAGCTTTTAAAAATACAAAACCTAAGAGATTACACCTCTCTTTGATATATCAGATTTTGTATTTAATTTTCTGGCTGACAGCATCATTACAGAAAACGCCTGATCTGCTTTTGGTATTGCCCAAAGTCCTTCTGCCTGAACTCCAACAAACAGCTTACCCAGAGAGCTACACCAGCTTTGCTGGAAGCTGAGCCATGAGCAGCAGCGAAGTTCCACCTTGGGCACACAAGTGAACTAAAGCCATACAGATGGCTGGTGTCACTTCTGCTCAGTCACACACATGAAGGAGCACCCAAATTCAAGCACAACAACTTGGCCTGCCTCACTTTCATAATAAATTAGGTTTCTTTTTATAGCCATTTTCATAAGAATAGTAGCACCCAAAAAGAGAAATTAGTTTTAAGGTATTTTATTTGACATGATTGAAGACACAAGAACACTCAAGATACAATCCAGACAAGTTGTGAACAGCTCCAAGTATCAGTGAAATCTGAATTTATCTTGCACAGAGGTGAACAAGACCACAATGGTTGGTTTTATAATATAGTTTAAGACTATTTCAAGCAGGTGAGTACTGTGACATTATGCCCAACAACTTTTATACTATTCATCCGCTTAAGCCACTTCATATCATAAATATGCAGCTTATCTTGGCTATTAAATCTCTGCAATATATAATTAGCCTTCTCATAATAATGCATTAAAACTCCTGTATATGAATACTGGTATACTCATACCACTGAAAACTGTCCTAACCACCACTGCACATTTATCATATTCTAGCACAATTAACCATTCCATCACAATTAGCTGCTAAACTTCAGCCTAGAGTTCAGTAACTTGGACCCAAACTTGCAAATTGCTTAGAGCAAAACTCCTGCCAAGACCTTCTGCTTTCCCTATGGATAGCTGGCCTTGTTGTCTTTCCAACACTAAATTGCACAATGTCATCTGAAACCCCTACCAAAAAAATGCTTTGCAGGGGAAGGTCCTGCAAAAGTGTCACAACTACAATTCTAAAAATGCCTCATTTCCTAGTAAATTTCATATAAATTTTACAACCTAACATCCTTTATCGAAATGGGCATCCAC
This sequence comes from Ammospiza nelsoni, assembly GCF_027579445.1. NCBI lineage: Eukaryota > Metazoa > Chordata > Aves > Passeriformes > Passerellidae > Ammospiza > Ammospiza nelsoni. The sequence goes on along the minus strand of NC_080640.1, from coordinate 7,072,174 downwards.
ATGCCTCTTAAAATGTAAAGTTGTTTAATTGGGTTATTGTCTACAGACCACAGCATAATATTCTACTTAACAATTCTAATTCCTTAGAGAGACAAGCTAATTTTCCATTCTGAAAGAGGGCAACAAGGACAGCTGGGAGTTTGTTCAGTAGTTCAGTGCTCTGCAAACATAAGCTTGATAGTGTTCTCACCAGACTGAAGGAGGAAGTGCAAAAATATGCAAACCACGTTTTACAGGGATTTCAGCAACGAGCCCCTGCTTGGATCCAGATGGGATCTTACAAAAGGTGAACCAGAAAGGGCAGAGAATCTGCTGGGCAGGGAGCTGTGCTTCAGAAGAGCTGCAGAATCCACCTGTAGCCTTCCCTGCAGACAGGCTGGGAACAGCACAAAGCCCATGGGCCACCTGATCCTGCAGATCACCTCCTCTTCACAGGGGGGACAGGGGTGACAGCCATTTATGAAACCAAATCCTGTGTTAAGGCCACTGAAAACAAATCTGTGCAGAACTGGACAGATTCAGCTTAACATAGCATGCAAAGACAGCAAAGCCTATTTTTCTGTAATAATTTTGGATTTTGGCAGGTGGAAGTGGTAGACAGAGACTGTGCCTTACCTGCAGCTACAATACAAGTGTGTTGCCTGGCTTTGGGAGGTAGTTTTTCATTTGTTGTTGTTGTTGTTTTTTAAACTAGAGAATACCCTTATTAAAAACCCAAAACCTAGTGAAGAAGCTGTATACCCAGATTTTACAATCTGATTTTTGGTTTTACAGGAGGATTCATCCATTATTATGAAGAATTGCTGGAGATGGAATGGTCACCATCTGAAACAAAGAAATGAAAACCCCAGCAACAGACTATTGCATTCATGTGATGTGCTTAGCTGGTATGACTTGCATTGCAGGAAGAATGTTGTATTCTCTGACACACCAACATTTCTTTCCTATTATTATAAGATCGGCCTTTTACATTTCATATCTTACCATCTTTAAAAGCCTATAATTACAGAAGCTGATTGAGAAACTGTGTTATTTAAAATTAACAGCTGAATGAAATCAACAGAGGCAAAGTGCATTTTTATACAAGAAAATAGCACTGTAGAAAGAAAAAGTCTGTACAATATTTAAATATTGTATATACATAAAATTATATTGTTCATAACTCATCTTAAAGTTTCTCTTGTTTGTAAACCATGGAAAGCAGCACACACAAAAAAAATCCCAGTATTTAGCTTTTAAAGCATTTAGCAGGCAGCAGGAAATCGACTGCTAGCAAGCACACTTTGTAATTATAGAAAGTATCCAGCAGGATACTGTGACTAGCATTCTCCATAGTCCTTTATTTATTTATTTTAAAGCTGAATGCAGAACACATTTCCCATTAAATCAGGGAATTCTGCAGGAGACACAGAAAACTCAATGACAAAATGCAGTGGATCAGTTGTCCAGCTCTCTTCTGTGGCAAAACTCCAGGATAAACACAGAAAGTTTAAGTGCAGGATTGGAACATAAATTAATGAAAGAACTGTTAAAGCTTTAATCTCCCAAAAGTGTCAGTAATGGATTTAACTCATGCTCAACTTTTTAAAAAGGAAGGTTTAGGTTAATAATTAACATTGCAATGTTTTGAAAATGTAATGAATTCCAGCAGGTAATCAGGCAGCTCTGTATAAATGCACTGGGAAGTGTCAGCATTTTAGGGTGATTCTACAGGTTGGTACCACTCTGCTAATTTGGAGTGGAATTAGGATTAGAATCTGAAGTTGTCAGTTCATGGCAGATGCAGAATGTAAGTTTCAGAAGTTTTCTTCCTGTAGCTTTTTGCAAAATAAAAACTATTCTAGTTGCAAAAGAAGTTTGCCAGGTGAGCATGTTTAAGGAAACATTTCCACTAAGTTATTATTTGGAAAACAAGATGCTACCATGGCCATCAGTGCATTTCTCCTGCATCAAGTGCTCACTGCCAGGTAAGGAATGCTTTATTTAATGCTATTTATATTTTCATTCTATTGGTTTCTGCCTTCCACTTCATTGGCCACTCAACTCAACCCAGCAATATATTTTACTGAATTAAAATGTCTGCTACAAAAAAATGTCTTACGGTATTTTAGATCTGAATGTTTTGTCTCTTGAGAATTGTTTAAATGTTTCTGGACAGCCACCATCTAGCTGTGCTTCCAAATCTTAACACAGGAATGAAAAAGGAAAAGAAATACAATCACCTGGGGAAGTGCTTGATAAAGCAGATGGGTCAGAGGGATGTTGAGAAATGCAGACAGGAAGCTCATGAGGCTCAGCAAAGGCAAGTGCAGAGTCCTGAACGTGGGCAGGAAGGAGCCCATGCAGCAGGAGGAGCTGTCTGGGAGCAGCCTGGCAGCACAACCCACCCTGGCATCGTGGCACGCAGACACTGAGCCAGGCTGAGCGTGAGCCAACACTGTGCCCCTGCTACAGAGAGTGCCAGCACTGGGAACTGCACGGCCAGCAGGTCAGGAAAGGGATCCTTCCCTGATTCAGCCCTGCTGAGACCATGTCTGAGCGCCAGGAACAGCTCTGGGCTTCCCAGGACAGGAGAGACACAGACACAGCTCTGAGAGCAGCACAGGGCCATGAAGGGGAGAAGGGACTGGGGGAGCTTTCGTGTGAGGAGAGGCTGTGAGAGCTGGGGCTGCTGGACTCAAGGAGGCTCAGGGGATGCTAGCAATGCCTGAGAGCAGACAGGAAAGAGGATGGAGACAGACTTCTCAGAGGTCTCCAGTGAAGGAGCAAGAAAGAGGCAACACGCACAAATTTAAACGCAATAAATTCCTTTTAAGCGTAAGAAAGAAAACCTTTGCAGTGAGGGTTGTCAAATAAGTTACCTGGAGTTTAGGGATCTTCATTTTGGAGACCAGAAAATTGGAAAAAGAAACTTCTTCCGACTGATACTGCTTAGAAAGAGAGGTTTTATCAGACAGTCAATGGATGTCCCCCTCAAGCTTAACTACTCTGTGATTCTGTGGTTTCAGATGAAGACTAATAAAAATAAGCTCAGAAGACCCCAAAGAGAAATAGGTTTGTTCTTAATATTATTTTCCAAAGTATAATGAGGGTAATACTAGCTAATTAATTTGACAGCTTGTTCTGAGAGCTCTGACAACAAAGGCCTTGTTTTCAATGTGGAACAATCAATATTAGGCCCCCAAAACACATATGTATTTCCTAAATATAATTTTAAGAATTTCTGGGTATTTTCTTTACACAGAATTTAAGCAATTGAGATCCTATTTCTTTGAGTCATTAACTTTCAGCACTTTAAATTCTGAAAGCACTGGGCAAAATCCAAAGAATACAATAAAACTACTAATTTGTTCCCATTGCCAGAGGATGGTGCTGTTTAAACAGATATCCCACACAGATACACCCTCTACAACAGCCACGTGGGTTAGTGAGTTTTTCTCAGGAGGAAGAGGAAGAAGAACAAGGCAAAGAGATTACAACTTGGTATTTTTTTAACTAACCTTCAGGACCCAACAATAATCAGTGTTTATTTTGTAAAGGTAGATCTTTAAGCATGCGTGAGTAACTCGGTAACTTTTACTACCTCTGGAACTTTTGCTCCTAGAACTTTTTAAGGGTCTTTCAAAATGCAGTCCTTGGTCACCAAAGGACACAAACACAACACACCCCACCTTAGCTGTTCTCATGTAGCCTGCTGAAATTCACGGTGATGACATGACAGACAGAAGTCAGAAAACGGAACAGTGGAAGATCAGTCTCACAAACAGGCTGTGGCGGGGGAAAGGGCCATCAGTAATTTAAGAAATCAATACCAACTTTGACACTTTTAGAGGTGGCAACATCAACAGCCATGGCTTTGATTTCAGTGTCCCCAAACTGCATCAGCGTTTTGATCTCGCGCCGGTTGGGCACGGAGGCGTCAGTCCCCGTGAGATCCAAGCGCAGCGTGCCGCACTTCTTCACGCCGGGCTCGGTGATGAAGCTGACGTTGTCCTGCTCCGAGCTGTAGATGTTGATCACTATCACTAACTGGGAAGGCTTGGCAGGCGTGTAGCTGCGGGTCACAGTCTCTCCCAGGGCTACAGACTGGTCGGCTGAGATGAACTTGTCGAAGACGTCGGTGCACCAGCGCGTGCCGTCCTTGACCAGCAGCTTCTCCGGGGGATGCTTGCCCTCCACGAAGCGGTTGAGCACCCCCACGCCGTAGGTCAGCGGGGAGCGCCGCACCTTGATGACCGCAGGGTCGAGGCCAAAGAGAACAGCTCCTTTGAGGATGGTCAGCCCCACATCCTGGGGAATGATCACCCGGCACCTGGAGCCAAACGCGCTCTGCACGGCTTGCTGCAGCAAGGGGGACTCGGCGAAGCCGCCCACCAGGAAGAGGAACTTCACGTTGGTCACCTCTGGCTTATCGAACACCTCACCTGAGCAGAAACAGAGAGCATTCAATAAAATCCACTTTGACAAGGCAATGCAAGTGAAAATGGCAATGTCTGAGTGTTCCATGCACGTGATCTGAAACTGCCACATCCGTGCCCACGCTGCCACCCCCTCAGCACCAGTCTCACTTCTGTTATCTCTAGTGTATTTCACTATGAATTCACTCACCTCAAACCAAACAACATTTATGAAGTTGGCCTTTAAAACCAACCTTTTGTTACATTCCAGATAAATCACTCCATTCCAAATTCACTTATTATTTTTGACCCCAGCAGAACCACAATAAATACCATCTGCAAAAAAATCCCTCTTTACATTTTTACAGATTTTCCTTCTTAGCTTAAGCCCACATCTACTTTCAAGAAATACATGCAATGCAGTTGTAGACTCACTTTTAGTTCAAACAAGTGAGTTATCTGTCACAACTATTGCAGTCCGAGGTGTCTCCCTCCCTGCTCACATATAAGCTGCTCTATACTTGTTGTCTTATTAAGTTCTGAAATTTAGCTAATAATCCCTCACACACGATGAGCAAAGCTGGACATTTCTTCCAAATAGTGCTTTAAAACATGTAAAAGCACACTTTTCTTACCACAAGCATTATACTCTACTTGATACTAATTTCATCTTTGGCTAGGAAGACCTTAAATAGTAACTTTCCCAATAAACACATGTCACTTTCCATTACTGGACAAATAAATTCATTGCTGCTTAAGCCATGCCTGGAAGTACTTTTACCATGATGCATCATTTACTATTTGTGCTTTAGAGATGTCAGTGATGGTCATGAACAAATGTGACCTTCTACTAGGGGGGAATGAATTGGAGTTCTTAATAGCTGGAATACTCAGAAATGAGATACAACTCTGGCATAATTTGGTTGTTGCCTGAACCAGAAAAAAGAAAGGCAGAATCTGGGTTTCCCAGTGGATGTCAGCCCTCTGAATGCTTGCAGCCCTGGAAGCATAGAGTAATTGGAACTTAGGCAGAAACAGAACTGAATCACACTCAGTAACTAGCACTAGAGCTAGGCAGGAGTATGTGCTCAGGACACATCCCTTACTTTTATTATTTTCCTAGCTGGTCTGTAGAGAACTGCAAGTTTCAGAACTGAATTCCTTGTCAACAACTGGTGAATACCAGGAGTTGTTGCTGGGCAGAAATGGGTGAGTAAAGCTTCAGTTTGTGCTCAGCCAGGAAGTGGAACCCCACACAGATACGTACTCAGGTGCTGAACAATCTGGTCAATCGTAGGTTTGAAAAGAGCATTCATTGCATCTGGGCTCATCCTCAGCATTCCCTGGGAGGACCACTTCACAAAGTCCACACTGCAAAGGAACAAGAGAAAGAACATTAAAGCATTGCAGCTGAGCTGTGAAACAACAAGCATTAAACAAATCAATGAGTTTACAGAATCTGCGTGCATTTTCCTTGGAACAAAGTGCTCCACCTCACCCTAGCCCCATACCAACTGCAGTTATGTAAAACTTGAAGGGAGAATTATTATTTTGGCTTGTCTAATTGCTGTTTTCTTTGCCTGATTGCCTTCTGCAGCATTAGCAATGCTCAACTGCTCTCTGAAACAGCTGGCAGTCAATGCAGTGCTCGCTCATCTGAAACAGCACTGATTCATCCCCAGAAGGGCAACATTTAGATTATAGCAGTGGCAGGCCAAAGCCACTGGAAACACACAAGGAAAACAAGCAACTTGGGAAGCCTCAGGAGGCAGAAGAGAGAATTGCATTTTTAATGAGGCATAACATTTATTAAGTGAACACTGGCATTATGCTATTCTACCACTGATACACATCTGTATAGCTCAGTAATCTCCCTTATATTCATGCACATTATATGTTAACCTTTACACTCTTTCTATCCTCTTATCCAATTGATTTCATTTAATTTAAAGGGAGCATTTATCATTTCCTCTAAGATTCACCATTAAGACTACTATTAAAAAGGAGATGGCCTCGTGAGGAGGAGGATTTCCAGAAATTTTTAATGATTACAGAACCTCAGTCTCATTTATAAAGCAACTTTTAGCTGGATTCCAAGTCACTCAAGCTTCCAGTACATTCACCAATAACTTCTGAAAGATATCCAGCCTGCATACTACATTCAACACTGGCTAGTTTAAAAAATTAGGGTACAGGTACTAAATACCAGATCTTCCTCTCTCAGGTCCCAAGCATTCTGTTCCAGATTCACAGGTTCTCTTGCTCATTCTCATTAAACTCCAGGTTTTCCGTAATATGTAACTTCAAGAGATGCAAAATGCCCACTTCTATTTTTTGCTCACTTTCTTTTCTACAGCAGCCCATGATCTTGTCACTTGGAGTGACTTCTTGATACTGAAAATCATTAATTAAGATCTCTGGAGGGGATTATGTCTCCCTGCGTATCAAGTAAATTATCAAACTTGTTAAAGAAGCAAGATAAGAAGCAAAAGCCTGCCATCACCTCAAAAGCTGAATGCTTCCCCTTACAGAGCTTTATGCAGTAGTGTATGTATGTTTTCTCCAGTGATCTGATACTGTTAATAACTTCCCTCAAGCCACAAACATGTTTATACATCTCACAACCTTGGATTTTTTCCATGACCCAGGCTGCTCAATATTAAGGTTCTAGGCAACAAATTCTGTGTTTGATCTGACATTCCTAATTAATATGCAAGAGACCCACAATATACAGTCAAAGAAAGTGATGCAGTGGTGACCTAACAAGTCATAGAAAGTAATACCTGAAAAGTGCAAGTCTTGTACAGAAAAGCTTTTGCTAGAAATTGATGAGAACTTTTCATTCTGAAAACTGCACCGGATGCAACCCCATTTTCTCATCCTTGCACTACACTTCTACACTTATTCTCTGTCACTCCTAATGTAATTAGGGTATTTCAATTATTTGTCTTTGCTACCAGTAGTTAATTCTGCATCCATGTGCTTCTCTACTCACTTGCTTTTCCTCAAGGCATGTTCTACACTGTGCCCTCGGAACTTCTTGTAGTAGTCAATGAAGGAGAAGGGCAGGGTGATGTTCAGGGGGTTGGTCCTGTCGGGAGCTGCCGCCCGCTTGCGGGACTCGAACGCGATCATCAGATCCACCCAGGCCGCGGGGCGCTTGATCTTAAACTGCTCAATGAAATCTTCCCCAAAGATTTTACACAGCAGCTTCTCAAACTCATAGTCCACACCCAGAGAACCGTATGGGCCACCTGTAGCACAGACAAAACACAGCTTTTATATTCGGGATATGCTTTAATATTCCTATGATATTTCGAGCTGGCCACACACACATCAGAACAACACTCTCAGGACTGTCATAGGAGAAGATTCACAAAGAGAGGATCTCTGCTGAATGTAACAGTTGGTCTAATACACAACAAGATCTTACCTTTGCCTCACTGTTACTCCTGTATCATCATAGCCACTCTAACATTACCACTATAAATGAGTGATTCAGCCAACCAGCAGCTGGGTTACACCATTTTTGAGTGCTGGTCTCATTTCAGGAAGAACTGTCAGTAAAATGCAATAAAGCACACATTTCCTTCACTGACAAGCCAAAACATTACATAAATATGTAATACACCATCTAATTACATAAAGCAAGCAGTGGAAGTGACATTACATGAGGTGTTAGGGCATGGGTTGGACTCAATCTTAAGGTCTCTTCCAACCTAGTAATTCTGTAAATTCTATGAATACCTGTTGCTTTGTAGAGCTCCTTCAGATGTCCTTCAGGAAGCCTGATCTGATGGACAGTCATGTCCACTGTGCCTCCTCCGCTGTCAACCACGATGTACCGATCACCTGCAATGCCAAGGGGACAGGCCAGGCCCATTTACACCACTGTGAGCACAGCAGCTCACTGCAGTGAGAGCTCCTGAGGGCACCAGATAAGGGAGATAAGGGCCTACAGACAGCCAGCAATGGCCATGCTGAAGACCTGATCTTTGCTAGTATTTACAACACAATGATTGATAACAAACATCAAAGTCAGATGTCAAAAGCTGTTAATGTAACACAGCTGAAAAGTGGGACTGCTCATGCTGCTGGTGTACATCCTAGTGGGCTACCAAATATTATACCATATTTACAAAGCCTGTTCTGAGGAAAATATTCCAGTTGCATGGAATAATATTTCCACTATCACATTAAAAAATCTTCTGTATGCTAGAGCATACAGAATTGCAATTCAGCACTTGTAACTAAGAACAGCACATGAACTTGTGAATTTTTTCCTTTTCCCCTTTATAACCACCGTGAGAACAATGCAGTGCACAGCACCTTTATGGGAAACACAATATTTGCCTGTAACACAAAACCAGTGAGAGCAAAGTTTGCTCAGAAAAGGACAGTACCTTCCTCCAGCTCAGACCAGATCTCTCCTATGACATTTTCCACCATGAAGGTTCGGCTCTGCCGGTTCCGGCGCACGTGCTCCTTCCCTAGTGATTGACAGAAAAAAAGTTATTGAGTATAAAAAAGCATGAAGAAATAAAATAAAAAACTGCAGAAAACAAGTGCAAGCAGGCTGACAGATCTGTACGTATCCCTTCTTAACAAATGTACAAAAATTATTGCATTGGGACCAGGAACATTAGAATGCCATTCCTGAAAAGAAGGAAAAATGGTTTACAGCCACCCTGATCTTCCTTGATATTGTTACATATACTTATTTGTCTTTTAATCTATATGAATTACCTAATAGAAATAATGCAAACTAATTATATATAGTGACAATCTAATAATAAGACAGCTATAAACAGCTCTGACTTGCATTTCTTCAATACACACTGGCTTGCAAAGCGTGTGCTGGCAGCAGGGTGGGGGGCTGGCAGCCAGCTGTGCTCACAGCAGCCAGCTGTGCTCACGGCAGCCTCCACAACCAGCAGGTGGCAGCCCCAGCCCACGCCCAGACAAGGCCCCCACTACCCGGGATGGGAGAACATTCCCACATTTCCAAAAGCCACTGCTCATTTTCAGTGCTCAGGCAAATACGCCTCCCCAGCCTCTCAGGATGTCAGCCTACCCCAAAACAAGCAGCCAGAAGCACTGCTGCACAGATTAGTCAGAATTAATCTTAAGGACAAGTAAGAATTAGAATTAGTATTAAGGACACAGTGATCACCAGGGCTGACCCTCAGAGTATTAAAAATATACATCAATTAAAAACTAAGTGCAATCTTGCAATAATATTTATTACTTATTGCAACAACCCATTAACTTACAAGACTTAACTGCTGCTTAGACATTTAAAAGATGCAGAACAGTCTGTCAGGAGAAAGCAGGGTAGTGAGAACCTCTGCTATTTATGCCTCTAAATCAACCTCCATAACTGAACGATCAAAAAAACCTACATTCCTTGTGTTATCATCACTCACCTTCAAAGGCACTTCATAAAACACTACAAGAGAGGCAGCCTGTCATAAGTAGAAATTCTTTCTGAAAACACCAGCATGCAAATCACAGAATGCACTTTGCTTCCTATTTCTGTAGTGCCTGTCATCAGAAAATAGAGCATCAGCTCCACTTGCTCCTGCACCCTCCCCAAGAAGACTCCACGATGCAGAGAAGCTGCCCCAGCCTCAGTTCAGGGACTGGGCAGTACAGGGAGAGCTCAGATGAAGAACTCCATGGCAGAACAAGAACTATGTCCAAGTGAGGGCCTGTCAAGCTCACAGAAATCAATGGCAATCCTTTCATTCCCCTCTGTGGGCTAGAAGTGAACACGAGAGCCAGTCTTTAACTACAACTGAAGCAAGCTTATCCTTGCTACTATGAACACTAAAATTTCTGTTTTGACTTCACAGCAATAATATGGTCCTTGGAGTGCTTCTCTGTTTATGTTTAAAGGGTTTTTCTCCTTAATCTGTTCTCAGCTTGTCTTGGGTGCTTGCCATGCCTTTATGAAATTTTAATTCCAACCCCAAATTAATTCACTCCAAACTTTGTTTTCATTAATTTTGACATTAAACCTTTCTCATCCCCAATAGCTTTTTACCATACAAAGTCAAGAATGAGAGTGGTACTCCCACCCAAGAAAAAGCCCATTAGCAGAAATCCATGATCTGCCAGATTCTGCCCAGCTTCAAAACCTTAACCAGATAAACTCCTTTATTATTTTCCCAGAAGCAAATCCCTGTGTTGTCTGAAAGTGAGTTCATGTAACATCACATGGAACTGGAACATTTCAGGGCACAAATGAGGGGGACAGAAGCCAAGGGGCCCTGAAGGGACAGAATCCTGAAAACAGATTGTGTCCTGTACTTTGCGTGGGCCTCCAAACACTGAACACATCTGACAAGTGCTGGCTGGGAGAGCCATGGATTGGAGAGAATGATGTAGTCACACTGCCTAACTAAAAAAAAAAATGTTCTGGTAAGTGCAGGAATAGCTCTACTAGCTTAACCTCCCACTTGTCTCTACAGTTTTGACCTAGCAAATGTGCTAAAACACAGACTCTTCTGAGAAACTCCTTCTAGGATAGACTGACACACTAACATCAGTATGAGGGCTACTGTTACAATTCACAGAGATATAGGGAAATATGCACATTAAGCAGCCATCAGATCTTACTGCTGCAGGCCATTTTCCTTTCTTGTTTCCTCTTTTTGCCTCCAGTTTCAGTAGGCTGCCAAGCTCAAAAAACTCTGCTGATGAAGGATCTTCTGTCAAGTGACTTACAGTGCTCCAATCTGTCCCTCCCCTTCAAACAGTGACAGTAGCAACAGAACCCACCTCAATAAATCAGAAGTGCATTATCCAGCTGCTCTTCAACATGCATATAAATTCACTGCTACATTCCAATGCCATGTGTTCCACTGAGTATTGAAAGTCATTAATAGTATTTCATAAAGATGACATCAAAAAGCATCTTCCAATACTTGGGAACACCTCAGACTAATTGTTTCATTGCAGATCCAGTTATTTAGCACTGCCTCAATAATGCAGATAATCAAACACATAACTGCTTCCCACAAATTAAATAAAAAAAAATGATCCAACATGAAGTACTAACTTAAATTAAGGCAGAAAAATACTGCTGTGAAAATACTAAAAGACTCCCACAACATCCAAATAAAGACAAGACAAGCTACCTGCATGCTAAACTTCAAGTGTGTATTAAGAAGAAATTGTTCCCTGTGAGGGTGGTGAGGGGTGCCCAGAGAAGCTGCAGCTGCCCCATCCCTGGAAATATCCAAGGCCAGATTGGAGCAACCTGGTCTAGTGGAAGAGAGTTGTAACTAGATGATTTTTGAGTTTCTTTCCAACCCAAATCATTCTGTGACGTCTGCTGGGTCAACATATAAACAAGTCTAACTATGGTAAGCAGCAAAAAAGTTTTTAAAACAAACCAATGCCAGCCTGAAACATTTCAAGGGAACAACAAGAAAAGGTGAGAAAGCAGCCCTGGGGGACAAAGCAATGAGAATCTGCAAAGTGAATGAACACAAGTACCCTGTGTAAATCCAGTTCCAATAGTGTCACTCGGGCTGTAGCCATTGACAGGTGCCCTACTACTCAGGTCTATCATCTGGTGCAGGCGCAGCTTTCGGCAGTAGATAGAGGCAGCCTCGGGCTCCAGGGCAATGATCAACTGCTCGGGGTTTTCAGGAGATGCCATTCCTGCCTGTGAGAGAGAAGGGATCAGAGAAGTGGGGAGGGGAACCCTGCAGCCCCTGTCAGCACAAGGCTGTCCCCAGCCCCTGGGCTCCGCTGGCTCGCCCTGCAGAGCTCGCCCCAGCCAGGAGCTGCTGCCAGGGGAAAGGTCTGCACTGCGAATTGTCCTGCCCACACTGCACAGCACAACTGCACAGGCTGTAACAGGGAGGATTGCATGCACTTACCATGCTAAGTGGCTAACCGAGCACTTGTGTACATGACAGGTGGAGAAACGAAGGAAATCGGTTTGAAACCTGCAATAATTGCCCTAAAATCTGAGCTCAATTCTAATTAACCTGGGAATCTGCCAGCTAATAGGGGCCCCAGCCTCCTTTCAGCCTCCTTTTGCCTCTCCTCGCCACAACAATATTTTAAGTATGTCTTTATGTCCCAGATATTCACAGTCCTTGCCAAAATGAGGTTCCTGCACTGTTTAACTGTATAGGAATATACAATACACTTTGCCAGTAATGCATCTTCTGTCTTACAACCAACATTTTCTATTCCAAAATGCTTTAAAGTACATTTGCTTTTATACCATCTTCAAAATGCTCAGTATATTCAAGGAGACAAAATACAACAGGGCAGGTTCCCTAAAATGTAATGAGAACAAACCTAAAAATAATACCACATTATAAAATCAGTGTTTGCCATTCTTTCTATTTTCTTACTGGATTTTCAGCCTTCAGACACAGGTATTTTCAAAAAGCCACAAGTTCTTATGTAACTACATCACTCTCAAAACTGGGCTTAAAGAAAAATATTCAAAGAACAGTTCACAAAACTCAGTTTTAATTTCTTTTTCCCAGTACTTCTGCCTACAAAATAAGACAACTTTCAATTCTTTCTGCCAACTTTTGGGTTACTTGCTATTACTTTTCAGTTAAGTGCCTGAGCAAACAAATAAAACAAAATGAACATTTTCCTGCTTCCACAGTCAGTCTTCCAGCCTTCAACTAATACACACACACACACTGTGGTGTCTCTAGGGCATCCCCAAAAGAAGGACTGGAAAGGACATGGAAAGTCTGCAGACCTGGACTGGAATTTGGCTCCTTTCATACAGCTACACTGTGGGCTGTGGGAATTGCTGCCTCATTGGCAACTGCAGCCAGAAACTCAAAGTAAAGTTGGTTTAAAAAGCAGTACCAGGATAAGACTTGAGACACAAAACTGTCCTTATATACTGACTCACTTTACCCTCTCCATCCTAATAAGTAACATAAACAGATTCTGAAGAAAGCATCTACCTCACTGTTGGTAAAAAAAAAGGCAAAACAACAACAAATAAGTTCTAAAATTAGTTAAGAGTTAAACTCTTAAATCATGGTTGCTCATTATTTTACAAGCACACCATGACTGGGATTATGGTCACTTTACAGCCTTTATTGCTGTTGGGCAAACCTTTCTGCTTCAGTTACATCCACTGGACCAAACAGCATGATCCAAAATTAGCAGAACTGTGTGGGAAGGAAAATATTGAACAAATACTGCACAATTTTAAACCTTGCCAGCTCTGTAGCAGCATGTATTGAAAAAAACATTGTATCAAAAAGAATGTTTGCAACCAAACTTTCAAACTTTGGAAAACAGATTTACATCAGCCAGAGTAACCCTGAAATGTATAAAAAGAGCATCAATTAAGCACAGACTCTGCTGCCATCACATCACTTGCATGTGAGTATGCTGGCAGAAGCAGCCCTGGAGCTGTAGTGGGGATGAAGTTGTGCCTTAGGACAAACCCAGTCCCTCCTGTGACCCATCTGGATGCCGTAGGCACAGGCAGGGCTGGGTTCATGCCAGCTCACTTCAACATCACTTATCTCCAGCTGGGCTTTTCCACACAGGAAGTTTTGGTTTGTTGCACTGGAAAGAGCAACATTCCAGATATGAATCAATACTCGGGTCCCTGACAAACAGATTTGTCTGATCTGCTCAAGAATTCCACAAATGTATGGTGTCTGCACACAAACTGTCTGTGCCTTTGGAGTTTTGCTAAAAGCCAAATCTGGCTCTTGCTGCAGCTCTAAGGGCAGCACTTCCTGCTCTATCCAGTAAGGGCTTGGAGAATAAATAGCTCCTGACTACCCTGCTTCAGTTTTTACTTGTATTAAATCCATTACCATGTTGTGTGAGAGCTCTGAATCTGAGCAGCAAGTGGGGGTTTTTTTCACTATCTAGCAATGTGGATGAACTCAAGAGTGCTCAATCTGCTCCTTGTACTGGGCATGTCAGCAGCACAGACATTCTTAGTCTCAGGCTAACCTAAGCACTGAAGACAAAATTGTATTTTAGGGAAAAAATAGTTTGTTGCTAAAGATATTAAAATGCAAAGGCTACAACCTAAAGCATTTGCAGAGGTGACAAAACCTGAGTTGGACACACATGGAATGCACTGGTATTTCCAAACTGGAGGTGGTGGTGGGGAGAAGACTGTATTAATTGCCAAATCATCTGTTCTAGGGGGAATTTTAGTACAACTCCCAAGGCTGGTCCTGCTAAAAGCAAAGAGTAAACCATTAACAATAACATTTGCTTCCTCCCCTCCTCCAGCAGCCTGTACTATGAACTTTTCACACTGCAGCCAGGAGAGGAAGGCAGTGACCTGCAGCGGATGGACTCGAGCTGTGTGCTCAGCCCCTCCATGCACAGCAGATGCCATTCCTGCTCTTTTTTCTCCCTAGCTATGATTTTAACATACCCAAAGTATCTCCTGAGGAAAACATGCAACTGAAATGACAGTTTTTAACAGTTCAAAACACAGCTGATCCTAACAGAACCTCATGAAGAAACTGCTGAGGATTTGAGTTTAAAAGCTTTTCTTACAGAGTTTGAAGGGCCAGTTACAATGAAGAGTGTTGCTTCACATCATAAAAAGACCATACAGAGAATCTTTTACAGTGAAAGGTATAAGGCATCCAACACATATTTTATATGTAGACACAAATATATACACACATATATATTTACATATAAAAATATATATATATGTGTATGTAGCAATCAATATTTCATACCTCGTGTATACAGTATTTCTACTTAAAACATGAAAGAGAGCATATTACATATATATCTATACATCTATACACAGCACAGAGAAAATGGGACAGGGGGAGATGATAAAGAAACATGAGCACATAAATACTGCTGGGGAGGAATGGAGCGATGAGGTTGTTTTAATCCAAGCTCCAAGAGCAAGACTTAGGCAGTGCATCTGTCCCATCATTACGGCCAAGGGACAGATGGGAGAAAAATATTGAGCATGCAGAGAAAGAGGAGTGGAAACAGCAGGCAGCCAACATGAAGAAACAGTGATGCATTTGTTAAAATTATTAATTGCAGGCATTTGGGAATTTGCTGTGTTTTTCACTTTCTGCTTTCTGTCTGCCTCACTCCGTGTTCCTGCCCACTGCTGCCCAAGCACTACTGCAATAAACACCAGGGATTCACAAGTTAACAGGCCTGAGCAGGGCAGATCTAAACAATGTCTCAATATTCAACAATTTAGAGATCATTCTGGCAGTGGGACAGACACACCAATTTGCTTTTGCCCAGGACAGGTTATAGCAGAGCTTAGAACAGAGCAGTGTCCTGACTGCAGCCTGCTAAGGAATTTTCTTGCTCCCATAACCCTCCCTAGCAGTCATCACTTATGGAACATGAAGGAAGCAGAGAGCCGTTTCCCCAAGAACACAAAAGTGGAAAACTCATCATGGGATTACAAAAATTATTTGAGCACAAAAAAATTTCTTAAATCAATTTGCAAGATATTGCTGCATTTATACACCTGGAAGAAGCAAAGAACACTATGAAAAGAACTGCTCTAAAATTCAACTTTGCTCATATGCCTGAGGACTAGGATTTCATTTTTTGACAAGAGAACTCCCAGACCTCACTCCCTCCAGTAGCACAGGTCTGTGTGCTGGTGCCAATTCACTGCTGCTCATTTGCCAAGATGCATCATGGACAGCAAACTTCAAAGCACTTCAAAGTCTCATGTAGTGGAGCATAAATAATTTCACCATCCAGATGCAGGTGAATTCTCACCCTGGCCACCAGCTCTGTTTTTATAGCCAGAGAGGTGTCACCAGGAGAGAGCCACAGCTGACCACAACACATTCCTGATTCCCTGAACAGCATCAGCTGCCAACTGCTGGAGTAATTCACCACCAGCAAATACTGAGGTCTGGACTGCAGCTCACTACAGCAGCCTGAGCACTTCAGAGAACTGTTTTCACTCACTCCACATGCTGCATCACCATTGCCACAGATTAAAAGATGCTGCTATTAAAACCCAGTCTCACATGCCACAACACACAGGAAAAAAAAAAACAATGCCCTTTTATTTCTTTTTACTATTGTAACATATATGACATTAAAGACAGCACTATAATAGAATATTCCATGTAGTCAGTCTTTTTAATTTAATTAACTGCCAGTAGGACACTAATTTTGCTTATTAAGAAGGAAGTATAAAGCACTAGCAGCTCCACAATCCAAGGTGTGTCATGTACAGGTATATCACAATGTTATATATAGATGAAAATGTCCCATCTCTGAATGCTGCTGTAATTAGAAGCATCAGCATTTAGCTGCAGTTCTCCACAGCCAGACAGAACACCAGTGTGTTCTTTATTTTTTACACCACAGTGACCTCAAAAGAAGTACAATGTCAGGAAACCCACCATGTTTGACAAGGTACCTGTTTCCTATTCCTATCCTTGCAAGTTATTGAGAGCAACAGGTAAAGTTCTTTCTTTTGGTTTTTCAGAAAGATAGATCAGATATATTTTTAATGGGGGAAAAAAAATAGCCTGACCACTGATTTATAACACAAGGAACATGCCTTACATGGAGTGCACCTGTTCTTTTGAGTTATAAAATTTATTAAAAGAACTGATTGGATGAATTCTACTTTTTACCTGCCTTGATATATTTTGTAGTCATTTAAAACCTGATTCACTACTGCTGCAGGGCTGGAGGAACTGCATTCTCAATTAATAAGGCATTTCCAGATACAAAAATGTAGCATAAATAAAATAAACAGATAAACAGATAAAAGAAAAGATAAAAAGAGCCAGCCTCATTACACAGTTGGAAAAACAAGGCACAGAGACTAAAAGGCTTTCCTTAGGGAAAAGGAACCCACAACAAGGTGGGATTTCCCTCCACAACCCCAGAACTCCAATTCAGAGTCACAGGCAAATGGTACTCTTCTCCAACCAGGTTCCATTTCTGCTGTGGCATGGGGCACATGCAGAAGCTGCAGGAACAGCTTCACCCATCACCTCCACAGCCTTGGGTCCCACTCTCCTCTCCCACTTTGTCACCTCCACCAACTGCACTGCTTTAATCACTGCTGAAGCAATGCTGCAGACCAGACAAGTGCAAGGATCCATTCTTCTGGTCGGCAGGAAAGACCTTTTAAACCTGTTTTACCACTACAGCCCCATTTGTAAGCATCAGAGATAAAATTTAGAAGCTGAATCCCATGAAACAGCTCTGTTAAAACAATGGGGTTCATTAGGAAACAAGGCTCTAGAGGACAACATCATTCAGCCAGAACTGAGAGAAGCTGAGAATTAACATCAACATTTTCCTATTTTCCAAGATACTTATCATAATTAGTAACAATAAGAAAGGCATGATTGCAAGTTAAGCACTGTGCAGGCTGCATGAGAAAGTGTTGTGAGGCTGAATCAAGGCAAAACAAAAACAGTGGCTGGAAATTAAGTGCCTTGTGAAACTTCCAGTGTTTAAACTAATCAGTTCATTGTGTTAAGGGCTTCATGATAACACCATCCACTTAGTGCCTTGGGAAGTGAGCTCCTCTAATCCTCCTCCTTTTTCACTAGCTAGCACTTTCTCCAGTCCTATGGCATCAGACTGGGATGTCACAAATAAACCACTGAGATCTAATTACGGAGGCAGAGCGTGCCAGGAAAGAAGATGAGCAACATGGGAAAAGACTCCCAGCATTATCCCAAAGAGGCACTGGAAGGGAAGCAGGGAGTGGGGTGAGTGGGTACCACAAAGCTCCAGGAAAAGCACAGTGAATGCACTTTCACTGCATCCTCAGCCTGGAGAAATTAAAAAAAAAATGTTTGAAACTCACTACACCATCACATAGCCTGATGCTTTGCCCTTAGACTTCAGAGAGATAAGGAGTGTTGCAGTACAGGAAATATTGCGGGTAAATAGAATAGACTGAGGTCAGACAGCCCAGTTAGCTCTGCCCACTTATCTCTTCAAAGACAGATTCTTAAAATTGCTCAACAGCCACAAAATAAAAGGATTTTCAAAGATTCCTCTCGGTGACCACAGCAAAGAGCTGGGTTTGCCAAAGGCAGGAGGAAGAACTGCTGGGTGCTTCCCTTCTTTCAAAATTACATACTTTGGAGAGAGCCTAGATGAAAACTGAATATTGACTTTTTTTTAAAAATCCAATCAACACAATGTTTGGGTGGCAGTTGATCCTGCAAAGATCTGACATCTACAGTGTCAGAGGCATTTTTTGCTTCACAGAAACAAGAGCATTTTGCTTTCTCTTAACATTCACTACACAAACATGCACATACCTAACAGATATACATGAATGCATACATTTTCACACTGTTACTGCTGGCTGAACTAAAGTCAGGCTTGTGGCACAGGCTGCCCTTCGTCCTAGCCTGATCAGGTATCACTGATACTTTGCATTTCACAAGTGAGAACATTGTGGATAATTGTCACAGCTGCAGAATTCTTTCAGTGTCAGCTTCCCCATCTGAACAGCTCAGGGACAGGACAAAGATACTCATCCCTCTGTGAGAAAACTGCTTGAGAAAGCGTAAAGGCCATCTCAGGCTGTGGTAGAACAGTAGTAACTTCATTTTGCAGACAAGAGGAACACAAGCTATAGAAGATGAAAAAGCCACTAATGGAGGGGCACAAACTGGAAGCTAAGAGACTCCTGTAATAGTTTTCGTTTACTCACTCCACACAAATATAAGTGACGAAATAACATGAAAGGCATAAAAGGACGAAATCCAAAGTAAAAATTAGCCTTTAAACCTTCCTTTGGATTTTGGGTTTATCCTGAGAAGGCTCTTTTGGGGCTTCAGATATTTTTCCCTTCTGCCATGAGTAAGCAAATACTGCCACCATGTATTTATACACTATTTCTCTGCTTTTAAAATACCAGGGTGTAGGCTTGGCAGTGCTTTCTGAATTCCCAGGGCTTGACCATACCAGAAGCCTGTATAAAGGAACTTAACCCACAGAAAATTCACAACCTCCCCACAGTTTCCACCTGGGCCAAACCCACTGCTGCTCCCACTCAAGCAGGGAACTCAAGCTGTGAGCTCTTGTGAAGGGTTTTTGGGTGAAATCCTCCCATCTGCAGCCAATCAGGATAGATGGCAATAAGGTACCTCACAGTGGCACCTGTACAGCTGGTTTGGTGACCATCACTGGACAGCACAGAAATTAATTCCAATTTATAGTAACACTACTCTCCCTTTATAGTTGTGCATGACCATGCTGAAGGACCAAGAGGTCTAGGTTAACATTTTACTTAGAGTTAAAACTAGTTTTATGGTGAAAGAAACTCTTGTAGGCCAAGGAGCAGTTAACAGCTGCCTGCAGCTCTCTGAAGGGCAGGTCACAATTTTTCTCAGTCTTGCCAGGAGATACAAGGAGGGACAAAAGCCACATACTGCAGCTCGTGGGCTCCAAACTGCATGCTGAAACCCCTTTTTTACTAAGATGGTGATGCAGCACATAAATAGCTGTTCATCCAAGGCTGTCCTTGGAGAGCTTTAAAGCTTGACTCAATAAAGCCACTGCTGACCCAGGGGAGCAATAACCCTGCTTCACCTGGAAGGCCAGGCTAGATGATCTCCAACCAACACTTCCACTTAATGCTTCCATGACTAAAATGTTTCAGGTATCCTACACTAGGAAAGGCCAGAACTGCAGGAAGGAATCCTTCCCAAAGGCTAACAACCTTCACACTTTTTCTCTCCTTGTCTTTGTGACTCTGGTGTCAAATCCTTGTGTGTATCAGTGAGAGGGAGCCCATGGTGTCTGACAGGCTGGCAGCAGGACCAGACTCACTGCTGCAGATATTCAGGTCCTCACAGGTTTCTGTATGAAAAGTAATTAGAACTTTTGTTCAAGTGTCTTGGAATCAAAAGGAAACATTTATCACAGCATATTTCTTTTATTTTTAAAGCTAAAAATATATAGAGCACAACAGCCTCAAGCAGTCCTGTAATCCTAAACATCAGCCATGAGCCACATGAAAAAGTGATGCAACATAAGGAAAGCAGTTGGTTCAATGCATCAGGGGTGCTCAAGCTCAGTTTACAACACTAACACAATCTGCACTCAAAAAAATTACCTGCCTCAGTCCAGTGTCTTGCCAGAGAAGGAAATTCGGTTCCTAATTCTCTAATTCATTAGTTGTAGAGGTAAAAATGGACTTTATTCTTAAAAACATGAGGATACAAATAGCAGACATGGACTTGAAACCCAGCTTTTGCATTCAGCTCTGCCACAGGCTTCCTATATAACATTTTGTAAATCACTAAGAACAAATTTTGTGAAACAACCCACTAATGAAAAAGCATCAACTTTTGAGTACCAAAATCAATACTAAGTTTTTCAGTGGAGCTGTTGCTGAAGATTGCTGGAATGAGGGGTGCTCAGGCTCTGAATAATCACCCTGGCTGTCTGTGCATGCACATACCTGATCATGTCACTTAGCAAGTCACTTTGGGCCAAAGCAGAACCCATTTGATATTTCACTTCTGTTTGCTAACCTGTCAGTAAAGCTATTCCTGTGGTAAGAAATAACATGGAACAATTCTCCCCCTTAATGGCTGCCTAGAAACTATGGCATTATCTCATTGTGAAAAGCAAGAGAACAAATGGGGCACCTGGAACCATAATGAAGTGTGACTTTTATTTTCAGAACACTTAAAATAATGAATGTGTGGAGCTGCACTGGCTGTAGCCAGAACTGCTGCATTTGTGTGGCCACTGATTAGATGAAGCAGTTTGTTACACACAGCTAGGCTGTCTGATTGAGATAAATGCCTTTGCTAAGCATAGCCAGACTGCCTCAATTTATTCTTCTGGTGTTGCTATTACCCAGCTAAGAGTACAAATTGCTTTACCTGAGCATTTCTATACTTTGCATTTTATACATTACTTTCATTATCTATTCTTTTATTTTCAATCTGAGCCTGGGATTCTTTGGAACTGTAGAGACTGTTTGACTCTATTAGTAAAATATATACGTACCAGGTCTTTTGGATTTTGTATTACAATATCCCCTTTTTAATTTATAAAACCATTTTTTTTTCTTTTAAGAAGAAAGATGCACCATAAGGCAGGAAATATCTGAATTATGACCACTGGCTACCAATCATGAAGCAGCACTTTCGTTTACAATTCACGGAGAAGGTTCTGGAGTTTACCTGTGCCTATTTGACAAAAATCTTTTATTAACTGCTCATAAGAAAGATAACTTCTTGCTACAAACAGGCCAGGCAGAAGAGTTCTGCATCATGAGAGAGAAAAGGATTTCTTGTATTTATGAGACACGACAGAACATCAGTAATTGCCGCAAACCTTACTTAGGACATTGGATTCAGTGTATCACATTTTGGTCTCAGAAGCAATCCCAGGCACAATTTTCCAAGGAGAGGAATCTTGGATCATTTTTAGGTAAGTAACAACCACAAGAGACTGAATTCACCAACATTTTTCTTCGCACAAATTGCTTGTTTTGTTGTGCCCTCAAAAAGTTTCTCAGGTATTGGGACTACAAATAAATCCAAATTAGCATTACTAAAGCTGAGTTACATATTGCTGAATGATAACAAGTAGAAGTCATGGTTTTTGATAAGTTGACTGGGACCACAGTGGCATTTGGTCCATATTTCTCCAGGGTGATGCTGCTGCAGCTCCTTCCCAAGGGACTCTTGTCACAGATCACATTTGGGCAGTAACTGAAAGCTTAGCTCCAAGAGGCATTACCAAGAATTTTTTGCTGCATTACATTATATCCCCCAAGGTGCAGGAGAACATTACTTGCAAGTTTGATGAGTAGCGTGCATTAGAAAAATGAAGCCATTAAATTCTCATAAGCTTTTCAATTTTTAATGTTATAAAACTCTAGAAATGCTTTTTGTACCCAGGGCATGCACCAGTTACCACAACAGCAAAGCCTGACTCTCCCTATTCAAGTCCTCCTAACGTCTCAGGCTCTCTCCTTCCCTTTATGTAGAACCATCCTCATTGTGGCTCCTGATGGCTCAGGCTGATTTTACTGAAAAGACACAAGTGGCCCTTACTGACAAGGACCTGCACTGAGAAAAATGCTGCTTGCTATTTTCTGTAAAATGGATTTTGTTCTGTACCTTGGGCATTCTCATTTTGCCTTAATATTTTTCACTACAGTTCCAATTTCAGCTCATATTTCTTTTCTTTGTAACTGAATATTGGCATCCAAGATGTCTTTCAGACCAATCTATTGACCCTCTCTATGAATTTATTATAATCCAACCCATTAGTTTCAGACTCTGTCCACACTGAGTTACATTTGTGGGTTTCTATCACTCCCTAATGATTGTAGTTTGCAGCCTTTCAGACCATCATTTTCTTTTTGGGCTGGTAAATGCCACCTAGCACAGCCTTTCTACCAGGCAGAATGAAGATTCTATTTTTTGGCTGTTTCTGTTGCTTTCAGTCAATTTTTAAGAATCTGAGAAATGTGTTTCAAAACTTTGTAAGATACAAGCACAGACTGACTCTTACAGAGAATGCTATGAAAACTCTTGTTTTACTTGTTTAGCAAAAGAAAAAACTCCAAATGCTCTAACTTGTGCCCCAAAAGTGGACAAACAGAAATGTACAAAATTGGATTAGCAGATGCCTCTGCCTTCCTGGCTGAGGAACTCAAATATGTGAGCAGAGATCAATGAATACACATTTTTCCACTCTGTAATCTTCAGCCCTCAGTTAGTTATCATTTCCTGATTAAGCACGGCTATAAGATGCAGAATTTTCCCCAATATCACCCAATAAACAATTTAATCCTCATAATTAAAAATATCTTAACATCACAAAAGTGAAATCAGAGACTTAACAGACCCCCACAATCGTTCTTGTGTTAACACACTTCTGCCTCACTAACAAGTATTGTTTCAGAAAAATAAGCAGCTTCCCAGTGCTGCTTACACCTTCTTAGGCAGCTTGTAGCAGAAGCCTGACCCCTACACAAATAAATTTTAGCTGCATGTATTTTATGCACAGAACAGACTTATGAGGGAATAAGAGTAGCTTCACAAATTTCAATCTGATTAAGCCTCCCAAGCCACCTTTTAAAAATCAAATATACTTCATGTCATGTTTTTATTAGTAAGGAATTTCTTGTGCTGTCACATTATTCTCTTGCCAAGTTTGTTCATTTTTCTCAGAAGGTTTCTCCAGAGTAAAGCAATATTGATCAATGTAATGTCACTGACCCCAGAACACAATGTGTTAAATAATTCTCATTGTGCACATTCCATGACAAAACTGATGTGAAAACAATAATAAATGTTCAGCATAGGAGCTGGTTAAATAAAGCCTCTGGAATTTTAGGGTCACATGCTTTAATCCTATAACATAGACTGCCTCTCTTTTGTTTATATGAACTTACCATGCAAATTATTTTATTTGCTATTTGTAATTGAAAAATAAATCTACTTCAGAGTTCTAGAACTCAACTTCAAAACTCAAGAGTTCATATTAAAAAGGAAAGAACCCTCACTATTATCTCAGACTAGACCACCTGAATGATGTTTGAAAGCCCAGACAGTATTTTGGGCAAGCTTATGAAAATGCACCAGCCTTCCCTTTCTTTTGCCCTTCTCCCTAAGTGCATTTGTTATGCCATGTTTTACTTTCTTATCTCACAGCTTCTGCATTCACATCCTCCTGTCACACTCCACATTTTTCCTTAAGACTTTGTTCCTATTAGCATGTCCAGCCTGCAGATTCCAGCTATGCACTTCCTGTGCCCAAAGAATGTGAAGCAGAACAACAGACACAGAAACAAGAAAAGCTGATGCTATTTATGATGTCTTATATTTAACCAGTGGGGAGAATAGCAAATATGACTATAAACCCTGAAAGTCATTACTAAAGATGTAGTGAATTAGTGTGCAATGCTCACTAATCCCAGCAGACATGTTCTGGGAAAAAAACCTTAAAGCTAAGTGAGTCCTAGAGAGTTAACACTCTGCTCTTGTCACAGAGCTCTCTCCAGTTCTGACCAGACCTCAGCAAGTGTCCCAGAGCCTCAGAGCCATCTCTGGACACATGAGAATGAAACATGAGGCACAGGAAAAAGCATCTGTGAACTGCCATTCAGGAATAAAGTAATTTTGATTCAGCAAAATAATTTGTAAAGACATGCAACTCTGTACAGCCTGCCAGACTGAGTCCCTCAGAAGGCCCCAGAGAGAACAAATACCTGCTTCAAAGAGGTAGTAACTCAGCTATAAAAATTGTTAAGGATACAAAAAGCACAAAAGATGGATACAGATAGGGCAGGCAGAGCAACAGCAAGAAGCAATGAGTAGTTTTCTTTTGTAAGTGGGTTAATCACAACCAAGTTTTCGTAGGCATGAAAAAACCCAGCATCTTAAAAAGAGTTTCAGAAGAGAAAAGTAAGTAAGCAATAGAGATGTTCATGCAGCTTATGCCTGAGATGACACAGATGGAGTCAAATGTGGGCTGATTCCCTGTCAAATGCAAGGCTACAAAACTCTTTTGGGGCAGTACTCTGAAGAGATCCAAACCAGGCCAGACTACAGCTGCTGAAGCCAAGGAAATGATGTTGCAATAACCAAGATGCAAAATCACTGACAGCCTGGATGACAAAGCTCAGCAGTGTGCAAAGGCAGGAAAAGCTGTCATGCAGACAGAGTTAGTAGGATTTTGATAGGCTGGATGGAAAGAGAGAGGAAGAGCTGTGAGCTGAAGGGAACAAGCAGATTACTCATCCAGTGAGGAAGCAGCACAGCAGCTGGAAGGGGACAATGCAGGAGCTCTTGGGCAGATGAGAGGATCCAGGTTAGCAATGTTTTGTTTAAGGCAAAGCAGAGATGAGGGGACATCAGAGGTGCACTGAGATCATAGTTTGGTCACAAGCTGATGGGTGTTGAGCACAGAAGCAGATTTCCAACACTTTATGAATTCCATTAGCTTTGCCTAGAGAACTCCTTAACCATTCCAGGAAGGCTGGGCTTTACACTGTGAGCCAGTGACTGAAGCTGTTTCAGTACTTCACTTCTCTTGGAGCTACCTCAGCTGACACAGATTGCTCAGCAGATTTCCACAGCTCATTAATATTTTCTGCAAGTTAACTCTCAGCTCAGACTGGTGGCTGTACTTCTGCTACCACTGCCTTTCCAGACTCTTCTCTACATGATGCCCCTCATTTTCAAGATGCTTCCATCTTCCAATAGCTAACAAGAGCTGCAACTTCTGTCCATCCATGAGGAACACCTGGATGCAGCAACAGGAATCTGGAAGACTGAACTGCAATTCAGAATTCTGTTTTCTGCATCTGTTTCTTCATCCCCACTGCTTTGAAAAAATCCAGCCATGTGTCAAGTTAACATGAATTCTTTCCCTAAACTCCAGTTTTCCTGCAGTGGATCACACACCCCGAGTTAAAAGCCTTGTCAGCCCTTGCCATTTGTCAAGCTTGCCCATAGAAGAACACAACCACAGACACAACCACAGACACAGACACTAATTAACAACATTCCATTGTGCCACAAATGAGAAATGCCAAGAGATCTACCTGCACCCTGCCCTGCTCCTTCCACAGCTCCCACTTCACGAGCACACATGCACACAGACAGCAGGCAGACAACAATATACAGAGAGAATGAATGGGTCTCTAGAGTTTCAGATTTACCTACAACCGTGTCCTTCCATCAGAACTTTAAGAGTGTTTTGCTTCTGGCACTAGTATTAGCAATCCCACAATACAGACTGTTAAGAAAAACGTTGCTCAACATTAGAGATAGTCAGAAACAGAGTTAGAAAAATCTGGGTGCTTCCCAGGAGCACTCTGCAAATTACTCATCTGCTAGAAGATATTTTACAAACTGCATTGCATAGCTGCTGCCAATGGGTTATGCAAGTCTCTGACCAAAAATCAAAAATAAAAAGAAAATCCAAACTAAAAATGACTATCCCAATGAATAGAAGAATGTGTACGTCTCATGTATTAGAGACACAAACCGAATTTGAAATAAAGGACATGCATATGGGAAGTGCAAATATCTGAGAGGCAGTTGGGAGGAAAGAATTAAATGCAGATAAAACTCTTGCTGGTGAAAATAACATTTGAATTTAATTTTATATCCAGATTATTTTATATCCAGTTCACAGTCCTTTCATTCCTACTGTGGGAAAATGGGAACTGGAAAAAAGTCCCACCAAGGAGGCTCTTTTCTTTCCCTCCTTTTTCCTTCCTCTTTTTTTTTTTAACTTTAAAGTCTGTGATGACCTAAAGAAAGTAACAAAACAAAACTGTGTCCAATATTTTAAACTCAACTTTCCCTAGGGTCTCAAAACTGCATCTGTTCCATGTGCACTGAACTCAGCAGGAATACATTGTCCAAGATGACTAAAATATCAGAGTCTGCAGTGAGGGACACAAATATATAAAAGTAATAGTAAGAAAAAGACATTTAAGAGGTGAATACATACAACCTAGAACTACTGCTTGGTAGAGCTAATTCCTCTTTCAACGTTTCTAGACTGTATTTATACTAAATTGCCCCAAATACATTTTATCATTTAGCTTATAAACTAGGCCTTTAGAGGGGCATTTCTACATTCAGCCTGTAACATTACCTTGTAGGCAGCTTGTCTCATAAACTGCTTTGCTGGCTGCTTCCAAATAGCAGGCACTGTAATCACCCATCTTACTTCAGTGTTTTCAAAGTCCGAGCCTCCTTGGTCACTGAGCTCCTAAAAAAGGGAAAGAACAAAAAAGAAAAGAAAATAGAGGTGAATGTAAAATGATGGGTGTCTACAGGAAAACATTCTTTTCTGCTGGCTCTGATAACAGTAACCCTCTTTTCAATTTTTTTCCTGTTACATCCATGCTACAAATCAGAATTACTTCAAACCTGCCAAGAATGCTTTACTGTGCCAAAAGGTGGGATTAAGGTTGAAGCTTTCTCAAGGAGGCCTACAGAAAAGTTCAGTGCTCAAAATAAAGCAGAAAAGTTGGCTTTTGCAAAAGCAGCAATTTACAGAATATTACAGCACATTTATGTACATCCTTAGCTATGGTTTGGGATTTGCTGTTAGCTTGAAGAATTCACACATATGTCTTGATTAATACACAGAAAAATATTTGGGGCATCACTGATGAACATTTATGTTTTACAATCTGAATTTTTCAATGACTTCTTTATACACCACTTACCTTTAAATCAAACTTTTATTAATGCAGTTAACAAGGGGAAGTTACAGTTAACCCCTCTAAAAAATGACTGATTGGTCCTTCAAAATTTTGCTTTAAGCAAACATTCAAGACTAGTTTAGTACTTTTATTGTCCTTCTTTTCTCCCCTAAAAAAAGAGGGAAGTCTGTACTGCATTTGCAAATTAGGTGATATACTGACATGTTTTGGGCAAGGTTCCAAGTAAAATGTCATTACCATATGTCCTATCTAAATCTCCATCCAAACAGAGAAAGGTTCAGAGAGGTGGACAACAGGCCTTTAGAATGTGAAAAAAAAAATGTTTCTGCATGTGCTGAGCCAAGGTGTTGTGTTTGTTTAGCTATGCTGCAGTTCAAAAATCCATGCTGGAAAAGGAGCACCTTTATACTGCACAGGGCACCACAGACAGACACAGCACAGTGCAAAGTAACAGCTCACTTACATGGCATGTCTAATTAGTTCCAGGATTCACTCACAAATGCCAGGGATTTAGTTATTAACACCAGGAAAAGGATGTAGCCCTGAGCAGGCAGAACAGCAAATATATGGGATTTTATCCAACATTCATATTTGCTAAAAATGTCCCCAGTCTACACACAGGTCCAAGTCTGTGACTCCACAACCAACCCAAAAAAGTACAGTTAAAAATGTCCCTGACAAGATGAGGCATTGGAGTGGCAGGATTGTTTCTCTGCAGCCATAAGGAACAGACTGGGATCTCAGAGAAAATAAATTAAACCCATTCAAAAAAGTAGGTTAGCTCTTTACCACAAGGCTATTTTAAACAACACTTGCTTGGATGAATACTCTGATTTGACCCAGGAATTGCTCTGCTCACATTGACATTATAGTGGCACGTTGGAAGGCAATGTTTACTTAACTCACAATTGACTATTTACATGAGATTTAACATCTCAAAACCTGTTTACTGGGGACATGTATTCCACTGGAGAATAAAAAAAACAATCTTGTGATCCAAGAAGACTGCAACAAATGAGCACTGCAACATTTTAAATCAGAAATGGAGAATAATAAGCTTTTAAATTTTCTTGTCAAATGTACCTTTTTTTTTCCCCATTAAAAATACAGTAGAAAATAGCTAAGCCAGTAAAAAGCTATTCAGAACTCTGCATCACAGGGATGCTATTAGTGAATCAAGCTTGACCTGTGCAAGGGGAAATTACTTCAGGCTATTGTGAGCTCTCCAGAGTCCACAGCCTGCCCAGAGTTTCTACACCTGCCTTGCTTTGTTTACATCAAATACAACTTAGGTCAAAGCTTGGCAAGGCCAAAAATATTAAGATCATATTTATACTAGTTATAAATACAGAAAATCTTGATAAGGAAGCATTACCCCACCTTTAATGCCTGCTCCTTAAAGAACTGCAGAGCATAAGCAAATATCTCAAGTGCTTTGACTTTTTTGCCATTTGCTGCTGTCAGGTCTGTCTCCATGGTAAGATTCTACATGAAAGAAAATAACTGGAAGTTATTAAAAGAAAAAGGCAAACATCAAATTAATTCCCAGTGCTTGAGGACAGTGAACTCTTCATTATTCACCTGATTAGGAAAAAGTGACAAAACCATTCTGAAGAGGATTTAACTCATCACTTGAATTTCCTGGATCATGACACTTTGCTGCTTATTTTAGACTTTGTTTTTAAACACTTACCATGCCTACAGATAACTGTAGGCAGAGAAAGAAATGTGGACTAAATATTAAACAAATGCAATAGATACATCTGTAAATAACTGCAATAAAGTTGCACATTCAAGATGCTTAATCCAAGTTAAAAGTCTAGATTCTTGGTTTCCCACCAACAGATGAAACCAGAAAACACCTCAAAACAGAAAGTACTGGCCAATTCTCAAAGCTCTAAAATGGACTAAAGACAAAAACACAATCAGTAGGAATAATGTCAAATTAACAGCCCTACTGGCTCTTGCAGTTCTGGCAATGAATTCTGGGTGAATTTGCTTGGCTGCTCTAGAGCTCAGTCTGGCTCTTATATCCCATTCCTGCTGACCAGATTTATTGAACAAACCAACCTCATGCAGACAGGACATGAAGATCTAAGCAAAGCAGATTCTGAACTTTTAAGATCTACAAGAAAGGCTGACAATATACAGCTGCCAAATGCAGTGAGAGACAAAAGGAATCATAATGCTAAATGAAGAGTTTAATTTACTCTGCAAATGTAGAGGTGCTTCACTTCCAGTTCACAAAAATTTAGTAATGTTCAGAGGAAAACAACTTGAGTAGCAAACACAGTTTGGGTGTTACTTACACCAGTGGTATGCAGCTTCATCTTAAACTTCTCAAAATACAACCAGTGCTTTGATTCAGTGGGATCCAAGTCATGGTAGAAGTCTCTTGCTGCATAGCCAAAGCTATGGAATTTTCTCTCTGGTGTGAGGAGGATTGTGGTTGGGGTCTTCTGGTTGGAAACACCTGGATCTCCACCTTCCCATCGTCTGGCCAAAAAGTGAAACAGCTCCAGTGAGTGATGCTCAAGGTTAGAGCAGCAGGAAAAAACAAGTGTATCATGAGAAAAAGCCATGAGGTGGCAAATTGCACAGATTGCTTTTCCCTCCAAAGATAGTAATTTCAAACTTTATAATACAAAAATCAAGTAGGTTTATTTCCACCTAAGAAAAAAGGAGTGCAATTTTCATTTCAGGTAATTCAACACATTTTTGTGGTTATGTATAATTCTTAAGGATACATCACACTCAGATAAGAACACAGGTTTCCTGAAGTAAGCCATACACAATTAAGGAAACAGTTTTGTAATTGTAATTTCTACCTAAGCCAACACGTGTAATAAATACTGTAGAGAAAAAAAAAAAATCAGTAATTGTCCAAGAACACAACTAATAAAAACCCAAAAATGGCCTTTCCAATTGTAATTCAGACTTCACGAATGGTTACTTGCAAGGGATACTTCTGCCATTTTGAATTAGGGACCTGCTTAAGTCATCTAACATCACCACAGGGAGGTTGAGTAAATCCCCATTTCTGTCCCAGAACATTCCCTGAAACAAGACAAGCCAGTTCAACCAACATCTGATCATGTGCTTCATTTCCTAGACACCTGAAACTCGGAAGGCATCCATGCCTGCAGATGCTGAGCTCTCTGCACTGCACTTTCTACTCATGTGAAGTTGATGGATTTTGTGTTTCAAATACCCAAAATGCTGTACAAGTTTCAAAAAATCAAAAATGAGGCAGCTTTCCCCAACCTCCAAGAATGCTAAAGGCACCAAAATATTTCTGTCACTACTGGTGAATAAAACTATCCTATCTCATCAAGATTGTGATGGTATTTTTAGGGGATACCCATGAAAGTATTAAGGCAAAGGTAAACCCAAAGCTGCTTTCACTGAACGGATCAGGAAATAAATAAGGAAATAAATAGGAACACTGAATATGGGAACACCCAGCAGCAGGAACTGAAGGGGGGCACGGCAGGACAAAAAGGTCAGACAGTAGAAAGTTGTAGAAACAGCTGTGAGCATTCCTTCTCCATCTCAAAAAAAGGCAGAATGGAAGAAACTCACATTACTGTTCCTCCCCCCACCATATACAAGTACTTTCTGTATGAGAAACAAACATTTACCAGAAAACATTTTCTTAAAAAGGCATCAGTGGAAAATCTGTTTATGCTCTCAGACATAATCATAACACAGCTCAAACAGGAGCCAAGTTAAGATCACACAGGCAAACTGCATTCATTATTAAACTACACGTCAATTGCTTTTTCTAAAGATAGCAAAACGTACTTTCAGAACATACTCCTGCCAAAGCCCTCATTCTGAAGCACAAAAAGTCTGCCTTGCTCTGTGGTAGCTGTTTATGTGACATAGGAAGAGTATGTAGAAAAAATAATTTCCATTTCACTCTCAAAAACAGTTGAATCCATTGAACATTGATTGATCTCCAGACCAAGGCAGAAAACTGACATGGCAAACTGCAATTTAAGGGGTTGGTACTTGGCAAAGTAACAAGGAATGCGATTTCTGAAGCGCTGGGACCCCTTCACATCATTCAACTGGATCAAACAGACCAAAATCTCCCTTTTTAGCTCAAGCAGCAGAGAATTACACATCTGAACTCCCCTCAGTGCAGAGGACAATTCCACTGCCCTGAAAGCAGAAACAGCATGATGAGGAGTGGAATGATTTCCACATTTACTCACTTGAAAAAACTTCCCTAAATCTGCCCAGTTCCGCTGCTCAGCCCCTGAGCCATGATCAGCTGGCAAGGGCTCTGCTCCAGGTCATTGCTTCCAACCTGCTGCTAGAAATGCACTTGGTCAACTCCAAAACCTTTGAGTAGGTGTTACAGCAAACATATGGTTCCAATGTGAAGAAGCTGGGATCTCACAGCTCATGAACAGAAAACACTGCTATTCCAGCAGATTGTTAAATCCCACACACCCGCTGCAAGCAGAGAGGAGACAGACTGATATCGTTTTTGCTTGGAATCATTAATGATTCATTCTGAGTCACTGGTGGGAAATGCCATAAATAGGCTGTGGCTAAAAACAATGCTTCTTTGTTTTTCATTATGGCCAGGCACATTTTCTCTTTCTGGAATAAGCACGCTTAAGGTGTAGTTTAAATGAAGACAAATTTACGTTCAACGCCGCGGGATGAAATTTTCAAAGCCACCTGGAGAATTGGATGTTTGCTTCCTGATGAGTTTCTGATGGAAACTGGACACAGTAATTGCTCAGCACCTTCCAAAGTCCCCAGCTTGTATTATTGTTCAGTCACAGAAAGGACAGCAAGGAAAGACAAGGGGAAGCAGGACTCTACCATCTGCAATCAGAGATTTAGAAATACTCCTGTGTGATGTTTTTCTAGAGAGAAGCAGATGCAAAAGCATGGGAATGGTAATTCCTGGCTGCAACACTCTTCCCAGGTGGAGCCCTGGCCTCCCTCCAGCTACAGGAGGATTTTAGTTAGTAGGACTAGGACTGCAATGCTTTCATTTGCAGTTTCCTTTCATGGTTCCAATACAGGCAAAATAATGGTAAAAATCAGGAAAAATAAAAAGGAAATGCCTATCAAAGGCATAAACCTACACAAGCCAGAACTGCTATAAATACATGTGGGGGATATTTTTGCAGTGCAGAATCACAGTTAAAAAAACTATTCAAATAGAACCAAGGTAGATTTCTTCCAAATGCAGACATATGAGTTCCTAGGATGATATAAAGTAAAGTATCTGAACAGAAATATAAACCACATAGACGTGTTTATAGCCACAGAGCATCTAACTGTATACTAAAGTGAAAATAGAGACAAGAGAGTCAGTGAGGAAAGAAGGATGAGGTTATACAAAGGTTAGAGAAATGCCTTTACTTCCACTTCAATCTGGCTAAGACAGACCAGAGAGGGACTTGTGCAGAGTAATGGGAATTTGATCCAGAGCTGCACCACCACAGGCAAGGAAATGAAACACTGGGATCATCAAAATGCAGCTGAATGCCACCAGCACAGTGTATGCAGAAAAAGGCAGGTGTGTGCCTCCCAATAATTACAGTCAAACAGGGAAGAGAGGGAAAGGAGAAAAACCTGAAGTTGCACTGAAAAGAGACCACATTCTCCTCCTTCCAAAGACAGACTGCCATTTGTTTCATAGCCACATGCATTTCTTCATTAATTTCCATTTGTGAAACACTCCCATTCAGCTACCTAGCCAGTAGCCAAAACATCTGTAACTTCACATAAGTGCATATAACCCAAGAGGAGTTTTTCACAACTGTGTAATATCTCATATATTCCCTCCAAATGAGATGCTATTAACTCATTGTACAGCAGCAAATTTTCTGTGTGGCTCTGGCACTGCCCTGCTCACTGAAGTGCTGAGCTCATGGCCAGGCAGCTCAGATGCCTTTCCTCCAGTCTCAAGTTATGCTGCAAAGAGCACTCACTGTAACACACTCCCTCTGCAAAAAGAACCTGAACCACAGCTACCTGTAACAGAAGCTGGGGGCAACTATCAAGAGTTGTCAGTACTACCTAAAACTGATAAAACAGTAACCAATGTTTTGCAATCAAAGTGAAGTCATTCACTGAACATTTACAAACCCACACCCAACTCCAAACACGCTGAGATGAGTGAGGCCACTCATACATTTAAAGATAAATATATGCTGAAAGAACTTTGTTCACTCAGTGCTTATAAAATCATTTTTTTTTTAGCACTGGGCATCACAGCAAATAAACACACAGTCAAAAATGTGACTTTGTTTGCATCCTAATTACATAACAAGAATCATGGCACTGCTGGCACTACACTCAAACCTGGAGCTAAAGCCCTGTGTGTTCACTCTTTTCCAAAGTAGGAACTTCTAAATAAACCCATCTTACCCTTTTAGAGAAAAGCAGCTTTGTTAAAAGGCAGTCAGAAACCTAAGTATCTGGAAAGAATCAACACTAAGGAGGGAAGGTGGAAAAAATGTTAGGAAGTAGAGAGGACCATGAATCACTGGTGTGCTTTATTTTAATGTAAACATTCTCGAGTGCTGGCGGGAAGCTACATTTACTCTGCTGAAATATTTGTAAGTTATCCTACGTGCAAGCCTCATTATATACAGCCCTTAATACCTTCTGAACTACTGAAGACTTACCTTAATGAATATATCATTCTTTTGAATGGTTGAATTCATGATTGAATTTCATTATTTCATGAGTATTGATATATAAATATATATAAAAATATTACATATATTATTTAGTAAGTCTGTTTCAATTATATCTTGTCAAAATCCTTTCCAGAGAGAAATATCTATTTAAAAAATTAAGATAATTCTTGGTATTAAAATATTTGCCATTGATTGAAATGCCTGTTGGAAATATGAATACACCCCCCCCTCCCCCCCAAAAAAGTTCCTCCCCTCTGGTTGGAAACACATGAAGTAATTTATTTCATTTCTTTCAACTTCAGTATCTCATATCACAGCTACACAGCTCTGAAATCACAGTCATGCTGCCATTACTGCATAAGGAGGAAAATGTCATGTTTTGAACCACAAGTAGCAAAATGTCAGCTGAGATTTGGAATATAATCTCATCACCTGGATTTCAATGTCCCAGTGGCTGACAGCAGGAAGCCTGGTAAGGAGAAGGGATTTCCCCAGGGAAGGAGAATCTAATCCACATTGTGAATCCAGCAGCAAAACCAGGTCCTAAGGTAAAACTTGAGCCCAAGGCACCTCAAGGACTTCCCCAGAAACACCAGTGATTCCACACAGTAAAACCTCCAGCATTTACAGGAGCAACACAGAGTTGTTCTAAGGCAATTTAGGCTTGCTCAGACACAGCTTCAGAGATGTTTTCTCTCATTCCATCAAACTTCTTTAAGGACTTTAATAATTAATTAATTGCTGCCAAAGAGAACAGGAATTGATAAACATGAGTTCCAGCCTGCCCACCCTGAGATCTGTCTGAGGCAGCAACTCAGGGCGTGTCCTTTGACTTCAGCCTTGTGCACCTTCCTGTGCTGCTCAGAGAACAAGAGATGGCTGAAATGCAGAAAAGACCTGGAAAGCATTACTTGTCCATCCTGCAAAAGGCAGATATCTTTGCAACTGGATGGCAGAGTACCATTTCTAAATTTACTTTCCTTTAGACAATATTTTAAATCCCTCAGCTGCATTAGTGTGCAGCTATACACAAACCAACTATGCAGGCTGACTGCACAATCAGTAGTGTCTGCTGAGATTTAGGGAGCTGCATTCAGCCACCACCTCCGCTTAGAAAAATGCAGTATATCACACTGGACTGCAGCAAATTGGGCTTTTTGACCTTTTGTTCTCACAGTACCTACTTCTGCAACAGCAGCATCATTTACAAGAACAGCTATGGTTGAGCTTTCCATATAGAATTTTTAATGCTTAAAATTATCTACATATTACTCTCATTAGTAATTTTAAATATACTATGATAAGAATTAAATATGTTTTAAGTTATTTATAACTTTTAAAAATACTATAAAATATTATAGCAATGGTTTGCAGGGCAAACTTCTCAGGTAGCTGCCATAACAGTTTTTGCATTTGTGATTGCATAGAGTTATATTGTGCTGATTTAATAAAGAAATAAAAAATAAAATCTCCCTACATCACAGCATCTATGTCTGTCCTTTACATACATATAACACAGACAGATTTCACATCAAACCTTCATTTTCACATTCATGACTTTTGATTGCTTATTTCCCAATATCAATGGATCATTGTCATAGATTTAATTCAGATTTAATACCACAAAGTTTACATCAGCCAAACGATCTCCCAGTGCAAGTAACCAAGTGTTGTACACCCAACTATGCACAGTGTGATTCCAGGGGATGGGCAGCTCCTGGATGTCATGACTTCAGAAAATCAGTGTCTGAGATAAGGGCATCCTGACTTATTAACTCTGCTCCCTGAACAATTCTGAATACTCAGATTCCTCCTTCTATTCTGTCATCTTGTAACCTCAGCAAAGTAAGAAAAGGGATGTGCTCCCATGGACTGCTAAAGCAAATCAGAATACAATAAGATGCAACAAAAAGTCATAACCATGAGAAATCTGCACACTGTGATAATGCCAGGCAAATCCAGACACTTCAGGCTCCTGCAGAAAATATCTATGGCTACTGCAGGCAACCCATGTTCTCAGAGTCACAAAGCAAATGCTGCATTGCAGCCCTTACCTCATTACATGAATACATTCTGGCTCCTTGGTGAAGCTGTAGGCGTAGCCACTGGAAGTTGTGCCAAAATCAATAGCCACAACAACAAGAAATAACTGTTCTACAGCATCCTCTGCATCAGAGTCCTTCTGTTAAACAGCAGAAGCAAAACACACACAGTCACTGATCAGAATCTTTGTAACCTGCCACAAGTTCTGCTCTGCAAGACCTGCATATCTCTTCAGTGAACATGGGGACTTCCCTAAATTTGCCCTTGTGACCAAAGTTGATATCAGAAGGCTGCACATTCCAATGGAATTGGAAATTCAGTGCATGACTCAACATATATGCTAGAGCCTTTTATACATCATTTTCTATTCAAAGCTTCCTTCATACTAATTTCTGGAATACCTCTTATGCTGTATTATTAAAACTTAGGGGTTTGGGGCTGGTTTGGTTGGTTTTTTCTTAAACGGATCAACTGAAGAGTTTGTCCATCAATGTGATATATTCGGGACCTACTTGGTGGTTTTAGGAGTTAACTATACCATAAGTATGAAAATGAAATACAATTACCATTCAAAAATAACAGAGACAAACCCACCCAAAACACAGCAATAAGGTTTACAGCCCATGTTACAAAGAAGAATTTATATAACACTCATTTAGCCAGCACTACATGCTGCACTCCTCCTGCCTGTGCTGGAATGAGGGAAGTTGATCAGCTGCTCATGATGAATTTGAATCCTTCTCCTGCCTTTCACTTGTAATCCTGCAATCCCTGAAAAGCACAGTCAAGGGCAATATGCTCCAGACCCTTCACCAGCCTTGTTGCCCTAAATCAACCAGGACTGCTCAGCCTACACTCAGAAACACTTGGAAGCAGGTGATGATACCTCTCACAGAGCAGCTGTCTCATGGCCTCACTCTATGGGCAGTGCTCCACCACAGATCTCTGTTAATTCCACACCTCTCCCTTCCTGCACATTCCTGTTGTATCCCTACATTTTCCAAGATCTCCCCATACACCTGCTACTTGAAATGGAGAAACAAGAGCAACAAGTTTTGGCTCCAATCCTAAAAGACTTGTTTGGATTCTCCTAATGAAAGTTTTTCAACTAAGGCAATGTCTTCCTCAAAGAGTTTAATGAGCAAATTGAACTGAAATATGATGTAATTCATCATTGTGACAGAAGTAAAAGAGGAATTTCAAGAGTATATAGAGAAAGAAGGGAATAAGAGCCAAAAACTATGGGAGAGAGCACTGGAAATCCTGAAGATGGATTTGTGCACAATTCTGAACTTGGATCAGAAAGCTAAGGCAGTGTTCCACCATAGGCTGACAAGGATACAAATATGTTCTGAACACAATTCCTTGCACTAACATAAAGCACACTGTGCATGTACTGTGTTACAAGCCATACAAGTGATCTTAAAAAAGGGTGGGAGTTAGTTTTAATAGGAGTTTAGCAACAAAATTAGCATGATGTACAAGAGATTAAAACACACTACCTATGGGACATGCTCTTGGTTCTAAAAGCTTACAGAAGGGGCTATTTTCCTTAAGAAATAAAACCAGTTACTTCTATTTTGGGCTTCTACCTCTCTCTCTCTTTGGGCAGATTCTTTTCTCTGAGAATTTGTGTTTTACTGTTGAGTACCATGTATATCCTCCATTTTTTTTTTCTGAAAGGAAGAAGACTTTTCAGGGGCTGCCTAAACAAATCAGTGATAAAGACAGGGAAAGACCTTGGGAACCCTGAGGATCAAGAAGCCCCTATGTTTGATATAAAAATATGCAGGAGCAAGTCTATGAGTTTAGCAAATGAAAAACAGCAAAACCAGGAGCCCAATGAAATGAATCAGAGCTCTGTCAGCAACACCAGTGTGCCCAAAATCTCACTCACTACTATGGATAACATAAAGGGGATCAGTATGGGGGAAATCACAACTCTAAAGAAATTAGGCAGGAGAAGGTGATGTAAGCATGCAGTATAATTCAAAGTGCATTTCTTACCACAATGTGTGATGGAGACAGTGGAGTTATTCCAGGGTCTCCCAAGCTTTTGGCTGGTGATGAGTAAGCAGATGTGGAAACTGCATCTAAAAGGAAGCAAACACCCATCAGTGTCAGCAAGCAGAATGAGTAAATACAACAGTTACTTTGCACACTGCTAAACTGTTTTCCAGTTGTAAAGAATCTGCTAAAACACAAAGCAAATTCCACAGCTGCCATCTAAAACATGTTCTGCCTTTAAAACATGCTAAGACACAACTGTTGTTTTGGTTTTAAAATGTCTGTCTGACCTTCATGACTATTACCATCCTTTTATTACATTGTCATGTACAATGTTAAAAGTCTTCCTAAACATATTCAAAAATCATAGTTGGTACAAGCAGCTTGAGCACCACACACTGCCCAGGATTTAAATGCATGAATGCAGAAACTAAACACAAGCTGTGAGATCCAAAAAGACAGACCCATTTACAAGAAAAAGAGGAGCTGAGAGCAACTGGAGAAAGTAGGAAGAGTAAGCTGCAATTTGTCCATCCTGAGCCTTTATTCTGAAACTTTCCCAATACTGTCTCTGTTTTCATCCTTCACTACACTGTGCACTGGAACATCCTGCAGCTGTTAATACTACTGCAGGACAGAATCCAGCTGGGAAAAAGGAAAGCATTATTAACAAGTCATCAAAGAAATATTTCTACCCAGCATACAATACTAAAACTTCATTTAAAGGCACAGACCAAATGAGTAACAAATACTGTACTGCACTTATTTTATTTTTCATTCTTTCATTTACATTGATGATGACAGAAAATGAAATGGCTTAAAACAAATTAAGCTTAGATGGATTTATATATAATCTGAAGAATGCAATAGTTTATCAAAATAGAACGTACCAAAGGTACCACACAGCCTGTCCATGCTCATACCCCTCTGCTCTAAAATTTAAGCCCCGAGTGCTTACTGAATTCTCTTCCACAGAATACAAGCTGTAATTAGATGTAAAGCAGAATGATGCAATAGGCCTCTGAACATTATTAATAATAATTAAATAATAAGTAATACATTTCAATGTATTTTTATCACCTACTTGGATGCATCACATGTTTATTCATAGCATGTAATTCCTAGACATGACTGACAATTCAGAGCATCAGTCCAAGATGACACTGGCTCTCCAAGACCTCAGAATTACATAGGGAAAAATGGCAATCAAATATGTCTTGTTTCCCAGGGAAGATTTAAAAACCCTGCAGTGGGCAAGTATGAGAGAATTCGCCTGCAGGGGGAAAAAAAAATAAAAAATCTTTCTCCAAATCTTAATTTTGCTCTTGAAATTTCATATATTTCTTGAAGATATAACATGCATGTTCAGCCTGATTTTTAGAAGCATTTGCAGAAGCACAGTATTTGCATTTTCTACACAAATTCTCCAGGAATATATTAAGTTACTCCTCTTGCAGTGAAGTACAAAAAGTCACAGGCCAAGTGTGACAAGCACAGAATCTGCTCTGTTCATTAAGACGTCTTTGGAACAGATGCTGTTATCAGCCTCCTTTGTGCCATTTTTACCTCTTAATTTTTGCACCAGCAACATGGTATTTATTTTAGAATTGAAAAACAATATCTCAACACAGAAAAAAAAAAATTAAATAACTAACAAAATACATTCCTTGCATCCTGCTGTAATTCCTGGCTGGACCTGCCCTATACTTCCTGAGCAGACCAGGACATTGCAACACTGACTCAACATCTTTGGAAACCTGCACTTTACCCACACTTAGGATGCTGATTTGGAGCACAAAATGTAAACATCAAACCATGTGTTTTCAGTGTTTGACTTTGCCACTTTTTGGTTACCTGTTTCAGCACTCATGTTTCACAGATGAGCTGGGGCAGCTCCAGAGGAGGCCACAGAGATGATGACAGGGCTGGAGCACCTCTGCTGTGGAGACAGGCGGGGAGAGAAAGCTCCAGGGAGACCTCAGAGCACCTTCCAGTACCTAAAGGGGGCCTACAAAAGTCACAAAGGGACATTTTACAAGGGCAGGTAATGACAGGACAAAGGGAAAGGGCTTTAAAATGAAAAAGTGTAAATTTCCATTAGACATCAGGGTGAAATTCTTTACTGTGACACTGGAGATGCACTGGCATAGGTTGTCCAGAGAAGCTGTGCAAGGGCTCAAAGCCAGGCTGGACAGGGCTTGGAGCAACCTGGTCCAGTGGAAAGTGTCCCTGCCCCTGGCAGGGTGTTGAAACAAGATGATCTTCAAGGTCCTTTCCAACCCCCCAAACTACTCTGTGTTTCTAAGGTGCATTTTCCAACCTGTCTTCAGCTATCAGCCTTGAAAAGTTATTTTTATC
This sequence comes from Ammospiza nelsoni, assembly GCF_027579445.1. Classification (NCBI taxonomy): domain Eukaryota; kingdom Metazoa; phylum Chordata; class Aves; order Passeriformes; family Passerellidae; genus Ammospiza; species Ammospiza nelsoni. Next base: position 7,031,498 of record NC_080640.1, on the reverse strand, counting down.
TCTGTGTGCAACTCAGAAAATTCTCTGTGACAGGATACACATTTTAGTATCTCAAAGAGCAGTGAATAAATATCCAGAGCAATACTGACATCCATCCAATGAAACCACTAACTTGGGTGGTGTCCTACCAAGAATGAATTCTAGTTAATTAAAAAAAAAAGACCCTTCCAAACCCATCACCATCCAGCACTGCCTTCATGGCTCCTCCTGTAAATACCCAGCTAAATAAAATAATTCTATAATGCATCCTGGATCTAATGCCAAAACTTCTCAGCAGTTAGTGAAATAACTGCTAAAAGCAAATGAAATTAGGATATTTGTAACATTATACTATCTACCCCATCTGAACTGCAAGGTGTTAAAATATATTTGTCTATGTGGGAGCTTTTGTATTTTGTTGAGTTAGTGTTTCCATGGTGAAAAAAATGTGCATGTGTAACAATTTTTACAGCTGTGTTCTGAAGAACAGTAAATGCATGGATATTCCAGGATATTTAAAAATCCCTTATCTCTAAAGCACTGTGTGATTGGTTGATCTGACAGAAACAAAAGCATCTGTTCCAAGCCAGAGAATGGGGAAAGGGTTCCAAGGAACCTGATTTGCAACCATGAAACTGAAAAATGATGCTTAGACTGTCCTGGATAGGATCAGGGTATTTGGAACAGTTCTAGAATTAGAATGACTTAGAATGTCTTATTATGGTTTCTGCAACAAAAAAACATAATCAAATAATGTTCTACATAGCTCAAGTTCCAGCTTTATCTCCGTGTTTACTAAGGATCTTTATCTCTGTCAAATTACATGCTAGGACAAAAACACAGCTAAACAGTATGCACTAAATAAACACTTAAATTCTTGCCAATTTACAAACCAAATTAAACTGAGGAAGGTGATTTAGAATCCAAATTAAATAAGTCCTCAAACGAAACAGTATTTAAAATAATCTTTTTCTAAATATGATGCAAACTTCTTGAATAAAAATTCTTGTATTTACTTCTGAGCTGAATATTAACCTGGAATATGGTTCGGATAATTTCAATAAATATGTATAGACTAAATCTGAACACATTAGGATTTCTGACTTAAGTCCTAACCTAAGTAATTGGCAAAGAACACCTTGTGCATTTTTAAGGTGATCAGAAGTTGAAGGGAAAACAGAGAAGGCTCCCAAACTATTACAGAATTAGCAAAATTATGAGATCAGAAGATATTGTATTATTAATGAAATCATGTCCATTATCACATTAGCTCCAATTGTTGGTTTAGCAGACTTAATTTAAATTAATCCTTCTTTTCATCTAAACAGATGCAAGAGTTTATTTTCTGTGGTTTCCTGCAATGCCTAATCTGTTTAGCTCTTTCTGTTCTTCAGTAAATGATCAGCAACATTGTAGATTTTGACAAAATGCAACCAAGGATTAACCTTTAAGTGTCAAAGAATGCAGACTAAAAGCAAAGTCCAGAACATTTATAAAAACTTTGCTGATGCAGTGTGGATATTTCACTGATTGAGTGTTCAGCTGAATCTGATTTTTCTGACAGATCTGAAGAGCAGGACCAAGCTCATTATTTAATTAGAAAGATCAGTTAATGGCAGCTGGAAGGCCATCAGTCTATTCTGAATTTTTGAGAGCCCCTGCCACACATTCCTACTCAGGACTGGATAAATCAACTTTAGGGAACTGCTAGAAAAAGCCAGACATGGACCAATAGAGTCCCAGATAATCAGCTTCAAGCCAGCAGCTAAAGAAGGCTGAGTGCTGGACTTCCCAGTCACAAGCCACTAAGGTGGCACTCAAAAACAAAAAATAATTCAGCAGCCACACAAAATCTTCTCTTTTCTGTTCATCTGTATATAATTCAGCTACATAAGGCATCAGTAAAATTTTCTGCTTCACCTATTATGGACCTTGTTCGTTTCCCCAGTGAAGGAGATGCAGAGCAGTGGATTCTGTCTAACCCAGGTGCCATAAATAATGGATAAAGTAGAGTGGGCTTTGTCACCAGGGAGAATTTAACAGGACAAGTAAATCAGGAACCCGGGAATCAGGGTGTGGGGCTGTGCAGCATAATGCCAGAAATACTGTCACACCAGGGAAGGGGGGACATTTCTGAATGTGCCTCATGCCACCAGTTCTGTGTATGGAAAAGAAACAACTTTTAAAAAATGAAGAAATAAGGATTCAAGCCCCAAGTCCGCCATCAGAAATCATTTCAGGTACATTCTGCATTACTTTGGAGTGATGGCTACAAAAGCAAAGGCTTCACCAGAGAAGTTGCACTTTGCAAATCTTCTCAGACCTACAGCTGCCACCCACCCTCTGGTGCTTCCTTTGTGCACCCTGGCTCTCTTGAGAGAATTGTCCTTAGAAGTAGGAGCTTTTCCTTTCCCTGCTTGGAGGCTTCCCATGGATCTCTCTCCTACAGTTGTTTCACAAACCAAAGAATAAGCAAAGGAGCATCTGTAAGAACATACCTGAACACCTGTCTGAGTTATATCCCAATCATAAGTAAATTTGTATTGCTGTCCTGACAGAGTGGCCACAAACCCAACACAAACTCTTCCCACAACTTTCTGAATCAACAACAGGATCAATACCATTCCCCATTTCAGATCAGAGTTCAAGTATTTTAGTAAGTGCTTTCACTATAAAGACATCAGTGAGTCCCAGCACAGCCTTTTCCAAACTCCCAGCTGAGAGTGGTGCAGGACACCACCCTGGCTCAAAAGGAAAGCTGCGATAACTCTTTTTGATTTGTGTAATGCACATCCACTGCTCCAAATGCCAAATCATCCCAGCACTCAGATATTTGTAGGCGGCTGATCCAGGTGCACAGGGGAAGTTGGATGCATTAGACCTACTAAAAATGTCACTACTGCAGCTGATCTTTGTGGCTCCAATAAATCCATGTTAACTGAACTCACCATGAACACACTGAACGTGTCACAAATCAAACATTGCAAGTATCTCATGGCCCTTTGTCTGGAATTTCCAGCCTCCAGCATGTGGTAAAGGTGAATGCTGCTGTGTGTATACACACTGCTCTGCTCTCAGTCAGGTTGTGGGTAATGCCAAAATTTTAGCCAAATTCCTTATTTCCCATTCAGGCACTACATCTGGATTTAAAATTTAGGAAAAAAAAGAAGGGAAATAAAAAGGAAACAAGGATGTATTGAACCAAACACGGGTATAGATTAGCCATCAGGCAACAAAAGAATGGAATAAACCCATTATGTTTCATTCAAAAGATTTGAGCATCAAAATAATTTTGACCCAAGCAAACCTTCCTAATGATATTTGCACAAGAAAAGAAGGGTTTACCATATTGCTATTAGCTGGCAACTGCTGCACTGATGAAGAAAACCTTATTCAGCTTTTCCTATTGCTGAGATTTTCCTTTGCATTAGGAACAAAATGTCAGAGCTTCCAAATGCAATGTGACAACCTAGACCATTTTACTGTAAATACAAAGATGGCCTTTTAAAATAATTACAGAACAATAAAAAAAGAGATGGAGAGAAGCAAAAAAAAAATCTTAAAATATTCTTATGCATAATAAAAAGATCCCATATTTCATAGCAGAAGTAAGAACCTTCTGTTCCTACTGAAACCAATGGAACCACTGTTATGACCATCAATTAAAGTCCTTTGTTTTAAAATGCCAGCAGGCATCCAGCTGGTTTGCTGAAGACTGCAATACACTTCTCTTCCAAGAATACAGCCATAACTAATCTCTGATACAAATCCAAGTTTCCTGATACCCTTTCATAATATCTGGTCCCCCAAAGAACTGGAATTCATTGCACTGATACCAATTAGAGCACAAGGATTTCCTAAGTAACAAAAAAAAAAATAAAAAATCTCCCAATACTTTGCACAGAATTCTAAAAATAAGACATGTTTGTCATTACAACTTTGACCTTTTCCATTTATTGCTTCTATATTGTCTCCCATCATGATCACGCTTTGACTAGAGGGATTACATTTTGACTACCCTATGAACTCTTTCTAAGGTAATTTTAAGATTTTACCATTATTGTTAAGAGTATCAAAAACCAACCCCAGTTTCATCCCATCACTCACTTTGTGGACAATATTCATTTTCCTGAGCCTCAGCAGCAATGGGAGGCCAAAAGACGCCACCACTTTTCTGTGAACTTAATTTGAGGTGAAAGAAACACGCAAGAACTCGCAGTAACCTCCTGAAAATGCCACATGGGTTGTGTTCACTCCTCCTCTATCTGACAGGACATAGGCTAAAATACTTTACTTACAATTCATCTGATCTCTCTAATGCTTGGTAAGATGGGCTAAAGCTGAGCAATCACACTCACTGGGTGTGTGATGCCCCAGCAGCTCCTCACCAACAGCTAAGGGTGTCCTTAAGCTGCCTTCAACTCAAACCCTTCCACCCTCTACACTGCAAGGTCCCAAATCCAGCTCCACCCTGAATGCCCTGACAGATTTCCAGCTTCTGTGATCAGCCAGCTCCCTTTTCCCTCCCATTTCCTTCCCCACGCCCTGATGGGATTGCAGTGTGCTCAAAACCTGCTCACACCCCAGAGCCTGGGGAACTCACCAGCAGTGCCCTGCAGGGATCCCTCTCCCCACATCCCAGCTCTCCCACAGCCATGCACTACTGCCAGGAGACACAACTCTGATCCTGGTTTACCTCCAGCAAAAGGCAGCAGGTGTTATGTTGTGATAAAGGTGGGTTAACAACAGATCTGGCAGCTCAGAGTGGTAAAAGACAATTCTCCGTGATTTCCCTAAATATTTCCTGACACGGTTCTGTAAGAGACACCTTCAGTGCACACTAACTAAACTTCTCTCCCTTCAACAAGCTCTTCTTTGAACTTGCTTCCTTCACAGTTCTTGCACTATCTGCAAGCACTGCCTTCCTGTACCTCTCACCTCCTCCCTCGCTGCTTCCAGGAACAGGTAAGGAACAGAAAACAAACCCCAAGATGTACAGAACTCAGGTGAAAAGAAACCTTCCTGGAAAAGGTTTCCTGCTGCTTCTCCTCCATCATCATGTCTGCCCTCATCCACCTCCTCCACTTGGCTCACTGCAAGGTTGTCAGGAATGGCACTACTGAGATTATGCTCTAATTCCCAGGACCATGCTCATAAAACAGAACATTTGTGATGTTAATCACTCTCTTTGAGAACATCACCATTTCCCAGCTCAACTGGACTGGTTCACTGCTTTTTCTTTTTAAAAAACAAGATCAAAATATTACAGTTATAAACATGTTTTACTACAAGTTTCTATTTAAGAACCATGTCAAGATACAATTGTATCCTGAAAAGAATGCAATCCTACATTTCTCAATCAAGGTATTCAAAGAATCACTGTTCAGCTTTTCAGACTGTGCATCCAGCACACAGGAATAAGAACATTTGGGGGGGAATTTGTTCACTTAGAAGGCAAAAAGGTTATTTAGTTTTCAAGCGTTCCTAGATTCAGGAACAGCATCTTGCAGTGCATCAAGCTGGATGAATGTAGTGACACCTTTTTCTTAAAACATGAATTGGGAAAAAAATTTGAATATGTTTGTCTTCATTTTGACAATCTTCTGGAAGGCTTAACATGATTCACACATTTACACAGCCTTGACAAGAGAAAACCAACCACTCTCATCAATTCACAGGGAAAAAAAAAGGATAAGCAGGGGGCAGGGTAAAAAGAAAAGTCAAACTAGAATAGCCATTACTTACAGTAGTCAGCATGAGTGATGCTGTATATAAATCCCTTCATATTCTTCAAGGCTATTAAACCCAGTTTTGTTCAAAGATGGAAAAATAAAGGAACAGTAACTATGACAAAATGTCAAATATAGGTATCACATTTGAAAAGTCATTAGCAAAGTCATCTATGAAACCATATTCTATGGCTATTGATTTATCTCCTGAGCAATATTTCATTGCTGTATCAAAAACCAGATATTCTTTCTTTTTATTTGATGGTCTCGAAAACAGTTACCAGGCTTAAAGAAAAGCTTAAAGAAAAAATAACTTATGAGAAAAGAAGAAATTACCTGATGAGTATTTGCAGAGTAGATCACAAAATCACGGAGTCACCAACCAAAATCCACTTCCAGAGGTTTTTATGCTAACACCCATCAGGGTTATGCTCAAGTGCCATGACAGTGCATGCACAGACCAAAGTGACCAACCAGAAAACCACTGCAAATTTACACTGTCACGGTGACAAGCCCCTGGCACCACCTTCAAAGGAGTTCCTGTGGCTAAAATCGTAACAGGAGAGTAGCTGAGTAAGCAAGAGAGCTCCTACAAAAGGTGATTTTTGAATGCAGCACTTGCACAGTACCAGCACTGCTGGAAGTGGCATGCCCTGCCATTCTGATTACTGTCAGTGCTCTGCTCAGGTATCCATGGAAACTTGAGAAATAGATGGTAAATTTGTTGGATCTGTTTGGCATCAGGGAATGGGACTAGCTGCCAGTCAGCCCAGTCTAATCACAGGTATTCTGATCTTTAATCATGGAGAAGGCATCAAGAGTCCTCAAATGATGGTAAAACTGACCACATGGTCACATTTCCCAAACAATGACAAAAGGAGGGGCAAGGATGCACTGAGAAACTGTTATTTTAATGGTGTTATTATCTCTTGAGAGAGAAAAATATCCCAATCCCTGTAATGAGGAAAGAGACACTCAAATATTCACTCTTCCAACCTCTCAGGGACAGGAAAAAAAAGAAAGCATGGATACAAATGCACAGAACCTCACAGGGACAGGTGGACACAGAGCACTCAGGACTGTAAAACCCTTTGAGAGAAACTGCTTCAACCCTAGAGATTGGTCCTGAATAGCACTGAGAATTAGGCATGTTATTTTAATGGTGTTTTTATCTCTTGAGAGAGAAAAATATCCCAATCCCTGTAATGAGGAAAGAGACACTCAAATAGTCACTCTTCCAGCCTCACAGGGAACAGGAGAAAAAAGAAAGATGGATACAAATGCACAGAACCTCACAGGGACAGGTGGACACAGAGTACTCAGGACTGTAACACCCTTTGAGAGAAACTGCTTCAACCCTAGAGATTGGTCCTGAATAGCACTGAGAAGCAGGGATGTATCCAGAAATGGACAAACTGAAGTTGCGTTCCCAGATCATTGCCTCTGGGTGAAGGAAGTAGCAAAAGGAGAATAATTTATCTCTGCTTCCTTGCCCAAGGAAACTAGTGCAGGTTGGGCAGGCTCCTGCAATAGGAACTGATTTTCTTCAGAGAGAGAATGGGGATTAACTCCTTCAGATGACATGGAATTGCTATAATTGAACTACATTCACATCCACACTTTTCTGGACTCCAACTGGTAATGATTACTAGAAATCTCTCTCAATATTCCTCAGAAACTACATCTGCAGAGCACAGCCTGAGAGTGTTGGGTTAAAAGCTAAAAGCAAAATCCTCTCCAGGTCTCCCATTCCTGCAGATGTAGGTACCCTTGGAACTGATCCATGCGCTCAGAGCCTGCAAATCTGTAACACCAGAGCTGCAGCTCTGGGCCAGGGAGCACCCAGTGACTCACAGGGGAGGGCAGAGCAGTGAGCCAGGGCAGGGGAGCACCAGCCCAGCTCCCAAAGCCCCTCTGCTGTCCTTGACACACCCTCGTGCGCTCCTGGGTGAAGAACAAAGCACTCTAGGCTTTCTGGCCACCATATTCTGAGGAGTTTTGTTTATTTATTTGCTTACTTCTTAGAAATGACTGCATTTCCCTCTTCATTTACATGACAACGTTTCTCAAATCCCTCTGAGACAGCCTTTGAAGGAATTTCCTGTTTTAATACTGATTACTGACACAGATCACCACTGCCATGCTAATTTTAAAACACTGCAAAGTCGCTGTTTTAATAGCAGTTCTAGCAAAATTTTAAACTTGATTTTATTTTAAATGCATATCACTATGATTCTTAACAGCACAGCACACGGGCCAGAGCTGACACATTTTGAATAATGAGAGCTAAGGAATATATATCAATAAATATCAAAAATGCGCCTGGTCACTGAGAAAAGGCAGACTGGATGTAGTGACCCAGGAGCCAGGACACTTGTCACAGCGAGGGAGAGGAAGCCTGTGGATCTGTCACGGGCATTTCAGATCACCGAGGCTCAGCCTTGGCAGCAGCATCCCCTCAGTGCAACACCAACATCTGTGACCTTACAGCACCAAACAGCTGCACACTCTGCAGTGGAACATCTGAGAAGCAAGTGTACCATTTACTGCCACTGCCCATGGAGCTCAGAGCTCATCCCTGAAACAGGCTCCAAGCCCTCCTGGCACCTCTCTCACACTGCAGAAACACCAACCCGAACCAGCCTGGAGCTTCACCCATCCTCCTCTTCAACCAGCCAGCTTGTTTAATAGAAACGTGACAAGTGCCACACAAGAGCTGAGTAATTGTGTAAGAAATCATCTATGGATGGACAAAGATTTCACTAAAGCTGCATAAAGAAAATATCAACAGCTAGTTCACCTAAGGAAAACAACAACAACACAAAAAAAAGGAACAGATGCAAACTCCCCAAAAAGGTCATGCTGCTTCAAACCAAATTAAGGTCATGACTGTTCTCATCCTCCTAATTGAAAGCTGCATTGTTGGCGTGCATTGTTTTTATTCCCTTCACGTTTTCCATTATCATTTACTGGGAGCCAGCACAGTTTTTTTTTAAATTTAAAAAGGTAATGTGCTTCTTCACAATACCTACAGACTAAAAGAGCCACAGGGAGAAGTTTCTAAAACCATAACTGGTGTGCTCTTTGAAGTCAAATACTTGTGAAATCCCATCTGACACATCATCAAAAGGCAGAACCAATTCAGGTACAGAAAACTGACACAATGGGATCTTTAAATATTATTGTTTTAAAGTTAAAAGTATATTCTTGAGATTTTTTTTAAGAAAGGAATGGTTGCTTTGTGAATTTATAGAGAGAACAGGTGAAATCATAATAGAAGGGAGAAAAAATTAATTAATCCCCTGGAACAGCTTAGAAGAATAAGTAACTGGAAATTGTAAACTATTTGACCAGATCTGTAACTTTAAAAGGAAAAAAGAAAAGAAATCCAGACTTAATTGCAACAGCAGATATGATGTCCAGAAGGGGCCTAAAAAATTTCAACAGCATTGCCATGAAAGTGGGAAAAGTTGTCCATGGCAGGTCACATCAACTCAACCAACAAAAGAAGCATTGGCAGAAAAAAAGCACAAGTCAAGTCCCATATAACCCAAAGCAGCAGTGACACAGTTAGAAAACAAAACATGGCCTAGACCCTGACATGTTCATGAAGGAATCAGGTCTTTTATAGCAGAGACAGCATTCTGGCCTTGCTGCACAGACCTGCCCTCCCAGAGGCTGCTCTAACTTGAGCTGACATCCAAGGCTGCAGCATCCTCTTCCAGCTCCTGGTGACAGTGGCATTTGTCAGAAACCCTGGTCACTCCCCGTGGACCAGGATAAAGCCCCTTTACCCAGAAATGCACCGGCTGAAAATGCCTCTGGACAGATCAGACCTCTTGGGGTTTCTCTACAGCTGATTGAAGCTTTGGGGAGACTTTGTAGGGACAGAGCAGGGCAGATCTGTTGAGCACCAAGTGCTGTCCCCATGGGAGTGAACCAAACACTCAGACTGAAAGCTTACAGGGTGCCTGTCATGAAGGAAAACTTGTCAGCTCAACCAGCATTACCCAATTACCAGCCAAAGGCTTGAAAAATGCCAAAAATCAGTATAATTAGAAGCTTTACATGCAGTAGCTCCTGGGTATGAACAGTTTCACTAAGCAAGCTGCAGATACCGCAGTGCTGTGCTAAGTGGAGCTATAAAGATGATGGGCAGGCACTGCATACAGCACTCAGCTATTTTACATACAGACATTTCCTTTACGTGTTGTACTGTGCTGCAAGAAGTGGCAGCAGCTTCAATACTGTCAATACAACACACACTAAATCACACTTTATCCCTCAAGCCTTTTTTCCCCCTGACAGCCTCTGCATTCCAGTGCATGGAAAGAACATAAAGATTTCTGGCATCACAAATCATTGCTTTACTACCTGGTCTTCTGTCTTCTTACCAAATCCCTCCTGCACAGATTCTCCCTATGTCACAAGTTACTTCATTTCAGTATTGCATTGCACCAACCTTGCAACCTGGCAGAAAACAAAACGTGATACCCTGTCATCTGAAAGACAAATGAACCTGTCAGTCTATTCTTCCCTTTGTCAGCTGCATGCTAGAAAATTGTTACAGGTTACAGAGATTTCATTTAGGAAGCATTGAGAGAACATTTAGATGTTGGGAGGCAGAAGAACCCAGTGGAGCATCTTGAGGATTCGACTAGTTTCTAAGTAGTGTTTCCTGGTTTAGTTTGGGGTTTTTTAATGGACACTTTATGACTCTATTATTCCGCTTACACTGAAATTAAGCTATGTCATTCTAAACGCTCCCCAAATCCTACTATAATCAAACTTAAATTTTAAGTTTCCCCATACATTTCTGCCAGCGCCGTTGGCTCAGCACTGCAGTTTCCTCAAGTCTGCAGATTACAGTGAGGAAGAAGGCATGGAAAGATGGAATGAAATCAGGCTGAGTCTGCATTTCCCTTAGGGTTATTCACCCATATCATCTGTATCCTAGGAACCCTCTTCCCTCCCCCAGCTCCGTTCCCACACAAGGAGAGCCCACCCCGTCCTGCAAAGGCTGTGTTGCTCCTATCGGGCAGGGCAACCCCAAACGGATCAAACCCATCCTTGTTCCAGGCAAAACAAGATTCAGCTCAGCTCGAGTCAAGTCTGCAGAATCAGAGACATGTAGCCCCTTAACGTGGTAAAACGGCACCGGTGGGGGTTTCCCCACCCCTACACCTCGCCTGGTCCCCGGGGCTGCGCCAGGATGCTCAGGCGCTCAGCCAGACAGCGCCGGCTCTCCCACCCGGCTGCCAGGTCTTTCTTTCCCAGTGCATCAGGCTTCTCGCTATACAGGGGGGCTGCCTCTATGTCAGCAGCAGCCCCCGAGCTCCAGTCCGAGCCCTCCTCCCTCTGGCCGCTGCCGGGAAAGGGAGAGACCCCGACCCGCGGGGTTGCGGAGCCACAAAGGCCCGTCCGGCGGGGATGCCGCGCCCGCCGCAGCGCCCGGCGCCGGCCAGGGCGCCCGCCCCGCCTCGCCTCGCCTCGCCCGGCCGTGCCGCCGCATTGTTTTGTCACCTGGGTCCCCCCGCGGTGCGGCACCGGCTCCCCGGGCACCGCACGTGGAGGAGCGGCGGCGCTGCCCGGCTCCGGGCGGGGGTTCCGCACCGAGCCGCCGCCTCCCTCAGCCGGCCCTGCCCGCGGGGCATCCCCCGAGCCGGGCACCGCCGGCCCGGCCCTGCCCTGCCCCGCCCGCACGGCCACAGCCGGGACATTGTCTGCCGCCTCCCGCCTCTCCTGCTCCGGACGGGGCTCCCTTCTCCTCCACACCGCTTCCCCCCATGAGCCGGGGGGAAGCCGGCAGCGCTCCTGCATTGCGGCGGGGCCCCCTCACCTGCGGCACCGCTCTCCGCCTCCGACATGGCCCGCTCCCGCCGCGCTCGCCGGGGCACGGGCCGGCGGCGGAGCTGCGCTGCCCACCCCGGGGGAGGCTCCGCTGCTCGTGTAGTCTCCGCCCCGCTGCGCCTTCCTGCGGCCGGTGCGGAGCCGAGGGGGAGCGGCTGCGCGGCCGGGCCGGCGCTGACGGCTTCCCGCGCCGGCTGCGGGGCTGCGCCGCCCCTCCCCGCCCGCTCCGCAGCCGCACAAGGACGGCACCGGCGGGGGGGCCGCCTGTGAGGGCCGGCCGGCCCCAGATGCGGATTTCACGGCCACCGAAGCGGAAAGCCGTCCGCGGTGACAGCCGCAGAAAGAGACCCCTGTCTGTGGCCGGGGGTGACAGCCCGGCTCGGTGCCGGGAATGGGTGATGGGGTCCTGCAGGGATGCAGCGCGAGGAGGCTGCGGAGGTTACCCCAGCTGTTCCCCCGATCGTCAGGGGTGTGGGTGCAGCTAACCCGGACAGGCATAAATCACGGACGGGTCCCCTGATATCATGTATTACGGGGTGGCTTATACGGCATGGGAATTCTTTATATTTGTCTTCAGAGTGAGCTCTCCCACATGGTTCTGCAGTGCTGTCAGGCCAAGAGCTTCTTGTTTCCAGTGATTTTTAGGTACTTGTCTCCAGGACCTGGGAGAGAGACACCCCTACTGTCACTCGATCCAGGATGAAGTTTAAGAGTTATCCAAACTAAGTAACAAACCATTACAAACACAAGAGAACAAAAATAAGGCTGGTAACCTCCCACGAGCAATCCTCAAGCCAGAAAAGGTTTTTTCCTCTTGTCCACCCGTGCTTCTTGGTGTAATTCTCTACTTTCCAGTCTCAGCAGCCATTCGCCTTTTGAAATCAGTGCTAGTATTTCACGTGAAATAAATAAGGGCATTCACTGCAAGCACGGCCTCGGGGAGGTCTCCTGGGCTCAGGAGGTCACTGATAGCCAGGACAGTGTAAAATCCACCCAAAATTCTCCCAAGTCCCCTCACCAAAGCTGTTGCTCACACAAGGTGGGATCTCTGTGAAGCCCTTGAGGACCATGGGATTTCGAAGCAAAGCCCCAGCACTGCAGGTGCCTCTCAGCACCTCCCTTTATTTGCTCCCTGGTTTCTTGCTCTAATGGCATTTGCTCTGCTCTCTGTGAGCTTTATTGCCCCTGAGGACTGAAGGTGTGGCACAGAATTTAAAGCTGTAAATATCTTCACATCTGCACACCTGAATCATCTCAAAAGCCTTCACCCACCCTGCACACACTTAAAAGACTGTTTCATCCTGAAATCCCATTGTCTCATCCAGGGAAAATGCAGAACTCATTTCTCCCGCCTCCCAAAATCAGCTGCACAAACGTGATTTTCTAAATGCTGGGACAGCAGCTCATTCCTCTGCTCTCATGGGAGAAACCTTCTGTCCTTGGGGACACTCAGTAACTTCCACAATTTCCAAAGGCAAGGACAGCGTGCAGTGGGACAGGGGCGCTGGAATTGCAGCTTCCTGCTCTTCCCTCAGCTCCACAAAGCCAGGCAACAAAGGGGAACATCTGGCCAAGAGTCAGCTTTAATTACCTATTCAGAGTCAGGCTGAATATTTATGCTGTCATTAAACAGCCTCGGAAATAAGAAACCAAACAACTCTAATACTTGGTTTCCTGACAAGAGACTTAAATAGCAGAAACTTTTGCTTCAGATTAAATGCACTTCAATAGCAATTAATGGTAGGCTTTAAACATGTATTGAGGTAATTAACAAAGGCAGAGGAAAAGAAAAGAAGCAACCAAGAAGCTTGTAAATACACACCCAAATCATATACTTTCTGGGAAATAAAATGTAGTACTCAGGCTAGTTTTTGTGATCCCTCAAGCAACAAGACAACACACAAAAATAGCATTTACTGGGTACAGACATCTGAGTGCCACGGCAGTGACTACATTATTCAATATCAAGCCAGGTTGCCTAAGTTACACACTCAGCTGTAGGTGTTCTGAATAATGCAGAAGGAGAATATTTGAAGGCATGTGACTGACTGCTAGTTTCAGAAATTAGACCCTTTTCCAGAGAGCTTAGTATGTCCTTTTAAGACCTAATGAGAGGAACCACGTTAAAAAAAAAAAGGCATTTGAAGTAAAATTAGATTCTCAATCTGAAATATTAAATTAAGAACTAAAGCCTCTTTAATTTTGTTTTATAAAGGCAAAAAATCATAGAAAAATAAATTATAGAACAATAAAATACTGGAGTTTTTTCTCTTGTCATCTCTCTCTCCTGGAAATGAAAGAAAAAGTACATTTCATGTGAAAGAAAAACACTTTTTGATAAGGTCTCTGTCTCAAGTGAGCCTGCCCTGGGGCTTCATTTTTATTATTTACTCCATAGGAAGTTTGTCATTCTTATGGTTCTTTTGCAAGGTTGTTTGGAATCTGTGGTTTTAAAGGTTATCTTATAAGCACCACAGAAAATGAGTCAAAATATAGTGATCAAAATGTAAAATGGATGGTCAAACTTTGAAAAGGAGCCACGAGTAGTCATGTACATGCTCTGAACACCTGCTCTTACAGACACCTTAGCCTGTCCCTTGCACAAGAGTCAGGTTTTGTGTGGGTCTGGAAAGAGTTCCTTTCCTTCTCAGGAAGCTGACATCAGCTGGCTTAGTGCACTGCAGAGGAGGAGCAGCAGAAAGGAAGAACCTTTTTTTGACCCTGAAACATCAAAGTGGTTTTGTGTCAGACAGCCAAGGCACCATCAGTGTTCAACTCAAGCACCAGCTCAGTTGTTATGGTGCCACTCTGACCATGGAGAAAAGCAAGATTTCCGCAGGAGCTTGGGGCAGTGCCTGCTGGTAATTCCCCCTTGTATCTGCTTGGGAATGAACACCTCTGAGGAGCAATCAAGCAGTGATTTAATACACTGTACTCTTTGTCTGCAGCCTGGGTGATCCCCAGAAAGCTGCAGCCTCAATCCATTCCATTCACCACACAAAGGGCTCAGATACACTGGCATAAACTGACAGGACAAGACAAACAGCTTCTTAACCTAGCCCTGATTTTAGCAGAGCTACCACATGCATGTTGTCCATTAGCAACAGTAAAAATTTCATGAGGGAATTGGAGGTCAGCACAGTGTCCTCTCAGAGCCATTCCCACACGGGGTAAGAGCTCCACAAAACTGTGTCTGGTGAGTGAAAAGAGCTATGTGCTTCTCACTCCTGAGTACCAGAGAGGCACTGGTGGGGTAGCACTGAGAATCAGTGAGCTGGAAACACCAGGCACAGAGATCTGGAAGAAATAGAGTTATTTGAACATAGTTTTCAATGCACCTGGCAACAAGATGTCCAGACATTATCACAGGCACAGAAACCAGTGAGCCACTGAAGCCCAACACCCAGCTCAGTCCTGGCACCAGGGAGAGTTGAGTTTTTAAATAAACTACATCAGGAACACCTCATCAAGCACTGTGTTCATCTGCTCAATTAAAATTCCTAGAGTAATGGTTTCTGACTTCAAAATTTCCTCTTATGTAGTTTCTGGAGCATCACTAAACATACAATACCTGGTTTTTATTTGTCACCTGTGTAACTGTTACTGCAGTCTCCTCCTTCATTCCAGCTGTTCAGTTTTTCACCTTTACAGCACTTTAACCTCTCCAGTTCTGCTTATTCCTGGAATAAAAACTTAGAAATTATTTTTATTACAGAGCCAACTGGCAATCTGTTTCCCTAGATGCAATTTTATCTTCCCCCTCCCTAAAACCAGCCTTTTATTTTAATACTCAAGAAATCTCTATAAAGATGAAAAGAACGAAAAGCTCTTCATCACTGTCACAGCCTTTCAATAAAGAAGCTTATTGTGCACTGAGGAACATGAAGGGTTTCTTCAAAAGGAGCAGGTTGCATAATTTTCACCTGTCTTTTATACATTTCTCATTTCCAATGTCCCAACATCTGTTGGAAGTCTATCACTGCCTGCAAAGAGTTCTCCTGCATTTCTCAGCAGGATGGTTTTCCAGGAAAACTGCTGGCCTGGAGACACTGAAGTGTGTTGTGCTCACAGATCTCTGGCTCACTTAATTATCTCAAGAGTACTTTCAAGTGTGACAGTTCTCACACTGTCTGGGTGTGAGCAGCACTCCAAAATATAAATGTTCTATAGTCTGCTCATGGACCCAGTGGTCTGTGTGGTCTGTGCTAGGTGCTGTGTGCACAGAACTAAAAGGTAAGTTCAGTCCCAAAAATCTCCACTCATGCTGTATGTCCTGAACACCATTTTTTCCTTAAATTCATTGCTCTTCCTCTATCTTGGATGTATTAAAGCCAAATTAAAAAAAAAAAAAAAACAAACAAAAAACACCAACCACCAAACCCACACAAACATCAAACAAACAAACAAAATCCCAGCAGAAACAGATTTATTATATAACAACCCCATCATTACTCTCCAAACAAGCACCCAACCATATACAGTAAAAACTGCTCTTCTGTCAAGACATTTTTAAAATATCAGCCAGATTGTGCATCCATATTGGCTTGCTTCACGACTCATTTCTCATCACTCTAAAAGAAGCAAAGCTCTAAATGCATCAAACAATTAATTTAGTTTTGTGACATGGCTCTTTTGAACATGTGCACTGCTCAAGTAAGTGATGAGCATGTTTGCTTCCACTAAAGTCAATAAAAGTGGCAGATGGCTCAGCCACCTCTAAAACCAAGGAACTACAGAAAATTCTGCAAAATCATCTGCCTACTTTATGTCTTATTTCTCTGTCCCAGAGACAGTTGTACCCCTCAGGAGACAGGTTTAGGTATTGTTCACACCTTTGCTGTGCAGACCGTTTCACTGAATTTTACAGCATTAGAAAATTGCAGGGCTATTTCTGAAATAACAGATATATTCTGAATTAACAGATATATTCTGAAATAACTCTTTCTGAGTTAAGAGTTCTGTCCCTTAAAATATCCTGCAGCAGCTCAAGAATATAAAATTTGCCAATGTAAAGGGGAAGGGGCTCAGAAAATCATCAGACTCATCAAGGGACATGGGAATCCATTCTCTCACTGTGCACCTGTGACAGATAAAAATGTCATCACAGAAATACACAGAGCATAGGAGAGCTACCAGGCTCCTTCCTAACTGCTTCCTGAAGCTGCTGAAAGAAAAGGCAGCTTGCTGAAAGACAAGCAACACATGATTGATATGATACCCAAAACAAATTGAATCCAAGGGGAAAATCTGAATCTAGAATTATATGTAATCTCCACAGACTGATTGCTCATAAACAGACATTTAGGTTTTATGTAGGGACATATCAGCTTCATGGTTTTGGGGATTTTTCCCTCAGGCGTTTGAGAAACTGTGTGGAGAATATCCAAACCTGATAAAAATGTCACCCAGATCCTCCAGATTGGAACAGAATAAAGTGGAAAAGTGGGAACTGGGATGCACATCATATTTAATCCACCTCACCTCTGTCTAGGGGTTGGAAGAGATCCCACTGAGATACACACACAGAGGAATGAAAGGACTTTAAAGGCCAACTGCAGAAATGGAGGTGAGCAAAGTCATGGAGTAAATGAGAAATAACAGCAGAAGCTACTTGCAGTATACAGAGGCATCTGTGGCTCCACCTAAGGCTGGACAAACTGATTACTTGCTGGAGTAAATCTAAGGAATTCCATTGACCTCCTGCTTCCATCTGACATCTAAATGCAGCAGGGACATTTTAGATTTTCCAGGGAAATGAAAAATGACTCTTAAGAAGTGCCTGGTAAATATTTAGGTTTTTTATCCTTAAAAATATATTTTGATAGGTTTTACAACCTTTAACATATCATATATATGAACATCATCTATATGACTATTTTATATTTTGAATTTTACTTCTAAGAATATTATCAAAAATAAAAGGCTAAGCTCTTGTAACAGATGTTTTACAAACTATGTCTTAGGAATGCTCATGAAATATAAATCAGCAGATATAAGTGATGTTGAATATTTTCAGAGCATAACTTATTTTAAAAAAATATTTGGTAGAAAAATAAATTTAGAACATCAAATGGTACTATTTATTCAGTCCTGGACAGAAATAGCTCAGTAAATCACACACAGGAAAGAAAAATAGAAATGCTTCTAGACATAGTAGATATTTTAGCATGAATCTACTGGTTGAAGTATGTTCTTAGAAAACATTTGAGAAAATTCTGGTAACTATCACATTTGTAAAAATTAAAAGGCTAAATCATCAGGCAGTCACCACTGTGAGTCATTTATTTACTCTTGATTAAAATGAATGGTGTCCTGAGCATCACCAACATTTTCTCAAAGTCTTAATGTGCTGCTCCTCTCTGCTCATTCTCTTTTCATGCCACATAGTTCTATTTCTGGAATCTGTAATGAGGGCATTCACATATAAATGGAATATATCCCAAATATCCCAAATGAACCCAGGGAGGTTTTCCACTCAATGTCTAATTTATCTCACCACAGGTTGCACAGACCTATGATAATTTCTTTCCTCCCTAATCACTAAAGGCAAGGAAATCCCATAAAATTATACCATTCTATCACTTCCTTTAAAATCTCCCTGGGGAAAGACATCAGTACCAGTTTTTTTACAATTTCTAAGCATGGAGTCTAGTGTGCTAAAATAAAGGCTATGAATCAATAAGCTGTGTTATTCCTGCAAAGATGAGGGAATGCCATGAGTAGTAGCAAGTAAGTAAAAAGTCAAATTATATAATAAGTAACAATCCAACAGTCATCTAACAAAGACATGATTATTTTTAGGAAAAGCAGTTCATCTTACAAGATTAGCATCACTGAAATATCCAGTACATCTAGCTTCTATAAATGAATGCTGAATTAATTACAACAGCTATATAAAAAATGGAAGCAAAAATAAGCAATTTCCTGTATTTACACAAATGTAAATGAGAGTACAATTTGTCTCTGACTTCAGAATTCAGTAATTAAAAAAAAAAGAAAAAAGATAGCAGAGGTCTACTGCCTTAAAATGGCCTTGTAATCAGAAACCATGATTCAAATCTTGCTTTGGTGAAGCATAAAGCTGGGAGTTGGAGAAGTTATTTATTTTTTCATTCCCATTTAATTACAACAAACTGCACCAAAATCTTTAAATTGGCACACCCAATGCAAGAAACATCCTTCCTCCTATTAAACCTGTTGGATTTCCTTGAGGTATTTTCAATAATGATTTGCTATTTTAGTCTTCTTTTCCAGCAGAAAATAATGTTGTTGACATTCCTCTAAGTGTTTAGCCTAAACTATTACTAAACTACTCAGGTCTGGTAATTCAATAAACCAAGAATTTGTTCAGGAGAAAAACTAATACTCGTTTAAATGTTGTCACTTTCTTAAACTTAACTACCAGAAAAATGATGCTTTAATTCCTTGAAGAAACATAATGAAATCATACTAATTTGCTTTTTCATTAATGAAAGAAGAATCCCATAACATTAACCCCATTAGCTGCAATAAAAGATCTGGTTTTTATTTCTTGGTGAAGATTATAATTTAGAAAAAGACATAGATTATTATTTTACTGCTCTGTGTATGCATGTGTGCCTTATAAAGCCAGGATTTTCACTGAGCACAGGAATACTGCAGTACTTGAGACGTGAGGGCAAACCTTGGTTACAGCTTCTTCCTCTGCATCCAAAGTGTTTTTAAATCAATGGAAAATCTCCCAGGGATTTTTTTTTTTTTTAGTTTTTTTTATGTCAATAATTTTAAATCAGGTTAGATGATAGCTGCCTTGGTGGTGCTGTTACACAGGAGCTGGGTGTACCTCCCACAATGGCTGTCACAGAATTTGGATTCAGGCTTTTTAAGAAGGCTGTTACATATTAGAAATTTGGATTTTAAAACACAGGGACAAATGACACGTGCTGGAAAGGAGACTGGGTTGCTTTCATAATCCTGCAGCACCAGCAGATCTCAGGAAGGATGTTTGGAAGCCCAGACAGAGGAAATGCACTGAGATCAATGCATTCACACCTTGCATTGTCCATCCAAGTTCTCCTGGCTCTGAAACGCAGGGCAATGAAGGTAAATGTAAATAAAAGCTTCTTTAAATCAGTTCTGCAAAAAGCATCTGTCATATGGGCAGGGTGCAGGCACAACAAAAAAGCCATCACCACAGGAACTGCATTTGGTTTGTTTAGAATGGCAGCATAATATTTCTTATAAAAAGAAATGCTTGACAGTGTTTATAAATAGTGAAATATGTGTAAAAATACTCTTCAAATCTATTTGACATCTCTCTTCCAAAGGACTGTATTTTTGGCTGAGTTGTATTTTCAATTTTTTGCCTTAAGCTTGCATATGACTGCTCTGTTATTTAGAAAGTAGTGACCTTCTTTTATTGATATAAAGAATGGGCAATTTTAAATTGAAATGTACAAAACTACTGCCATTAAATTATAATTTAGTGCAGTCCTCAATGCAGAAGCAGTCCTCCTCCTGGAATAGCCTTTTCCAAAGAAATGGAAAAGAAACAGCCAGAGATGACAAGTTTAAATCACATCAAGTGGTTCACTGACATAATTCTGTGGCTAGCATAAAAGTAGGCCTTCAGATTGCATGACTTAAACAAAAATGGGTAGTAAACAAAAAAATAACTATGAAAGTACTGCTGAAGAAACAGGAGGAGCACATGGTGAGGAATTTACAGCGAGGAGTCATGGCCTGGAGAAGAATAAGCATGAGGAGATAAGAATAGTATTTTTGAAAACAAGGTCATTGCAGAAAAGGTTTCAGATTCCAGACTATGTTTATAGCCTTTGGTGTCAAGCTGCCTAAAAACAGATTCAGAAGGACTGACTTTGTAAAAGTAAATTTTCTCTGTCATCCTTTTTCTCACCCGAGGTGCTATCTGTCAAGGCCTATCAACCTACTGTAGACAGATTATGTTAATAAGACATGAAATAATGTATATGGCTACAGGGAAAAATAGGGTGCTTGTATCAAATACATTTTCCTGTTCACTGATGCAAGATCTGAGGGGCCCTTTCTGCAGATAAATGGGCCTGGAATGATGCTAATTTAAAAGTGTGTTCCCAGTTATAAACAGATCATGCAGACAGTGGACATGTAAGCAATCTGAATGTGGCCATAAACAACTCTTCATAGCTACCCTTCCTTCTTGGAACTATTCAATACTGGATATCTAATCCATACAAGAGCAATACATTTAACTCTCATCATCTCAATTTTGCACTTGAGGTGACTTAAACAAGGGCTTATAAAGTCAGTTTTTCCCAGGAATCTATAACTCATTTTCAATAGCACTGCATGGGAGCTGTGAGGGTTCTGTACCCCTCAATACTTAAGGCTGGGGCAACAATAGTTCAGAAGTGCTCACTAATTCTGAATGGTTACTTTTGGGTTTTCAAAGAGCCAAACTTACTGCTGCTTCCTCTGAGCTGCAGCTGCTGAACATCAGAAAGGGCATTTGGAGTCCTTGGATACAGCTAGGTTCCTGTCTTGGTTTTCAAACCCACAGAGGCACCTAATCCTTTGTGAAAATCACAGGAGATAATTGTAAAATTGCTTTCCAAGCCAGCTGTAAAGTCATCTCCATTTCCAGGTCCTTTGACAACTTTACTGGCACCAGTGTCTTTCCCTGTAATAGATATTTCTGTGTACTCATGCATTTGCAAGATTTTAAAGTCTGTTAGCAATTACAAGGATTTTTGCTGGAAAGAAAATTAAGTTTGCCTTGAGGTAGAACTCTTAAATCTGTGACTTCCTGCAGACATTTGCAATTTTAAGGACCTTGAATGGCTGGATACAAACAGCTATCACAGACAAAGAAGGGAAGCAGTTGTACTTACAGATGAAATCTTGTGTGTTATGCATGAACAGGTTTTATGTGGATACATACCATAATTTCCCATCAATGTGGTAAAGTTTATAGGAAAAAATACAATTTCAGATGAGTCATTCCAATCATTATTCCTTTCAATCCACTGCTAAGTCTCCTCTTTATAGACACTTTAGTTTGTAATATTTCTTTATATGTGGCTGGCCCTTCTCTGAGCAGGAGCACCAGATAAGAGTGATGGCCTGGCCTCTTTGTAGGTCTCTTTGTTCACCAGACAGGGACCACTGCTCTCACCAAGTGCTGCTGCAGCATGTTTCTGTGTCTGTAGGTACCTGAATTCCTGCCAGCTGGCAGCTGCTGGTACTCCTGCACAGTTAATAAGCTGCCTGCAGCTTCAGCTCCAGCTGAGGCCTCAGGAACAGAAGCAGGATTTTGAAAGTGTGACTTTGTGTGTTTTCACTGCCTGTGCTTTCTGATCCTTTCAGGTGCTCTGAGCACACCCAGGCCAAAAGCTGTCCAGATGTGTGTGGTGGGGGAGAGAGGTGCCTGTCACACAGGTGTTCTAACACCGAGGCTTGAACTTGTTCTTGCTATCAAGATTTGCAGGTTCAGGACCTTTCCAGATCATGCTGAGGAAATATCAGCGTTCTGCAGGCATATCTACCACTCCCTTCACGGCTCCTGTTCACACACTCAGGGTGTGCTCACACAATATGATTCAGACATAACCCTGATTCTAGAAAATCCCCAGGTTTAGGAATCCAAATGGAAGTGTCTGCTTACTCCAAGACCATCTAAGTTCTCATCTCAGTTCCTGATGTAAATATCTTGTTCACTCAGATTTTCTCTCCATGCAGCTGACATATGTGGAGCTGCTATGGGTCACCCAGCCCTTCCCTATAAATTGCTGGAGGGAATTCTGGAGCTGAGGACTTGGTTTAGCTTCGAAGCTCACTTAGAGACATGGAGAAAGGCAGTTCCAGGGACTCAAGTGTTCAAATACCTTTAAAGGTCTAGGTTGAAGCCAGCTGGATTTCTTTTTATCCCAGCAAGAGGTCTTTTAAATACCTTCATGTAAGTAATGTCGCTTGTCACAATAAATAAATCACAACAATAAGCCTGGAAAGCATTTTCAATTTTAAGTCTTTAAGGGAAAGATGACCTAAACTCTCTCTGAAATTCAAAATTAATGAGAACTCAGAAGAGTTTGTTAGTTTCTATGTGCGACACCCACCCTGAACATGAAAAGAGAGGCAATACTGTGAATCCATTGAGGGATGAATTTCTGCTCAGTATCTTTGTTTGCAGGTAACCAACAGGTAGACTCCAACTTCAGACTTGTTTGCCTGACAACCATCCCCACAAACCAGCAGGCATTCCACCCCCACTAAACTAAAAACCTACAGAACTCAGATAAAAAGATCCAATTTGAATTCTTCGCAGAGGCTCCTTGCTCCTTCCTACTGAAAACAATCATTCCTGCAGGAAAATCCATGAGAACAGAAAAATATTATGCTCAATATCAAAAGCTCAAAAGCTGCACAGAATGCAAGTTAAACACATTCCCATTGGCTCAAAGTTCCCTAAATCCTTGTACCAAACTCCCTCGAGGTTTAAAGCAGGGAAAGGATGCACATGAGCCCCTAGGCCTGTACTCTCACTGTAACATCAACATCCAGACAGGTGACTTCAGAATCGTGCTGGATCCAAATCCTTCAGGACTTTGAACACTTCATCATTCTCTTTAAATAAGGCAGCCACCACTTTCCACAGCAGCCCAAGTTCCCAATGACTGCAGTGTGTTACTCCAGATACCATGTACTCCCCATATCTCCTCAGGAGGTGATGGAGGCACAGAAAACCCTGTAAGGCCAAACTCTGAAAGGAAAGGTTGCAGACTCCTGGGCAAACAGGGATGATAAAAGCATTCCTGGCAGCTGTTGCTATCTAAGCATTCTGGAACAGTCAAGGACATCTTCAGATGGCACAGTATCATCTTCAGAAATCCACTCCTGTTATCTATTTTGTTTTTGCCCCTCAGTACCCTTGCATGACCCTATTTAAAGCTAATGCATGTTAAACATACTCAGGCAAGAACAAAATGGAAATCAACTCCTTGCAAAACATACATGCATAATCTTTGGGCTAAAGGCAAACCTGAATCCAGTAATTCATTATCCAGTATCCATTATTTTTGGATAAACATCACTTTGATTTGCCCCTCCAGACCCAAACATGTAACAGAGAATCAAAACCACAATTGCCAACATATTGGCAATGAACTGAACATATGCTAAAAACAGAAACAAAACCACACACAAAATTCAAATTTAAGATCAACAAAAATCTGAACCAATCTGAGAGAGCATAAATTTGAGACCACGTCCTTACATTTCACAAAAGCCACAATGCTCAGACCAAACTCCTCCCAAGGCCTGAATTTTACAATAAATTTGTATCCTTAGGTTACCTTTTCTTCTCCGGCATAAATGAAAGAGCCTGGAGGTTTTATTCAGTTCTCTCTACAAAATCTGTAAGCACTCAACCACTGACAAAAACACTCATGCCATCTCAGTGTTATTCTCACTGTATCTGCTTTTGGGCATCCCCATGCATGGCATTAAACATGCCCAAAAAACTGCTATGACAGGAGCTGCAGAAACACAGAGCCAGGGCTTTCTTGATAGCCCATGACACTGTTCCAGCTGATTAATCTGTGCCCTGTGATGTGATCTTTTTCTTTCAGCCAAGTTGATATGCAAGCTTAATTTTGTGGAGGAAATCAGTCAAGTTCTGCTTACAATTCCAGCAGTGAAGGCAGTTCACTGTTCCATTCCCAGTGTCGCATTTTAGACCTACAGCACTGTGAAAGGTGATGCATATCTAGAATCAGACACTGGTAATGCAGAGAGATTACATTTTAGATAAGCAGCAATGTCCCAGTGGTGCACAAGGAAAGCAATGCAAGGAAGCTTCAGGAAGAATAATTTGAATATCCTTACATACAGTAAATTCCAAATGAAAAGTGTTGAGCTCTTCTATCACCTGCAAACTGAGTAGAGTCAATGGGGAAGGAGTTCTCAAACAATGTAGTGAACAGCTTTCAGCTGCACATCAGTGGGACAAGTCTGACCTTTCCTTTCCCAAACTGACCCAAAAGATCTCATGTATCTAATAGATAAATATGTGCATAAACACATGTTCTAATACATAAACATGTGCATAAAACCACACCATTTAAGAACTGTGTTGATTGCTTCTTGTTGTCTTTTCACATAGAAAAGATTTGCAGAAGCAAAAGGGCAGAGGAGCCCCAAATTCTCACCTTCTTTTGGAAAATCTCTGCTGAAATATCATCATGGAAAGTCCATACTTTTATCACATATTTGTTTTGCATATCTTGTTCACTATCCCATAGATTTAGCTTGTTGAAAATTCTTAATGCCATTTTGGTGCTATGAAACACATTAGCACTGGTGTTTTCTCTGGATGGCTCCTTTAATCTTTTCCTAGTGGCCCTTCAGTTTTATTTTTCTAAAGAAGTTCCAGCTTATTCAGAATCATGCTGCTCTTTTAATCTCTTGCTGAACCTGCTGTTCTCTTTGTGATAACAATGTTATGTCTTGAGCTACATTAAGATGACTTGAAAACTGAGAAACAGGATTAAATCTTTGTTGGTAATCTTTATGACTGTAACAAAGCCTAATGGGAAATTGGAAGGGATTCAGAGAAGAGTGAAAATTATGAAGGTGCTTGGGTAGTACATATTTAATTACCTTCAGAAGGCAGCAGCTCACTGACATGGGTGTAACCAGTGTTACCCAACCTTCAACACAAATCCGAGGAATATGAGGTCAGACTCACAGTAATGGGAGGTAATTTTTTTACTCTTAAAAAAACTGTAATGGGATAAAAGGATGAAAGTTGTTTGTACTAAACACCAGAAAGTATTTAAATCTGATGTTTTGAACAGATGATGTCACCGAGGAAATGGTTTGAAGGTGGAAGTGGGTGGCTGTTGTCAACTGCCCACCCAGGCTGCAGCCTGTCCCCAAGGCACTCTCAAGAAAGGCATGGCCCCAGCAGCTCCTGGACTTTGTGACCTGCTCTGCTGCACAGCTGGAATCCCACTGGCTGGAAATCCGCCCTCGTGCTCTCTGTAAGGTGCTGCACATACTGGCTGCACCTGTGCAAGTCCTTAATGGCTCTGTTTGCAAAATTGCCTGTAAACCCACAGAGCTGGGATTCTTCTACAGCTCCTTAAAAAAGCTGGGCTACACAACCCAGCAGAGTTTAAAGCTGAAGCATTTTGCCCACCTTTGAAAATCCCAGCCCAAATGACCAGTTTGGTTTCCTCAGAAACAGCCCCTCTCAGCAGTCTGGGTAACAGCAAAGATTCATCAGGCCTTAAGCTGCAACACTTCTCCATTCAGAACTGTCTAGGGGAAGGGAAGGAGCCTTAATTCTGGAGTTTGCTTTGCCTCTAATCTAGCAGACCTCAGCTATCAAACCACACTGTGACACTCCTTGATTACACAAAGTTAAATTTCAACAAATGTGAGAGGAAGGAGGGATGGGCTGTTCCCCACTGAAAACTCTGCTACGCTTTTTGCATGCTCTGTTTTCCAATTGTTTTAAAACTATGCTGAGGATTATGGATAAGAGTATTTTAGGCCAAATAAATAAATGGGACAGAGCAATTCTGCAGCGTCATTCTCCCCACTCTCCTTTTTCTGTGCTTTGAACAGCTAAGCCCACTGCAGAGAGTATTTGACTTGGCAGTTAATCACCAAGGCAAAAGGTCATGTACAAAATCTCAGCTTCCAAGAAACACTCAGTTTAGCAGCTGCCACTAATTGACACCAAGAAAAGATCAGACTCCAAGCACTCAGACACTCCATTTCTCCCCATCAGCAAGTTAATTGCTGCCTCTTTCTCCACCTTAGGAGACGCACTGGCCTCTGCAACCAGAGTGCCCAGCTTTTGAAGGGAGTCACACACAGTGACCCAGACTTTTGCAAATGGCCCTTCAAAAGCCATTCTCCGGTGCTTCTTACAAAACACATTAAAATTGTGATCTTTCCTTGCTGTCCCTGATTATAAGGCTAATCTAATTCTCACTAAATGTTACAGCAGTTTTAATACTGGCCCCAGCAGGAGCGGAAACATGGAGTTATATTTAGCATCCAAAGATGATCCAGTGTTCACAAGGTCACAGAGCCTGGAACTGAGAAGAAGCTGCCACTTCTTGAAGTTACTCTCGTGCTCTAGGGTTTATTGGAAAGGAGTTTCTGCTGTTTTTCAGAGATTCTTTGTGGATATTTTTAACCAGATCCCTGGGAAAATCCTCCTAGGGCTAAAATGAGGATTCGATAAGCCTAAAAACCAAAAGTTTCAGTAACCCTAGGTGGAAGTACATTCAGCAGAGTTGGTGTTCAGCCCAGTTTAGCAGTCCTTGTCTTTAGCCAACAGCACACTGCCATCGTGTGGTTCAGGTTGCCACCGGCAACTGGTGGAACATGGGGATGTTTTAATTTTAATTATGTTAATAATGTACCAACTTTATATTTTCAGGGTATTTATTGAAAGAATTTTTTTAGTGAAAGTTTTTACTGTGGTTCCCTCTTCAGTCTAGAAGAGTCAAAAATGTTCAGTAGCATTATTCAAAATGAACTGTATTTTGTTTGCTTTACTTTAATAGCGGGCTATTTCTAATGCAGAACATTGCCATCCTTCCATTTCCTTCAGTTGATCCAAAATTTATAGGTTATTTAAATAATTACATTATTTTTTATATATGTGTCTTCATGCACATAACTTCAGTGATCTGTTCAGATGCTCTTCTAAACTGAGAATGAACTTTCTAGTCATTCCCTCAATCAATTTGGAGAAGTCTTCTAATAATAACTTGCCACTCCTCTCCCAGTTTATATTCGTGCCTGGTTTTACTCCATCCTGGGAGTCCTGGGATTGCCAAATTTCATCCCATTAATTATTGCCCAATGCTCCAACCTATCAAGATCCCTCTGCAGGATGTCTTGTCCCTCAAGAGACTCAATAGCATCTCCCAGTTCGGTATCAACAAATCTGCTTGTGGTGCATTCCACTCCTACATCCAGACCATTGAACAGAAATGGCCCTAAAATTGAGCTTTGAGGAACACTGATGATATTCTGGTGTGGTATTTTTTAGGAATTTGACTGTCAGCAGTTGTCACTCATAGCTGTTATTGCAACAGCTCACTCTAAAAGGCTGGCTTTATTTTATTCACAAGGATTGCAGCAGCACCTCCAAGGGACACTCAGTTGTTACTATCAAATTAACAACTTGCTTGGAGAAGATAGCCTTCAAAGCTCATACCAGGTATTTGTTATTGCATGCCATGGAAAAAGGTCTTCCTGACTCAGTCCCTACCACGAATCCTGGCTATTTTTCTAAGCTGGAGTTAATAAAAAGTCAGATTTGCTTTCCTTCTGGCACTTCTATATTCAAACATTTAAAAGTAATTTACATGCATACAGTTATGTATATATAAACATACACATTTATATCTCCTTTCAGTTTCCTTTTTTTTATAGTGTAGCCTTTAACTGTAGTACTGAGATGACAGATACACTGGAATATCCCACAGGTATGTCATGCCATACATCATTTTCCGTTTGGTTCCAGAAAACAGAATTTATAAAGAAGTCTTTCACAAACCCTTGTCAGTGTCTTGTTTGTTTCCAAACTACACACCCACAATTCAAGTTTGGAAGCCTTCTCCATTGCCTCAGGTGAAATGCAGCGTTCCCTCGGGGGTCTGTGCCTTTGGGCACAGCAAGCGCAAATCTCTCAGCGTCAGGGTTCCAGCAGGGGCTCTCCGTTCCCTGTGCTGCTCCCATGGATGCTCCGTGCGCAGGACGTGCCCTGGACACGGCGATCCAGAGGAGGGCGTGCTGTGGCTTCGGAAAGTGACCGTGTCCCTGGAGCCGGGCACAATGCGGGGCAAACAGCCCGAACGCAGCGTGGGGAGCGGCACTGGCTGTGAGGGGAGGCAGGAGAGTGCGGGGAGCCGGGACAATGCATTTCCCCTGGGCACAATGCGGACAAACAGCCCGAACCCAGCGTGGGGAGCGGCGCTGGCTGTGAGGGAGGCAGGAGAGTGCGGGACGATGCATTTCCCCTGGGCATAATGCGGGACAAACAGCCCGAACGCAGCGTGGGGAGCGGCACTGGCTGTGAGGGGAGGCAGGAGAGTGCGGGGAGCCGGGACAATGCATTTCCCCTGGGCACAATGCGGGCAAACAGCCCGAACCCAGCGTGGGGAGCGGCACTGGCTGTGAGGGGAGGCAGGAGAGTGCGGGACGATGCATTTCCCCTGGGCACAATGCGGGCAAACAGCCCGAACGCAGCGTGGGGAGCGGCGCTGGCTGTGAGGGAGGCAGGAGAGTGCGGGACGATGCATTTCCCCTGGGCATAATGCGGGGCAAACAGCCCGAACCCAGCGTGGGGAGCGGCGCTGGCTGTGAGGGGAGGCAGGAGAGTGCGGGACGATGCATTTCCCCTGGGCATAATGCGGGGCAAACAGCCCGAACCCAGCGTGGGGAGCGGCGCTGGCTGTGAGGGAGGCAGGAGAGTGCGGGACAATGCATTTCCCCTGGGCATAATGCGGGCAAACAGCCCGAACCCAGCGTGGGGAGCGGCACTGGCTGTGAGGGGAGGCAGGAGAGTGCGGGACGATGCATTTCCCCCCGGGCACAATGCGGGACAAACAGCCCGAACGCAGCGTGGGGAGCGGCGCTGGCTGTGAGGGGAGGCAGGAGAGTGCGGGACGATGCATTTCCCCCCGGGCAGAGTGATCTCTGTGCCCGCCTCTCTCTGGGGATGCTGCCCGCCCGCATCCCTGCGCTCCCAGCCTTGCCCTTGCTCTTCCTCGGATTTCTCCAAGCAAATCATCACACAACACTCAGATTTCAAGAAGTTTTGTAGCGTGGGAGGTCTGCAGTGAAAGGTGAAGGTTTTAAACCTGGTCAGTTTTCTGAGCTGCTAAACACTAATGGCTTCTCAGAATTTTAGGCTGAACTCACAGCAAAATACGTGAAAAAACATATTCAATATTGAACCTGAGCTCTTTTCCTACCAGAAAAAGAGTGTGCAGGTATTTCCTTTGGAATTCAGAGATCCAAATCCTCTGATAAGCTTTTTATGTTGGTTCCTGTTGCAAAATTTCATAATATTTTGCAGAAAATATTCTGAGTTGGAAGTAATCCAAGGAAAAGAGCTGCCATAATTTCATATTTTTTTACAGAAAATATTCTGTAAAATTTCATAATATTTTACAGAAAATATTCTGAGTTGGAAGTAACCTACCAGAAAAGAGTTGCCATATCCCTTTTATGAGAAAGACTGTTCAAAATTGGACACTTAGCAGGTCGTACAGTCATTAAAAATAACTAATTTGTAAACAGATAGAGGAAGGGACATCCCAAAGACGAGCTCAGGTGGTCAGAGCATGGTGCTGGTAACACCAAGGTTGTGGTTCCATCCCTGTAGGAGCCTTTCACTTAAGGGTTGCACTTGATGATCCTTGTTTTACTTGATGATCCTTGTTTTACTTGATGATCCTTGTTTTACTTGACGATCCTTGGGTTATTTCCGCCTCAGAATATTTTCTGTAAAATACTATGAAATTTTGGGACAAGAACCAACATAAAAGGCTTAACAGAGGATTTGGATCTCTGAATTCCAAAGGAAATACCTGCACACTCTGCCCTCCCCAACAATTTATGAGATTTACTTTATCAATCTTATGCCTTTGGAAACGCTTAAGAATCATGAAGGAAAGAAATCCTGCCTTGAATAAAAGTTCTCTTTAACATCTTTCCTATGGTACAAGAATGTTTTTAAATGGGAGAAGCTAGACTTCTTAAAAATATTTCACCAACAGCTGGCTCCTGCCTTTTTACTTAAAACAGCAAATATATTTCAAACCATTCAGTGATGAAAATAAAAGAAAATGTATAGGAACAATATATTTAAAGAAAATTATAATGTAGATGAATGTCGCATTTTTTAAAGCATGAAGTATTTTTAACCTTATCAACATCCATATAATTATATTATGCAGAAATAACTATTACAGGCATTTTTAACATTTAAATTCTATTGCTTTTCAATTATTTGATTTGGTAAGGATTTTTACTAAATGAAAGCTAGGATAGCTTTCATGTCTTCTAATGCATTCTGTTGTTGTATTACTGAAGTCAAGGGCAGCTTTTCCATGGACTTGAGTAGGAATTGAACTTTACAGTTCCAGTCAGAGGGAGGGATCTTAGTTCATCTTGATCAAAAGTGGGTACTTTGAATTATAAATATAATATAGTTTTTGATAACTTTTGAACAAATTAGTATCTTGGGGCACTTATCAAAAGACTAGACAATGTCATACTCTGCTGCCCTGGAAATATGCACTTTCACTTTTTCAAAGTCCTTTAAACCTGAATTTCCTATCTTGACCTGTGAACTGTTATGATGCACAATTAAACAGTTACAACCTTTTATTTCTGTGATGTTTCATTCCACAAGACCTGCATTTCAACACCTCACATGCTGGTGCTGTGTCTGCAGGACAGTTTGCAAAATGCTCTGAGGTGTGGATTTAAGATGGTCAAGCTGACCACTGTAACACATCAGAGAGCTGGCATATATCAGCTGATATCTGACCAATGGAAAATCCTCATTCTTTCCACAATATTCAGCAGGTCCTGCAATTTTTCTCTCAACAGGAGACAAAATGTTAGGTTACAGAACCCTTAAAATTCCCTGCTGGATCTCACAGAATCTGCAAGTCCCACCCCGTGGAGAATGCCACTTTGTGGCAGTCTCTGCACATTCCCTGAAAGAGTTCAAATTCTTTACATCAATTGAGTGCATTTCTGTCTCCTTTGAATGGCAGAGTGAATGGGGACACTTGAGAGTTCTTGGTCGCAGACATTCTAATTGATCTCTTGGCTGCAGTATACTGTAATTTGTATGGAAATATGCATTTCTCTCTGGAGGCTGTCCTGCAGTGGACTAAGCATAGCCATGTCACCTAACAAGGGCACTCTATGAACCATAATTTTCTCGGTTCAAATTATATCTCTCAACTTAGGACGTGCATGAAGAACCTTTGCACATACACACACGCACACACACAGGAGAGAACCTGTCAAAACATGTAGCTTTGATAACATTGACTCAAAACTTGAAGGCTTAACAGGAGCTCTCTGTGAAACAAATGGAGAAGAGGCTAAAAATCATGTTCTCTTAGGCTAAACTGCTTTCCACACTATCCACAAGACAGCCTCAGCTGTGGTGTCCGTGGTGCAAATCTCATTAGATAGGCATGCAGAACTCACTTCTAAGGAGGGCTCTGCCAGGAGGGGGAATTGGCAGCACACAGAGCACTTCCCCTTCCCATGCTGTGGGATCTGGTGAGTCCCCAGCTGTTCTCTAGGGCAGAGCTGTCGGGTCTCATGCCCTGGCTGACTCCTTTGTACCCCCTCTGCCACCAGCACACCGCACGTTTCCTCCTGGCCGGAGCGCGGCTTCGCTCCCACTTTGGGGTCCCGCACAGCTGCAGGTGCTCGGTGTGCTCGGGGATTATCTGACCAGCTGCACTGCTCCCAGGGTCAAGGAGCAGGAGAAAGGTCACAGCCCTGCCTCTGCAGCTGGGGAATGTGCTCTTTAGCAGGGCCCAATGCTGACAGGAGCCCTGCTAGAAGGCGTGCTCCCCTCTCAGGGCTGCGGGATTTGGCTCTGTAATGACTGGACAGATGCTTGTCACCCAACCTTGCACTGGAATCTGTGCCCCAGCACATGGAATCTCATGTCTGAAGACCAGAGACTTAAGAGGTTTGTTTCATAGGCTTAGCTTTCCCATGAAATTTCTGCAAGAGACACGAAGAGACCTCAGAGATCTGGCTGGTATTTCCACAAGGAACCTTTTGTTGACCTTACCTTTACCCCTGTGCTATTACTGATCAGGTATTGGAGACACAGAAACAACAACATGAATTATGATTTTTTTTTTAAATTTTATTTACAGAATAGAAAGGCAATAAAGAAGTACTTACGGTGAAGGTAACAGTTGTGGACTGATTTATGCTTATTTCTGAGTCTCTCTTGGTGGCAATCAAAAATTACATGTCATAAATACATGTTTGTATACAGTTACTTAAAATGAAAAAGGCAAGTTTTCCATTGCTGAGATTTTAAATGTCATCCACCCAAAAAAAGAACTGTTAACATTTTAGCTGCCCTCAGTAGAGGAGGCCAGTGACTGACATATTAAAAGCCTCAAGGCTGTAGTTATTTACAAATTTTGATTTTCTAGATTCTTCTACATGTTTAATTCTGCTCCTCACCATCAACCTTCCCACTCTATTTCATTGACTGGCATTTTAAGAATAATTTTATTTATTCCTAACATTTCATTTTCTGGCCTGATCTTTCATCACCGTCAGTACCATGCCAAGGAAGAACAAGAACTGGGAAATATCTTTATGCAGAAAACTTCCATTTGGTCTTGTGTACCATTTATTCCACACTGATGGATGCAGCAAGTTTTCACTGCTGCACATGACCCTCTGTGGTATTTCCATAAAAACAGGAATAGCACTTCCTAAACAGAGGCATAATAAATTAGCAGAATTTAACAATTTTCCTCACAAATGTAGCTCCAAAATCCAGTAAAATAAGATCGAGGGGAAAATTAGATAATCTGTACTTTATATTAATTAGAATCTTATGGTTTATTTGTCAGAAGAACTTCGTGTGGCACAGTCTCCACTGACAATCACATTTTGTTTAGGGTATCATATTTGTTGGAACATAAATATCTGTTCTTTAAGGCATTAAATCTTTCATTATACAAAAATGCACAGTCCTCACATGTAAGGAGAATTTCTGATCCTAAAGATTTATAATTTCTGTTATATTTCCTGAATCTCAATTAGCAGTGTGCAATTGCATTTATTTTATGTCCTGAGCACTAAACATCTGCGAGGCTGGAAAATCTTAGTGCATTTTAAAATTTCATTTCATCTAGAGATGCAAAAACAAAAAAAAACCCCATAAGAAACCATAAAAATGCCACCCTATCCAAATAATCCAATGCAATTAAAATAATAATGTTATTTTGTAAGAAAATCCCAGTCAGAGAGTCTTTTAAAAAGTTAAAAATAGTAGTTCACAGTAAAAAAACTTTTAAATGGAATGTGTAAGTTTGCTATCCATCTTATAAGATAACAACACAGAAAAGATATAAAAATTAAGTATTACTTCAAGAATTTAGAGTATGTTTCAAAGACAGGTGTATTAATAATTCCCCCTCAGGAATCTGTATCCATATTCAGAGGAGTCATTAATTATGCTCAACCTTCAACAGCAGTCTGCCTACAATACTCTTCTGCAGAACTTAATGTGTATCTGCTTTCTCTAAGCATTTTCCTCCTAGTTGTAGCATTTTTAGCAACCACTGTTGACTGCTGTATCTGATCAAAGTGAAATAAATATTAGCCCCTGCAGATATCATCCACCCTCCTTTTTCCTATGGTCAAATGAAGCCAGGTACTCAGGAGCAAAACCAGCAATCAGAATTCCTCACAAGATCTAAACCCTCAGTTGTCAGGTTCCAAGAACTTGACAATCCTGTTCCCATACCTTTATTTGCTATATTTCACCCATTATATTCCACTTGCTGTCTTTCCATGTGCTACCACCAGCTACAAGTGGGTTTGCTGTTGTCATTTCACTAACACTGAAGAAATTTAATTCTGTCTTCAAAGTCCTTGTACAGGTGGAGTCTCAGGCATCTCCCACAATGTGTAAAATAAAGCAGAAGCAGGTGGGAACTTGCTGGGCATTTTTTCTGTGGCTAAAGTTGTAACCTGCATGCAAGAAGATCTCAAGGAACCTTAAATTCTCCAGAGCCAAGCACCCCTTCTAAAAACATTCCCACCAGTTCACTTCTTCTTTCTTAATTTTTCTCACAGTTCTAACAATAGTTCATCTTACACATCTGCTTTAACACCAGTGGAAGAAAGAATGGGATCTACATTTCCTGGGCATTATTCAGCTTTGAGCAATGCACCCCCATGCCTCCACTCAGAAAGGAAAATGTTCTTGGGGAGGTTTGGCAGATGAGCCACCTCGTGCAAAATTTTTAAATATCTGGTTGCTTTGGTTCCCTGCACTGCACATGTTGGAACCAAGCCCAAAGGAGCAGCCTCACATCCCAGCCCTCAGCAATCTTCTCTCCCCTTCCTCCCTTCTCTCCCCAGTATTCCCAGTGAGCTAATCAGTTCTTCCACAGCTGCACAAAGGGCAGCTTTAAAAAACTCTCATTATTACACCATGCAGTACATCACAATGGTGATAAAAGGGGCATCTCTATTTAGCCTTACCTGGTTTCTAGGTTTCAGTCAAAAAAAGGCTTAATTTTAAGGATGACTCTTGCTACTTTCTCATTATTACATAAGATTCAGATATTACATTTCCATCTTTATTAATTGATAATCCATGCTGCTCTGGATGTACTTTATTTACTTAGTTTCCTGAAGAGAGAATAAACAATTTGATCCCCGAAAGCTTTCTGATTTCTCCCTCCCCCCCCCCCCCTTTTTTTTTGTTTCATTCTGCTATTGAACGTAAAACACATGGACAAGAAAAAAACAAGGGTGGAAAGAGTGTTCTAATGGACAGGATTAACTAATCAAAGAAAGATGAGAATAATGTTTCCTACTGGCAGGTTTGTAACTCTGTATTTTGCTATTTTGCTTCAGCAGATCCTTAGCAAAATCTAGACTTAAACATAGGACAAGGAAATGAAAAGAATGCAGAAGCTGCTTTGTGTTTGGGATTGATTCTACTTCCTCCTATTCCTTTCCTCCATTATTTGAAAATAAAGAAAGAAAAGATACACACCCCATGACTATATTTATTTCCAGTTAAAAGAAGATTCATGCTTTCTTTTTTTTAGATACTGTAAAGGCTGAACGCTAAACTAACCCCCTGTGTTTAGGTTTTCCTGAGTGCTTCACAGAGATTTGTTAAAGATATAAAATAGCACACCAAACAATGAAAGAGCTTGTTTCCCCAACCATTTCTGTTGAAAGCTACTTTGTATTTGTTCCTATGCAACAAAAATTAACTTTATGTGTAGGTGTTCCATGTTTTTACAAACTCTACACTCCTTAGTTGTTATAAGATTAAAACAATTTTCTCCCTCAGTAAATGCTTCCCTTGAAAACCGCTGGAAGCACACAATTCATCTGTCCATTTATAGCTTCTATTTTCTTCCAGGCACTGAGAAACTACTGATTGTGATTGTTGTTTTCCCTTTTAAGAAGCTGATGTTGAACAAGTGACAGATAAGACAATTTAATGTTTTGGTGACCATACAGATCGATTTTTCATTTATTCTGAAGTTTAAAAGACAAAAAAGACAAGCAACTAAGGTATGATTGCAGAGATTTTGTTTAGCAAATTACTCTTCTATACCCAGAAAATTTAACAAGGCACTCTCATTAAACCTGCAGGGAGTTTTAAGGTAGCTTTAGTACCAATATTTTTCAAAAAATGCATTCAAAGATTTTTTCCCCTGAACCATTTTCTTCTCTATGGAATCTATCAGAACAGTTTAGAGATACAGTATGAGTCTTTAGGTGTGAATAATAGAAAAAGAAGAAAATAAAAAAGAAATTTATTACCACAGGCTGCAGAAGGTCTCAATAAAAAGATAAGTGAAAAGGGAACATTGTGGGATTTCTGAATTGGACAGAGAAATGGAAAAAACATTACAAATTTGGGAAAATGTTTGCATGGAAAAGGTAAGGATTGGTGTCACACTTTACATAAAGACACTAAACACTGCTGAAATTTGCTGTTCTGTATGAAGAAATCCTTCTGGGGAGAGCAGGGGGCTTTGGGTATCTGACCTGGCTGTCCTCAAGACGTTTAAGAATGAAGAACACCGAAGTCAAAATATTCTTTCCATTTATTCTTCAGGAGTCTAAACTTGGATGCCAGAACTTTTTATCTGTACCCAGTCCCGATGCCAGGTAAGGTGCCACTTGCAAGGAATTTATGAAGTTTTCATGATATTACACAAAAATAAAAACTGAGATGACTGATCAACTCTGAGTAGTCAACAGAGACATTTAAATTGCTTTCAGCATTATCCTAAATAGCTTTCAGTCATGTTTCAGTCATATCCACCATTTTCAGCTTACTGGATATTTGCAAGAAATTAAAAAATTATGTCAAGGATTTGACAGTGATATCTCAAGCAATCCTAGAAATGTCCTGGAGATACTATGTTGTTTTATATTCACACATCTTACTGCATTCACAATGTTAAACATCACAGAATCACTAGGAAAAAAGCAGAATTTTAGGTTCAGCAACTCCAGAAATAATTCTAGAGATAAGCCTGGTTCCATCTATCTCTAGATAGATAGATATAAAAAACATAAGGCTACTAAAAATAGCAGAAAATTCTCATCTTTGTTCTTATGAAGCAATTTTTTTTCTGCCTGCTCATTTTACTGATGGAAATTTTACATCCCAGGGATCAATATCTGTGAAAATAATTTAGAACATGTGTCTGTAGATAGTAATTTGGCACTGGCATTCACTATGAGATTTTTCCATGGGCTCAACTGTTATTCTCATTATTAAAAATACTACAAATCTTAAGCCATATTAATGAACATGTTTCTATGCAAGTTTTGCAGTACAATAGAATTACATCACTATCAGTATCCTAAAAATAACCATTGGCTCTGCTAAATGCTAGAAGCAGATTTTATTGCCTCATATACTACTCTTGACCACTTAATTAACTACCACAAAAGCTAATTAATTAGACATCACAGTCTCTAATCATTCTGGAATTTGCTCCATTATGTTCAGCTGGAATATCCTCTTTCCTCAACAGACCCCCTAAAGTTTAGATGAACACAATAAAGCACTGTGGGGTTTTTATTTTCATCTTTCCAGATACTCAAGATCAGGATTGATTCTTTTTTTTTAAGATTTTCCCTATTTAACTCTGTCTTTAATTCAGTGGATGTTTTTGTGAGCTTTAAAGCCTTCAGCCTGTTTGGTGTTAGCGTTCCAGCATTTTAACCTAACATTGCCAAAAAAATCATTCTTGAGAAGGCAAGAATTTCACCAGCTTAACTCAATGACTGCCTACTGCTGCTCTATCACAACATGCATGTCACATGCGCAGGTATTTTATCAAGTGACTTATCAATTAAACTCAAAAGCTGCGCCTCCACCATTCTAAACTGTTTTGTCAACAAGATGCAGCCGCTCTGTAAAGTCAGCCAGTGTATCGTGGTGGAATGAAAGTACCAATGAGAAACAAGCTGATAAATTGGTTTGACTAATCATTAAAACCCATCCAGTATAATCGTTTTAGCTGATCTTGTTTAAGTCATTCCGAGGAGCTGCCAAGAGAGTTCAGGGACAGGTCGATCTTCTATTCGCATCATGCAAGGATCAGGCAGATAAAATCCGATCAGTTACCTGACCATTCTTGCATTTATATGTAATTATTCCCTGTTGTTTTAAAGCTTCCATCTGGAGGAAAGAAATCTGTTCTGCTCCTGACCTTTTCAGACCTCATGTCACTGTATTTAGCTTTAACAGATGGATTCCACTGATCTGATATGAAAATAGAAATAAAAGATTGAAAACATGAAAAGAGCGGAAAAATATGGAATCATTAAAGCCCTGATTCACTGCTAAGTGCAGGTCAGTGGGTGAATCTTCACTGGATTCATGGGTCATTGGTCAGGCCTCACAGCTTGTTCCTGCCCTAAACTGCAAAAGAATTAAAGAGACTCTATTAAGAAGGTGACTGGCACTACCTTCCTCTGAGTGGGAGAGAGCAGCAAGGACTGCTAGCACACACTGTATCCCCAAGGTCATGACTACTCCAACACACAGCTCCAGTCTAAAGTGCCAGCTCTGAACAACACTCACATCTACCTTGTGGCAGCGAGAGCAATTGCTCTGAGCACAGCAGATTTCTGCACAAAAGTAGAATTCTTCCTGCCTGTGCATGTCTTTTTGTCAATTTATTCCATTTCTTATTCAATTTCACTGAATGCAACAGAAGAGTATTTGTTGTCTCCAGAGTGGAATGTTTTTTGAGTTGTCTCTTGGATCAGAGATAAGAGCAAACAAAATAAATAATTTTTTTTTTAAAAGGCAGTGTTCAACATCATTAATAAGAAGGGATGCAACTGTTTCCTATTTTATTCTTCCTGTTTAAAAAAACCCTACACATCCTATCATTACAATATAGCTACAACTATCAAGTGATATAATTTCCTTTATTGTTTCCTGCCCTTAATACTATTGAGTATTATTAACCAGTTGTCTGTAATTCTCCAACTGCTGCCTTTTACTGCATTCCATAGAGGCCAGAGCAATTCCTGCACGTAGTGACTTTTATGTAAATGGGGAATGGTTAAATTCACCAGCCTAAATTTAGGAGTCACAAGTCTTGGTTGTAAGTTCTAGAAACCAGACAACTACTGAAAATTACATTTACCTTACATTAAAGAAATCCAGTAAATTATTTCACCCTTCATCAGTCTAATGCTTTGTGCCATTTATGGGTAAACAAGTTTGAAAATCTTCACTTACTTTTACAATGGTCAGCAATGTGTTTATGTTTTAAGGGCTATTTTCTCAGTTAACATAACTCAGTTGAAGTCAAAGTGCTATCAGCTAAGTGAGAATTTATGTTTTAAAAGCCAATTCTCCAATAAGTTTTTAATGCAAAATTTTCAAGACTCCTAAAACTGGCCAACTGTTCCAAAGCATGTGGCCACATATGAAGGCAGTCAGTATGCCACTAAAAAACAGGTGAGGTCAAAGGAAAACTTTATGTATTCTATTGTTCTTGCTATTTTTAAGAAACTCATTTTTCTACATTAGTAATGACATAAAATTTTAAACATGTATCTAGGCTTTTTATTGTGACTGCAGAATCATTTTATGTTTTTAAGTGCTACCCAGGGTGTTTATTTAATATACATTAATAATAAGGAATAAGTTTGCAACAAAGAAGTAGGAGGGATATTATTTATGCAAGGATCTACATTTATTTCTTTTCTTTTCCATATCTGGACTGCCCAGTGCCTGGCTCCTGGAACCTGTGCTGTTTCTGCCCCAGTGCCTAAGGTTTATCTGGGGAGGGGAGGGAGAAGGGCTGCTAATGATCTCCCAGAGATAAATGAAATTGCTGATTTAGTCAAGCTCATTCTTGACCTTGACACAAGATGGGACAGGCAAAGGGAAGAGCTCAAAATAGAGCAAGTGTAAGAAAGGAAGATCAAACGAATGCTCAGGTCTGGCCAAGACCCCCCCTACATTCAGCTAACACCTGGCTGGGTTAGAAAACATGACCAGCCCAACCTTCCTGTAGGAGCCGATTGAAGCTGTCAGCTCCCGGCTTGTCACCCACTGCATCAGGAGGCCCCTGGGCTGCCACAAGAGCCCTAATTAGGCAGAAATGGCACTTGGGCAACTGACCCGCCAGGACCTTTGGCAAAGCATTTAACATCATTAGTTAACATTTTTATTAAAAAAAGTGTGAATGTAAATGAACAGCCAATGCATTTCAATAGGGTTTGTCGGTGGCATTGCACGCCCCCCCACTCTCCCAACCACACACACACTTTTTTGCATGAATAGTTCACTTGTTTTCTCTAAAGGGGGATGGGGAGGTAGAGACTGTTTTTCAAAGGGAACAAGACATGTTCAAAGCAGAAACAAGGTCTTAAACAATCAGACACAAACTCTTGCCTTTTGGGAAGCGTGTTGGGGAGTGAACAAACAGCCAAATGCAATCCTACCTGCAACATGCCTAAGGGGATGTCTGAAAGGGAAGGCAGGCATAACCCACACCTGAGCACAGAGATACAAAATCACATGTTCATCTGATTGTTCCAAGGGTATTCATTGTGCTCTTGTTCTTTTCTGTTACATCCAAGAATAGGTGCCTAATCCAGTAAGCCTGCAACCCTTTGCCACAGCTATCAAATGCTACAGCAGTGGAAAAGAATGAACATCTAAGAATATACTGTCCTCCTCTTTCTTTGTAATTCCTTTATTCATTGCACATTACCTTTGACAGAAGATTACCAAAAAATACCACTCAAGCATATTAGCAACCTACCTTAATTAAGTCCCCACTAGCAGCAGTTTATCTGTGAAAAGTTATTTATTCATACAGAAGAGTATGCAGCCTTGAGGCACTTTATTGGTACTCCATTTTTTCTGCGGGTTATTTAACTGAAGAGTTTCCATAATTTATCAATACCTGCCCAAAATCCTGGGACAGATTTTGGAAATAAGAGACACATGAAAATTAAACTATTACAAATACTTCCCAATAAAGAACAGGACAGGGCTTAGAAACGTGTACTGCCCTGTGATATTTTATGTCTGCTTCCTAGGAACATTCCCCAGTCCAGGCAACTTTTATTTTCTTTGAACCCATTATCTCCTTCTTCCTCCAATGGAAGCTACAAAATTCAGTACTAGGGCTGATTCCTTAGGCCAGAAAAAGCCCATATTACCCCAGATTTTGGAATTTCCTCCCTCAGTCTATAAGAGCCATACGTTACCAGCAACACTTTTTTCCCACCAAAGAAAAGATTTTTTCATTCCAAAACATTCTACATACATTCCATTACATTCTATATACATTCTAGCTATATGGCCTATCACTTATGCTTTCTAATTAAAGTACAAATGTAAGAAGAAAATAAAATAGATCTCCCACAATTTGGGACTCTTCAGGTACTGAAGATATTGGTTCAAAACCCAACTCATCAGTCTTGCTCTGAAGCTCATGGAAGTTTATCCCTTTTCTCAGAACCATGTTTAAAAAAATGAAATAATAATATTATCATTTTATCATACATTGGCTTACCCAGAGATTCCAGTCCCTGACTGTTTCCAAGTCATGTACATGCCATATCAGGGAAAAAAAAACCCAAACTCAAAACTTGGCTATGCATCTCTCCTGGTTTGGGCTGGGACAGAGCTCATTTTCTTCCTAGTAGCTGGCACAGTGCTGTGTTTTGGATTTAGCAAGAGAATCATGCTGATAATGCACTGATGTGTTTAGCTGTTGCTAAGTAGTGTTTACTCTAAGTCAAGGACTTTCAGTTTCCCATGCTCTGCCAGTGAGGAGGTGATCAAGAAGTTGTGAGGAAGCAGGGCCAGGATATGACCCCAGCTTGCCAATGGGATATTCCACACCACAGAACTGGAGGGAGTTGGCCTGGAGCCACTGGTCACTGCAGGAGGATGGGCTGGGTATGGCTCAGTGGATGGCAAGCAGTTGCATTGAGTATCACTTGTTTCTCTTTCATAAATGCTCTGGGACCTACAGATTATGTCATGTAAATTCTTACTCTCTTTGTGTGTGTATGTATACACAAACAAGAGTTTGCATTCTCTTTTTAAACAAGTTTGTGTAGCCTTTGAAACAACATGGATTTCTAGATATACATTTTTAAAGCACAATACTAAGTCTTGGAATCCATGTAAGAAGTCTGGCTTGATGTCTTGACTCAGCTGTTGACAGCAAGAGTCATTACAATTACAGCAGGTAACTTTGGCAGCACTGAAATAATTTTTATCAGTGAATCAACAAAACCAAAATCCGTGCCTTTCTTTCTAGAGCAGAAATAAGGTGAGATAGATACTTTAAAAATTTATTTGCTAGTGATACTAATCTGGTGACTTGTCTATCCCCATGATGCAGGTTTTTGCCTTGTAAGCAGTAATAGGGAAAAAAAATCCTTGGGAATTGCCCAAAAGCAGAATCATCCAAGGCTCAGAAAGTTGGTAACTGTAAAGGGTCTATATGTGACCCCTTTTCCCATCACATGACTATTTTCCAGTCTGGTTCTTCAGTATGGCTGCTCCTCTCCCGCTGGGAGCTCGAGGGGTGGGTGAAGGGAGAGAGAGGTGACAGCCCATTGAAAAGCCACTGCTCCCTGCCTAGTTTTGGCACATTTTCTGCAGGTGCCTCGCACTATAGCCACAATAGGCTCTGGAAGAGAGGATTCAGACCTGTCAACAGCTACAGGAGGCAACTGCACAGCTTTGTCTTACAGGCTAACTGCATTGTCTGCTGCTGTGAACCCTGCAGCACAGGCACCCGTTAATGAGATGAGCCCCTTTTCCCTCCATTTGTTCCTCCCTCTGCTTCTCCTGCCTTTCTGTAATGATTTCACTCAATCGCATTGGTTGCTTTCTACTGGGGATTGCTCCAACAATCAGATAAGATAATTGCCTGTAGAATACTGCTCAGCAACAACTATTACTTCCTTTGCTGAAAATGTCAGAGCAATTGAAAGCTCTTAGTGAAGTTCAAGAACAAGGAGGCAGAGAAGAGGCAGCTCCTCTATAGGTACCTATCTATGTATATTTAGCAAGTTTGCAGTGGCCAGCTCTCCTGGGTGAGAGCTTTATAAGCAACATTTTGAGCAGACTTTATATTTCCATGACTTAAACATACCAAGTATTTCTCACATTTACTTCAGCCTTGGAAGACAATATTATAGAATTGCTTGATTTGCATTTCCCCCAATTCCTATTTCATTTCTACCGACCAAATTAATGCAATTTCTTTTTAATCTTAAATTTTAATCTTAGAATACTGTCTTCATACAAAAGTTTCTGAGGTGAAATGACAGCTGATAGACAAGTGACATACCAAGAGAAGATCATTTACATATTGCACTCCAAATGTAAGTACAATTAAAATACCAGAAATCGTTTGGGCCACTATTTAATTCACTCCTTCACCTGAAATACACACTGCCACTGCCAAACCACGTGATGTTACGCCCTGATGAACAATTCAAGAGCAAACCCACAGACATAATGCTTTTTATCACTAAAGTATACAGGCTCTAGAGATTTTGTATGACATCAAGATCTCCATTTATTTGACAGACAGGGCAAATAAGCAAGAAAAAAAACCACACATGCAAAAATTTACTCAGAGCACAATTGGAAAAACTGCACAAAACCTCATCCTTTATCCTTTTCCCTTTCCCATTTTCCTGTACTGTATATGCACTGTCAACAATAACACACCATCACATAGCCATAGCCATCAATTCTTTTTACTGTGAATTTCATAAAGAATAAATAGCTTTTGAAAGCTTCTTAGAGTTCTGTGAAAAGAGCAGAGTTGAATCAGCAGCTGGATCATTACAGGCTATTCATATGCTGAGTTACTGAGGAACCAACACAGGGAAATTCCTTATTCTTTGGAGAGGAACTTCAACATAGGCAACCATATGACAGTTGGTT
Source organism: Ammospiza nelsoni (assembly GCF_027579445.1). NCBI lineage: Eukaryota > Metazoa > Chordata > Aves > Passeriformes > Passerellidae > Ammospiza > Ammospiza nelsoni. The sequence continues at coordinate 6,987,695 of NC_080640.1, read as the reverse complement.
TTTGCAGCATCATGGGATTACAGCACCTAAATCAGTGACTGATATCTGGAGAGATATAGGCCCCAGTCTTGCAATATTATTCAACCAGACTTACACTAGTTTAACTCTGTAGAGAGCCAGATGTACAGCTTGTTTATACATTGGATGTTTCAGAAACTGAACACTATTTGAGAGTTAATTTCATGGTTATGTTTTGCTATATAAAGCTATGTGCAGTAGGACTTGCTCCTCAAAAAACTGAATTAATCATAGTGTGGGTATCCAATTAAACCAAGCACTGATTTCTGAAGTCCATTTTAACTTCTTCTCAGTTACTTAGAGGCTTTTGCTGGATGATAAGTTTTGCAGCAGTGAACTAAAAGGATTCTCTAGACATATTAAATATTATTTCCTCATATTCTTTTAATGAATATAGTTTGATCATTGCAATAGGCACATTTTTTTTAAATAGTGCCATAACTTGTTTGTCAAAATTAAAGTTAAAATTCTGCCTAAAACTTCAACATGAAGAACTGCCATACAGAAAATGGAGAGTAAGTGATCTCTCTTTGTGTCTGAAGCTGAGGCTAGCAGTCTGACTCTGGAGCCCTCGACAAAAACTCACACTTCTGGAGAAAAGCTGGAAGTGGTAATTGCTACTGATGCTTGTCCTGAAACAACTTGGCCTTTGAATGAACTCCCATTACAGGGCAGACTGGTGCAGGAGCTTCACAAACACTTCATGACAGTCCTGAAAAAATGACCCTTTAGAAGCAGGAAACACAAAAGAAAAGCTCTGCTATCTTCTAACAAGGAGCCAGGGAATTTAAGATGTTCCTGTGCTCTTTTTCTTGATTTTAATCCTCACAAAATGTGGGTAGAATTAAAACAAAATTGAGACCCATGCTGTTTATTAAGATGTTTTGCTGCAAGCAGGCAATAATCCAGCTCAGATTTAAGCCTAAAAGCCTTTCAACTTGTTCATAATATTCTTGATATACACAGGAGGTGAGGACTAGATGATCCAACAGCCCTTTGTGGATTTCAGCTAGTAAGTGCCAGGATACCATTTAACTTTTACAACAGAGCAATAGCGAGCACACTTCTTCAAATAATTTCATTGTGTCACCTACTTATACACAGAATGTTCTAGTCTGTGTGTGATGGGCTGCTTCTCTCCCCATGGAGCAGGTGTCTGAGAATTATTAAACTGGCACAGTCAAAAAACCTGAAGGTTTTACACCCTGACAAAGACAACTGTGTACATTTGGTACTAATCTTGGCTTAATAACTAAGCACCAGGAACATGATGAATTTTATGATGGATGTTTGGGCACATTAGGTGTAGTGATTGTTTTCCTGTTGAAGCTTCATGAGTTTTACACCCAGTCCTTCTCATTGCTTTAGGTGCATTTCACAAAACACACAAATGTAAATTTACTATTTCTTCCTGTTCTACAGTCTTCTGTCAAAAACCTCTTTTTCTCACTCCTCCCTCATTTTGTTACATTAGCTATTTTCAAGAAATGGAGATTAGAAAAAAGTTAAAGGTACATTCCTATCAGTGTAACAGACAGCAAGTAGACAATATTTTGAGTGGATAGCCAGCATATTTTCTAATAAATAATACATCCTGGCAGAAATCTGACACTGAATTCTATTCTTCAGCACAATTCCAGTTACGCTCCATTGAGCCATGACTTTTCTTACACTAACATAATGAAATACACCATATCAATACACCACAACCAAAGAGGGTTGTGCAAGTCCATCAGTGCAATTAATGCAAGAGAAGGACTTACTGGAGTGAGTCCTGTGCAGGGCACAAGGAGGATTAAAGGGCTGCAGAGTCTTTCATAATGGGAGAAGCTGGGACAGCTGGAACTCCTCAGTCAGGGAAGGGGAAGGCTCAGGGGGCTCTCATCAGTGTGTATAAATACTTGATGGGAGGGAATGAAGAGGAGAAAGACAGACTCCTCTCAGCAGATCCCATTGGCAAAACAAGCAATAGGAAAAATTTAAAAATAGCACATTTAGTGTAAGACAAGAATATAATTTTTGCCATGAGTGCAGTCAAACACTGGAGCAGGTGGCCCAGAGAGGTTATGGAGTCTCCCTCTGGGGACATTCCAAAGCTGAGTGCACATGGTCCTGGGCAATCTGCTGGGTGGACCCTGCCTGAGCAGGTGAGATTGTCGGGAGTTTAGTTCAAGCATGGCTTAAAGAAAAAGGCCACGAAGCCATGCAGCTGAGAGAAAAGTAACAGGTAGCTGTGAAGCAGTTTCAAAGCAGTTTCCAGCCTGACTTCTATAAACAATTAGTCTCTCTCAGGCATCCTTGTATAAACAGTAAAGTTCTCAGGCAGTCTTCCCATAACAAAGGTAACATCCTCTCTGGGAAAAGATGGCACCCTGGGAACAGTTATGGAAGTTTTGAGAACCGTTCGTATCACAGTGAGAACACTGATTTTGTTTGATGTAAACAATCAACGGTATTGTAAAACAAAAGGAGTGGTTAGAGTTTTCTCTGTTAGCCTATCATAAAGCTGTATTTTGGAATATGCATGAAGTTCGTTAACACTGTTATTTAAAGTGACTGATCGATCAATAAATTCGGAGTTCGATGCATTATAGGATGGTCGTTCTCCCCCTCACTTCAACATGAGATGGAGTAGATGATTTCAGAAGGGCTCTTCCAACCTAAATTATTGTGAGTCTGTAATTTACATCGTAGGATAGCTTCAGGAAAGAAAGATCAAATTTTGTGAAAATTCATTCAATTTGAAAAGTGTACCCTTGTGCTCTAGGAATCTGAAATGCTGTGTTAATATTAAACAGCATTTTCTTCTAAAAGTCATCATGTTAATTACCTTATTTATTTAATAAAGTTTACAATTGTTCAGTTGAACCAAAAATATTTTCCAAAACCAAGCCACATTCAGAAGCAGAATATTTCTACATTTGTCCATATGTGTTTGAATTTTGAAGCATTTCTATCAATGTGTGAAGATAATGAATGCAGGTTTTCTATTAGAAACATTCACTATCTCTATATTTATATCAGCCACTGCTAAATTTTAGAAAACAGAGATATTTGAAATCTGAACTAATTCCTTCTGTGCAAATGGCCATGCCTGGTTATTGCTCCAAAAGTCACATCTCTTCCAAAACACTACAAACCCAGGAGACTGACCTCATGGCCATGGAACTCTTTAATTTCCAGCCTTTCTGTCAGAAATGCTATGCATTTACAAGTGTCATCGATTTTCAATGGAAGTCAAAGGTGCACAGGCTCACTCAAAGTCTTCTGCTTTGAGACAAGCCACACAACAAGCTTCTAATGGGATTCTCTCAGTACAAAAAATTTATAAAAATAGTATTTCATGGATGAGTACACCCCTGAGCACTAATGCCAGTCAATGGATTCTTTTCCTACAAAATAAGGTATATTTCATTGCAGAAGCTGAATGCCATTCAAACATGTCTGAGTGTCTTATATGGAACTGGTAATATTATGTATTCTTCCAAAGTCAGACTTCGAAAAGCTTTTCAGTTTACAATACCATCTCACTTCAAAAATGTGCATAGAGTATGTAAGATCATTATTTTCTTTTCTTTCTTTTTTAATTAACTGAGTCTTGAAGTGAAGAAACAATTAATGGTAACAACAGAAATAGGGGAACATCAGGAATTTTGCCTCCACACCTCACACAGCATATCCCTAGCCTCAGGGGAACTATTTAAAACTTGTTTGTAGAAAAAAAGGGATCAAAATGGTTATAAATGTCACAACTTTCATAAAATATCTGAAAATTTTGCAGAGTTGTATAAAAATACTGCAACAGGAAGCAAGTTTTTTGAAAAAAACAGACCAAATTTTTGAATTAAAGAAACCTAAATTAGTGAAATGGAAGAAATGAAGTCAGTTATAAATTCATATGATCTTATGGGCTTATCACGAAATGATAGTCAAGCTTTTGCTCCAGATGGTGCAATAGTGCTTGTGACATCCACTTTGAACTGCAATCTAGTTATGTGTCAGGCAGGAGAGTCCATTATTCACTGCATCAGTGCAGGGGAAAGAAGGTTAAAAGTTCAAGACATGCCCCAAGTGATTAAGGTTGTAAAAATCAGGAGATATACCATGGGGAAAAAATGCCACTCTTCCTTTTCTTCCATACTCAGTTTGTTCCCCAAAAAAATGTGCTTAAGAAAAAAAAAACCAAATCCAAACAAAACACCAAAATCCCAAACCAACAAAAAAAAAAAAGAATAATAGGATGCAGGAATACCACAATTCCCGACAGTAATGTACAAATTATCTTTTTATTTTAACTCCTTAAACCATTCTGCCACCAGCTTCATTTCACCTACAAAGAAACAATAAGGCTTCTCTTAAAATCTGTCCACAAGGACTTGAGTACTGAGTTAACACTTTCTCACTCGTTGTGATCTTCTTCTCAGATATTACACACTTGTAACTAATTCAAATTTAAAACTTTATTTTTCATGTACCCCACGGATCACCAGTTCATCTGCAGTAGTCAGGCTTCACTTCTCAGCCATGGAAACCTTTGCTCTGCTGACCAGTAACACAACCTACAAATTGCTTCCCACCACCCCAAAAGTTTCTGCATTTGGAACTCCAAGTGCTACTTCTCCAGTACTTAAGCAAATTTAGATTTCTAATTCAATATAAAAAGAAGAAGATGCAAAACTTAAATGGTGAAGCTAAAAACATTCCAATTAAAAAAAAATCTTCTGCAAATTCTTCATAGTGAGAGTAATGTATGGAAAGTATTGGGAAAAAAGGTGCTTTAGTGCTCAGAACCTTTGAAAAGGAATGAAGTAATTATTTTCAGGAAGGTCTCATCTTTCAACAAACAGGTGTAGAAGAGAATAATTCCATTGTAATAATTTTTCTCTCTGCTGTTTTCTAACTCTCTGTTTATCTTGAGCTTGACTGCACATTTGTATAAATTGTATTATGTATTATGTACTATAAATGTATTATGGCCATGTTGCTGCATCCTCATTGAAATTACCTCATATGCAGTAACTGATGTATTAGCACACATTTCATGTAAAGGAAAACACTGAATATGAATCTCACAAAGCCTGATAACATTCAGACTCTGTATATATTTGTAAGTGTGTTAACATTTCAGAGTAGCATATTGACAATGCAGACAAAAATCCTTGTAATCCATCACATCAGGGTCCTTGAACTATGTAGGATTTAGTAATGCCCTAAAGTTCACAACAGTTACTTCAAAATGCACACACAAAGAAATCCTGTAGCAAACTCCAGATATCCAAGACTAAACCTAGCACTCATCAATAACCCATGCATTACATTAAAAAACCTACACACTACAAAACTATATCTAAATTTGAGGACAACCTTCTGCAAACTCAAAACTCAGCTCAAAAACTTGTCTTTAAATACTGTGTGTACCAAATCACCTTTGGAGCTAGGATGATAAATGAAAGCCTGTGAGCTCCCAGCCTGCAGATCAGCAGGCTCCTGCAGACAAGGCCAGGCTCACCCTCGCACAGCAGGAGCTGAGCAGACCCACAGGAAGGATCCTCAAAGTTTAGAAAGAAATTAGTACTGAAGTCCACTCAGCTTGAAGTAAGCACTGGAGCGGAGAATGATTACTCAAGGCAAATGAACTCACATAGGAGTACTTGGGAAATTAAAATAATAGTGCTGGGGGAGCTGGGGGAAGTCTTAAATAATTATTAGAAATTTCCAAACATGCCATATATATGTTACTTAAGTCCCTGCAAGTTTTTATCTAGACTAAAAGTCTAATCTAAATGTTGTGTTCAGCCACGTCCAAGGACAGAATCTTTTGTTTAATCTTATACATAAAGTTATATTTAGCTTTGTTACTGGAGTTTTTTTCTTAAGAGGATCTAGAATATTAAGAACAAAAAGAAACACTACAGAAGCATTTTATGTAAAAAAGTAATTTTAAAAAAGCCTTTAGGAAAATTAAAATGTGTCAAAAGCAGTAATATATCTGTAGAAGAGAATTTGTATCACCAAGCTAAAAAGACAATCCCAGTTTTATTGGAAATGTCATGCAGTTTTTATGTACTGAGAGCTGACTTCAAAGAGGCCCTTGTCAGTGGAATGAGCACACATTACTCCTCTGTGAAATCCTACAAGAACACAGACGGCAGTGAGACCATGATCTTAATTGATTTAAGGGTCAAGTTTATATCTTTAAAGAAGAATTTTAGAACAGCAAAAAGCAAATCCTTCATACAACCCTTAAGCATGTGGTTTTATATTTGGGTTTAGAGCATTAGCACCACATATTTGTACCCAAAGGAGATGCAGGTGAAAAAGGGAACACACACAACACAGTGTCACAAAAAAGGAAAAGCTGATTGTCATTTCTGTCCTGGCACAAGAGTTATAATAAAGGCTTGAGGTGAGATAAAACTGTACAGTTGCTCTCAAAAGCATTTCATTTGTCTCTGAAACCAAAATAAGAGACAATCTAGAAGATTTGGGGCAAAATCTGCTGAGAAGAAACTAAAATATGATGCCACCCCTAGGAATGTCATGATTGCAATTACACAGATGGGGTTTTAATGTATGTGTTGATATAAATGAAGTATCTTCACTGTTTAAAAACAAAAACAAAAGAACTGCTACAGGGTGTCATTTGTACCCAGTCATTTTTCAAAGGCCAGAGTTACACCAATCACAGGCTTTTCCTCACTGGGCTTGTTCCTTGGCTCTTGTTACATATACTTTGATTAGAGAGTTTTTAATTACACTTTAGCCTGTTAGCACCATGGGGCCAATAAAACTAAGAGAAATAGAACTAAATTCTTTTCATTCAACACAACTGGTAACTAAACACCAATTAATTACACCCACACAAGCCTAATGAAGATAATGGGGTTGCAGAGAGTTCACGGATGGTATGAAGTGGCTTGTGGTATCCTAACCTTAATCAGTTAACTACTTTGTAATAGGGAGGATCACAGGATAAGCCACCCTCTTTCTACATGCTTACAATTACTATTACTGTTAATGGAAATTACATGGCCATACAGATAATTCATGTAACATTCACTTGATCAGGAAACAAAAATGATAAATACTTGAGGGACTCCCTAGTAGTATTTCCAAGAGTTTATTGAAAACAAGAGTGTAGTATCATTCTTTTTCATCTCATTGCTTCACTTAAGGCAAACCTGACGAATTTCTTCTTTTCCAGGGATGGGACATCCATAACATCTCTGGGAAAGCTGTGCCAATGCCTCACCAGTCTCACAGTAAAGAATTTTTTCCTAATATTTAATCTGTATCTATTTCAGTTTGAGGCCATTGCCCTTTCTTCTATCACTAAATACCCTTGTAAAAAGTGTCTCCCCATCATTCTTGTAGGGGGCCTTTTTAGATACTGGCTCTAAAGTTCCCCTGGAGTCTTCTCTTCTCTAGGCTAAACAATGCCAACACCCTCAGCCTGTTCCTCAAAGCAGAGGTTCTCCAACCCTCTGTGGGTCCCAGCTGCTTTCCTCATTCTAACATTCTACATCCTCCTCATGCTGTGCCCCCAGACACAGCTCTAGTGCTCCAGGGGTGTCTCAAACAATGGACTGAGAGCCACAGTCACCTCCCCTGGCCTGCTGCTCCTCACCCCTTTCATGCAGTGCCCAAGGGTGGCTTTTGGACTGGCAGCACAGATTGCTGACTCAGGCTCAGCTTCTCCTCCACCCACAGCCCAAGTGCTCCTGCTCAGCCCCTGCCCTGCCCAGCTCCCTGTCCCCTGCAAACACCATACTCCAGGGGAGCTCCATCTGCTCCCTGTGCTACTGGCAAAGCCATTCAAGAGCCCTGGGGCCAAGGGCAGAGCCCTGAGGGACACCCTTCATCCCTGGCCTCCACTTGGACATGGAGCCAAGTGGTCCATCCATCAAATCCATCTCTCCAGTTTAGAGAAAAGGATGTCATGCTGGCAATGTCGAATGCTTTGCACAGGTACAGGCAGATGACATCAGTTACTCTTCCCTCAGGTACCAGCACTGTTACCCCTTTGTTCTCTCAGTCCTTAACTTTTCTTTTGCAACTTGGGTGGTGTAGCTGCAGCACTTGCCAGTGAATGGTAGCACAATAGCCACTGAGTGTATCAGCCTTCCTCGTAATCCTGGGCAATCAGTTCTCCCACTCCCTTCCAGAGAAGTCTGACATTTTCCCATGTCTCCCTTTTATCTCCAACATGTTCCTTCACTGTCACTCTGAGTTTTTAAGATTTTCTAAGCCTTCTGATGTTTACATTCTTGTAGCAAACTTTCTCACATACTTTCTGTAAATAACTTGTTGTTTTGCATTCTTTTATGGAGGAGGAGAAATTCGACGGACTATTGGTTTGTCCAGTGTAATTGGAGAGGTGGCACTTTCAGCCTCGAATCCACTGTCACTTTTGGAAAACTATAAATCTTGGAGTCAGAAAATAAACTTCCCTTTTTCTTCACCTTGAGAGCAGCAGTGTGCTTGTGTTGTTCCATGTCCTATAGCCACATGTCACATTTTGTTTAGAGCCTGTTAAAGGGCAGAAGGTGGGAAACTGGTAGAGAGAGGCACTTAAACATATCAGAAGGCGCAGCTCTCACAATGGATGGTATTACACAGCATATGATCGTGCTCAGAGACCACCACACCAGCACCATTTACCTCCAGAAGCCTGCTCTTCCAGGACCATTTAATTAAATTGGAGCTTTCTGGGGCAAGCCTGTGCATGTGACAAATATCTGGCATTATGTCACTACTGCCACCCAGGCCTCTGACTGCACAAGCTTCTCCTGAGACAGTTGTGTGCCCAAAGGACCAGCCACCCACTACATCAACTCTTCCTGAAGTAAGAAAATCTAATGAGGCATTTTGCTACCCACTCTCCTCAAGGAACAGGTAGCGTCAGTTTAGAAACTTTTTCAGAGGAAACAGCTTTAAAAAAAAAAAAAAAGAGGGTTTAAATCTCTGGAGAGGTACCATAGTGTTTCTAAGGGATGTGAAAGGAAAAGAAAATGATTCCTTGGGGATTTTTCTTCATTATCACCCCACCTGGAGAAGTGAGCACACAATGGGCAAAGGTCCACACATATTGATTTTAGAGCTGGGGAAGTGTGCAGCTAACAGCTTTTAAGTATCTCCATTTTCAGTTACTTCAACAAAATTACCAGTGAACAGTGTAAGAAAGTGAAAGTTTTTGTAGGAAATTGCGGGCTAAAAATGATCATTTAGGTCGCGAAATGTTTCCTTTCATTGAAAATGGAGGGCTTTCAAACGTAGGAGTTACTGCGGGCGTATTGCAGCATCGTCTCCACCAAACGTTTCCCAAACCACAGCCTGTCCCTCTCTCAGAACCATAATATTACAGAGTTTTGCTGCTCGGAAGCTTTTAAAACCGAGGAGCGCTTGGTCGGGGTGTCCCGACTCCGGAGGCGGTGACCGGGCTCTGAGGGAAGTGCGAGCACCACGCGGCTCTGAGGAACCAAACCCAGACCGAACCAGTTCTGCCCCAACCCTGCGTGCTCCCTGAGGGAGCAGAGCCTCGGGAGCAGAGCCTCAGGAACGCGGAGCCGGGCACAGCGCCCTGCGGGGCCGCTGTCCCGCCCTGGGGCAGGCGGCGAGCGGGGGAAGGGGCGGGCGCTCCCTGGCTCCGTTGCCCGGCAGCGGCCGCGGTGCCGCGATGGAGGCGGGCGAGAGGCGGCGGCTGCGACAGGAGGCGGCTGAGTATTACCGAGGGCTCCGGGTGCCGGAGCGGATGGAGGAAGTGCTGAACGCCCTGTTCCCGCTGCCCCCCCAGGATCTCTACGGGGAGCTGGTAGCGCGGGGCGGGGAAGCAGCAGGGCGGGAGCGGGGCGGCCTCTCGGAGGGGCCGTGTGGGTGCCCGCCGTGCCCGTCCCTTTGCGGTGCCCGTGCCTTTGCTGTGCCCGTGCCTTTGCCGTGCCCGTGCCTTTGCCGTGCCCGTGCCCCCTCCCGGCCCTTGCCCTCAGCCAGGGCGTGCAGCGAGGGCCTCGGCGTGCAGCGAGGGCCTCGGCGTCTCTCTGGTGGCAATTGAGTGGTTTGTCCCCTGGCCCGGGCAGGCATTGCCATGGTTCTGTGTTTGAGGCCCGTGGCAGCTGGGTGCTGTGCATGTCCGCAGCAGCCGGGATTCTTGTCTTGACACAAAAACAAAATAGTCCACAGATGGACTAATGTTTGTCCCTAACAAAGCTGCTGCTCAGCAGGGTTGGCTCCCGGGCCAGCGGTGGCCGGAGTCTGGGTGCTGTTCACACTGCAGCTGCTCGTGAAGGGCAAATGGGCCCCCATGGAAGGGTCAAGAATCAGACCAATTTTATCTGTTCCCACTTGACAAAATACTGTTGACAATAGTCATAATGAAACTTCAATTAGTGGCGATACTGAAATCACCAATACTAGAATAGTGAGCAGCTCTTGGAAAAGAAAGTTTTCTAGTATGGTCTTTGATGGGAGAGTGGCTGTGGGATGGAAATATTTCATTCCATCTTACACTGTTTCCCATCTCCAAGTGTTTTGACATCATCAGTGGAAGGGACTGGAGCTGGTAACATCTTTCCTTGCTTTGCTTGGAAGTTGGCATGTTCCTCTTCTTCGTAGCCCTACTTCATACTTTTCCCACTTGATAAACCATGGTTTGGTGCCTCTCCAATACTGGATTAAATAATGAACTAAACTAGTAAGGAAGTATGTAGTAAATATTACAGGTTAAAATGCAATCCTTTTTCTAAACCAACATTAGTGTTTATTAACTACGAACTCACACCCAGATGTATTGAGTTATGATATTTCATCAGGCCCAATAAAGACCATGTTGGAAGAAGAATGAGGACTCTGCCTATCAGAAGTCATGGTTTTCACTTTCTCACAGGGCTCAAAGCTTGCTGGAACATATAAATCATGGAATAATAGAATATGCTGGGTTGGAAGAGACCTGCAATGGATTTGTTTAGTAGTGGATTTGATTCTAAGGTATTTCATGGAATAAAAGCCTCTTTGCTTGGAAATAGACTTTTAATTGAGTTCTTTCTCTTTCATTTAAGGCTAACTACTTTTCTAAATTTTCAAAAGCTCCAGTAATATGCAAAGTAGTTGGAAGAAAAGTTATTGATGGAGTTGGTGAGCCAACGTTAGAAGTGGAAATATATTGTACAGTTAAGAACTATGAGAAGGTATGAGCTGTTTCTTCTTGTTTTATTTATTTTACTAGGGCAGTATCTGAGAAAGTTACTATTCTTCTCACATCCCAATGTATGTTTTATTTTCCATCTTTATGACAAGACATAAATCCCAGTTGAGTGTTGTAACTTGGAGAAAAAGGTGTAATGAAAAGTTAGACCATGGCAGCAGCTATGAAAGCTTTATTTTTCAGGAATTAGACAATATTTTGTGAGTGGGACCTGATAGTGTGTCTCTGTATATTAATTTTTTTTCTATCTTAATGATCATGTAGGTTTTCCTTACACATCTACTAACCTTATACATTCACTTTCATTTCACCTTTTCCTTTAATTTTCAGATCTTTATATTTCTCTTTGTGTGACACTTTCAGAAAAATACAGTACAGCTGAAAAACAGTATGGATAGAGGCTCTTCTTTTACACTGAGCTAATAGGTTGATGTGGGTGACAGTAAAGTCAAACATACCCATTTAGCACCTGCAGTGCAGAATTGATGGCTCATCTCTTCCCCAACCTGAAATATTCAAACTATATCTTTGCAGCTCTAGCTATTGTGGAGTAATTATTTCTACTTTCCCTCAGTTGAACTCTGGTTCACTTAATTCTTGAATTACATGTAACCTCATAGATATTCACAGGATATAAAGTTAATACTGTTAATGCAGGCAACTGTGGGAAATTTGTAAATTATGTCTTCCTTTAAGTGAATTTTCTTAATATCATTTGTTGTTCATCAGAACAGAAAGATAGGTTTGAATTATCTAAGTAGGACAAAAGTAATTGATCATGAGGGATGGCATTAATGCTGATGAATCATGGTACAACAGGCTACCAACAAATGCAATAAAAGGTGTCCTAATGACTGTGTGGTCCTTAAAATAACTTCATTCTATTCTGATAGCATAGGGCAGATCTGTCAAGAGGGGTTTTGCCTATGTAGCTATAATTTTAGGTCAAAAAGCTTGAGTAATGTCTGCATTTCCAAAGTCTAAAAAGAAGGTGCTGGATGAGAAAAGACAAGTGGAGCAAATAGATTTGGAGATATGTACTTGTAGAGTTGGCAAGGAGATACCTCTTAGCATTTCAAAGGACATTTCCAAGATAGAAATGAAATAGTGTTTTAACCCTTTTACATTGTTTTGGTGGGGTTTTTTTTTTTTGTTTTTGTTTTTTTTTTTTTCCAGAGGATTTGTTCCAGTGTAATGGCTACTCATTCTCAAATACCAGAAAATGCTTTACCTGAAACAATTGAAGCTGATGAGAGAGAAAGAAATGAGTCTGTTTATACTGCTGTGGAATGGGTCTGTGACTCACTGAACACAATGTTAAGGGACTTGGACCCTACTGACCAGTGTCAAGCTGATAAGATCCTTGGGTAGGTCTTGCATATTATGAAAATTATTGCATTTGAATATTTGAAATATTCACCATTAATTTATAGTGCAGTGAAAGACATGTAGAATATTCAATGTTTTCTACTTTTTAAAAAATATGTTTAGGATATAAGGTCTGTCTCAGACCCATTTCACTACATTATTGCCTGCTTTTCATAATTATTATATAAAAAGCATGCTGGTTTGGGTTGCAAGGCTGAACATAGGCTGTAGCAAGCAGACCTAATTGCCTTCCATGTGCATTTGGGAAAACCTTGATATAGGGAATAAGGACTCAGTTGGAAAATGAGTCAAAATAAGATTTTAATGCATTGTTTACACTACTTTATGTATCTCACATACTCAGTTTGCCTGAATTGGCTTTCTGTGACCCTTGGGTGAAGATTTCACTTCATGCATGTAATTGAAATTCATTTCACCTCACTGTCTTAACCTAGGCCAGGCTGATGGATGTCATGAAGTCATGACAGGATCTGTTCCTACCCATGCCAAGGAAATAAATCCTTCATGCTCAGTCTGCTCAGAGCTGACTTGCAAACCACAGTGATTTACAAAGCTTGTCCTAAGGTTTGCAATCCTTGTGGTCCTTTTTTGTTTAATCAGTGCTGCAGAAGACTACCAAAAAAGAATGATATAATAAATTTATGGACTTCTCCATCTTCCCACAAGGAATCTATGGCAGTAGCTCAAATACAAGCACTTTTCCTCCTAGCATGTTCTTTACCCTGCATCACATCTGTCTGCATGTCATACGTCTAAGAAAATTTTGACCCAGTAATTTTTATGCATCCTCCCTCAGTGAGTACTTTGAAGAGAAGGTAGAAGAAAGAAAGGAAATTGAAAGGCAAGAAAAAGAAATGAGAGAGGAAGAAGAATCAGGAAAAGTCACTACTTCCCCTGCTTCAGGCCATTCAGGCGCGACGCCTAAGCAAAAAAAGGGACGAAAATCAGGTTGTACTTTATTTAATTTTAATATTTTCTGCAATACAGATATTGAAAAAGGTCCTAAAAGACACCCTGTCTCATGTTCAGAGGGTTTGGTTACTCTCTCCTGACCTTTTTGATCACAGCAGTTTCTGCAGCAAAATGAGGGAGGGGAAAATACAGTTTCCTCATCATTCACATGCATTGGTTGAACAGTTTCTGCCTTTGTTTTACTGTTGGTTTAGACAGGAGGTTATTATTCTTCAGAGTGAGGAATAAGAATGGAGGAGGATGCAAATGAAGAATGAAAATGATAAGGAAAGAAAAGGAAATCACAGAACTGAGTAGTAAAAAGGAAATAGAATTAAGATAGAAGCTGAAAACAATTGAAAGAGGAAGGAAAGTTTCCTTCTAACACTGAGAAAAGGAGGAAATACAGAGAAAAGCAAAAGAGAAAGAAAAGGGTGAGACAGGAATGAAGGGTAGTATAGAGTAAAAGGAAGTAAGCAAACATCCTACTAGACGAAAAAGGAAAAAATTATGTGAGACTAGAAAAACAAGGTAAAAATACACAGCCAAAATGAAACAACCCAAAGAAAAAAAACCACCACATGTTATCTCCATCTATACATTAAACTCAGACAAAAAAGTGTTGTTGTCATTTGTTGGAAGGGCAGAAAAATCTGGCAAATTATTATTCTTATCAGTTTACTTGCAAGTATCATATACTGTCAGTAAAACACCTCCTACTTCGTATGGGGAGGTATTTTACACTTCATATTGGATGTGTGCACAGTAAGTTCACCTTTCACCTGAGATTTAACTTCTGCAGTTGTCAGGTCCATCCAGATGTCATCATGGTGTGTTTGATATTTGAGTCAAGCTCCTGCTGATACATCTATTATGTGTTTTCACTAATTGTGGCATTGACTGTAATATTATTGTCAGACTCAGTGCATGACTATTTGGAGCCAATATCAAACAGTTCCCAATGCAGTGATTCTTGGGAATCATCACTTATTGCAGCTTCAGAAGGTGCTCCCTCTAAGTGTTCATGTAAGCAGTGTAGGCAATCAATATGGTAGTGGAAACTGCTTGGTTTAAAGCATTTTGGACAAAGTTATTGTATCTGAAAGGGAAATAAATTCTTCTGAAAATTTAGAGTGTAATATTTAAAAGACCTGTTTTCTCTTTGGGAATTCCAATTGTAATAGGCCTGAATTTTTTCTCACAGTCATTACTAGATGAAATCAAGTACTCCCAATCAGGTTGTAATGTAATCTGAAATTTTAATGCAAAATCTGAGCATTTAAGGAACACAATAAAGAAGATTGAAAACAATACTTTTGAAAGGAACCTGAAAAACGATATAATGTTATTAGATTCAAACACAGATAAATAAAAATACATATTTCAGTGGCTGAAAGATCTCCAAAAGAAACAGACTTGAAATGCATTAGAAACCAGAGTGAGGACAGGTACTCTTCTTATTTGTAATGTCATTCCATATAAAACAGCTGACAAAATTAAGTTTTTAAAAAATAAATTATTGTTCTTTAGTGCATTGAGTACACAGTGAATATTTACTCACATAACTCTGATCCACAAGCATATATTTAGCAGCAAGAAAATGTTTAGCTACTCTTGTCTGTGTTATAGGAAAGAAGGTGTCAGAAGACACTCCCATCCCACCTGCAGAGCCTGCTGAGCCAGTGCTGTGTGGCAGCTTGGCCATTGGGGGAACGTCACTTGCCATAGCCAGGGCTGGGGCCACCATCAGCCGTGTCCCATTGTACTTGTACACTGCCCTGCTGAAACACAAGGTACATGGGGCTTTGGTCATTTGCTTTATTTCATCCCAGTTATCATAATTATTGCAGTTGTGACAGTGTTATTAAATCTGCCTCATAGAATACGCCCTTAACACCATTGCCCATGTTTGAATCCTGTACCATAACTCAAATATGTAAGAAATTTTTCTGATTTTTACATTTTTATTTTCACCTGGCGCTCCCAATTACAGGAGACACCTAAAGAAATTACTTTACCACTCCCAATGGTTACTGTGTTGTACTGTGAAAAAAATTCACCTACAAAACTGAAGTTAGTCAAAGAAGTTATGCTTATACCACCAGTTGAGTTATTACTCCATCAGGTACTGTTTCCTTTTTTTTAAAGTGTATTCTATAGACATCATACTAACTACATATGTACATAAATATATAGGTCTTTTCAATATAGTCCTTACAAATGATAATTTTCATTTTTTCTTAGCTTAGAAGGCCAAAGTTTTAACAGATGTTAGTGCAGAATTCTAACACTAATAATATTAAATTAAGTAAAAAGATGATTTAAAAGAAGAACCATTAAGATTTAAGTTAAAAATGGATGCTTGTATAGAGGAGAAAATCAGTGCATTGAAGAAGATGTCAAGGAATTGTGTTACACAATAATAGATTTTGCATTAGTGGATTATAAATACTACCAGTTGTTTGATATAGCATACAAAACAACAAAACCCATAACAAATTCACAGGAAAGCAGGAAATATTTGGGAATAAGTTGCTTTAAAATGAAATTGTGGCACTGGAAGGGAATACAAAGAGCAAGAAGGATGGGTGAGACAGATGGGATCAGCCCTCTCTCTTTTTGTTTAGCCATGTGTTGCATTAAGCAATGTATCTGCACAAGATGCCTCCATTAGGGCTGTGATTTCTGCTTTGTGTGCTGCTGACCTGAACAAATAGCTGAGCTCGATTCTCTTTCTTTTTGCTTTTCCTTTGACTTTTCTGGATTGTCCCCCAGAGCTGATAACAAGGTCCCTGATTCTGCCCCATTCAAAGGCAGGATGGCTCCCAGTGCCCGTGGCAGAGCAGGAAGGTGTTTGCTGCACTGCAGAGCTCCAGGCTGTTTGCCCTGTGTTGGTGCCAGCTGTGACTGACTTCTGCCCCCTTCAGTATTCCTGTGCTGGCACTGTTTGAGAAAATCTGAAATGTCCTTTACAAAGTTCACACTCAGCATTTACTAGCTCAGCTGAAAAGGAAAAAGAGCCTTGCGTTAAAAACAATGAATTCATTTAATTGGAGTGTTTAAAGTCCACACAGTGATATTTTTTTTCCTGCTCCTTGGGAGTACTCTGAAGGTAAATGCACTCAGTTCTTGTCAGAGTTTAGGAAGTCTCAGGCTGAGTCACAATTGGGAGCAGAGATTATCACCTTCCCACTTCTCAGATAGAAATGCACACCCAGATGTTTTTTACTTGTTAGATATCTGAAGGGCTGCTTCTGGGGAGGAGAGTGCTTTCCTTGACATCCCATAATCAAATATTCCTGCTCATTCCACTGCTACTAACCCTTTATCGTTGGACATGGCTGCATTTTGTGGATGGAGAGACTGTGATAAGGAGTCTGTAATGGTCTGACCTTTTTTGAAGACTTTATATTAAAATTTTCGTTTAGAATGAGTGTTGTCTCTTCTGATTTAAGCTGCTAAAATGAATTAATATAACTTTCTTTTGAAGATTACTGTTGTTTCATTTCAGGGCATAGAAATAGTCCTGGAAATTCAGAAAGAAATTACAAGAAAGATAGAGTCTCCAGGCAAAACGGTACAATGAAAAATGTGTTCTTACAGTGAGATGTATTTCATTTGATCTTTTACTACCCTTGTCCTTTCAAACATCCTCATGGAACACTTAGCCTGTTACAGACCTGTGACACAGAACAGAGGATGTTTTTCTCTCACAGATGAATAAAACTGCCCCATTTGATGATACTCAATTAAAATTTAGAACAAATCATTGTTCTAAGCATAAGGCTTTCTGTTTATCTGAAGAAATATACTGGGAGTGAGTGGTATCAGAGGGCATATACAATATATATTCTGATCTTGCTACACCTCTCACACAGAACATATTTTATTCCAGGTACTACTACTGTAGCAGCAAATCAGACTCAGTGTGTGCATGTGCTTTTTGGAAAGCAATGTTGTGTTTCTCCAAGTAGAGTCTAGATTCTCATTTTTGATGGACTGGGTGAGAAAGTCTTGAAAAACAAATGATGGTTGGACAGATGTCCACCTAGAAATAAATATATTAAATTAGTAACCACTGCAAAATAAAACTATTAAACTATTGAATAAAGCTATTTCCTAACTGAAATATTTGGTCTCTTTTGACCAAAATTCAGTCAATTCCTTTCCTTTTTCCTTTCCTTTCCTTTCCTTTCCTTTCCTTTCCTTTCCTTTCCTTCCTTTCCTTTCCTTTCCTTTCCTTTCCTTTCCTTTCCTTTCCTTTCCTTTCCTTTCCTTTTCCTTTCCTTTCCTTTCCTTTCCTTTCCTTTCCTTTCCTTTCCTTTCCTTTCCTTTCCTTTCCTTTCCTTTCCTTCCCCTTTCCTTTCCTTTCCTTCCTACCTTTCCTTTCCTTTTCCTTTCCTTTCCTTTCCTTTCCTTTTCCTTTCCTTTCCTTTCCTTTCCTTTCCTTTCCTTTCCTTTCCTTTCCTTTCCTTTCCTTTCCTTTCCTTTCCTTTCCTTTCCTTTCCTTTCCTTTCCTTTCCTTTCCTTTCCTTTCCTTTCCTTTCCTTTCCTTTCCTTTTCCTTTCCTTTCCTTTCCTTTCCTTTCCTTTCCTTTCCTTTCCTTTCCTTTCCTTTCCTTTCCTTTCCTTTCCTTTCCTTTCCTTTCCTTTCCTTTTCCTTTCCTTTCCTTTCCTTTCCTTTTCCTTTCCTTTCCTTTCCTTTCCTTTCCTTTCCTTTCCTTTCCTTTCCTTTCCTTTTTCTTTGTATTTTTCCATGGAATTGATTTTATCTTCTTTCACTCCCAACAGCCTGCTTCACGAGCAGAGAGTAGGAGAGGAAGAGGGCACAAAGCTCAGGTAAGAAAAGAGATTTTATCTCTAAGCCTTCAACAAGGTATTAACAGCAGCAGGGAACTTAAAATGTTCTTTAGAAAGGAAGCATTAATCTACATCACCATTTTGGAAAGGTCAAGGCAAGACTTAAATATTCCAAATGCTCATATTTTACATAAAAATTTAAATTCTTCTGACTATACCTTCCCTTCGGGGGCAGTAGAGGAAATAGGGAGAAACTTCTGGAATCTGATAATTTTTCTCAGATAGAAATCCTGGTAATTTATCCAGATGAGCATTTTGCAGGCCTGTGGCACCAGCAGAGAACTGTTGATTGTGTAGACCATAAAGCTGTTACCTGTAAGATTTGTGGATTGTGCTGTTTCCCAACCCTGGGAGCATCACTCCCCTCCTTATCCTGCTGCATTCAGTGCCCAGTCCAGTCTGAGGTTATAGATAATGGCAGATACAAACCAGTAGCTAAAGGGCAGCACTCACAATAGTCCACAGGACATTATTTTATATGGCTCAAATGATCTTTTTTGTCCCTTCAAAACTGGTAGTTTGTTGATGAGTTTTCCGAACAGTGGGATGGAAATGCCATGCAGGTTTTGCTCTTCATTCTGAGATGATTAAATATGATCAGGTGAGAGGCATTACTGTTGTGAATTTAAAAAGGAAGGATCAACAAAAGCTTTCCTATTTTATTGTTGCTAAAACAACAAAAAAACTCCTCATCATGAAGTGCTGGCCAGTGTTTTCCTGGAGGGTAGTTTCCATATCAGTACCACAATATGTACAGCAATTATAAAGTAGAACATTTCTGTAAGATATACACAAGGAAACAATGCATTAGATTCTCTGAAAAAAATTCCATTCATTTCAGTAGGAGAAAACTAAAGGAGACAGTAGTGAAACTGAATTTAAAGCTGATAAAGGCACCATGTTAGTTTGAACTTTTTTGTGAGGGGAAAAAAGGAGAAATTACAAACTTGGCAGTGAAGAAGAACTTGTTTAGGTTAAGGGAGTGAAAACTAGATAGAGAAAAATGTTTTTATACAGATAAACAATGCTTTTAATAGAATGTAACAAGGCACAGCATATGGGCATCTTGAAAACCACATGAAACTGCAGATTTAACCTCCATCTGAAGTGCAGGAAAACTGAGGCATCTTTTGCTGTCTATTGCTGCATCTTTATAATCTAAAATTCCCCAGACTTTAAAGTTAAAAATCAATGTTTGGAAAACTACAGAAAAGCTGACAACAGAGGGAAATACATGAAATATTTGCTCAATACTTGCAAATGTGGCTGATGTGCAGCAATACTGTCCCTGAAGCAGACAAGTGTGTGCAGCTGGGCTGGAGGTATTTCCCTTCTATGAAATTTGTTCCTTCTAGAACTCTTGGGAGATTCTTGAGGTTTCTTGAGCACTCTCCAGAGTCAAAATCAATGTTGTAGTTGAGGATTAATGAGTAAAACTATTTAAAAGTGGAGGATGTGTTTTTTTTGGAAAAGAGTTGGTCCACAGTACCAGAGCATTTATGGCAACCCAGTGGTTGTTAAGAGTGCCTTTAATATAATTTTTTAAACCAGTGCTAGCCATGCAAGACTGAGATCTGCATGAGTAGAAATATTTCAAGGACTGTTGCCCTCTACTCATTAGCACTTGATAATCCCTCTTTCCTAGAGAATTGTCCTTAAAGCCACTAAGGAGATTTGTGAGAACAAATCTATAATTTGATGACTAAATGCAGACTGAAATGACCGTGAAAAAAAGCCCATAAATATGTATAATAACTATGTGTGTAAACAAAATGATTATTTTTGTTCTGCTTTCAGCCAGGATCCTTAAAAAGAATTTCACACTTAGGCTGCCTGATAACAGGATATGATAGTCTGGAACAACTGCTACTCCAACTGCAAGCAGCTTGCAACAGTTTAGGTCTGGAGCTGGGAACAGACCTGTACTTAGCAATAAATTGTGCTGCTCATGAATTAATGGATTATGTAAGTTATTTTTCAATTTCAATTTTCTTGGGTTTTAAAACAAATGTAGCTTTGTTAACATTATTATTATTATTATTCTGTTGCTGACTCACCTACAAGCACTTAACTCCCTTTTTTAAAGCTAGTAATCAAGCAAACAGAAAGAATTATCTCTGCAAGTAAAATTCTGGCTGAATCTGCTTGTTTTTCCATTATATTAAGCTACATCTCTTGTTTGCTTCAAACTGTCCTAACATTTGCTTGTATTTTTACTATGGTGCGTTTATATACACATTAGTGTCCATCTTATCAACATTAATGTTTTAATATCAGTTTTTTATGTTTTTATTTGACAAAATCTGTTTATCTCCTGATAAAGTCTTACAGTTCTTGCCCCTTATTCCAAGATCAATCAGATTTTTTTCCAAGCAGAAAAAGAAACTTCCAATTCCATTTAGTACCTTATAAGCTTTTGTGTGTTGGGGTGTTCTGTAGTGCCAAAGCTTCCATTACCAATATCTTTTGTGAAAGCAAAAGATATCACCTGGCTGTTATATTTGTATCCTGTACCAGAATGTGCAAAATCTTAACCATTGAATTACCAGTAATTCTGTAACTTTCTGCTATTGAACTGTCAAAGCCACTAGAGCAGTGGATATCCTGGCACAGTTTTACAGGCTGCCCTTAAAATTCCTCCCAGGCTGGAGTTTGTGCTTCCCAGAATGATGAGACTGGTTTTAAATTAGTCTATTTTTTTTTTTTTTGAAAGGGGAAAGAAGCAGGGAAAGGCACTATCTTGGTTTTAGGCACTGAGAGTGCACTCCTTGCCCTAGCAATATTTTCTTCATCAAAATGAGGAGAAAAAAATCACTTTTTTTTTTTTTTAAAGAGAAAAATGAGATTTTTTTCCACACGAGATTCAATAAAAATCTCAGATATTGCCAACTTCATACTGCAATTGTGTCAGACTGGCAGTGTTGCCTAGAAAATGCTGAAATAGATCTCTCTTCCTTTGGCATTGTTCAGAGCCTTTGGCACGAGCCCGCTGGAAGGCACGGTGTCACTTGAGGCAGAGTTTTCTGTGACAATGTGCTGGCAGCTCAGAGCCAGGGTGAGGCAGATGAGTGAATGCCTCCTGACTGGAGCACACACAGCCCCTGCCTGCACAGAGATGGGTGCACTCTGCTGTTCAGGCTCCTAACTCCTCATCTTTCATGCTTTTTACTTTGCTTTCTAGGATAAAGGGAAATACGAAATACTCACTGGAACATTCAAAAGTCCTGATGAAATGGTTGCCATGTATGTGGAAATGATTAAGAATTTTCCTTTTATTACTGCATTAATAGATCCCATAAGAAAAGAGGTAAGATACCATAGTGCAGCCCTTTAAAAACTGGTGGTACTGTTGAATGCATATCACTAACCTTTTCTCATTTTTACAAAACATGTAAAATACAAAGCTTCTGATTTTCAAGTTTTTAAGCACAAAAATATTCCTGAAAAATGCATCTAACAATTAATTTGAATATATTTTATTAGCAATATCCAAATTTTTCAATACTTTTTACATAATTTCTGATGGAAAATCCTGACAGAATACAGTCAGTACATATACCTTAAAGAATTACAAGAATTTGCTTTTTAAATCTGATTCTACTTGCTAAACCACTGTTATTTTGATTACATTTTCCTCTTTATGTACACTATTCAAATTATAAGGTGAAATTGTAAAATTCAAGTGTATTACAAAAAATTGATGTGTAACGCAATGTTATATTAAGCTGGAGAAGCAAACATTTGAATGTTATTGTACATTCAGCCAAAAATTCACCAGAATATGTTATTGCTGCAGTTCTTTGTGATGGATATTTATAACCAAAGTCCTGTCACTGGCAGCATTGCTCAGCAGAATTTTTCAGGTGGGAGTAAGACACCTCTGTTATCAAAGTTAGAGGAGTTAATTAATGTGGCCAATCAAGTACAACAATAAAGCACAATAATATTAAGAATGTTATCAAGCTGTAGATGGATAAAAGAGATTGTGTAACTTAAAATATTCATATTTATACATGAGGTTAAATTTCCATGTGTTAAAAAAAGAATAAAAACTTAATTGCTGCAGAACCTACAATTGTAGACTGAGATTCTGCAGTTGCCCAACTTAATACAAAATTTGCTGTTGGTGTCAAATTTCACTTTATCATCTTAAAAATAAATATAGGGAGTTCATTTTCATGAACAAAACACAAAGACTGTGATTGAAGGGAGAAGCAAAGTGATGTTGACTCTGTGAATCTGTCCAGTGCCTGAATCAATAATTCTAAAACTGATGAACTGCAAAATACATCTGATTTTGTCCTGAACTGGAACTTTAAAAGTTCATTTTTTGAATAACTGTGTTTGGTATTACCTCACTCTGGTTAGCCTTGCCTCCCTGTGTTGTTTCAGTCTGACTCTCTGAATTATCACATTCCAAAACACCAGGTCACTCTCCACTCCTGCCAGGGCTGCAAACTTCCTTGAGAATTCTTATGAAGGAAAATCTGTGCAAGATGAGAATCAGCAGGAGAATTACAGCACACAGTGAAGGGCAGTTGGGAACAGAGTCCAGAGTTAAGGGAAATGCCTCTGCTCCTCCTCCTCCTCCTCCCAAATCTCCAAGGTTTACCCATGCCACATCTTTGCCCCTGATAATCAGATCCTTCAGGATTAGCTCTGGTACCAATTCAATAATTCATTGCCAGACACCAGACCACTTTGGTGTTAAAATTTAAAACATTTGTTCAGGTGTCAAAAACTTCATTTTCTCTTATGCACAGGCTTGAAATCCATGCAGGAATGGCATCTGATGTTGATTGCAAGTACATAAGTACAAAAAACTGATCCACAGACCAAGAATGGCAGAATTATGAAATAGAGATGTTTCTAATGTGAGAACTTTGCATTCTGTGCATACAAAGCAAGCAAATTTATTCGTAAATTTCTTCTTTCAAATTCTTTACATATCCTTGTCCTTTATTTGGCATGTGGACCATGCATTAAAATAAAGAAACAAAGACCCTGAAAAATGGAGCTTTGCTAGAAAAGAGAGCATTGTATTCCTCTGTTCCCTATGGGTCCTGCCATTGAGTCTATGTCTCCTGTCCATTATTTTACGTTCAAACAACTGTGACACTTGAAATATAACACAAAAATGAGTCATTTGAATAAAACAATAAAAAATTATTTTATGTTCCATCAAAATGAAATACATTTCAGTAGGGAAATCAAAATAGCAGACCCCTACATTTAATTTAAATATTTTAGCTATATTTTGTGCAAATAGTGTTGATTAATTTCAGATTAAAATTTATGTTTTCTAGCAAAATCTTAAAACTCAAGGAAAATCCAAGTGGTATGTTTTTCTTAGGCAGAAGATTTAAAATACAGTATAAAATGTAGTATGTTTATATGAAGGGCATATTTAGGATTAAACCCAGATTATTGTTTGATTTTTAGAGTTTCCATTCAGTTTAGTTTTTTAAACTGAAGTTGTTTGCTCAATTTGTTTCTGCAGGACAGGGAACAGTGGAGTAGCATCTGTCGTGCCCTTGGTTCCAAATGCTTCCTGATTGCTGAGGATGCTGCCACACAAATTTCCAAACTCAAAACTGACCAAAACATAAACATAGCAATGTGCAGTGGTGTTGTCCTGAAATACATTAACCAGACCACGGTGTCAGACCTCATAGAACTGACTGGAATTCTGGATGGTGAGTAGAGGGGGGAAAGGCTGAAACCAAACCCTGCAAGCCACACCAGTAAATATTACGTGTTTTTATTTAATTATTCTAATTAATAAATTCTAATTTAGAAGGCACTTGTCAGAACAAACTGAAATTCAAGTTTTGATTCAAAAATTGCTGTCAAGGGTCTTAAAACAGCAGTAAAGGCTTCAGCTATTGCCAGTTAATACACTGTGAGTGTTTTGAACGTGGGTGCCCTTTGACACTGCAGCTAAGTGTCATGCAGTTAGATATCAGAATTAAAGAAAATAAGAGAGATGTGGTCAATTAATGTAAATTTTGAATAATTTTAGCATGAATAATTTTAAAATTCAGACACGTGAAAACTGTTTAAAATTGCATTTAGATAGATTATTGACTACATATTATCGAGCCTTTGTGGTAAGTATTAAGAAACTGTCCAGCTTCATATGTAAGATTTCTCTTTGTATCAGATTTCCTTTATTCATTTTTACCTAAGGAATAGATGGACAAATTTAATATAGTTTAGTTTTTTTCTTGTTCCTTAAAAACACCCAGAATTGCTGTATCAAAGTGAGTAAATAGCAACTAAAAGATTCCATTCAGTCAGGATGGTAAAGTCTTTTTTGAATAGAAGAAAAATAATTACTATAGTGAGGAACACATTTAAAATAAATAGCACAGCCTGATCAGACAGATCAGTGAGAGGCAGAGATCAGGACAGGATATTAAATGTTCCCTTATCCATCTGAAAATAAAACAGAATGTTAATGTAGCAAAGAGCAAATATAGCAATGCAGTTTACATTTTTGTCAGGTGGGGTTTACTCCTGTTTAAGCTTGCATAGCCCAAGGGTAAAAAAAAAAAAAAAAAAAAAAGAGAGAAGTCCAAACAATTTCTGTGTCAAATATATAAATTATACTCTAATGAAGGTGTTCCCTCCTGTTATATACAGGTCAAAGACATATTTCCATATTAGGAAGTCCAGATAGAGAATCTTCAGATGAGAGCCTCGTGGATCTGGTAAGTACTGAAAGCTGTTCAATTGCAGAATTGCAAAAATACTGCTTTTAACATGCACTATTTTTTAAGGAGAAAGCCTTTTTGTGCTTGAGAAAGAAACAACATTTTACAAAATGGGCTTTTTCTAGGGGGTTGGGTTTTTTTTTTCCCACAGAGAATGGTTATTCTTTTGAGTGTAAAGAGAGCACACAGGAAATTTGCCAAAGCAGGGAGTATATTCAAAAGTGTGTATGATCCATTTGCTTGCATTAGTTTATAAAAACCTGAGTTACTTACAACATTCCAGCGTAGTAACAACACTTTAAGCAAATATCCTTAACACTACTATATTTAATCTTTTGCACATAAAATTTCCCTTCACGTGCCAGCTAAAATTACTGTTTGCATCGGGCAGATCTTTCACGGGGAGGTTTTATTTCCCCGTTTTTCTCAGCAGAGAGACGAGGGTGTTCAGTTAGGCTCAGGATATGGTGTTGAATTTTTGGGAATGACTTCACTTGGCCAAGTGAGGATTTTCTCGTTGCAGGCTGTGGGCCTGGGTGCCAGGTTCCTCAAGCTGGGAGGTCTGTCCCGCGGAGAAAGGGTGGCCAAATACAACCGGCTGCTGGCTATAGAGGAGGAACTGGCCGCGAATGGAGCGCTGCGTACGAGCTTCTTTCTTACTTTGTTTTCAGCCTGCCATGAATACGGGCACAAAGATTGGAGGGAGAATGATTGAAACTGCACCCCAGGAGGGAAGCGGAATCAAAAGGCTATAAATAAGGGCTGACAAAAAAAGCCTAGGATAGCACTTGCCACAATGTATATTGTTGTCCTAATGGATTATCTGTTTACTGAATGTTAAAATAGACCCCTTCTTGAGGAGTAGCCTACATTAAGCTTTTTTTCCCCCAGAATTAATTGGTTGGAGTCTTGAAGCCCACGGTGCAAAAAGGAACAAAACAAAAAACCGTGCATATAATGTGTCGAAAAGCTGCCAAAATGGAATTTTAGGCCAAATACCCCACCTCCCTCGAGGCCCGAAACATATATTGCTAACAAAACTTCATTTCACAACCCTCTTTTGTACGTTACATTTCCAGCAAAATGTGTTTGGAAAGCTACAATTGCGTGGGTAAGCCTCAAATAAAACCCAAGAAAACCCCAAGTTGACGATGCACATTCAGCCTTAGCCACTTGTATGCATCTGCCTGCCTGTTTCAGGATCTGCATCTTCTTTTTACACTGTACCAAGGCACTGTTAAATGCTTAGCAGTTCATTAGAGCCACTTCTCAACTTGCTCAGGTATCAATCAAGCCAGAATAAAGACATGCAGTCTAAAGGGGAGGCAGAGAGACAAGGAGAGGAAGAATGGAAGGAAAGGGTTTGCAGGAATTGTATTATGCCTAAGAAAAGGAAACACGAAGCAGAATTAAGTCATTTTACCCTCTTGTTTGTAATAATTTCCAGTGTTCTACACATAGGGTAGCAGCACGTGACATGCACGCTATAGAACAAAGTTTTAAATTTTTTTTTAAATTGAGAATATGGTGAGTTTTTTCAAAGCTCCCCCTTGCTCATAAATAACCATTGTAAAAAACAGAAACATAGAAATTATTTTTTTTGCTGATAGTTTCACAGAATGCACTTTTCAAAGATAAGATAGATAATTCTAGAACTATGAATTTTAACTGCATCAGCAGTATTAATATATTGCCTCCTCAAATAGTATAGTCTAAGCAAAGGCTCTCGAGTCTGACAAACATTTAGACCTATATCTGGTGAAATGAAGCAGCAGCAATCCCCGACACCGTTAATCACTTGGCAGAAATAAGATCCAGTGGCTAAATCAACAGCAGGGCAGGAGTGGAGCCGGTCTGAGCTGCATCCCAAGCTCCTCATTTGCGGGGCTGGGAATGCCCAGGAGAGCCCAGGCAGGGCACTCCCGCGGCTGCGAGGTGACTCTGGGTGACATCAGGAGCCGTGAGGAGCCTGCTCGGGGCTCAGGAGCATCGAGCCGGCTCTGCCATGGCCTGGCCCCTGTCCCGGGGTGCTCAGAGCAGCCCCGGGGCTGCTGGGCCATCACAGCTCCGGGAGCTGCTCCTGCCGGGGCACAGCAGCGTCCCCTCCCTCCCTGGCACTGCCCCTCCTGCAGGGACACCGGGCAGGGCTGGGGAAGGATCACAGGGCTGGGAAAAGCAGGGAACTGAACTGCTGCTGGCTGAGCTGCCAGCGATGGGATCAGCACTGGGACAGGGCTTTGTGAGCACTCAGCTGGTGGGAACGGGGCAAGAGCAGCAGTGCAGGGGGAGAACAGACGGCAGCAAGGTGAGAGATCAGTGAGGAGAGGAATGCAGTGAATATCCCAGCTCAGGATGCAGTGCACCGTGGCCTGGTCCTGTAATCAAACTGTTCTTCCTTTCTAAGGAAAGACCAGACTTCTAAAGGTGTGTCCAGTCTTGTAAGCATCACGTGGCATTTCCAAAAGAACATTACAACAAACCCCATTACAGCAAACATGAGCTGCCTTTTTCTTTTATTTCAGGTAAACCAAAACTTGAATTTGTTGATTTTGCTGAAGAAAAGCCAGCACAACTTCCTGATGTGCTTTCTGCCCCACAGAAGGTTTAGTTGCCTCCACAGCTCTCAGCCAGCCCTGCAGATTCACAGCCTGCCTGCTCAGCTCCCAGAGAACAGCACACTAACCTAGGCTGTCAACACTAACTTTGGGACAAATTTCTAAGAAAAAACATTTGCTAAGAAACTTATATATTAACTATTCCTAAATCCATTTATTTTTGAGCAGTTCAGCCAGATATGTCTAAAAGATTTCAAATACTGGCTTCTCTTTTCCCAGGGACCATTGCCTTCAGCTGAAACTAAATTAACTGAGCAGTGACTATAGTCACTGAAAATACCACAAAATTCTGTGCTACGTTTACAAATTGACAAAACAAATACTGCTGTGTTAAGTCCAAAATGAAATGTTTGTTTTGAGAAAATCAGAATCTCCCTCCATACAAAGAGCAAGCTGTTGACAAACAGTAAAAAAACCCCAAACACAAACAGAACACCACATTTTACAAAAAACCAAAGGCCTTGAGTGTTCTGCTGCTCCATCCTCCCCACCCCCTCAGTGCTGCTCTGAGATCCAGCCTGCAAAGAAGATTTTGCTCCACTTGTAGCCTTCAAGACAAGTGCAAACCCCAAATGCTGGGCACAGAGCTGGGACTGCCTGCTCCAGTTGGCAGCAGTGAGTAACAAGTCAATGCCACAAGGTCTGGGAAACTTGTCAGGAGTCTTTTTAATAAGCAACAATGAAAAGTTAAAGAAATAATTTATGTTCTAGGTAACAAAACAGTTTAAGTAAAAGAAATGCTTCTTGAAAAATTTCTGGGTTTTGCATAATTTGAAAATCTGAACATATAATACAGCAGCAATAATTTGAGGAAAAAATACATATATGAAATTTTGCATTTTAAGTTCAATGTAACAGACAACTAAGTAAAAAATTAACAACCAGAACCAACTGCCCCCAAGAAATGAAAATATCAGTGAGAGACAAATTCCTGCAAGTTTATGAACTGTATGTAATTCAGTCATTAGATCAAGTCCAAGATTTTCATAGCAAACATGCAAAAACCACCAAAATAGATGTGAAACCACCACACTCATTACTATCATTTTATTTTTAGGAAAAGCACCAGACAGTTGCATGCAGAGCCAAACCAACAAACTCAGAACATTCATCCTTTCAATACTATCACTGTTTCAAATAATTAAATAAAAAAGAATCCAAGTGCATTCAAGTACGTGCCCACCCAATTTCAGTTACACCAATCTTTAGGTAAATCCCTGATTCCATTTGTTCATTATAAAAGAATGAGATCCTGTGCTGAATTTAAAGAGACCACAATGGAATGTGAATTGGCAGTGGAGCAAATCAATGATGTTCCTATCTCACCCTTGCCATAGAAATAAGGGCTGAGGGAAACTGGGATTTGTGTTATCAAATACAGACACCTGAAGTGTCACCTAATAAAGAAATTAATGCCACCAGTGTGTGCCAGGTTCAAAGCAAGGGCTCATTTGTGAGCACTGAGCTTTCAGCTGGGAGTTCTCAGAATGTTGATGATTCCCAATAACTTTCAGTCCTAGAATGAATCCCGAATGCAGCCCATACCCACTGGAGCCTAAGGCAAGTTATTTTTGTGCAGCAGTAAAAACAGACTCCAGCTGCAGCAGTTCCAAAAGCTGCTGTGTAGCATTGAAACAAAACTCAGGGACAAGTCTTTCTTTGCAAAGCTTTTAACCCGAGAGCACCAGTCCCAGCCCACAAAGCCCTGACTCTGGTTATCACTGCCAAAAATCCTGGTACCAGAATGAGATGCTGCACTGCCTCTGCATTTCAGTCTCTGTCCCCTGGCAATCTGAGACAGAAGGGTTGTGCTTGTGCTTTTCATTTCCTGCCTGTGTGGGGACAGCAGGCAGGGGACCAACAAGATCTTGGTTTAAGTGGGTATCTTTAGAGCAATGCATCTAAACACATTTTTATTAATAATCAGTAACACCCCCATACTGAAGCTGATGAGGGTGTAATCACTTCCAGGGTCTAACCCAAACCTGTCCAGCTCAAGAGGGATGCAAGGGGCTTCTGACAAGCTTTGGAACAGACCTTCAACAAGGCATCTTCTCAATAAAAGAAGAGTTTAAAAAGCCTCTTCAAATCCATTTTTAAAGGTAACTGACACAATCTAAGAAATTAATGACCATACCTGCAAAATTAAAATGGGAAAGGGATTTTGAGTGACACACAGTTATTTAACACTTCAGTGCATGTAACAAAAGCTGCATACAAAAGACCATTTCAATCTGTATTATTTCTGTCTGGAGTACAGACCGTGGCCCCTAGTAACACACCTAAGCAATTCACATGTCCAGATAATGATTCCCAAAAGGTACAGCCTTGCAGAGTAACAATTAACAGCTAGAACTATCTGTTTCTTTCATTTTCCCAACGTTAGTTTCTTTATGCAGTGGCTTGCTTTTTTCCTCTTTCACTTTGTTCTGGTTCAGGGCATTTTCAGACACTTGATCCCCACTGGTGGACACAGGATCTAAAACTACCACGGATTCTGTCTCTTTTTCACTGCTAGAAGCTTTTCTTGTCAATTCTGTGTGACTAGTTGATCTAGAAGAAAAAGAATAAATATATAAATACAAATGACAGTTCACATATGCAGAAAAGCATAAAAACACAGAAAAGCATTTCTATTAGTAGCACATACAACAAAGACAGGTCTGCTAAGCTAATAATAGATTTATGGATTTAACAGCTGTTATGTACAGATAGCAGTGCACAAAATGCAACAGTCACATTCCCTCTCCTGAATCATTTGTTAAGCCAGGCATGGAAGATGAAAAATGAACTCACAAGGCACTGAAAAATGGTTTCTGCACACCTTTAGCCCTGAGCCACCTGCCTGGGGGCTGCACTGCATGACTCTGAGGCACAGAGTAACCAGATGTTCCCTTGGCTGCTGCTGGTCTCACTGGGAGCAAGCACTGAGCATTTCTGGAGATTCACCTACTGGTTTGCTGAACTGTCAAGGGCGTTTGACCCACGCTCTGTGCTGCAGAAATAGGGTTACACCACCATTGTTTGCAGAGCAGGGATTCGTGGGGATAAAAAGCCTCTGAGCAGGGAGGAAGGAAAGGTCAGAGACACCTGGGTTATTTGTCAAAGCTGGCATCAGTCTATAAACACTAAAAGCACTTGTGTGTATTCAGAAGCTTTGTACTGATGTTGAAAACATGCAG
The DNA here is from genome assembly GCF_027579445.1 of Ammospiza nelsoni. Classification (NCBI taxonomy): domain Eukaryota; kingdom Metazoa; phylum Chordata; class Aves; order Passeriformes; family Passerellidae; genus Ammospiza; species Ammospiza nelsoni. Next base: position 6,956,768 of record NC_080640.1, on the reverse strand, counting down.
GCAAATCCTTAGATTAGCTGGAATGCACCAGCAGAGAACATGGCAAACACTGGGAATTCTCAGCCTGAACAAGTGGCAGACTGGGGTGTTCCCACTGCCACCTTAACCCTGCTGGGTGGGCACACAGAGAGCCTGAGAGCACAGGCTGTGCCTCCTGCACCCTGCATTGCAGAGCCTGAGCCCCTGAGCCCCCAAAGCCTGGGCATTGCAGAGCCTGAACCCCAAAGCCTGGGCATTGCAGAGCCTGAACCCCTGAGCCCCCAAAGCCTGAGCACTGCAGAGCCTGAGCCCCCAAAGCCTGAGCCTTCCAGAGTCTGAGCCCCTGAGCCTGAGCATTGCAGAGCCTGAGCCCCAAAGCCTGAGCATTGCAGAGCCTGAGCCCCTGAGCCCCCAAAGCCTGAGCATTGCAGAGCCTGAGCCCCTGAGCCCCTAGAGTCTGGGCATTGCAGAGCCTGAGCCCCCAAAGCCTGAGCATTGCAGAGCCTGAGCCCCTGAGCCCCTAGAGTCTGGGCATTGCAGAGCCTGAGCCCCCAGACCCAGTTCCCCCATAGCCTGAGCCCCCCAGAACCAGATCCCCCAAAGCCTGAGCCTTCCAGAGCATGAGCCCCCCAGATTCTGAGCCCCCAGAGCCCCCGGCCCAGTGCCTGTGGGCAGGGAGCTGGGCAGGCTCAGGGATGGCAGCCACATTGCACTGGCCCATCCTTAGGCTCAGCCTCACACCATCCACACCCACAGAGCCCAAACTGGGCAGGTGCTGAAATCCTCCAAGCTGCAAGGTCCTACATGCACTGTAGGCTTGTCCTTTTTTCCTCTAAATTTTCATGTTTATTTTTAAGGAACAGTTTTCCATTCTGGTAAGGTAACACCCTTGAGAGGAAAAGGTAGAATCAGCTCGGGGCCAGGGAAAGAAATTTAGCTACAGGATCCATCTGCCATGAACTGCCCTTTATTGTGACAGTCTTTGTCCTAAAGAAAATGACAAAGAAGAAAAAGGTCACCCCACTCAAAAATCAGAACACTGGGTGGGGACTGCACCAGCTCCCATGTGACGGGGAGAGAGTAAATGAACAGGTTAAAAACAAAAAATAACCACAGAAACAACAGTTGCTGCACTTTCCATTTCAGAAAGAATTTACTCAGCTTGCTGCTGCAGCACTGGATAGAACAAATGAAATCCATGTTCAAGCTTTAATTACAAGAATTGTCTCTAACATTAGAATTTTGGTATAAGTTAATTAATGCAGAAATTGGCACTAATAGATACAGTTTCAGACTCATTTGATTATCATCAGAAGCTAGTGATTTCAAAAGGAAAATAATGCTTATTTTATGCAAAAGTTGTCAATCATTCCAGAAAAATACAAGGCGGGGTATTTTGAATGTTACAGCAAATTAAACTTTTTAAAGCAGTGTTACCAGAAGAGGGTTATTTTAAAAAGTGCTACTTTTGAAAAGCTGATTGCCCAACACTATAAAAATGGTCAAAGCCATAAATGCCAAGTTCATTTTTATTTCACTTTGGAGGTAACTATCTTTCAAATCCCAACAGCTGGACTATTTAATACAATCTGGTGAATCAAAGTATAATTCTTCACTGGGCTCACAGTGGGGAGTCTGCATTAGTGTATGGCAGCATTCCAACAACTGATGCACAGCCAAACGCTCTGAAGTCTGTTTCATTTGTAACAAAAATGGATAAAATGGCAATCATATTTACCACCTTCAAAGGACAGAAAAATGAAAGATGTCGATATAAAGTAGTTTAATGGAGAAAACCGGTGATTAAATCAGTGTTTGCAGCATAAAAATAAGAATTACTATCTGACTTTGTTGTACCAGTATTGCCTTCTTCAAATCCTTCACACTGGTGCAGCACCAGCCTGACAATGCTGCTGTTACAGCTGAGGCCTTGTTAAAAATTATTAACCCTATTTATCAGTTATTCACAGCTTACTTTCAACAGTTTGCCAAGAGCAGAATGTTTCAGTGGGAAAAATGAACATAATTTTGGTGCTCCTTTTCAAAAAACAGCATCTACTCATACAAATAAAGCTGGGAAATGCAATGAGCAAAGACAGAGTTTGCTACAGTTCTGAAAAACTCAATTTTGTCCAGCCAAGGTATTTGCATTCAGTTCTGTGCAAAGCTTTTCCCTCACTGAGATTATTAATGCTGTTATCAATATTCCTGTTATTTTTCCAGCTTTATATTTAAACCAGAAATTGAGACCCTAGTTCTATTGTACTCATGCACACACAGTTGCTCACAAGTCTGCATGTATTTTTTAATGACTAAACACATCAAATCTGCACTGTGAAATATGGATTTAGATGAGAAATGCATTTGAGATTAATTCTCTGGGATATGCAATGTTCCATGCTTTTTAATGTAAGAATATCAGAAGCAATCTGTTCTGTTTATATAGTTACAGAACCTACAGAAAGTGTAAATACTAAAGGGTTACTGAAGCCTGTGACGTAGCACTGCTGTGACCTTTGCATAAAATTTACAGTAGGAGTACAAAAGGACAAACTAAGGATCAGATTGTCAACTGAGACTTGGATTTTCTTTGTTTCCTCTGGTAATATTAGAACCTTGGCATTATTTAACCTGGGTCAGTGTTCTATTCATGAAATCATTGTAAAATCATTGTAATATGTATCCATTAGAAAACAGAATTTTACGCCAGTACTCACTGAGAATAAAAGCAAAAAACTGCACGTGTCTATTATTTCAGAATTCTTAACAAGGTAGGAGAATAAACCAGAGAAGAGCACAGGCTAATACTGAGCAACAGTAAAAAACACCAATTCCAAGTTTTGAAAGTCTTAGATGAACAAAGAATTCCATCACAGCACTACCAGTATTAGTCCAGCAGTGCTTATAGGGAATATTCACAGTGACAGTGGTGAATGAGCCCTCTGCTCCCTACTGAAGTACCAGTGCCACCAGACATCTGTGAGGGAAGGCAAGAAACCTTCTCCATTTCAGAATGCCCCTGCTAAACCCAGCTGAGTACAAAGGGGGTCAGCACAGCAGCCAGCAGGACAGAACTGCAGACAATCTTTAGCATGGACATTGTTCCCACTTTGAGGTGCTTCTTTTGGAAAAGCTCAAAAAGATCAGAAAATTTACTTAAATGAAGAATCTTGGAGAGCTTCTGCCTGCACTGAGAGGGCACACAAAGAGTACAAGCTAAGGAAAATGCCTCAGTGGCTTTTAAAATAGTTAAGACTGAGGAGACCTCCAACTCCCAGAACATCCCATTGTTTTCTTCATCTGTTGTTTGAACTAAATTGCCACGTTCAAGCTGCACTGGAAAACCTTTGCAGTTCATTCCAGCTGAGGCTGAGCTGCTCCCTGCAGAGCTGGTGGATGATTTGGGGTACTAAGATTACAGCTGGGAGAGGGAGGACAAATCCTTTAATTGTATAAAATCATCAGATTAAGACTAACCCTCTCTGTGGTGCACTTTGTCAGCAGAGAACTCTGCACCCCAGAAACACAATGTTTACCAAGTGCTGAAAAAACCCCACCAAAAAACCCAAACCCCAGGGGCCGGGCCAGACACACCTTTCCCTTCTGTGCCCACACACTGCAGGGGGTCATGGGAACTGGCTTTGCTGCCAAGGAAAGTAAATTGTCACCTCTTCTAAGCAGCTGTCCCAAAATTACACTCATGCTGGGTTAAACACTGGGGAAGAGATCTGCAGAGGAAGTTACCTGCACACTCAGGTGAGGCCTCAGTTTCTCTACAGGACACAATTACTGATGTCTCCCCCCTAAGCACCACCTCAGCAAAATTTCACACATTCCAAACCATCTCCTTAATGGCTTCAGACACACAAGAACCTCTTGCACTGAAATGACACCTCACCTAGGGGCTCTGAACTCCTTCTATAGCAAGTTGTACATTAAAATCTAGGTGAAGAGAAAAGAACAAACCCTGCCCTGCAAGAGACACCTGGCAATGATGAGACAGGCAGTGCTCCCTGTGATGGGAAAGGTTTGCTCAGCTGCTGCTGCAAACACATTAACAAGTCCCACCTTGGTTAGGTTGCAAGGAATTGCAAATGATGGGAGCTGCATCTTTTAATCTCAGGTGGGAATAAGAAGAGGATTTCTCCTGCAGGGTATCCAGTCCAGGCAGGGCACTGTTTGTCCTTTAGGGAATGGGGTGGTGCAACAGGAGCAGAGTGTGGAGGGAGCAGCCCCTGATGCAGGGCACACAGCTCAGGGTGATGCACTGTGTGCCCCCCCAGGACATCCAAAACCATGGATGGATCACATGCCCTGGTTTAGCTTCACTCATGCCATGAATCCAGGGATCCAGGATGCACTAGGGGCACTCCAGATTACAAATCAAAGCATGGCAAGCACAGACAATAGTGAGATTTGCTTCAGAAGTGCTCTGCTGATCCAAACTAAGCTGCTTGTAGGGAAATCCAGAAAACTGCCTGGTTACAGAGCTGAGTTGTGAGACCTGCTGGCCAGAGGAACTGCCCTCTGCTGCCTGCTTCCAAGGAGCCCTGCTTCCAACAGCTTTCACACCTCAGAGTCTGGAGGCTGCTTCTGCCAACCTCTACTGCAAACAGCCCCCAGGAGAGAAAAGCAAAGCAGCTGCTCTGTACTGTGGTGTGGGGCCTGCAGGTCATCCCTGCTCCTCCTGCCAGCCTGGCACACAAGAGGAGGAGAGCCCCAGCACCTCCTCTCTCCTGGAAATCCATCCCCAAAGATGAGTGTTCCCAATTAAGCAGGTTTACACCAGTGACTCAGAGCAAGCAAGCCCCGCAGCACTAAGGACTCTGGCCCACCACATTTGTTTTAATGCTTTAAACAGATAAATTCAAGTGAAATGTGTCTTTTGGGATGTCACTGAATAGGCAAGCTGAGAAATAAATTGAGCTTCACATATGCTTTTCTAACACATAACAACTGTGACTGTCAGCACAAGATCCTTTCCACAGCCAATTCACCACGCATTCTGAGAGACCTTGGGGCCTGCAATTATTTCATTTCCTTTCTTGTAAATGCAATTTCCACTTAGTTCGTTGAAATAAAGGTACACAAAAGGTGGCAGGAGTTGTCTTGTGTTTTCTGGTTTGTTCCAAATCACAGAAATCCACAAACTACAAACACAATTTTCAGGATCAACCTCACCTTTCTGTCAAGGGTACCTGCTCAAGAAAATGCAATGGCATTATTCATGCCTAAACAACTGCTGAAAATATCTTCATCTTTCTGATTAAATTAAAATGAAGATAATTTTTCTTCTAAGGATACTTAAATGAAAGGGGAAAATGCATATGAGTGAAAATTGCATTCTGCTTTTAATTCTCTGTGGGAATTAAATACAACTGCAGAGCACAAAAGGAAATTGGGCTCTTTATCCACTCAAAAATAAATTATGAAAGTACCTGCATAAGAGTGAAGTATCAGTTCATAAAAATACATGCAAACTGAATATTCAGCTCATTTGTCATGACTTCTTCCTCTGAACAAAACAATGAACACTTGCTAGAATAGGTACTGGTGGTATGAGTTTTCTAACTGACAGAGCAGGAAATCAGGAGTTTAATTAGCCATAACTACAATATTTTGCCAATCTGATTTGTCTCATCTCTTTCCTTTTCTTGAAATGACAAACTGTCAAGCAACCTGGCAAGGCAGCAGAAGCAAGTGCACAGCCCAATTCCAAAAGGAGCATGGTACTGTTGGAGAACAAACCAATCCTGCAGGGAATCTGAAATAAATATTGCTGAAGTAGATTTAACTCTGAGGCTAGTTTCAGGTCTTCAGTTTGCTGTGATGAAAGATTCTGAAGATTCTGCTGTCCATCTGTGCAAATGCAGCACCTTTTTTTTTTTTTTTTAACTTGAGATTTCAAGGTAATTCAACCTTTTTACCAACAAATTTTTAAGAGTAATAGTCAGGACTTGTTTTGGTTCAACAGAAACTGCCCTGCACACCAGCATATAGACCAAGATGACGCACATGATTGTATTTTTTTGGAATATTTGCCAGAACAACTTTTAATCAAGAGTTAACAATATAACTATCATCCCTCTTCAGGATATGGAAAAAACCTTTAACCTTGTTATTCTTCAAAATCTCTTGAGGGTTTTTTTTGACAGAGAAAATGAACTAATTTTTTGGAGAATGTTTTTTTGGAGAAGGTTTTAGAGGAAAAGAACTTCATTAAAGAGAATTTAATTTCTCCTTTCACATGAGATGCAAATTATCTGAGGAGTCGGTGGTAAACAGCTGCAGACTGTGCCTTTATCTTGTTAACTAAAACTGATATTAAATCACTTCCCAAACACATCTTGTACTACAACATATCTAGAAATTCATGTTCTACTTACTGTGAAGTAGGCTTGGAGCCCGTAGCACCCTTAGGCTGGCTGGGGACAGGACCTGAGTTGGGTACTTTGGAAGTGAAATCTGTCTCCACATCTTTCTGGTTCAGTGCTGCCTGTGGGGCACTGGCTCCTGAACCCAGCACAGGCAGAGACTTTGATTCTGATGTGGCCAGGATTCCAGTGGGACCTAAAATCCAAAGAAAGTTTAATACTTCTGTTACCTAGATTGGTCTGGAAACAACACAAGAGCAGAGCAGAACTCAACTAACTGCAGAAATCAAAATGGAATTTTAATGAACAGCATCCAGTGCAAGAGAATGTCAAAATACTTCATTTCCAGCTCCTGCTCTCCCTTCCTTGTACCACAGGCAGCACTTGCTGTGTTGATCCTCCTGCCTTTGGGGGGACGAGTCCTGCTGCCCCCAGCCCCACCCAGGCACAGCTTTGGTGCTCTCCCAGCCTGACTGCAGAAAAGCTGCTCCCAGTACTAATGAGGAGCCAGTGAGCTGTCTGCAAATCCAAGATAAAGCTCTACAGTGACATTCAAACCAGCCACAGACTCACATTTGTACAAATTGTGTTTGCAGCCAAGCAGAACATCAACAGTTTCTTACAGAAGATGACAGTAAAGCACAGCATAAAAACTGGAGACCACTGGTCTGCAGAAGAGGTTAATTCAAATCACCACTCCTAAATCTCATTTCTCTGGCTAGCATTACTCTCAAAAGAATTTTCACAGTAGGTCTGTCATGGTTTGATGCTGGTGCAATGCCAGTGCCCCTATGAAAATATACTCTCCCTAGTGCCTACTGTGAGATGTGACCAGAAATAGAGCAAAGCAGAGACAAGGTTCAAGCAAATAACATCTGAGCTCCAGGATGGAAAGAGGAATTTATGTGTCTGTGTGTGCATAAAATCCTGACAGAAGCATCTCTTGGAGAAAATGGGATGAAAAGCAACAGGTGAGACAGGGAAGAAGAAGAAGAAGAAGGTGAAGTTCTCCTAGTGGCTGCAATGGCAGTGGTCTGGAAGAGCATGTGAAGGTTCAGGAGTCCCTGGGGGCAGGGAGGGGAGGGGACTCCTGAAGGGCAGCACTCACTGCCACTGTCCTGCTCAGTGGTCACTTTCCGGCGCCGCAGGACTCGCTCCAGCTCCGTTTCACCACTGTCTGTCTCCAGGGACTTCAGGCTCCGGGAACTGGTGGATTTATTCAGGGTTTCCTACAGCAAGAGAAAGGCAGGAGAAGCTCTCTGAGGACAGATGACGCCAAGCAGCTCATGTGCACAGCTTCAGAATCTTTCACACTGCAGCTCCAGAGCAGCTGCCAGGCTCTGCCATTGGTACAGCAGGAGCAGCTGGAATTCACTCCCCACAGCTCACCTTGACCTGGATTCATGATGCAGGGACAAACCACACTCACTACACATTAGGGGAGTGATATCAGGCTGAAGAGAGATGCCCTGGCCCTGCCACTGATGAACAAATTCTGATGTTTGTGGGAAACTGCCAACTTCCTCCATCTTAACGTGTGAAGGATCTTAAGAAACTGCTGGAGAGTCATCATGCACATAATTAACCTCTGCTAACAAAGAGCCAAAGATCCATCTTTTGCTGCTCCAGTGGGTTTTATATTTTAACACTGTCCTGTGTTGCTGCATCCTGGTGTATACATGTGCAGAAGCCAGTATTTACCAGCTACAACTGCAGCAGATGATATCCTATAATGTAACTGATCTGCCATAAACCTGACTCTATGTCTATATACTATATACTCTATGTCTATATACTCTTTTGCACAGAGTTAGATCTCAAGCTGAAACAGTTTTTATACATACAGAACATAAATAAATTATATTAATAAATATTATTAAATAAATGCTATTAATAAATACATAAATAAATGCTATTACTGCCTTGTGCCAAGGCCAGCATGTGGTATCGGTGAAGCTGCAAGTCCAGGAGCACTTTTCTTAAAGTGGGAGGAAAAGAGGCTTTAAGCAAAGCCTGAAACTTCACAAACTTGCCTACATGAATTTAAACACACATTTAGCGCATACTGCATGCATTTCCCCACTCCCAAAAATCAGTTGTTGGATCAGAACATACTTGATTGTAAAATTTGCCCCAAATGTTTATAATGCAACTGGAAATTTGGTGCCCATATACTATTTCATTTTCCCTCTGAGTCTTTCCATAAATCTTATTTATTCAGCCTTCCAAAACATTTCAGATTCATACAGCATTTCACCAGATCATAAATAACATTCTATTGACATCTTTTGTTGATAAGCACATAACCTTTGATCAGAAATAGCCAAGGAAATAACACTCTAGTTGCAAAAGCTGTCCTATTTTCAGGAACCCTGCAGAGAAGCCCTTAATTCTTCACTCCTGCCTAGAAGTTAAAACATTTTCTTTCAAAACTATTTGAAATTTAACTGAGCAGGTTATTCATTAGTAGTATGCCCCAGATCTGTACAAATGTACATGTACAAAAGCAACTTAAAAAAGGGAGTCACTCAAACTCTGGAATTTGCACAACATAAATGTGTTTTGTTTGTAACAATTATATGGAGGTCTACACAAAATGCATAATTAGCATAGTAACAACAAATGTTTACTCCATCACATTCCACCCCCATGTTTGTTGTCTGACTGTGCATAATCACTGCTCTCAAGAACAGACTGGAGCTGCATTTTATCCAGTTTGTCTTGCACTGCAAATACCCTGAGAGGCTCAAAGGCAAGGAGCCTGGCACAGACATGCAGGGCCTGCAGGATTCTCCCTGCTCCCCCTGAGTGCACAATCCAGCTTCCCTGGTGTCAGTGACACAGTGCTGGAGAAATAAAACAGCTGTTGGAGAAAGGAGCCTGGGCAGGACAGCCCTGTCCAACCCTCACTACTGTGCAAACAGCACACCACTCCTCTAATTATGGAATTCTGCTTAAAGAACACTCTCACTGTTGCATTTTATTCCTTTCCTATTTACTGCCACATTTAATGAAGTGTCCCTCTAATTAGGGCTCAGCATTAGGGTCTGGTGACTCTCTAGACCATTTCTTCCCTTCTTCCCCTGCTTTCACATGACTGGAGAACAGCAACTTTAACCCATCACTGGTGATTTTAAATCCCACTCTGCTGTACTGCCTTGCATCCCCCAAAACACCACTGAACTGTTTTTTGTATGGGCTGTTTAACCACAGGGTGATGAGAATGATGAGCTTCACCTTCTAGAGTGGAAGTGAAGCATTTTGCTTCAAAACTGGCAGAATTTCACCTGCCAAAGTGGCACCTCAAAAGTTTCAGTGTTACAGAAGCCAGGGAGCAAGAACTACAGCTCCTTCTGACACAATTTCAGCTCTTGTGCAAAAGAAGCAACAAGCAATGACTTGAGTAAAGGACACAACAGGAGCACATTGCTCTCAGCTGGACCAAACATGCCTAATGTTTTTATTTTGTGGTGAGGGGTTATATGGACAGCTATTCAGAATCCATTTTTTCCACATATAAATGCAGATAGACCAGAGCTATTGCTTTATTTAAACCTCACCTATGCTGACAAGAAATCTGGTGCCACAGGTAGGAGACCAGTTGATGAGCACAACTTTGCAAATACTGTATGTGCAGTCCAGGGGCTTTACTTTGGACTAGGTATCCTCCATCCTTAAGCATCCCCACTGTGAGTATTTGGAATTTTTCCAAAGAATCTATGGCAGACACAAACCACAAAATCCCCTCTAGTGGCAGGAGCACACAAACCCAGAGAAGAGTGCAAAAACTAATTCTCCTTAAGTCCTTAAGTCAAACCAAATCAAAGGTGGAACTGGGGAATTTGGTTTTATGGCTTCAACCCAAAGTGCAGAAGTTTCACAGTTTGCACAGAAGGCCCTGCCAGCTCAATGAGAAGAAAATGAAATTTAATATGAAAGTTTCCTCTTACCAGAATCCCTTTTAGTTCTTTCATTGCACTTTCAGAGGGCTTTGGTGTTTCTGGCTGTAAGCAAACACAAGACACAAATGTTAAAAGCCACATGAAGTGGCCCAGGACAGACTCTGTACCTGCAGACAGACCTCACCCAGGGGCTGAGTGACATTCCTGTCCCCTCCTCTCCTGGGCACAGGGCTAACACTCCATCTGTTTCCTTACTCAGATGAAGAGAAGAGCCTCAGCTCTCAGCACTGTGAACCACAGACTCAAATAAAGATTATGCTTTTGTGAAGGAGGTAAGCAATGTTCTATAGTAGCCACATCCACGTATAAGTTGTGTTGCATAAAAGAAAAAAAAATGTGTTAATGCAGCCCACTTGTTGATCATCCCCTTTAACCACTTCAGGTATTCTCTCTGTGCTTTTTGTTTCTTAGCAGCTGTTTGTTTACAAGCTTCTTTTATGTGTCAAAGAAACTGGCCTTTACTTACTTACTGCTGTGTTTTTTGGTTTTGTTTTTTTTTTTGCTTTCTCTTCTTTTTTTTTTTTTTTTTTTTTTGTTCTTCAGGCATATGCTGCTCTAATCCATTTTATCCAAAATCAAGCAAAGTAAACGAGGGGAGGAAAATGTATTCTTCTGAATATTTAAAAGAAAAGTTTATTTTCAGTGTAAAGTACTGTACTTAGCTAAAATTATTGGTCTGCTACTTATTCCAAACCTTTGTTTTAGGCCTGCTTGACTGGTTGACTGGTCTCAGGTGAACTCCCTTTTTAATCCTGTCCATCATTTCTTCCACAGCTTGCCTCTTCAGATCTGTAACTTCTTCACCTGCTAAAAAAGGCAAAGAACAGATCACATTTCAGACAGGAGCTGCAGAGAAATGGTACAAAGTGAAAACCATGTTCTCATTCTGGATACAGGGATCTCTGCTATCAGCTCAGCTGCCCCCAGCTCCTCAAGGATAAAATTCCACCCTGCACTGAGCATCCTGACTTTGCAAATGCCCAGCTGCAGAAGTTTGGACAGAAGCAGGGCCCTCATCATGACAAACACAAAGCTCCAGGACTGTTTGGGAATTGCACAAGCTCAGTGCTCAGGATGAAGCAGCAGGGGCTGGAAGAACCCAGCTCTGCTTCCACTGGGGCTCAGCAGGAATCTCCACAGCTGCAGTGACACAGGAGAAGCTGATAATGCCCCAGGACAGGGACTCCCCCATTTCTCATGGGTTTGAGGAGCTGGCAGGAACAACACACCAACACCTCAGCCTGGCCTAAACCCACCCCTCCTAAAAACACTGCATCACCTTAAAGGGAAAAATTGAAATACCACGGAAGGAAATGGCTGCTCTCTCAAGAGATTTGGTATCAGGACTGCAAATTATTGAGATGACAGGAAGCTCTGTGATGAACCTAAATAATGCCTGTTAACTTATTCTGGATAACAAAAGAAAAGACCCTTAACATACCAGAAAGGGGAGGGGGGGAAGAGCACTTAAATACTTGGAGAAATAGGGCTGATGCTATTCAAAGCTGCCAACCTTGTACCTTATGTAACAGGAATTTTTTAAAAAGACTTCTGCTCTCTCACTTGTCAGGGTACTCTTGATGATTCATAGAAATGTGGTTTATGTATTCTAAGTTGATTTAATGTCAGCCTTTAATTTCACAAACAGCCTGTTTCAAATATAAAAGCTTAATTGTTGGTATGGGATAGAAACCACTCATTCTAAGTCCTTAACAGGGATTAAAACAAGACTCAAGTTTGATATAATAACTAGATAAAGAAAGAATTTTCTCCCTTTTTTTTTATTTTAAGGACAGCTCAACTATTAAGAGGAAAAGCAGTTTATACGTAATTGAAGAAAGGTCAGAACTGTTAGTTTCCTAATAAATAATGAAAGAATGAGGAGTTGAGAACTTAAGAGTGAATTTCAGAGTATTTCATGCAATCACTGCTTGTGACAGTCTCAACAAAAAGTTGTAATCAAAACATCTAGGATGCTTCAAGGAACTCTGACAAATCAAGGCACCATAATTGGACTTCTACTGAAAGATAAGACTGACCCTTCATCAGAGATCTCAGACAAGGTCATCTCTCTAACTATTCTATCCAGACCAACAACCTTGTTTCTCTCAGACTGGTAACCAGTTCCCAGAAATTCCCCCAGGGACCTGCCCAAGTCACTACACTCCTCAGTTCCTCACCTGAGAATGGGAGGAGTAAAACTCTCCTTCCCCCACTTCCTTCCTGTTGGTTCCATGCAACAATCCAGCCTGACTTACATACCATTAGTCTGCTAACAGCAGGGGTCTTTTTAACAGTTATATCCTATAATTTCAGCCAGGTTCCCTTCTTTGTTTAAGTGGCAGCAAATGAGTTAAGCAATTCACTAAAAACAAACTCCTGCTGCTTCAGAAGGAAGAGAGAAACAGCAAGAAAACCCTTGGTTATTTAACTGGCAATGCCTGTCTAACTAGCCCTGACTCCTCAGGCACTCACAGTCATTTGCAAATCTGTACTTAACTCCTGTTCTCAACCTGCTAAGTTTCCAGCTTCCATTAACAACAATAAAATGCAATTTCAGCTGTTACTTTGCATGCAGAGCCACCTTAGTGCAAGACTGTTTTGTTTTAGGTTTTCAGTGTTATTAAAGGATTAGAATTACAGTCAACTCTGAGTGGTAATTTCACAAGATATGAATTGAGGGACAAAAACTTAAGTATTTAACAAACAAGCTCTGTGGAGAGGCTCTGGACAGAAGAAATTGCCATGTGGAAATTCAGAAATTTCCCTGTATTATGCTGAATATAACCTGCTCTCTGTTTAATGCTTGTAGGTTTGGTCTTCTGCCTCTTGCAGGTAACCTGTAAAAGCACAATGCCCTGCACATGCTGCAGCTCAAGCAGGATTACAACTTTTCTCCAGTTACAGCAAATGTCAGGTGTTCCCTTGAGGTTTTTGACCTCAGCCTCAAAGACTGTTCATACTCAAATCCTTTTGGAAGAAGTAAATTGGATGCTGATGACCAGCTCAGTTGTGGAAGCAGAGATGGCTATGAGGGCCACACAAATTACTTGGGATCTCGAGGAAATTTGGAGTACAATACAAGAAAATGTTTCAGCTGTGACCATCTGGTCTAACAGCCTGACCACTTCAGGGCTGAACAAAAGTTACAGCCTCAAAACCTTACAAGCTTGGGGCACCAGCCACCTCTCTGGGAAGCCTTTTCTAGTGTCTGACCATTCTCACCATAAATAAATTCTTCCTTATGTCCAGTCTAAGCATTCCTTGATGCAGTTCTAAACACTCCCATGTGTTCTGTCACTGGATCCCAGGGAGAAGAGCTCAGCATCTCTCTCTCTACCTGTCCCTTCCTCAGGAGCTGTAGAGAGCAATAAAGTCACTCCTCAGCCTCCTTTTCTCTGAACCAGACAAGCCCAGAGTCCTCAGCCACCTCTCCTAGGAATACCAAAGCTAAAGTACCAAAAATACCACTTCCCATCTTGGTGCACATATTCCTGGGCTGCAATCCCATTTCTGGGATTGTGCTGGATGTGGAGATTTGTAGTTAATGCTGACAATCAGAAGCATCTGAACCACCATCTTTATGCCCAGCTCCTTTCCTGCAGCCCCAGAGGATAACCCACACAGCCTGAGAAGGGATGAGCCATACCTGACTCCTGCTGAGGAGGTTTCTCCTTCTTGCTCACGTTGGTGTTGGAGTGAGATCTCTTGCGAATCATTGACATGAGAGACCTTGGGGGGAAATGAAACTGCACATTGTCATTGTGTCCTGGGCCCCCACTGTCATTCTGTCCTGGGTCCCCCCACTGTCAGAATGAGCCTGAACATGACACACCAGCAGCCTGCTTACACCTGATTATACAGCCACTCACAAAAGACTCATTTAATGATTCTTGAATGCAGATGCACTGAATTACCCCCCACAATGCCTCCCATCAAAATGCACCAGAGAAATTTATTTCTTTTTAACAGGCATTAGGCACAAATCAAAACACTCCAGATTTGAATATTAAAAGCCAGGGTCTCATTGTGACACATGACAAACAGAAGCTGCTCTGGCATAATAAACAGAAAGAAGAGCTGTAGATGTTGAAGTATTGTTCTCCAGAGGACACTTAAATATGGTGATCAGTATCTCCTCACCATTTCCAAGTTTGTAATCTCTTACAGTGTCAAATAATTATCCCCTCACTATATTCACAATGTATAAGTCCACACCAGCAAATGATTCATCTTCAAGAACAATACAAGCTCCTGTGCACATCTGATGTGTCAGTGAGGCCAGTCACTCCCTACTGAACATCATTCCTTACCCAGCAGTGACATCCCTGCCTAAAAGGTCAAAACTCTGTCCCAGAAAAATGCAGCAGCCAGTGCCTATGTCCTAAAACAACTTCTATTCACATACACATCACAGTGCATGAGGGAATAGTCTGACTTTGCTATGACAGGGCTTAAAATTAATAGTTTCACCTACTCCAAACAGTAAAGGGCACAAATTTGAACAGAAAAATCCCACAACACTCCTACACAGTTAATTCATGCTATCCATCAGTGAGAAAGGAGCAGGCAAGCCAAATGAGTTAATGGACATAAAAGAAGCAAAAGGCCAAACACAATCTGCCTGAATATGTTTAGTTTCTAAAAACAATGCAAGATGCACAAAGGGATGAATTGTCCCCAGTAATCAGATCTATTCATAAGTTTAACACAGTAGTTAACAAGACTCCTGGATGTCATTTCTATTACAGAAGGTTGCAAATTGTCATCCAAGTCCATTTATTTTTAAAACCAAGCAGACAATGTGAAGATTAGCAGTTTTTAAAATTAACTAAGTGCCTTTTAATGTTTTGTCAATTAATTTGGGTCTAATGCCTGATACATCAGCAGAGACTGGTCATCCTCTTTTACAGTCCTTTGTAGAAATCAAGCCAAATTTTGATATTTTTGCCCAAAAATGCTTGATGACTGGGTGGTGATTTTCATTTGTTATTTTTTCCTCCTTTTTAACTTATGAAAGTAATTGTGAGAACTCAATAGAGTCTGCATTTTCATCATCAGTATCTGACATGAAGGGACACACAATAATCCAACATATCCTTTGGTTCAAAGGAGTTTTCTTGGCAATAGAAAGCATTTCACAAGTCTATAATTACAGCTATCAGGTGAATAGGAAAAAAAAATCTCCTAAATTTAGAGGAGACAGGTATCCCTCCTCCTCCAAAATCACAGTCTAGACAGTCTGTTAGGCTTGGCAAGGCAGGCACTGCTCAGAATTGGCCTGGCTGTTAAGTCTGGGGGCAGGTGGGGCACTGAGCATGTCCTGCAGTAATACAGTAAATAGTAAGTACAGTAAATACAGTGCAACCCTGATGACAAAGGGAGAAAATGATGCATCTGACTCCACTGGTATCAGGAGGCTAATTAATTACTTCCTTATACTATATTATTTTATATTATATTACACTGAATCTGCTCAAGCACTCAACTCCACTCAGCTGAACTGCACAGAATCTTGTGACTGACTGCTGACCAACAGCCTGGACACAAAACCCTCTCACTCAGGGTAAACAATCTCCATATTGCATTCCACTTCTGCACAAACACAGGCACAGCCAATGAGACAAGATTTTTTTTTCCTTTCTCTGAGTTTCCCTGCTGCGATTCCCACAAATCTCCTTGGGAAGTTGTGCCTTGCTTTTCTCGGGGAGGAGAAACGCGGCCACACTGCAGGTGGAGAAAGCCTTCTTTGCTTTGAACACACCGTTCCTGCCTGGATGCCAGCGATGAAGGAGCGGTCTCTGCCCTGCCCTCACTGGGAGCACTCACCGGATGGGGTTGGGAGGAGGAGGAGGAGGGAGAGGAGGCGGAGGAGGAGGCGGCGGAGGCGGGGCAGGATTTTCAGACTGCTGGATTCGCTTCTGGAGCTCATCAACTGCACGGGGGTGAAGAAACAAACCACAGTCAGCTCTCTCATCCCCTCTGCAAACCAGCTTTGAGAAAAAAACTCTACTAATTGACCAAAGAACAAACAAGAGTAAACCACACAACTGCCCAACGTCAATTTTTTGACATTTTCTACCAAGAACAACGCACAGGATTCCCATTTGAACAGCTGCCTCCGACCTGAGTTACCACTGAAACTCTCCCTCACACAGGACTCTTCATATAAAATGACAGAGCAAGGAAAACTTGATCCCATTTCTGCAACAGTGTATCAGAGGTTGTATTTGAGAATGAACTAACAGGAGATCAAAGAAATGGACAATTTCAACCTCCAGACCTGTCTCTGTCTTGCTGGTGGTGTGGGCTTTCTCCATAAAAATGGGTGAAATTGGGTCGTGGTAAAATGGATTTTTTTCTCTCCTGTTTTCATGTCAGACCTAAAATGCAGAAATTACTTTTCTGTGCTTGAAATGCTGTCAAATATAATTAACTGGGGATGGGCAGAAACAGAGAAAAAAAAATCCTAAATTTCTTTTAGTTATAAAAATCCTTAGCAACTGTTTTGTGTGCAGTAGGTTATGGGAGAAGTAAGAACATGATTTCCAAAGTGGATATGGTTCTTTGTTCTTGCAATGATGGATTCAAATTAAAATTGCAGTATTTTAAACTTGCTTTTAAATTTTAAAAGGTAAAAAAAAATTAAAAATCAATTGAATGACTTTAAAGTCCAGGTATAATCTTTTGTGTCTTTCACACAGACACCTATTCCCATATATTTATCCATCTGTAAGACTCAGGGCAACCAAACCACAGGATTTTTGTTCCTTTACAGAAGTTTTACAGGGTTATTCCTTCACACACATTTTGGACACAGTTGTTCTGCAGATGAAGGCAGCTGCTGTACTTTGTCTAATGAAGCAAAGCTCTGGGCCACAGCTACACAAAAGCTTCTAGGGTCTCAAAGGCAGATGTGCACCAAGCACACACACACCTTACGCCTAAAATCAAAGTTATTACACAGTTTTACCTGAGTGCTTTAGGTCTCTAGCTTTTTCTTCTGCATGCTGACACTTCTGCTCCAGTTCTTTTTTATCTTCTTCCAGAAGTTCTAGTTGCTGTTTAAGGCGACCAATCTCCTTGTGCAGTGACTGATTCTCTAGTTGCTCTTCTAATTCTTTAATCTGCAGTTGGCAAACAAGAGCATTCATCCCAATAAAAGACATTTTCTGTCCCTCCTGTTGACAAATAACCCACTAGGCACAGTTATGCCTGAAAACATCATGTTATAGTACAGGAGTGAAGCAAAAGTCCCAGAAGAATTTTGAATGAAAGCTGGAAAGATTTTTCTGAGAGATGTCAGAATTTTCTGTTATGATCCCAACTTACTTTAACTCTTCTTTAAAATATGTATTTAGCTCCAAAGTACTTAAGCTTTACATTGTTCCCTTTTCTTTTTATAGAGTTTTTATCACATAATTAATTTCAGAACATTTCCTCATTTGAAGCACGAGAACGTTGACATTTTTGTTCTTTTACTGCTTCCACTGACAGGCTCATTATTTAAACTCCCTTGTCTCAACTCATGCAGATGCCAGTGGGGGAATTATGGAATATCTGAATCAGAGGCAGCATTCAGATGCAGAGCAGCAGTAACTTCACAGCTCCCCAAATATGTACATTTTGTTCTAGACTTCAAAGTAGCCGAAGATGCAGAGGTTTTCTATAAACTGGAAATGATTCTTCCAAAATATTCATTCAGAGCATTTGAGAATGCAGTCTTAGTATTGCTGCATTAATGAAAGAACATCTTTACCTATCCCTAGTACTACTCTACTAACAGAGTTTTAGGAAAAGGCCTCAGGGCTAAAGCAAAGCTCATTTTCAGGCTTTCCTGGGAAGCAATGGTGATTTCTCCCAGTTAAGAGATTGATCTAGTCTAGTTTCAGAGAATAAATTTGTTTATATCCTATCAGTTTATATCTTCTCACAGCACTTTGCAGATTCATCTTACACGTCCCTGCTCCAGTGTGTCTGTCTGGCTTTCCCCCATCCATTTTTTCAGCAGGAACCAAACCACTGCCCACCTCTCACCTCCTGTTCTTTCCTTATACCCCCAAGGCACCCTTTGTATTACTCAATGTCCAAAATATGCTCTTGCCATCTCTTCACTTAATGGAGCCTGACTCACTGCTTGTAACTGCACTTCACTGGCACCCAGAATAAAATACATGCCTAAACCAGAGCCTCTTCAGGCTCAGGAGCCTCTGAGTTCTGTACTCATATCTGATCAGTGACTCAGAAGGGAATCACAACTTTCTCTGAAATTTAAGTTTTTAAACTCGAAGCTCTTACAGGGGATGTGATTTCAAGTAATTCTGAATGTAATTAAGACACAGCACTCCTTAAATTCAGGAGGTTTTCAAAGACTTCCAGAAGAGATGAAAAGAAGTTCTGCTTTACCTTTTGCTGGTGTTGAAGCCTCTCTTCTTCTAATGTGTGGGTTAGCTTAGCATTGTCATCCAAAGCCTTCAAAAGCTGTTGATCAGGAGCAAAATTTTGCAGAAGCAACTGACTCTGCCTTTTCATCTTGTTTTGTTCAATAAACATCTGCCAAAACAAGCCCACACCCAAGAAAAACAACAGTCAGGCAAGCACAGTCTGATGCTAAAATGGCAACTGGAAAGAAAATGAGATACTAACATTGTGTTAATGTGGAAGAAATAACGAGTAAGAAGCTGAAAAGGAAGGGGAGAGGAAGTTTGAGAGCAAAATTCACAAGGGCTAAGCTCACACTGAAAGGAACCAGGTGTTTGCTCAGAACCACCCACTGCTACACCTCAATTACCCACATGTTGGCAGCATTCAGAATTTAAACACATCTCTCAATTCTGTTTCCTGGAAATGGGAACAATCTGAGCCCCATGCTGGGAGCTCTGGAAGGACTAAAAGAACTCTAGGTGGAAGATAAAATGTCTATGAATTCACAAGCTATCTCCTCAAACACATCTGCAAGCCTTGGCATAAAGCCACTGACTTGAGGGTGAGCTGGGTATGTG
Source organism: Ammospiza nelsoni (assembly GCF_027579445.1). NCBI lineage: Eukaryota > Metazoa > Chordata > Aves > Passeriformes > Passerellidae > Ammospiza > Ammospiza nelsoni. The sequence continues at coordinate 6,937,451 of NC_080640.1, read as the reverse complement.
AATGATGGAAAATCATTTCTTCAGGAAACGAATTTCAGTCCATGGCTGTGTAATCAGTGTAGGCACTTGCCCTGGGAAAAGGCTTTTTAGGACCATTTCAGCCTTTTAGTTCTGATCCTTGTGTTCCTTCCCCTTCCCAAGTTATATTTTTGATCTTGCAAATGAATACATTGTGGGGGGCAGGCAAAAATCAAAAGGTCTGGAGACCTGACATTGATAAAAAAATCCCACACATCTCTAGGCTTCACTTAAGAGGTGCAGAAGCTGTCAGCATATGCAGTTACCCTGACAGATCTGTTCCTACCAGACTGTTCAGGAACTAGGAAAAAAAAAAGATTGCTTCCCAACAACAAAAAATTCCTAGTGAATTTGTTCTGCACCTTGACATCTCTTTCAGGTGGATGTTTGCCCCCAGGCAACGAGGGCTTCCACTCGACAAGCTCAGCTGTGCCTGTTCTTGGAGCAGAAACGGGGACTGGGTCATGCTGAGGTTTCAGGTGAGTGTGCACAGGTCAGCAGAGCCACTTCTGGCAGCAGCACAGAGAATAGCCTGAGAATGCAGGTACTCCCTCAGACTGCAAAAACACTGTTGTAGAGCTCAGCAAAAGCAAGGACATATTTTAAGAATGAAGTATTAGAAATATAAAAGTGCTGTGACATCTTTTCAGATTCCCATTCTGTTTATTCACAAACCAGAATTACAGAAACAACACATGGTTTCTTCCCCTCTGGTGCCACTGCAGTGCTCTGTGATTTATTTATTTAATACAATTAGATATTAAGTATGAGCTGATGCTTGTGGCAAGCATTCTTTGCACAGACACTTCAGCTGAGCCTTCCCAGCAAGCAGCTCTGTGCAGACAGACTGAGAAAATCACTGAACTTTTCCCTGCCCTGGCAGCCTGTGTGACCCTGCATGCCAGGAGGAGTCAACTGATGCAGCCCTAACACCAAAAACCTGCAGTGAACACTCCACTGGGCAAAGCTGTGCCAGGGGGGCAGGCAGCAAAGCACGGGAAGCATTTGATGGAGAGGAAATGATGAACGTGGGCGCTGGTGCTGCAATTTGTTATACAGCAAACAGGACCAAACTGCTGACAGTGCAAAGTCAAATGTGCACTGGACATCAGCTCTCTGTCCCCACCAGTCAAACCAATTCACGCTTATGTTATCCTTTACTAGTAGGGCTGGGGCAAAAACAATTCAAGGGCAAGAGAATTTCAGAATCAAAGCTACCCACAACAATCCATAAAGGTTTGCCTTTGTACTGCAACTGATTTAACACTTAGGAGTATTCTTAAAAGAAACAGCATCTTTGAACCTTATACTTGAGAAAGGCCTCTAAATCACTGCAAAACAACTCAATACTGTCTCTGAGTTTTCTGTGTTCCTGTCAAGTCACTCACAGAAGTTATCTACCCCTGACAGAAAACAACCTCTCTCCAGAAGCCAACTTCAGCAAACATCAGTTTACACACTTTCAAAGCAAAGCAAACCTGGATTTTTAATTTTTTTTTTAATATGAAAAATACTTCAAGGCGATCAATTCCAGATTTTTATTCACCAAGTTTCTGCCACTAAATCCAACCAGAGTTGTTCCAGCCTGAGGGAGCAGAAAGCTGCCAAAACAAGAAGAAATCAAGTAGAGCAACTTGATTTCTTCAACGTGAGCAGATACTTCACCAAGTGTAGAAAATTCATATTCACTTTGTTTCATGTTCTTCTGCAACAGAATGATAAAAATCCTTTTGAAGACCTGGATGAAAACTTTTTCATTCAGAAGCTTTCACATCAAGTCCTGCATTTTCAATTAGCTTTATAAACTGCTTTAGTGATATTGCAAATATTTTCCTGCTCACAAATATGAAAGCATCTTCAACATCACAGAAGAATAATTTTGATTATAAGGTAATGCTGCAATCAGACACATGGGAACCAAATTCTCACGGGGAGTCCCATCCATCTCAGAAGTTACTTACATAATTTCAACAACGAGTGCCAGCATATTCTAAGTGGAAGGGACAAAACCAGACAGGACAGTTGTGTCAAGCAAACTAGTGGTACCGATTCCAAGTTTTTGGGAGGCTGCACTGTTTGACATAGGACAAAAAAGACCCTTGCAAATTAATTTTAACTTAAAATTTAAAAAAATCAATTCTTGCTTTAGCAGGGTAGAAACCTGCTGTCTGCACAACCCTGAATATTAATTAAAGTGACTGCTGAAAGGGCAAAACAACTACTAACAAGATTATTTGGACTAGGTGGAATTTAACCAATTGATGGATTAGTTCCGACTTTGCCACCTGCTAGACAATTATCTGCAGAGCATCCCAATCAATGCTGGAAACACAAGTCAATGGTGCAGGAATCTGCTGAAAACCACATCTGCAGCTGAAGGCAGACCACAAAGAAAAACAATTTGGTTACACCTATCAGTCTCATTTTTAAAATCACCCATTGTTGTGCAAACCAGCTATGCATCTTCCTCTCCCTGAGTTTACAAAGAGAAGCTGCAAAGTACAGGACATCTGGGAGCTGGCCACTTTCTATCAGCAGAGTTTTCACAAGAGCTGGGGAGGTGGAAAGAAGGGGGTGAAAATAATGGAAGGTTTTCCCTCAGCTTCAGTGAGGCCACAGCTCATGCTCAGCCCCTTACCCGACAGAGCGTTCACTGCAGCTGGTTTTTGTTTTTACAGCAGGGCTGAAAAAGGAATTCTTCCTCATTAAAAATGTTAGAAGGCAACTCTGTTAGTGTCAAATCCCTGGGAACACCAAGCCTTGTTCAAGCAAGGTTCAGGATAAAACTGGATACTTTCCAGCCAACCCTTCTCCCAGGGGCAAAACAATGACAAAGGGAATTCTTTAATATCCATGTGAGGCTGCACTTCCATCTATGCATCCTTTGGGTATTTGAGCAATAATCTTTTTGTCTTAGTTACAGTTTAAGGGAGAAAAATGTCCTAATACAGCAGGTGTTGTTCTAATAAGGTAATCAATGGTTGCATAAACTAAAATAAAAATTAGTGGCATGATGTCCATTATAAATAGAGTAAAAAAAGGTAAGTAGTAAGGCAGAGTCAAACTTGGGAGAGTCAAACAGAAGAGAAGATCACTCAGCTGAGCAGCTGGTCATTTCTTCAATCCTTAGCAGCACTGCTCCATCCCCTCCACAACCCAGTGAGTCACAGAGGGGTAACCCATCCACATCTGTCACAGTTTACAGGAGCTGATGCCTTTTGCATTATGTGTACCCCAAAGCCCCACAGCTTGTGTTCACACCTCAGCTAAGTCCCAAGAGAGGTAGGTTCTAGGTATTTGTATCTCCCCAAAGAAGAGGCTGTTTGAAGGATTTTATCTGATGGGGAGGACAGAGTGATCATGTCTAATTATGGCTTGACAGGGCACTAAGTGGCACTAAAATTAGGATTAAAATATAACTCTAGGTATGGTTTTTAGTTCAATGGCTAATCAGGAAAAAAACCAAAAAAACTCCTTTACAGGAGTCAAAGTCTGATCTAGCTGTATTAAGTGAGCAGTGTGACCATGAGACAGCCAAGAGTCACTCATAGATGATTCATAATATTTCTGACCAATAAAGATAAAATCCAGTTGATTTTAGTTACCTGGCTAATTGCCAGACAGCTTCTGAAGGGACTGTTTAAAGAGCTACAAGCGGCAGCAATAGTAAGTTTTGTGGCTTAAAAGAAGAGATCTAATTCATTCAGAATGGGAGAATTGGAGTAGATGAGTTAAGCCTATTTTCTGTCCATCATTTGCTTCTCAGCACAGAGGTGCTTGGAGCATGTACTTTGGAGTGTGAGCAGACCGTACTCCCATCAACAATGTGACTTCCTTAAAAACAGAGCATTATTTATAAACTTATAATAAACATTATTTATTTTCCCAGCCTTCTCTGTACAAAAGGGTTTCTCAAACTACAGCACTCATTCTTCACTTATCAGGCATAACTGCACAAAACACAGAGGAAATATAATCTCAATTGTTATTTATTTCTTAATTTCCTGCAGTTTTCTTTTTGTTATGGTAGAAGCATAGTGATACACTCAATAATGCTCACAGCCTTACAGCATTTAGACACCATCTAACAGATTCACAACTAGATCATACACCACATGAAAAAGGAGGAAACATCTTCACTTTTTTTCCCCCCACAGACTAATTGCCTGAACAAAAAGAGATGGGGGAAAAGAGACCAAAGATTTTCCTGGAGCATACATCTGTTACCATTCCCCAAGCCTCTTCCTGGGAAAAAGCTTGATGAAACAAATTAGCATTACATCATGCTTCAAAAGTGGTAACATCCAAGCTCAGGAGAATTCATGTACTAACTACTTATGTCTCTTTAATTATTAAATCCAGTTCAGTCAGCTGGACTGTAAATTAATTATCCTCAGATACCAGCTGCAGTTGAACTATATCTGGGTAAAGCACAGAGAGTGGCACTGGCAAGCACAGAGTTGCTTCTCCAGTGCTGTTTTTGCAGTATCCACTCACAGATGCAATATGTTAATGCAAAAGTCCTCACAAATTAACCCAAAATGTCACAAATGCATCTCAGGAAGAGGTCTTTGGGAGCTCATGTCATCAAGATAACCAAACCCATTGCATTCACCCTTCTGAGTAGTGCAGACACCTGCTAAGAGTGACAATGATTTTCCCCAAGTTGACAGCCACCTTTGATCTTTCAATATGGGAAGATTCAGTCCCAGAGTAAGTAAAGTCAGCTGTGCACTGGCCCAGGTATGGGATGCAGGTATTTTTAGGAAAACAAGTTAAATACACACATTTTGTTGTGCAGTAGTTACTTAAAAGCACAAACAGCTGCAGGATGGTGAAGGCATTGAGGAAGGAAAGTCAATGAAAAAATGAATGATGCACATTAGAGATTCACTGAATTGTTTTAATTCATCTGGATCATATTTCCTCTGAATGCAGCCTTTCAACTTTTTAACTGCAAACTGTTTTACAGGTTACCATAAACACTTGGGAAACCTTTCTTTTCTTTTTCCAGTTGTGTATTTTGAGCAAAAACCCTGTGTGAGCCTCAGAAGTGAAAGGAACCCCAACAAACTGCTCAGCAGTTTCACACTTCATTTCTATTTGTCCAAAACACAGAGGGCAGGGAAAAATCAGCTCAATGTCATCTCTGAGAGCACACTGCTCCTTCTCCATGAGGTTTCCAGAGCACTTCAGGTGCAGGGATTATCTCTCCACCAGCATACACTAATAATAAACTGTTCACTTCTGCTGGTTTTGGCTGGAAGAGTTAATTTTTGTCACAGTAGCTGGCATGAGGCTGTGTTTTGGATTTGATAACAGAAAGATATTTTCATTATTGCATGGAGTCAAGGCCTTTTCTGCTCCTCACCCCACAGTGAGTGAGCTGGGGGGGCACAGGGATGGGACACAGCCAGGACAGCTGAGCCCAAATGCCCACAGGGACGGGTGCCACGTGGCACCACGCTCTGCATCTGAAGCTGGGGGAAGAAGAAGGAAGAGGGGGACACTCAGAGTGATGGTGTCTGCCTTCCCCTGTGGCTGTTGTACCTAAGGGAGCCTGGCTTTCCTGGAGAAGGCTGAGCACCTGTCTGCCCATAGGAAGCAGTGCATGAATTTCTTGTTTTGCTTTGCTTTTGGGTGCAGCAGCTTTAGCTTTACTTAGGACACTGTCTTTATCACAACCCATGAGTTATCTCATTTTTAACTTCCAATTTGCTCCCCCATCCTGCTGGGGGAAGGTGAGCAAGCAGCTGTGTGGGGCTGAGTGGCCAAACTGGTCTTCAACCCCAACATCACTTTATAAAATATTGTTGCAGGGCAGGATGTATGTTTAATAAACAACTTATGCAAGATTATTTTGTTAAACTCATGAGATTTTGGCATGTCTAAGAGTTTCAATTTTCTTCTCACACCGTGTTCCTCTGCTTTTGGCCTGCTTTGGCTGCATGTACTGTATTTTGCTCATCTTTGTGGGAGAGTGCTTTTCAGGGCTACCTCTATATTATTGCAATGGCCTTCAAGATACTCTCTGCCTTCCTTTGTTTTCTTATAATCTGCTTCACAAACAGCTGAGAGATCTTCAAGTGTCTCTTAAAACCTGACACTAGAATTCTGGTTAAGCTTGCCAAGATTCCTGTGTTAACAACCCTGTTTTATTCAGGTAGGTACAGATTTTTCCATGCCTCCGCCCCTTACACACTCTATTTATTTAGTTCTTTTATGCAGATTCCAGTACCTTTCACAATGGATTGTGACTCACTTCAAAACCTCTCTCCTTTTCCTTCCCCCTCTCCACACCACGGCTGACAATATTTACTCAGTTTCTTTAGAACCTCTAAAGAGCATGAATTCTAATGTTTGAAGTTGGATCACTTTTGATTAATTAAATATATATTATGGTGGTGCCAGCAGCATGACTATAATTAAAGCTGTATTGGGCTTTTTTTTTTATAATTTTAATCAAAAGCTCTGATTTTCAAGTGTTGCCTCACTCCTATATGTGCCTGCTCCCTCCATGTCTCTGCTCTCCCCCATCTGTGCTGGCTTCTGCACACAGCTCACCTGCCCTTCCCCGTCACACCTGCACTCCCCAGTGGTCCTGTTCTGGGAACAGAATCCTCCTCACCTGCCACAAGGGCAGGAGGCCAAGGGCACCCCTTTGAAAAGCAGCCACAATGCAAAGAGAGAAGATGAAGCCATGCCATGGAGAGAGGGAAAGGGCTGAGTCTGAGTGCATGGACTGACCACACCATAAAGGCAAACCTAAGGTGCTTCAGCCCCTTGGACAGACAACGTGCCCACCACCACACAGGCACCTCCATGGGATGTAGTTCTGAATTTCACTGAGCTAAAATACATATTTGGCTGTTTGAGACATACAAAAATACAAAACACTAAGATGTGCTATTTTTCAGCTGCAGTGACAGCCACATTACTTGGAGCCTTTTCCACTTCTCTAAGTGCTCCATACAAATCAAGAACAAAGCACTGCACATGCAGTGTTGTCCTTTACTCAAAGCTCTTCCTTCTGTTGACACTGCACAGCTTAACACAACCAACTACAGTGGCTTTTGCAAAATCCAAGCAAAATCCTGCAGAAATTTTGAGGTTTAAAAGAAACATTTTACAGAGACAGAGAAAACAGGCTAATGCCAGCAGGCAGAAAATCCCTGAACATCCTTACCATAATCCAAACATAGCTCCTGTAAGCACATCCTAGAAAACTTAGCTCTCCAAACACAGCTGTGACCTTGCAGCATGATCCCTGTGAGAGGAGGCTGACACAGCCTCACTCGAGCAGAAAGCTGTGCTGCTGTGGATGCAGTTGTGGCCAGAGCCTCTCTGATGCCTCAGGTCACTCAAGGGACACCATCAGTGGGAAACTAGGCCAATGACAACAGGTTTTTAAAGCCATTTTAAATATTGGTTCCCCAAACGTGAATCAGCAATGCCTTTGTTGTCATGTGGTCATGTATTTTAAGAACTGTTCTAAAAAATCTTTCTGAGCAGCACAATACCACAGGAAGACAAGCAGGTACAGAAAGGGAAGAATAATACAGGCCTAAAGTTCACTGTTATAGTAATCCCATTTTGGATAAGAGACCTTTATGGAATTTAAACCTTCAAGTGAACAGCTTCTCTGACAGTCTGCACCAACAGGGCCCCATAGTCTGGAAGTGGCAAAAACTAAATAATGACAAAACCCAAGAAATAGCTGTTTAAAAATAATCAGCATTTTTCTGGCATTGTACCTAAGTTGCCTGTCAACTCATCAGTCAATTACAGAAAGTACTTTCAACATAATCTTTCAAAATGTGTCCCTCAATTGATACTGTAGTTTTGCAATGTCATTTTTAGGAGTCCACGTATTTTTCAAGAAAAAAAACAGCCCTTTAAATTATATCACTAGAAAGATAGCTAATCCCTCCCAGCTCCAACCACTACATATTCCACACTGGGATGTTGTAGCAAACTAAGCCCATGATAAATTTAAAACCCTGCCTTGAAAAGGGACATAGGTAAGACTGCATGAATAATTCCAAAGTGCTTTATAAATGCTTGTTGAAACAGTAAACTCGTTTGATGGATAAAATACAGATGTTACCTAAGAAGAATGGATGAGAGCTGGGAATTGAAATCAAGTCATCCAAGCTGGCAAGGTTTTGCCCACTTGCAATGTCTTTGATTTTCCCTTGACTACTCACCTCCTGTGCAAATGACTCTGCCTTCTTCCGCAGGTTCTTTTCCAGCTCAAAGTTTTCATGAAGCTCTTCATATTCCTCTACTGCCAGCACAGACACTGTTTATATGAATTAAACAAGATCAGAAGGAAAAGTGGAACAGATCAAAAGAAGTACTGTTTGATTTTCACAGATAAGCTGCTATTCCCTAGCACCATGGAGCCCTGACTGACAGCATGACCTAGTTTTACATTTTCATATACAATCTTCTTTGCAGTATTTGTCCTAAACCTCACCACATATATGCACAATTACTAATCTTCTGAACAGAGAAATAGTCCTCCTTTTCAGACTCAAAATCTCCAGTAACAGGCATCAAGTACCACAGACCAGATTTTGCCTCTCTTTGCCTCAAAAGAGCTTTACTGAATCTATCAAAGATTATGTTATTCTTGAGAAATCCATATTTGTTTACCTGGTTTGGAGATGAGCGTAACAGTTTTCAAAGTGGTAATTTAGTTAATTTAATTTAATTAAAAGTAAGTGGTCATTTAGACAGTGGGATACACATCCCAGCATACCTGACTCTCAGAGCAATTCTAACTTTAAAAAGCAAATAAACAAAAACCAACCGCATACACAAAAAATACCCAACAAACAACCCACATATTTAGAAAGATTTAAAAATCAATTCATAAACTCTGACTGAAATGCACTGAGTGCACAGCTCCAACACAGTGCCACATAAACAGAGGGTACAGGAGGTATTGAATACTTTGGTAGCACATTTTATGCACACACAAAAAAAAAATCTTCCTTTAATTTAACTCTTCCCTCCAGGAAAACAGGCAAATGTGAAACTAGGGGTTGTTCTTTCCATAATGCTTAGAAAAAATTTCAGAAAATTTTTCATCTGTCATATTATCCCATCAAAATCTTCAAGCTAATCTGTTTAGTCAGCTGTTCTGAAGTTTGGTGTTTTGAGAGCCTTCAAGTACTGCCTGTCATAGGTTAAGAAATGCAGACACATGGAAGGGGTAAGAGATGGACACCTGGAGAAAGCTTACAGGATATGCTCTAGTAGATTTCAGCCACTTCAGGAAAATGGAAAACACCCAATGATGCTTTTTACCAAACAATTTTTAATTTTTTAAGGCTTAGTAAGCAGCAGAAGGAAAAGGCAGAGTAATCTAAAACCTAAAAACTTTTCCCTCTCCTCTAAATTCTTTGGAATCAACCATTACTCATATAGAAGCATGCACCCTCATTAAGCAAAACCTTTCCTTTTTTAAGCTATATCTCTTTTTGGTCTTTCCCTGCCCTGGTTTTACCTCTCTTTCCAGTAAAAGAAACTTCATTATTTTCTTCCATAACTTGGAAATCTTAATTCTCACATTCTAGCCCTCCTGCCTTTTTCTCATCATCCTCTGAACATAAAACAAGTTACTCCCAAGACATCAGACATTCAAAATGAGAAGCTGTATCCCAATGAAAAGGAAGACTGGTGTAATAATTTAGGAAAGCAGGAGATTAAGGTTCAAACCCCATGTCTGTGAAGGACTGTGCCCCTGCCCTGGTTTCCCACTTGTGGCACACGGGAAAAGATTTCCCTGTTCTCACATAACACCTGCTGCTCACTTTGTCACATTTTCCTGGAGTACAGAGAGTCTGGAACAGTCCAGGAGTTGGTGTAATGCCTGCAGCAATCAGGCCAGGTGTCAGATCTGAACCACAGTCACTGTGCTGTAACCTACTCTGTACTGCAGCAGAAAAGCTCTGCACTTCTGCAAAGGATGAAGCAAACTCTTGGAGATGCAGATCTCTTAGAGAACCTGCTGAGACTACACACCTCTGTTACATTTCTCCAACAGTTTTTGTTGCTTATTAACTTCGGTCGTCAAAACAGCCTTTTCTTCTTTCAACTTATTTACCTAGAAAAGTATAAAGAACACATCAAAACCAAGAGCATTTCAGTTAATGGCACCAGGCATACAGCACATACAGAATTCAAGCAGTATTTTGCTGTCAGTAGCTCTGTTTCCTAGGTTTGGCTGGATGCTGGGGTTTCCAGTGGGATGGAAAGCATTTTTACTCCACCTTACAGATGTTGTAACAGATGTCACAAAAGGGTTATGAACTAATCCTCCCATGGCATGTTTCAGTCACAGCTGCAAATACATGATCTTTGGAACCTTTCAGGATCAGGTGCCACAGCACCTGGCTGGAAAGTTACTTGACTCTTTGCATTTTAACACAGTCAGAGCCCTGTTTTGGTTGTTTTTTTCCTGGGCTCTGTCTATTGTCCAAGTGCTGTCAGTCTTCTGAATGCAAGTGCTGCATGGACAGGAAGAACCACGAAGTCCTGATTTGCATCAGTACATGGCTTATCCAGTTTTCAAGCAGGAATGAAACTCTGCTGGCTTAAAAAGCCAATTTGCTGGTCTAATTATGATGACACAGCACTGCCAATGGCTGAACTTAAGGATATACTCAAAGAAGCAGCACCAGTGATTAAACTATGTGTACTTCAAAAGTATTTCTGACACATCTATGGGTTTAAGGAAATCCAGAAAACCCTGCAGGCTGTGATGGGTGAGGGGCTGTCAGGAAGGGGACCTGACAGTTGTAATATGGGCTTAGATCAAACAGGTAAGGAGAAGTCATGTGCCAGCTACAGTGGCACTGGACTGTGATGCAGAGGATCCCTTCCAGGGACATGCCCTACGTGATCCATCACTGGCAGGACTTGAGATTAGACAGTATTCAATTAACTTCACAACTGTTTTCAGCAAAATAAGCTAAAAGTTACAGAAAGGACAGACTCCAGGCTAACATGGTCTCGCCTTCCATGGTACAATACATACTTCTTCAATTACTTCTGCAAGTTTGCACCTCAGGTTTTCCAGTTCAATGGCCAAGGTCTTCTTTTCCTCATGAACAGATATGATTTGATCTCGCAGCTCTAGGGTTTGAGGAAGGAAATGAAGAATATATTTCATTGGAAAAACAACAACAAAGGAAATGTCACAGCAATGCAAGTACAGTTGAGTATGAAACACCTGAACTACGTATCAAGCATCAGTTGTAACCAAGGAACATCCTCAATAATTTATGAGCTTTGCATAAGTGTCAAGTAACAGATCTATAACTGGGTCACAGTTTCAGATTTACTCTGTTGAAGTAAGCTCCTTGTTCAGGCCTGCTGTCTTTATTTGCATTTTGAATGATTCATTTCCTGCTACAACATGGCCAATCCTGCCACCACAGAGGGTCCTAAGTCCTGTTCTTGAGACTGTCACATCACAGACACTCTGGTATGGAGGCAGCAGAAAGCAATTTTTAAGAAGCATCCTTTAAAACAAATTAATACACTTCAATTCTTTTTGGATCGTGAGCTCTTGTCACAAGGGAAATAAACAAAACAACAGGCAGTTAATACTTGGGAGGTTTTCACAGAAGAAATTGTCCTGAACAGCTGCCAATTTATAGCCTTTGTAACATTATGTGAACAGAGTCAGAATATAACCTTTACTGATGGAAGAGCTAATGCTTGTAATTTTCCCCTCAGAATTTTTGTTCCTTAATTATTAAAATATGAAATAAATTAAATTCACAATGGAATAAAACACTTGATTATAATCACTTCTTAACAGGAGATCAGTTTGCATACATAATATATCAAGGTTTAGGTTAACATAAAATCACCACAAAAATCAAAATTTATTGATATATATTAGCTTTCAGTAAGTGCTCTCATTCCCCACCTGCTTCCAGTATTTCACAGCACTGCTGTTCATTGAACACCAGCCATGAGTTGAGAAAATTGGGGCTAATCAATTGCACATGATGATGGTGACATGCTGGATGTCATTCTGGTAGGTCTCACATCTTGAAAATGTCCATTCTACACCAGCATCCCCCTCCCAGTTCTGAGGCCTCAGATTTATTTTCCTCTAAATTAAAAGCCTACACTTTTTAAAGTAAATAAAAAGACCTGTTTTCCCAGAACATTTTTGATACAGCTTGTCCATTTTATGGATTTGTGTTCTCCAGAGAAATTAATGGGGGAAAAAGTCTCAGTGAAATTTATGAGACTTGGATTAATTCTGATTTTACAATGCATGTATCAACCTCACTATGCAGAGAAGAAATCATATCTACAGACCACAGAGAGCCTCAGGTTTTACTACCTTATTTGTGTATCCTTACAGAAAAGTGGTGGGGGAGAAGGACTTACTCCAAGGAACAGCCAATACTTTCTGGAATGGTGAGAAGGCTAAAGGACTTAGAAGATTCCCAAAATACCACTTTCCATGCTTTAATGAATGGTTCATCAAGACAGAAAGCAGATACATCAAAACCTTTCTTCAATATTTCTCTAATTTGACCCTACTACACTCCTCCCATCTGATCTGTAGCCAGTGTTTATTCTCTAAATGTATTCCTGACACCCTTCTCCACTACAAAAGTCTCATTTCCCATTCAGATGGGTTGCATCACACCATTTGTTGCCTTTCCCTACATCTAGAGGATGGAAAACTGATTACAGAAGGGTACTATGACACCCTATTTCTTCAGTGGGACTGTTTCACAAGCATTTTTACAACACACACACCATTTTTCTTCAGTGATACTTTGTACCACTCCTTACAGCTGCTGCATGCAAAAAGACAACAGTTAATAAGGTCAAACTGAAAGTTCAAAAAAGTTGTACTTAAACATCATGTGCTGCTCCAAGTTACAACAAAAAAAAAAACCTGAAAGCCTTTTTTTAAAGAAGTTAAACACTTAATCTTGTCACAAAATCCAGAATGCTGGCATTCCCCTTTTTTGGATACTACGACACAACAATATAGAAAACCATGATGACTTCATCACAGGGATGAGAAATAAGGCTGATTTTGGACAATGGAAATATTAACTGCCTTTCAAAAAAGAACCAAAAATTTCTGCAAAAAACCCCCCACAGATCTGTCTTATCAATATCTTTCCATGTTTTCCAGCTGTGCTGTTTTACTCAGTACAACAGTCCCTCTTTAGGCTGCTTGTTTGGTAATAGCTCTGGAACATGAGTGAAGTTTGTGCATACAAAGGTACATAATGGAAAGAGAGTTCTGTCTGACAAGCTCTGAAATTGTGACATTGCAGCTGAAGGTGACCTTGTCCTTCTACGTAACTTTCATTTTTTTAAGAGTTTTAGGAAATGTTTCTTTTACTGATTCAGTAGCATTGAACTCTCTTAGCTGGGTAGTCTCATTTTCCTATTGCATTTAACCTCCTCTGCAGGCTGTGCATCCCCCACCATTTATGTTACACTCTACCAACCCTCAGTTCTCAGCCATTCCAGGAAATCCTTTGATTCTGACCACTCCCAGAAGCATGACTTGGAACAAGACCAGTCTCTGGTCCACACCAACACTGCTGTTCTTGAGACAACTTCTGCCCTGCAGGTGGTGCAGGATCAGCAGCAAGGCTCACCTTTTATTTGCTGCTGACAGTGCACAGAATTGCATGATCCAGAGGTAGCTTCTGTATCCGTGGATGATTCATCCTCATCAATGTTAATCTCTTCAGTGATAATTTCTGGGCCCAGTTTGGCCATACAAAGCATACTAATTCTTTTCAAGGTTTTATTTTCCTTGTTCAGCTGAAAGGTGAGAAGTACAAACAGTAAGGACCTAGTTAGTCTGTCTTTAAGCTGCCGGACAAGAAAAAAAAATTCAACTGTCTTTTGTCCTTTATCATTAAAAGATCTATCAAAGAAGTCAAAAGTAACATTAGATTAAGTTCCACTGAACATGAGAATGGTCTGAAGACGGGGTGGTTATCCACTTTTTCCTCTGAGAGGTTTCAATTCAACATGATGGTTTATCCATGCCTTTTTTTCCTTTCTAGTACTTCTGTTTAATAAATACTGTGTAGGTTTAAATCAATCAAATCAACTATCAAGCTGACTTAATGCTACACAGGCTTTGTGACAGCTGCTCACCTTTAAACATGTACCAGGAGTCCCAACTGAATGACCTCAACAAGAGTTTGTGCCCCTGAAAGCTCATCTGGTTTTTCAAGTTGGATCAATTGGTTAAATAAAAATCCTTGCTTCTCCTATATATAAACTACAAATTATATAATAAAATAGAAACTATAATAATAAATAATATAACAAACTATATTATCTATTATATAATTATATATATTATAGATATTCTCTATATATATATATAATATCTATAATATATATATTCTACAAATACTACTACTACTACTATATTCCTAGTCACAAAAGAATTATCTCAAAATTCTTTGGAGTTATTACTGTAGAGTCAACATACATAAGATGAGAGCCATCTCATGAACCAATTCTTTATGGGTCAGACCACAAGTCAGAAACCACTTAAGGCTGGATGCCTGAACACATGGCTGGCTGCTGGATGGTACAGAAGAGATTCTACAAGGCATCTTTGTCTTAATCAACAAAAACTGAACAGGAATCACTGCAAATATTTAATTCTCTTTCACTGTCCTGCATCCAGACACCCCAGGGGTGTTCAGGTAAATGTCAGGGTGACTGCCCACCCATCAGCCAAGCATTCCCTGTGCTCAGGTTTAAGAATGAAACTCAATTTTCTACTATTGATACACCATGTGCCAAAGTCAACACAGACTTCAGAACTCCAGTATGCATCTTCAAAGAAAATATACACTATACTGTTCATCTGACCCCAAATTTTCACCTAAACAATCATCTCTGATCCCCCTTATCCTCAGCCCTTCAGTTATGGGAGATTTATTCAAGAATTTATCTCCTTCCTAAGGAATGAAAGTGAGACAGTGGGGAGAGAGGTGTGAGGAGCCCTACATGGTACAGCCAGCTCACAAACAGCCCCATGGAGCAGAGGGAGTCTTTGAACTGCCCTTGTCTCTGCATTACAGGCAAAATGCAGAGAAGAAGACAAGTTGCATAAATGTGTTCATTTTCTTACTTATATGCTGATTGTCTATCTTATGAATTCTAATATAGTGTCATTATGCAAACAATTAAGTAAATACCTCCAGAAAGTACATTGCTAATGCATCTAAATTAAAGTGATTTCTTGCTGCTGTGATTTTTACCATAACTAAGGATGTACTTTGGGCAGGGAATGGGGAGGGAGGGAGGGAAAAAAAAAAGGGAAAAAAAAAGGCAGTCAGCATTGCTAATGAAATTTGGTTCAAAATTGCTGTAATCCATTTTCTGATGAAGTGGCTCAGATGCATTTTACACAACCAAAAATATATAAGAGAGATAAAAACATTCTTTAATAATAATGCACTTCTGATGAGATGGAATATAGAAAATTACACACTTGCTAAATTCATCAGACTAGACGCAATCAACAGAGCAGTGGAGGTCACCTTTCCCCTGCCCTTGCTTTGCTTTCATAAACAATCACCTGAAATGTAATGCAGTGGTTGACTTTTTCCATTTGATTTAGACACTGAAATGCTCATTATTGTTTTCACACAGAGGAGTTCTAAAACTTATTTTCCATTTAACCTAAATGCATATGAAAGCTAGAGATCAGGATGCTGGTCCATGAAAATAGAAACAACATTAAAATGGTTTTTTTTCCTTTAAAGGCAGGAACAGTATTTTGCATCTCGCATCTGGCTGTTAGTTTTTTTCCACTTCTAAACTATTTCACAGCTCCACAAGGTTATACAGAAATATATAAGGGTCATGCATACATTCTCAAGTTTTAAATAAATAAATAGATAAACAGGTGAATAAATAGATTTAAAAAAAAACCCAGCATCACCATAATTCTTCTCACCTTAGAAGCCAAAGCCTCAGCACTTTCACGGCATGTCTTCTCAATCTCAAGATGGTTCTGAATACAGTTCACTTCCTCAATAACCATGTGAGAAACTAAGGGAAGAGTTCAAAAATTAGTCAGTATTTTCCTGAGATTGACACATGCCTCCCATGATCAGAAATAGAATATCTTCCTTTGTTAACTTTCATTGTGAGCAATTCAAACACAGGGAGGTACATACTTAGATATCTCCATGGATAGGAACAGTTCTGAGCATTGGATATTTGGGTTGTTCCTTTAAGCAGTTCTCTCAAGTCATGTTTGCAGCATTAGAGGGGCAACTGTAGAAATGAGCATAAACTTATGGAAGCAGAGGAGCAGCAGGAGCCTCCTTCACAAAACTCATTCATCATCTTTATTTCACTGACACTTGAGGAATCAGAATGACACCTTTAGGATAACCCCTTAGGAGATGTTTACAAAGTTCCTCTTCACTTTCTGGTCTGTTTCTCATTGCCAGTCTCTGTGCTTGAGCAGGCCCCAAAATGAGCACCACAGTCTCACCTACCTCCACTGTTCACAACACAGATTTCAACACACTCCCAAAATCTTCCCTGAAACCAAGACTGGGCTGTCTGACTGCAGCTGGAATGCATGGCTGCACATTTGATGTCACGGCTGGAGGAGCAAGTGCCACATCTGTCCTCTTCACTTAGAAAATCCCTATTACAATTGTGGGTACACATCACTCTGCCAAAGACAGGCAAAAGAGTGACCAAACAGTTCTGGAACAAATCTTGTTTTATAACATAGGAGACCAATGTGAATCAGAAAGAATTTAAAAGCACAGATACATTTTATCTTGCAATTCTACTCATCTCCCATCGGTACGTATGTACTTCATGAGTGTTCAAAGTCTTAAGGGACAGGTTTTAGGCTGCACAGGGGAGCAAAGCAGAAAACTCAACAATAGTTTTCCATTTCTCAGGCTCATTGATGCAATTCCCCCTTGGCTCCTGGCACCCTCATCCCATCCCAAACAGCAGCCTGGACCCTAATTCTGCACGTCACTGCATGGCACAAATTCCTCCTCAGCCCAATGTCAGGATTTCAATGCACAGAAAACTTGCAAAAATGGACAGGTTACTTGCAGCTGAACAACAGTTTGAAGCAGGAACAAGGCTGGAAAATACAGTGTAAATACAGAAGAATTTTTCTAGTATTTTTCCTCTTTTTCATCAAGATAAGCTTTAAAACCTAAGGATTTTATACCACTGGGTAGAAAACCCTCCTTGCCCTATTCCAAGAGTTTTGACCAAAGACTGAAGAGAGATATTTAAGCCATCTTTGATATACAGAGGTCATCTTAAAAACTACAAAACAGAACTTCATGCTAGGAAAAAGAAGGTCACTAACATATGTTATTTATGCAGCTTTATACTTAACATCTCCTGAAGCTTTCATTATTGAAGTTTTGATGTTGTCAGAGGAAACTAGCAACACATTGGTTTGCTGAGTAGCTGCATGAAAGACCCAAAATCTACAAAAAAGAAAAGGCAGGGCAGTGTACTGGTAAATCTTGGTCTAAAAACTATATTCACATGAAGTCTTCTACCAGGAGTGCAACCAGACCTCTTTCTTTGAATGTCTTTTTATTTTCATTTCTCCTGGAGAAATTATCTTAGTTTTATTTTATTTTCATTTCTCTATGGAGAAATTATTGGCTCCAAATGTGTCCTACCAGGTGCTACGTTTGAGAGACACAATAGATACAATCAGAGAGAGGAAAAGTTTCAGGCAGTACATCTCCCTGTCTCTTCTGGTTTTATACTACTGAGCCCTGAAAGCTTTGAGCAGTGAGATGCTTTGGGCTGGATGAAGGAGCAGTGGAGATACAGAGCTGCTCCCATTTTACAGACAGGAATCCAAGGGCCTCAAGCAAGGCTAAAGTTGGGAAACAAGGATCGGGCTCTCATGGCAGAACTAGGGATTACTCTTGGTTCATTTAAACTTAATTAACCTGCAATTATGATTAACTCAGGGGAAAAAAGTCTTTCCAAATTAAATACAAAAAATATATTATTTCCTAAGTCTGTCCAAAGTTCTTATTATGTTAATATTAATATTCATAAAGAAGCACTAAGTGGCCTGAAACATCTCTAACCTTGACAGTTTTTTTCAGGGGTAATAATAATCCGCAGCAAATGCAGGCCAACCAAAAACCACTTAACTAATTAGTAGTTGCAGTCACCGAGAAAACATGAATCAACACTGTTATTACAAGTGGCACATTTGAGTGGCATCTAATTATGACTTGATGAGCACGATACTTGCATTATCAACATTACTACTGCATCCCATCAGGGACTAAAAGCCGCTGATGGCATTGACTGCGAGAAACTCCCCCTCAATGGTACCGCAGCACCCAACAATCTCCTTGGCAGGGGCACCCTCACTAAATGACATGTTAAGCATAATTACTGGTAGACATTGTAAATAAACAGGATTGGAAGTGAAAATTGTACCAAGTGCATAAGACACAATCTGACACATTGGAAGTGGCAGCCTTAATTGAGAGTTTCTTTGACTGCTCAAGATCATTTCAACTGCATTTCTCAGAGGACAGTGATTATAACTGTGGAGACAGACGGCATAATGGTATCAGCACTGCTGACAGAGCAGTGAATTAAATTGTATCTGCTGTTGTGTGAAAGCCTTGATGAGAGGTACAGATCCTTAGTGGTCTTATCATTATAACACAATGGTCATGTTGTCATCAACCTTGCTGGCTCCAATTGAAAAGAAATGATTGTGTGTTGAAGCTTTCCCCCCCACCACCACCTTCTATCTCTTGTGCTCAATAGAACCAATTTTCAGAGAGCTATGAAATCACGCAATAGGGCCTAAAATGCAGCTGCTTGGCATACAAACGGGGCCCCATTAAACTGGAATCACACACAATATGTGTTTATGCCAGGAGAACAAATAGAAGCTGAGTACAGGCCAAGTTTATTCACAGACACAAAGCCAATGTAGCTCTTCATCAATATAATTGCCTTTTATATTGTCGTTTAAATAATGGGCTCTATTATTGCTTTAAAATCCTAATATTCCTGGCATTTTATCACTATGTTTACAAGGTATGTCCTTTAAAAATGTGAAAGGAAGATAAAAGAAACCTATAAAATCTTACAACATTAAATATTACCTCAAATTTTAAGTCTTAACTACTTGACATTTTCTGCCACACTCCAGTATTCCTTGTATCATAACAAAAACAAAACAGGCAGCCGTTTTTCCAGAGGAATTGTACTTCTTAGAGAACATTCTTCGTTACCTAAGATCATTCAAGGCAGTAAACAATTCCTGTTGATTTCAGATTATTTTCCATAATTGTACCACACCAACTATTATAAAACAGAAGTGAGCAAATTCCTCTTTAACACAGTACACAAAAGTACAGACCATGTGATTTCCTCCTCCTGCATTAACTTCACCCACATTTCTGATGCTTCACCGTGCAGTTCACTGTACTGGCACAAACCAGATGTAACAGACCACAATCCCATTGTAATTGTCTCTTCTAAGGAGCTATTCCACTAGGATACTTCCACTCCCATTAGATGTGCTTTGTTGCTTCCAGACACCACACAGTTTCAATAGAACCATTGCCATAAAAGTGCAAAACTGAATATTGAGGTTCTCACAGCCGAGACGAGATAGAACTTGCTCTAAAAATTAGCACCTGAGAACAGTTCATCCTAAAAACCTTTCCTGGTGTGTCTGTGCTTAAAGTAGTATTAGTCCTTCATTTAAAAAATGGCCATTTTTTTTATTATTATTATTATTAGGAATCTCAGCATCAAATCACTTCAAGCATGCATCATTCCAAAAGTCACTTGCAGGATCCAGGTGAGATAGAGCCACCTTTGCACCACTGTATTTTCACCACTTTGCACCTTGAGAGTGACTACCCGTGCCAGAGAGTACAAATGCTGTAAAAGCATTTATTCTGACTACTGTGGGCAAAGTCTCACTGGATTAGCTCCTTAAACTCAGCTTGCAAGAAGAAACAGCAAGTGGGCCTGAATCTCAGCATTGTTAACACTGCTGTAGAGTGTGCAGAACTATGTTCATAATTGTCTACGTCAAGAAAATCCCACTGACATTGTCAGCTTACTTTTCTGAAACTCCTCCAGCTTTTTGACAGCCTCATCTCGTTCTTGCTTGATTTTGTCACACTGTAGGAAAAGAGAAAATTGAAATGAAACACTGATCCCAGTTATTTAATTAGCAGTCAGTCACAACATGCAAAATCAACCAGGATCAATTGCCAGCACAATAATGTACAGAAGCCTATCAAAGCATTTCTTTTTCCTTTCAGCCATATAAGATCAATGGAAATTATGCATAAAAAATTCATTACTCAGAGTACTTCCCAGCCAAACTGGCACACTGTACTTGATTTAGGTTCTGATTCAGAGCTACTCTGAAAATATTTTAAAGAGACACATTATCCAAAACTGAAATAAGCAGTTATCCATGTTACACCAACAGTAGAAGCAATACTTTGCATGTCAAAAATAGGATTTAGGTCCAGTTTCTTCAACACAAATAGACTCAGAAAAGAGGCCTACATTTCTATATCCACCATGTGCAGGGAAAACCTCAAAGCCAACCATCAGGGACATGCTGAATTATTTCATTACATCATGAGCAAAGTTTCAGCTTTGTAGAGAGAAAGGCACTCATGTTCATGCTTTAAGGAGTTCCCATCACCTCAGTTTTATTAATTTTGTGGTTATTGCTAACACTACACAGGCTTGCAATCATTGATCTTATGATGGAATGGGTTCTTCACAAAGCAAGAATAAAACAGATGTGAAATAGAGTTCTCTAAGAAAACCCATTCTGTACGTAAATGAAAGAACTCAAAGAAATGAGTAAAATTCACAAGAGACACAGTCAGTGATTAACCACAGTGTGAAAAACCACATGACCCAGGGGGAAGTATGACTGGCACACAAGGTGCCTTACACACACATCCTTCCTCACATGCAGCTGGGCATGTTCACAGCAATAAATCAACCTAAAACCATGAGTTAACTTCTGGAAGAGGTCTGTGTGACTGAGCTCCTTACAGCGCAACTCCAATTACAAGGATGCTGGCCACTGGAACAGAACTGAGTAAAAAAATAAAAAGACAAAAAAACCCAAAACCCTGAAATGATTTTGCTCGATTTTCGGTTTTTCCACATGAGGAGCCACTTTGAGTTAGCTGGGAAAGGAGCCTGCTGTTAAGAAACAAGAAGTGGGAGAGTCTGATTCAAAGGCAGCCAAATTCAAGAAAAAACTTCTATCAGCTACAGAGGACCCTGGATGAGACCCAAAGAAGGATCTGCTCTCAGGCAAGGCGAGGATGCCACTGGTGCTGGCTTGGGGCAGATGGTGGCTATCTGTGGGAGCAAAAGGAGCTACACTCAACAACAATCTCTCTTCTGATGGCACTGGGGTGATGAGGCTTCAAGGGACAGGGCTGAGTAGGGGGACAGGTCAGTCCCAGCTGCTGTAAGGACTGTGAAACAAGGCAGAGCTGCAGAAGGAGCAAAGACACGCGGAGCCAGCAGCGCCGGACGAGGACTCACCATTTCCTGGGGCCCTGTTAACAAAGAACCTGTCGAGAGCATCTTGCAGAGGAGAGGTGGGGAAGGGAAATCTCTGCATGAATCTTGCTGCCCTCCCTCTGTTTCCTCAGAAAAAATCTGGGTTACCTTTGTGGCAGAAGTGCAGTCTAAGAGCAGAAGGCAGTGAGAGATGCAGAAGGTGTTTCTGGCTGTTCTGCAGAGCACAGTTCTGCCACAAAAGGGAACTGGTGGGAGCTGCTGCCTCCTTGGATTTCCCAAGAAAGACCCTGGAGCCACAATGACATATTTCACCCACACATGATTTTTCTGCACACTGCAAGCTTTCAGCCCACTGCACATTAAATGAGCAATTTAAAAACCAGAAACATTAACATTTTAAGGATCTGATCTGTTGGCTGTAGAAGTCAACAACTTTCCTACTGATGGAAACCTTGCTGTAGAGGACATAGCACACTCCCTTATCCCAACGACAGGAAAAACTCCTTTTAAAATCCTCCAGGCAGCAGGCTGTAAGGCATAGCAGCTTTCCCTGTGCAGTGAAAGGGGAAGTTAAATGACCTATTCCACTTCACCTCGAGTGCTATTTGCAGAGAGAGCTCCATTTGGACCACGGCAAGCTGACTATTCTCCTCATAACTGCCACATTTCTCTGCACAATCAGGGTCTCTAGGCTTGGGTCTCTGCAGAGCAATTCCTGCTCCCAGTTGCAGTTTTCTCAATACCTTCCTTTTGCTGCTACTGTGCTTCAGAATGAAAGAAGAAGAAGAAAAGGAGAGTGGGAGATTGCTGCCCTTGCTGAAATGATCAATGGAAAGCACTTTGCCTTCTGTCTTGCAATCACAGCCATGCAAGCAGAGCTGTTACAGGTCCTTCCAAAAAATACCCTAGTTTATCTTCTAAGAATTAGGAAAAATTTGACATTTTCTTTAACTACTTAAACTGTCTCAATTTTGAAATTTACACAAAAATAAAAAGCCTATAAACTATAAATAATAATAAAATAATAAAATAATAATAATTTTATTATTTTATTATAATAATAAAATAATAAAAACTACTGTCACCCTTTAAAATAAATTGACCTTACCTTTAAAACTGAAAAGGTTAAAAATCAAAATTTAGATGTATGAGCTGCTCTTAAAATGCTCCAGAGATGTCCTAAAAGTTCATAACCATCTCACTTTTCAAAAATGCAGTTTTAGGCATACACAATAATCATTAATGGACAAAAGTATCACTATTCCTAAATATTAAAAGGCAAATATCATAACATGACTATAAAATCTTCACTTTCCACATTCAAGCACATGCAACTGCTAAGGAGAAAATCTCCATGTATTTAATAAGCTTTCCCTTTTCAGTGTTAAGGGGTAACTCCAAACTAAAGAGTAACCTTGAATAAAAATTAAGAAGTTTGTAGCTCCTGGATTGCCAGTCAATTTTCAGTTTTTAACTTAATTAAGAGTTCCAGCTTCTCTGCAAAGTAAAACAGCCCTTTATTATATTTTATTTAATATATCTAGTATTAGTATTAGTAATCTAATATTTATACCACCATTATATCACCTATAAAACCCTAACAAAGTAAACAGAAAATACTGTAGTGCTGGACTGGCTACAGTGATAATCTCCTAGCAGTAAAAATACATAGCATCTGTATTTTTAGAAATTAACAGTCCATTTTCCAAAGTTGATTTTCCAAAGTGAATAACTCCATATATTCTTCATCTTTGCAGGCACAAGTTCAGAAGATTTGTCAATCCCACTCCTTTCAGATTTTAGCCTTCTAGGTAGCCAATACACAAGGCAATATTTTAATTTCTTGTTTCTTGTCTATTCTCTACTAACAGGCTTCTTTTTTGCCAACTATTTTGCACATAAGCTCCTACAGACTTCAGTAAAAGGCCTTCAAAGGGCAAAAACAACAGGGAGATTGTTCAGCCCAGATATTAAGATGCAAAAAGTTCACGTAGTAGTCATATAGTCAATTAAACCATTGCTAAGCAACACAAGACACGATTCTTCCCCATTTACACAGATTGTGAAATGTATGCAGATTTAATGCTTGTTCTGAAATTGTGAGTTTGGTGCAGTGCTCAAAAGTATCCAATGACATTTGCAGTGCTCTGCTCAGAGAAACAATGAGTATGTGATCAAGGCAGAGTCCCTTCCCCATTCCCACTTGGTGATAAAACACATAATCCACTCCATCCTGTGCTTTAGCAGAGCAAGCACCATGAATGATGTATCAGAGATACAGAATTACACCTACTGTTTTGGATAGCTGTCTTGTTTTTTTTTTCCCCCTACTGGCAGCATGACAAAACACTGTCAAAACCAGCGTTCAGAGTCATTTCTGTCTGATTAGCAAGTAGTCAAATATTTATTCATGATCTGACTCTGAATATGTCAGAACTGCATGTTAAGTTACCCACATTTGTGTGCAGCTGAACATTTGTTATCCATTTTTGGGGGGCTGGTATGAATGTTTTGTTGGCTGCATCAATAAAAAAAAGGTGACCTAAGAGATGTAATCTGACAATATAATTTTGCCTCCATTGTTTCTAAAAGTATTTAAAAACACTAACAAAAAATGTCTGGGGAAATGTTGTCAGAGACTCCACCAGTGGTCTCCAAATTGGCAGTTTTGCAAGGCAATGAGGAAGAGACATTGTGGATGAAAGATCTTGTCTTTTGCTCCTGAATTTTCATGGTTATTAGCATCCCTTTCAAAGCAGCAGTGCTTTGAACAAAGTAACCCACTTAAAAGTCAATTTACTTCCTAATTTTAAGGAAAAATATGGAACAAAGAGGATAAATTTTCAAAAATTAAAAATTAAGTTACCTGCCCATTATCCACTAAGTTCCACGTGTCTAATGGAAACTAGGACGATTTCTGCATGCACAGCTCATCTTTCAGAGCCACACAAGCACTGCCGTGACCTAGGAAAGTATTCCAAGTGTACCAAAAGCACATACACACACACACTGCTATTTAATTTCTCTGTGGCACTTTCCACACACAGTCTGCAAGTCACCTGCTAAAAGAATTAACATCTCATTCTCCTGTCCACGCAATTTTGTGACCACAACTGATACAGAGGAAGCCACCTGCTGACATCCACAGTGACAGATGTGGCAGAAAAAGGAACAGAAGTCACCCACAACTTCCCAGAACCACAGGCAGAGAAAGTCTGTGCTGCATTTTTCCAGCAGCAGGTTTGATCCTGCAAAGCACAAATAGATACAAAGCAAGAGATGCTAAGGACCTTTAGGATTACTCTGCCCAGCCATAACACAAGGAATAGTTTCTTTCAGTATTGGCCCTGGAAGCAAATATAGCCATGAACTCTGTGTCAGTAGATTTTTTTTTTTTTTTAAACCACTTGAGTCCAAGCACTTGAACAATGAACCATGACTGCTTACACAAGCACACCAATTTGCAGGATGGAGATTTTGGAGGTAGAAAACTTGCACAACAACTGAAAATCCAGCCCTGAGCACGTGTTTAACTATTTGCTCAGCTGGGAATGTAATCCCCATAGGCTCAGACTTGGGGGATTTTTGGGTGTTATGCAAAAATTCTGCAAAAGTTCAAAGCAGCCTCCAGATGAAACACTCAAGAGTAGCTAGAGATATGCAGCTGTAGGAAAGAAGTCTTGTGAGAAAGAGGAGCAAGGAGGCAAGAAGAGCAGAATGGAAAAAACAACCTCAGAACATCTCATTCCATCTCAATTTCAGAAATAAAATTTTTCATTGACATTCCCTTTGAAGAAAAAAAAATAAATAAAAATGTAGCTCAAGGGAAGTCTCCCCATTCCTCCCTTCTCAAGCTAAACAAAGTTTTGCTGAAGAAACACCAAAGCTGATGTAACTTGGGTTCAGGGCAAGCTGGGGAGTCTGTTTTTCATGAGGTGTACTCATGTCCTGGCACAGCACTCCCCACATGTGACAGAAGCCAACAGCCAGCATGGGACAAACTAAAGGCGCAGAGCAGTGCAGGACAGGATGCTGAAACCACTCCCAGGCTGAAATTGGTTTGGAGACTGCAAGAGAAACCTGCCCAGGTGTTAAACACGCTCCTACATGCCTCCCTTTCTGCTGTCAGAGACAGCAATCTGGGCTGGATGGAGTCTTGGTCCTAGTCAGTCTTATTTTCTTCTGTGCATTTCCTCCAAACAGCAAAGAGAGAGGACAGATTTCCTGGGATAAGGTCAGCAGAACAGGAATGCAGCAACAACCAAAGTGAAAAGGACAAGGAGGTCAGAGCATAGGGGGAATGAAGCACATTGTGCTGACCTCAGTAAAAATACAAATAATCTTTGCTGAATCATAAGTGTACATAAGTATCAAACTTTCTTCAGCAATAAGAAAAGAGTTAAGGCCAAGGTCTTCTCAACACAGCCTTGAATTGAAACATTTGTAACTAAAAATGACCATTGCAAAATGATTTCAAAAGAAGCTAAATTAAACCTATGTCTCCTGGCAGCTAACAGGGATTTAAAAACCAACAGATTTCTTACATCTTCAGCTCACTCATACTGGAGAAGGAGAACTGTGCTTACAATACAGTGTAGCACTGACTCCCCTGCATGCCTCCCTACCTTCAGAAATCATATTCCTACATTATGAAAGTTCAGAAGCTGAGGGAAGGTCTTCTCTTTTTTTGTTTCTTTTCAGTAATTAATTCCCCTGTGCAAATGAAGTCATAATAAAACAAGACTTAGATCAAAGAGAAACAATTTTATCTGAACACGTGACTTGGTCTATGCTCCCACTGTTATCACATACAAATCTAGTAAAGCAGCAATCACTTAAAATATATTCAAAGGAACTTTTCTGGAGTGGGACACCCAGACTAGTTGTGAAAACTGCATTTATTGCTCCATAAAACACAAAGGTACAAGTAATATTTATTATTATTATTGTTATTATTAATATTATATAACAGTGAACTCAAAAAAAGCAGTCAACAATCTGCCACAGTCCACAAGGCATTCTGGCATTCAGCATTTCAGTATTAAATGAATAATTGGTTCATACAAACCTCTTCCTTCGTTTTCTTATTTTCTGCTCTAAGCTCTTCATATTCGCCAATAGCTACACAAGGAGGAAAAGAGAAAAAAAGTTAATATAGCAGTACCTCTTCCCAAATTAGTTCTCCAATTGATTAAATTGAAAACTCTTCTTTTGTCTATGCAGACTTCTTAAATAACATGGGTCATAATCTTCATTAATAGCCTGTTAATATCCTTTGAACTGGACTGACCTCTAGAATTGAAGCAATTAAGAAGTGTCTGAAAAAGATGATAGCTCCCAAAACAATCAATTTTTGATCAATGTAGAGTTAAAAAATTACAAAGTGGATATACTGGTTTGCAGTGACCATTTTAAACCCACACTGGCTCAGGTTATAGATCAAGCCCATAAAGAATGGTTGGTGTGATATATGGGTACTTGCAGAGCAGCTGATCTGTGCACCAGTAAAACCAGGGTCTCCCATCCATCCCTTTACTTTGTCCCCACTTCTCCTTGTGTACCCCAAATTCCATGCCCAAGAAGAAGGAAAAACAAACAACAAAACAACAAAAAATACCAACAGATAGATGAGCAAACAAGAAACCACAGTGGTGAAACAATGTATTTCCTACACAGGAGCACAAAGGCTGTACCTCTTGGTCACTGCTCCACTGCCAAGCTATTCCCTGTCCCCTCAGGAGACATCTACCATCCAGATGCAAGAAAAGGAATGTAAACTGTACCAACAGATGCAATTCAAGTTTTTTCATACTTGAAAACTGCTGGTGTTTGCTTGCCTTTAAGGCAAAATCATTCTTGACATTCAATACTTTACAAATGACTGGAAAATGTAAATATAGATTTGCTCCACCCTCAACAGCTCTCTTCACACACTCCATGAACAGGGAATTCTGACTCATTAGCCCTGAAGGAGAAAATAACAGAATATTCTGGGCTATAGCTCTTAACCCACCCAAACTATTCACAGCCAACCCTGCTCTTTCTTACAGTAAAAGAGTAAAACCCCAAAAGAGCCAACATGAGTGAACACAGCATGTTCCTCCACAACAGTGGCCTCACTTATTCACCAACTACTCACTCCACAGCTCAGCTGGCCAGAAGGGACCGTCCTGCAAACATATCAGGTAACTCTGTACGCAGAAGCTCCTTTAATTGTAACCTAGTCTTTTGATTTTCAGTTGTCAGCCTGTGTCTCCTGAACCCGAATTTGCTAACAAAATATGAGTATTATCTAATTTAGATGTTTTACATATTAGATACTTACTATGGCTGAATAGGACTTATTACTAAAACAAGGCCATAAGGGTAAAAGTCTATAATGACTACAATTCACAATGAACAACAGGAAAGACACCTTTATTCACACAGAGTTGAGGGGTGACTCTTCCTACTCTTTTTATTAAAAAATTAATCAATCCCTTTCTAAAGCTGCATATTAAAAAACACAAGTAAAACAAAAAAAACCCCCAAACTTTAAAAATGCTACATGCATAAACTTCAGCATTTATATTGCAAACCAGGGCAGCCTTCCAGTCAATTAAGAGCAATTCCATGCCACATCAATAAGTAATGGATTTAAAATCTATTTATTTACTCAAAAAATAAGTAGACCTGTCAGAGGAAGCAAGTGTCACTCCACGTTTTTTGCTCCCATACCATGGACCAGGCATGTCTTCACTGGTAGAGGCAGGAGAAAGAGCTGATGGTGCAAGAAGTGCTCTTCTCCAGATGAAACAGACTATCCCAATTAAGTCATATTTTATTTGTAGAAGTAAACTAACACCTGGCTTTTTGGATATATCATTAGAGACAGAATTACCCCTGTCAGCCCCAGAAGCTTTAATGGAATTGCTGCCACCACATTGCTCCTCCCAGTGTACATGGAACAGGAAGAATCAGGCCAAGAGTGCTGTGAAAACTCTTGAACAACAATGGCCTCCTACATGTACAGCATGCACAAGACTGTAAAGTGCTGTCAAAAGGATAAAAAAAAGCCAAAAGGGATAATTTTTTCCCTTGTTCACCATTTTAGGTTCAAAGATTCCTTCTGCTAAATCCAAGTTGCCAGTATTTCAACAGGATGCACTAAGGCACCAGCAGCACCAGCCAGGTGCACACTATTTTCAAATAGAGCCTGGATGGCATTTTCAACACCTCCTTCTGTTCAGGGCAATCTATGGGACAGCATTACACCCAGCACCTTACAATGACTCCAAATCCTGACTCACAAACCTATTAGCAGCAGGCCTAAAGCTTACATGGGCAAACCAAGCTCTGGGTCACGTATCAGTTGCATTTGCTGAAACCTACACGGCTCAATTACCTTACAGTTCTTTAAAAAATAAATAAAAAGCACCTGTGTAAGGACACAAAGATAGGTGTTAGGTACAAATACTGTAACTCAGCTCCTGTATCTGTGTTCCCATATGCCTGGATTTTACTCAAATCTGTGAAAGCGTGTACAAGTAAATTTAATAAACCCTGAATTTGCATCTTGCAGTCTTACACCTTCCTTGAAAAAACAGAGCAGGAAAAATAAGCACACCACTGCCTGATAAAGACCAAGCACTAAGTTCACACCAAAAAACTTGCCTTCACAAGTTTCTGAAAAAAAATATTGGGTTCAACACAAGAAACTGAAGTGGGAAAAACATCTGAACTCCAATACATTCAAGCAGGATGGGTTCTGCTGGGGAATTCTGTGTACTAAGATACACAGGTACATGAAGAAAAAACAAATTACAGAGCAGGTGACTATAGAAGGGAAGACAGGCCAAGAAGGTGTCCTAGGAAATTGCTCTGGCCATAAAAATTACCCATCTGCCACAAAGTAGAATGAATTTGTCAGACCACATTAGGAGCTTGTCAATAGCATACATTTAAAAGGTACTCCTATGAGATACTGCTGTCAGATTGGCAGTCTAGTCTGTTCCTAAGAAGATATATATAAAGATGCTCCCTTATTCAAAGGTACCAACATTATAAGAAAAAGTTTAAAGAGATCAAATAGATCATAATTTCAAAAAAAAATGTATACAGAGCCACAGTGCTTGGGACTAGAGATTGGAAATCATCACACTTCATCAAATCCAGCCAAAAAACACAGAGCAAAGTTAGACCATTTGAAAATGAAGAAAAAAATCCAGGCAATCTACCTTTAGTATATGTGTGGTTAGCACAATTGTTAACCACTTTAATTTAGTGAAGTGACCAGAAATGTGGCTATGACAGTGCTGAAGTGTAATTTTACCTAGTTTGTAACTCCAGACACTTTGATCATTGACTCCTGTTTTCAGCTGGACAAAAAAAGGGACTATTGCAGAAGATGACTCTGTCTTTAAGGGCAAGGTTCCAGCAGTGCCAGTAAAACCAAAGACAAACAAGGTAATCTTCCAGGCAGGTAATCAATTACTGTTATGATTCATCTGTTAGTCTAGTTTGCTAACATTCCTCAGGTTCTACAACCAACCACTAATAACACAAAGTTTTGCCAATATGCTTTTTTTTTTGTTTGTTTTATGTCTTACCTACAGAAATATAAGGGCCAGTTGAATAGAATGTACATCACTGGAAACATCACTTAAAGTACAGTGAGGCAACAGTAATATTTATAGTGAAACTGCTGTACTAAACCATGACATTTCAGAAAACTATTTGAGGATTAAAACTCAAACAACACTTTTAAGTCCAAAATATCATCAATACAGAGATCTTGTTTCTTCATGATGCTCACCTTAAACTTAGTAATGGAGCAAGCTGAAGAATGATCAGTATCAGGTATCTGAGTCTAACACACAGGGCTTGGAAAATTCAGCATGGGTGAAAGATAAGAGTATCTTACACACAGACGGCTTCAGTGTCCTTGTTACTGCCCAGAGCTCTGCCAAACAACCAAGCAAATTTGCCCAAGCCCCAGAGAGCTTCACAGCTGCCACTGAGAACTGAGTGGGCAGCTACAAAACACCTGCCTCAGGTTCAGTCTCCTGACCTTGGTGAGGAGCAGTAAGAGCAGCGGCTGAAATGTGACAGCAGTCAGCCACAGACGCTGCTATGGCACCGCTCCGCAGACATTCCATTTACCTGGTGCCAGGCAAGCCTCTCAAGAGCAGAAAAACACATCCTGAAAAAGAAACCAAGCCAACAGCTACTGAATGAATGTTTTCTGAAACCTTTCCAAACCCATTTGCATTTTCCAGAAATCTGACTACACATCAAAATGCTACAAAAACCCGAAGCCGTACACTGCTCTGAACAAAATAAAGATAGGATGAGTCTGTGTACCCATTACCCCAAATATTCAGATCCAGCAGATCCTTCCACCAGCTGCATTTATTCCCAAAATAATACTGTTATCTGCATTTGGAAGCAATAAACAAGAAAATTAAGAGACTGTTCAACAGACCATCCTAAAATTACTTGAGGGAAGTTGGTAGTATCTAAAATAGTCTTGTTTTGTTATCAATAAGAATGGAGGGGACACTATTCCAAATTACAGTATATAAAGAGTTAGCAAATTTACTTGTCTACAGTAACAATGCATTTTATCTAACAACAAGAATAATTTCATTTATGTCATTACCTTTTCACTGCTTGAGTTTTTCACTCTGGGAACCAGACTCATCAGTCAACACAACTTAACTACTGATTTAACTATGTGTGCTACCATTTTTTTTGCATAGTTTAGAAGTAAAAAAGAAGAGTATTTTATTTTTTTTTTTCCTACTAGCTAACTTTTTAGCCTACAAAAAACAACTTTCTCACCCACACATCTTCACAAAAGTGTATGTTAGCCTAAGAACAACACACCAAAACTCCTGTGTTTAAGGATGAACAACCATCAAGAACGGAGCATTACAGGACTGGGTGTGCCAAGTGCAGCTTCTGTTTCAGCTCAGGTGGATCTGGGACAGCCAGTCCTCAAGTTACAGTAACTTTCCCTTGAACTAATTCCTCTAGTCCTGTGAAATTTCCTTACACATTAAAGGATACCCAGCCCACTGGAGGAGAAGACTTTCAGAGAACAGAACTAAAGCCCTGCTCTAAACAATTTCAACAGACTCAATTTTCTCTAAAGAATAACACAAACTTGTCTTTTTTGCAACTTATCATTGTCATTTTAATAAATGCTCTCTTGGAGGCAACAGTACTGGAGAGAAGCAGTCAGTCAGCACAAGAACCAGATTTTGAGCCCTATTTTTTGGTCTCAGATTACCTAAACACCCAGCTGTAAGACTATCATTTTACACCTAATGAATCCTTCCAAGGCAGAATGTATCTTGTGCTGATGGTAATAATGAATGTCCAAAGCTGACCATACAGGAAAAAACTCAAAAAGTGACAAAGCATGTCATAAATAGTCCATGAATATTCAAATGAAACTTGGTTAGGAAAAGCTTCTGCGAAACACAAAAGTGATGGAGCACATTTATGGTCAGAATGAATGACAGAAAGATGGGCACTGATCACAACCCTGTAATTTCACTCCTTTACACAACTTTGCCCAATAGTTCCTTTCCAAATTGCCCCTCCCCAGCTCACAGGAGACCAGGCGAGCTCAGTAGTGGGAAATATCAGATGTGAATTCCAGCGTGGCTCCTTCACACCTCCTGCACATGCACGACGCAACACCGACCGCTTGGTGCACAGGAAGATGTTCACAATTTAAACAGTTGGGTGCATGGGAAGATGTTCACAATTCAAACAGATCTTCAAACGTTTCAATGTGCCCACCTGACTAACTAAGGCTGCAGCTTTGCTGGATCAACCTGGCTCAGGGACACGCTGACCACAGGGGAGTTAAAAATGGATCATGAGCACCCCAACTCCTTTCCATGTGCCTTCTTGCAGAGGATTAAGCATTACAGTGTTCTAGTTTCTGAGTCAGACTACGATGAAATCATATGAAACTCAATGAAACTGAACATGCTGAAATTCTGGCCTTTCCTACTAAAGCACCGAAAGTGACTCATACACACCCAAAGCAGCCCAGGGTGGAAGTACTGAAGTGCTACAGAAACCGACAGCGCATCAGGACAGCCCTGAGCGACCAGCGGGAAGTTTGATCGCTGATGGGGACAGGGATGCCAGGAGCTCCATGGCTCGGGCCAGGACCGGACCCTGCAGCACGGAGCGGGACATGGGACACTGACAGCTCAGCACGGCCTGGCTCAGCTCCACGCGAGGCTGAGCTCCTCGGAGGGACAGCGAGGAGAGCAGACTGTCACCCCTGGAGCTGTCCGGGGCTGCGGGCTCCGAGCTCCCCGCCAGGGCAGCACCGGGCACCCGGTACGGCCCATGTGCGGCACCGCCGCCTCCCGCCACCGCCATCGGCCCCCGCGACGGCCGCGCTGGCAGAGCCGCTCCGTCAGCGGGGCGGGAAAAGCCCGCAGAGATCATCGGCTCCGAGCCACCTTCGGCCACGGCGGGCACCTGCGGGGGGCGAGGCGGCCGCGGCGGGCGCCCACATGGGGAAGAGCCAACACGTTCCACTACCCTGCTTTATTTCATTAAGGCTTTTATTATTTCGCTCCGCACGGGCAGAGCAAGGGGCCTGGGAGCGGGGCCGGGGGACGCCCAGGCCGCGCCCGCCCCGCCGCGCCCCGTTCCCCCAGCGGGCACAGAGCCCTCGCCCCGCGGCGGCCGCGCTCCCGCCGGCCGAGCCCGGGCCCGCGGCGGAGCGGGGGGAGCCGCTTTCTCCGGCGCCGGAGGCGGCGCCGCCCGCCCCTACCTTGGTCCTTCAGGCTGGCGAGGAGCTCCAGCTGCTTCTCCTCGTCGGAGCTGTTCATCCTGCCCCGCCGCCGCCGCCACGGGCCGGCGGCTGCCCCGCTGCGCTCCGCCCCGGCGAGCGCGGCTTCACCTGGCAGCGGGCGGGCGGCGGCGGCCGCAGCCCCGGGGCGCGGCGGGCGCGGCGAGCGGCCCGGCCCGCTCCGCTCTGCACATGCCCAGACTCCCGCGGCGCCCCAGTGAGCATGTGCGGGTGCGGGCACGGCGGGCCCGGCCCGGGGCGGGGGTCCCGGCTGCGGGAACCGAATGGCACAGGGGTTCGGCTGGAATGGGCTTCGGAGGTCATCGAGCCCAACCTGTGAGCGAGCACATCCGTGTCAGCCGCACCATGGCACCAAGCGCCACGGTCAGACTTTGAGCATCTCTAGGGATGGTTGCTCCACCACATCCCTAGGCAGCGCATTCCAATGTCTAAGACCCTTTCTGTGAATAAATTCTTCCTAATGTCCAACTTAAACCTCTCCTGCCTTAAAACGGTGCCCTCTTGTCCTGTCTGATTTCTGGGGAGAGAACCTGACCCCCATCTGGCTCCAACCTCTTTTCAGGGAATTTTAGAGTGAGGCGATCTCCCCGGAGCATCCTCCAGGCTGAATACCCCTGCTCTCTCAACTTCTTATAGGACATCTGCTCCCGACATTCCACCAGCTTTGTGGTGTGTCTGAAGCAGATGTCCTACAACGTCCTACAGCCCTTCCCTAGACTCACTCCAGCACCTCAGTGTCCTTCCTGAACTGAGGGGCTCAGAACTGGACATGGCACTTAAACTGTGGCCTCACCAGAGCCGGCTACAGGGGAAGCATCACTTCCCTGGGCCTGCTGCCACGCTGTTCCTGATCCAGATCTGGATGTCTTCTTGGCTGCAGACCAGCACCCCCAGGTCCATTTCCACTGGGCTGCTTGCCAGCTGCTCTCCCCCAGCGTGTGCTGCTGTTGGTGTGGCCAAAGTGCAGCACTCTGCCCTTGGCTTGCTCAGCCTCGTGCTGCTGGCCTTGGCCCATCAATCCGGCCTGTCCAGGTCCTGCTGCAGACCCCATGCAGGGTGTCCCACAGCATCAGTCCCCCATGAACTGGGATTAACCCTACTGATCCATTCCCACATTGCCGCCCGTGTGTTGCTGCATTTTTAATGGGCCCTTTTGCACAGCTTGCATAGCACAGCTTTCCACTGAGGAGCCCTTGCCCAGAGGAGTGGGGAGACATAAAATGCTTGTTTGAGTGCTTTGGTACAAAGAAAGCTAAAAGGTTTTAAAAGAACCCTGGAAGCTTGCATTACTGTTTGTGAGGATCCAAGGGAAAACAACTGCATGCCAGTGTCCAGCACTTTAAGGAAACTTTGGTACAACAGAGGGCTTTGACAGAGACCTGCTGTGTTCTCCTCAGAAGAACACACTTCTTCTCTCTGCTATTCTCTGATGATCCCTTTCTGAAAAAAGGAGGGGATCCAGTCATAATCTCTGTATTGAAATGGTTACCTTACCCAGCTTACCCCAAGGCTGACAGTAAGTGCAATGCAGAGTTTGCTCCTGTTTATACATTTTGCTGAGCTCCAGCAGCAGGCAGCTGAGCAGCAGCTATCTCCAGAGTGACATGGGCAAAGGTGCAGTTCATATCCCTCCCTCCCTCCTTCTTTGGCAAACACCCATCAACCCCTGTGGCAGGCAGGTCAGAACACACCAACTACGTGGCAACATTATTTAGAAGTACCAGAGAGTGAAAGGAAAAAGAGCCTGCTACAAATAGTTGCCCAGTCTTCCTGCCTCCTTCCTCCCATACAGTATCCTCTAGTTTTCCCATTTTTACCTAGTAAACCTTTAAAACATGAAGAGACTCTATCTGGATGATTTACAGCATTTTCTGTCCTACAGGTAGTTAATGACACGTGTAACATCCTGGAGAGAAGCCATAAGAACCATGTGAGCTGTGCTGATGTCTCAGAGGCATGATATGCCCCAAGGCAGAGGCAAGTTCACAGGCTAGTCAGCTTATTTTGAGCTCGTCAGCACAAACACCTTTAACTGTACCAAATGCAAAATTATGGATTTGTGCTCCTAGTCATATGCAAAGAATGGGAAATGACCTTGGAAAACGCTGGCTCTGTAGAGGAAGTGGGAGGCAAAGTGCAAGCAATTATGTAAGTGCTGTCAGAAAGTTACTGCTGTAAAAGAATGGAGGTATGCTGACAGCAGGGTAAAAAAGTTTCTTCTGCAACACTAACAGGACCAAAATAAATTTTCTGCATCCAGTTCTTTAAAAAATGGCACCAAAAATTTAAAGCAAAAGCACAAGAGAACAAAAAAGACCTAAGGTTTGAGGAGAGTGCTTTGCAACAAGAGACCTTAAACCCTTGATCTTTTTAATTGAGCAAAAAGGAAACAAATTATTTGGTTATGGCAGTTTCAATACTTGAGGGCTTTTCAGCCTAGTGGAAAAGAGTCAACCAGAATCCCTGTAACCAGAAGCTGAATGTAAAAGCTACAAATAAAGCCACACATCAATAAATGCCTCCGTTTGAAGGAACAGAGGTCCTATTTAGGTCCTTGGAGTTCTGGGATGACCTTGGTTTTGAATAGCCCCCACTTTAAGTCAGAGCAGTTTTGCCAGTGTTTTACTTTTTAGTGTCCTTTCTTGGGCTGCCTTGTTGGCTTCCCTTCAGCCACAGGTCTCCTTCCAAGTCCCTCTTCCCACTGCCGATATCATTCCCTTTCATTTCCAAACCAATTTCCTTTATGCAGTGCAACAGCAGGATTTGCAAAAGAGTCATTGTAGGGTTGCTTATCCCTGCACAGTGCCAAGGCACTGGACATTTTCATCCTCCAACAATGTTCTGTCTGTTGTATGCAGCCAGAACAGGACATAAAATCCCTTTGATATCTGCAAAGGCTGCAAGTCAATTCTTCCATTATTTTATTTGTTTACTCAAGTTAAAGTAATATGTCCACATCAAAAGAATTCACTTCCATAGTTTCTATATTAGGGCTTCATAAGTTTTCTTTTTTTTTTATACACTTATGTTTACATCCAGTTACAATACTTTGAAAAGTCAGTATCTTAAAACAAGAATCTCCTTTTTCAGACCATGCTGGTTGCAAGAATAGGATGGCTGTCACTGCAGTAGTATTATTTGCTATTACTATAGTAATAGTAGTAGTAATGATAATAATAATATATTAATCAATGGTTGCTAATATTTTTCTAAGTTAGGAGATAGCTGAAAAGTTAACTCTATTGCTGATAACTGATGTTCTTTGGGAGACCAAAATTCAGATGGATTCATCATAGCTCTAAATTCTGCCAACTCATGGTCGCAATGGATGAGAATCTGTCTGATGTTCTCAATTACACAGTAGCCATCAATTATATAAAGTAGGCTAATTGCAGGGGAAAAAAGAAAGAAAATAAAAGATGCTGGAAGTTCTAACTTTGTCTTACTTTGGGATAGATCTTAGTGAGGTGTTGGACACCTCCTGTTATTCTACTGCTTGAACCTGATGCAAATGATCAGTTCCCAACAGGTGTGTGTAACTCAAGCTGATGTACCTGCTTGCATATAATTTTTTCAACTTTTTCCATGGTTCCCCTCTTGGATAGGACTTTGATGAACAGTCAAATGATGGACTTGGCAAGTTGAAAATATTACCATATGACAAACTGGAGCAGGTTGCAGTGATTAGTCACATAATTCCTAAATTCATTCTAGGATCTAGAGTGAAGACCTAGGAATTCACAGCATAATAGAATTTTTGAATTTTGAAATTTTGAAATTTTGAATAATTAAATTTGATATTAAATTAAATTTGATAATTGAAACCATTATCATGCGTATGAACAACTTTGTCCTGGGACCGCCTGGAAACAGTGAAGTGTGAACTTTATCTGTAAATCCTTAGAATTTTTTTTCTCATATATTAGCTGTTTAGCATAACAACACTCATAACTGGGCATACAGAAGTAAAGATTTTGATACCCTATCAAGTAGGTCGGGAAGTTGATGCGGTTGTTATCTATCTATCTATCAATCAATCAATCAATCAATCATCTATCTATCTATCACTCAATTATCTATCTATCTATCTATCTATCTATCAATCATCTATCTATCTATCTATCACTCAATTATTTATCTATCTATCTATCTATCTATCTATCTATCACTTAATTATCTATCTATCTATCTATCTATCTATCTATCTATTATCTATCATCTATCTATCACTCAATTATCTATCTATCACTCAATTATCTATCTATCTATCTATCTATCTATCTATCACTCAATTATCTATCTATCTATCTATCTGTCTGTCTGTCTGTCTGTCTGTCTATCTATTCTATCTAAAACATGCATTTTCCCATTCCTCATTTTGGGATAAAATTTACTCAGACCTTCTAATGGATACCAAGGCAGCCTTACCTCTCTCACATAAATAAACCCCCAGCATCTCCAAGAACAAAGAGCAAGGAAGGGAGCAGGGGACCCCTCTGGCTGGGAGAGAAAGGCATTCCCTTTGGAAGCAGTGCAGCCCATCAGTCCCTGCAAAGCCTGAATTGACTCCTGAGGGTTCATCACCCTCCTGTTGAGGAGAGCTGCCTGGTGGAAAGAGCCGTGACTGCAGGCTGAGCACACCCCCATGGCACCACTACAGCCATGTGTGTTTACTACTTCCACAACACACAGATTTCATCAGAAGTGGGGGGACAAGGTAAAATAAACTACATAATCACTGCACAGATAAACAACTATCAATAAACTAAAAAAAAAATAATAAATGGCAGTAGCTATTTGAGCATCTAATTAACAGGATGAATAAGACTAAGCAGCTTGTCTTGCTGAGGTAATGTATATTTTTCCATCAAACCAATCAGTGCTGAATAATGACCGGCATAATATATTAGGGTAAATATAAGCACTTCTTGTCTCCCTAGGACAGAAACTAACTAATCAGCATACATTCAAACTAGAATATAAGTATGATTAAAGATTAAAAAAAAAACCCTCAGATAATACAGATTCATTTAAAAAACTTTAACCATTTGATTAGAGACACTAGCATGATCTTTGCTAGTCATCTCCATCTAGGATGGCAAACATGTCTGTCTCTGCACAGCAAAAAGGCACAAATTGATTGGGGGATAAATCAGAGGAAGATTAAGTATTTATCATGGCATTTTTAAATGCTCTAATTGTAGCATAATTGACAATCCTGGATATTCAATTTGCAACTGTAAACTATAACTAGGCAAATTAAATCTACTCACCCTTCCTAGCAGTTCATTGTACTTTATGGATGCTCACCTGGTATAATTTGGTTGCTCCATCTTCAAGCACAGACAGGTGGTGGATTTCACCCACTCAGGTGTGAACATCAGCCAACACCTGTGAGGAGACATATTTAGAGATAACAAATAGCTCACTAGTGAGATTTCCCATGCTTCCAGCCTGTCAAATACCACACTTTTGGAGAGTTAGAAATTGAGTCACTTTTCAGACCCCTTTCCTGAAGTGGGAAACCCTGTTTCACCATCACTGGGGAGGCTGTTGTTGCAGTGGCTTTTATGAGCTCCTCTGGGGTTCTTTACTTTGTTCTGCAACAATTTGGATAACTGGGCTGCCAGAGTAAAGGAGAAGATAGGTTGTACAGGAACCTCTAAACCACTAGGTGTTATGTGATGGTAAATGACAATAGCAAAAAATTTTGGCTTTTTTTCCTTAGGAGGAAGGGATGATCTGTTAAAAAAAAGGGAGGAAAAACCATCTTATCCATATAGGATCAAATATATCTGCGCTCATAATTTCATGGTCACACATGGACATAATCTGGTTTTGGTGTGGACAGATGTTTATGATGGAAGAAATCTTAGGGAAACAGCACACTGCAAGCTGATGAAGTGTCATTGAATACAAAAACTTGTTCCTTAGTAAGTTATTCCTGTAGCTTGCAGTGCTGTTTCATACCTTGTTCTTTAATAAACAACTAACATCATGTCAAACTAAATAATAAAATCAGTTAGTTGGGAACTTAAATACATTGCTATACAACAGTCAAGGTCTTTTGGTACTGATCATAAGCATCTTAAAAGACCATTCATTATGCATAGCTTTTGAATTCAATGCCATTCTTATTTTGCCTACATCTTTATTATGCTGATCTACAAAGTTGCCATCATAATTAATTTCTACAGAAAGGGCAAGTCATTTCACTTTTATTAAGCAATTTTGCAGCTTATGAAAAATAACCCATTGCCCTGCTTCCTCAACACACTTTCCATTTGGTATTTATGTGCAACTGGAGCCACTTTGTCTGTCTCTCTCTCCCTCTGAGTTGAACTTTGCATACAGCTCAACAGCAGTTGATGCTTTTGTTCCTGTTGCAGATTTGTCCCTTTTCTGGTGCTTGCACTACCTCCATTTTTCCACATAATTAGGGTCAGATGCTAGTTCCCTGAATTAAAAGGCATTTGGGCTCTCCTTCCAACAAGCCTTTCTACTCCCTTCTTGCAAAACAAAGCTGTCACATGCATTCTTTAGCTGGTGTTGGATTACATTACACCACTTGACCACACTTACTACATTAAGATAATTATGCCAGGTATTTTGCTGATAAAAATCACCATGGCATTATTGTGTGCCGTGGAACTCTATCAGTTCATGTCAGCAGAAAATTGGGTTCTTTGTAAGAATTTAGAGACAAACCTCAAAGTTGCCATAAGGATTCTCATCAGCTTAAGCAGCATTTCTGGAAGTCCTTCAAGGATTCAGAAGTAAAGTGGAAGTAAAGAGACCAAGGAGTAAGCAAATTTATTTCCATAAAAATACCCCACAAACTTTCTGCCACTTGCCCAACTGCACATCATCAAGTAGCAGAGAAATTCATCCTTTGCAACACTTGATTTTGCTGATTTGCAGTGCCACAGGCCAGCTCCTACAGCTCACACAAGCACTGCTCCTGGCTGTGCTATAAACAGAGATAAAGAAATTCTGTAATGAACCTTGAACTAGAAAGTCTGAGAGGATTATAAAGGGCTGTTCAGGAAGGATAAAAAGCTGCTCTCAGTGGAGTTTTACTGGTACTAAGCTTGGCCCAGAATGTTAAAATTTAAGAGAACTCCTTGCTTTGCTCTGTGGCTTCTCAGCATTAAATGGCTTTTCAAAAAGCTGCGAGTTCCCACCAGAGTTTGAAACCAAGAATCACAGACAGTGAAAATGGAACACAGTGTGCCCACTAGGGATTGCTGCCATGGAGCCTTTTGGTCAACAGGACACTGCAGTGTGTCTTCTCTATCAGAGCAGGTCATACAATGCCTCCTAAGAGTGACATTGAGGGGGAAAATCCTGCCTGTCATGCTGGTTCCCAGTAACCATCTTCAGTTTAAAATTATTCTTAGTTCACCCATTTTATCAAAACAAATTCCTTGGATAAGAGTATATACTATCACCAGAAGTAGTATATATGATATTTTTGTTCTGCCAGTGCTTTTGGTTTTTATTATTTTTCTACATTAATGTTTTTTAATTAAAATAGATGACAAATCAGGCATTAGCCACATCTCTGGGTCTGATCAGTCAGTTATGTGCTGGCTTAATTGCATTACTTTTAACTGACTTGCTTCACATTCCAAATATCAAGCATATCATTACTCATATATAATAAATATACAGTAAGTTTAATAAAATACCCTAAAGCTATGTGAAAATACTGCTTTTATGCAAAAAAATTGAGGTATTCTCTGAGAAGAAAGCTATTTCCTACATTGTACAGAACTAGTGCAATGAAACAATCTAATAAATGAGAGTGTTCTCACAAGGTAAGTTGTTTTGTCAGTTGAGTGCTTGAAATGCTATCTAATGTCTCTGTGGAAACGGCTGAAAGAAACAACAGATGTCTCAGATTTTTGCCTTTCATGTCTTATTAAAATCAAGGAAAGATGGAAAGGCAAACAAAGGGTTACTCATCATTTTTCTTTCCCTGGAAGAAGTTCCTGTGAACACCACCTACAAGAAGAGGCAGTGATAACTGAAAGACAAAAAGCAATTTAGATAATGATGAACATTTATAAAAGAAAAGATTCATTAGGAACACTGTTCCCAAGGATAAAAGGTGGAAAGGAGACAAGAAATTCTGCAAGCAGCTGATGTGAAGAGTGTGGCAGTGCCACTGCAGCCTTCAGCAGAGCCATCTTGTGTTGTTCCCTGCCACTCACATCCACCGAATGAGAGGCTTCTGATCTGATTTGTGCTGCATATTTTTGACTTCCCTCCCTCATTCAGACTCTGAGGCACATCTGGCCTCTGAGGCACATCCCTGCTCTGCAGGGACTGAGAAGCTCCTGCCTAAGTAAGGCTCAGGGATTTGGGGCATCTTGCTGGGTGTTTGCATCAGGCTGTTCCACTGTCACCACCTGAGACATCCCCAGCTCCTGCTTTCATCCGCTCCCCACGCTGCCTTACATGTGAAGCAGCAATGTTTGCCATTGTTCATTATCTGCTAAACTACAGGAATTATTAAAATCTGCTTCGCATTGCTATGGTAGCCACTTACACTTTGCACTAGAAGCCAAAGTAAACACCCAATCCCTCATTCTGTTATTTTCTCCTTCTGTTGCTGCAGGAAGATGAGTATGTAATTTGCATTGGCTATACCAAGCATCTCCTGATAAGATGAGGATCTTATCAGGCTATCTTAGAGAAAATGCACATGCAAAACGTGACCCAAGCAGTATTTCTGACCCAGGTTTCAGCACAGCCTGGGGAGCACATGTCCAACCACCATGCTGTGTGTGTGTCACTGTGTGCTGGGTGT
Source organism: Ammospiza nelsoni (assembly GCF_027579445.1). Classification (NCBI taxonomy): domain Eukaryota; kingdom Metazoa; phylum Chordata; class Aves; order Passeriformes; family Passerellidae; genus Ammospiza; species Ammospiza nelsoni. Next base: position 6,895,188 of record NC_080640.1, on the reverse strand, counting down.
CACACAGCCCACCTGGATGGCTGGAGATCCTGACAGTCCCTGAGGACACCTCTCCTGCCACTCCCACACCTGCACAGGCAAAGTTCTGAATCCATCCAGGCTCTGATTGGCAGCACCTGATGAAACTTTAGAGAAAAGGTGCCAGAGAAGAGATCAGACTGTTCTGCAGTAAAAGCCACTTAGAGGAGACGTGCAGAAATCCAGCTGAAATACTTAAAAAAATAAAATAACAATCCTGCTTTTGCATTCCTGAGCCAAAATACTGCAGAGGAGTTCACACAGAATAAGTAGGCTTTGATCTTAATAATTTTACACTTCAAATAAGGAAACTGAAGAGACAGTGCTTCTTTCCTTAGTTATTTTCATTTAAGGCCTGAATCCCAAGGTGCTGATACCAATGGGATGTGCTGATGCTAAGTTTTTAAAAACAGTTTTTAAAGCATTCAATGAATGATATCATACATAATGCCAAAGGCCCCAGGCACTGGAAAAGATTGGACTGATGGGTGATATTTGTGAACTTGTCTTTAGACAAGGCTGTCCTCAAATAGAGAGCCATAGAACAATTTAAAAAACCCCAAAACCTCTAATTAATTAATTTTTGGACACTCCCTACAAAGATTCAGACCTTTTATTTATATACAGATGCATGAGAATCAAAACACTTCTGTACCTACTGTAAAAGTTTTTAGACTAACTGTGGAGCTCTGTTGTAGACATGTCTTTTTAAGGTTTACTTTTGTTTGTAGAATTGCCAAAATTTAATTATGTGGACTAAAGCATTCAGTGGCAAGTTTCTGAGTAAAACCAAATTTGGGGTTTGTTTCAGTGATGCCTGACACTAATTTTTTGTCCTTTAAGGAAAAAAAAAAATCAGACCTAAACCAAAACAAATTACTGCTGCTTGGTTGGGAAGCTGTAGCACCTCTCCACCTTGTGGCAGCTCTAAAAACCCAGCCAGGGATCCCTGTGGTGGCTGGGAGATTTCTTGGCCACAGAGTTTGGTTTTGTCAAGGCAGAACACAGGAGAGATGGGGCAGAGCATCCCGGAGAGCAGAGCCTCTGCTCTACCTGGGTCAGAGCAACCCAGAGATGGGCTCTGGAAAATCCATCCTAAATGATCACTCATGTCAGGGGGAAGCTGAACAGTGTCCTTTCCTGCCTCCTGTCCTTCCCCTCCCTAGGTTTAATATGCTATAAATTAGGAAATACCTCTAGGTGATGTTATAAGACAAACCCAAAACAACCGCCCTTTTGAAGATGACCTGTCAGGTGTTCCACTTTCCAAAGAAAAGATTTGGGCACGTGTGCCCTAAACAAAGGTTCTAATCTTGCCAATTCTTGGCTGGAGCAGGAATTTACAGCTGCAGGTGCAGGATGAGGGAAGGGAAAAGGGAATGCTGTGAAGGGGGCACTAACCCCTCTATTAGGCCAGGCTGCTGTAACATGCATTCCTGTCTCAGGACAGGATTACAGCTGCAAGTCCAAGCAGCTGCATCCCCTCCAGAGAGGGGAAGATACAGAGCCATTTCACTCTCTGCTGGGATTGAAATCAAGTCTCCAATGCCTGTGGTACAGCTCATGTGAGACAAGAGATTCATCCCTACAACACCACCAGCTCCAAGATGTTTCCAGACCAGCTGTTGAAATAGGTATAGAGTGGTTTAGGTATTGAAAATAGGTATAGAACGGCTTTGTAGCAAAAATGTCACAGCAACACGCTTCCACCCAGGCTCTGGGTGCTCGCCCTAAGTGAACTGACCTACAGCCACAGCAGCATTTGAAGAAACCCTCCCTTCCACCAAACCCATCCACAGCCCTCCAAGCCACTCCAGAGGCATCAGAGGAGCCAAAACCAGGCAGTCTGTATTGAACAGCAGATTTCTTTGGAACAAATGCTTGGCAAAAAAAAAGCTTTTACATTTTTGCTTCCTGCAGTGCCTCAGAATGGTGTCTGTTTAACTAGCATATGCTTATTAATCTGGTAAGGAAGGCATTCTGGTGTGGTTAGTGAAAAACACAGGCAATTGTGTTTTGTGTGGGAGACAGTCCAGCTTGCCAAGCTTCTCTCCACAGCCTGTTCTGCCCTATCATTTATGAATAACTATTTTACTTCTCTAAAGGAACCAGCTCTATTTTATGGAAGGAAGGGTGATCCTCTGATCAAATCCATTGGTAAAAGGGTCTGAAAATGAAGGCAGCTTGCAGAAGTGAGAATTGCTGCCCATCTGGGGAGAGCTGGCACTGTGGGTCTATGAGATCTCCAGCCCTGGCTCTGGTGCCAGCATCAGGGTCAGTAATGAGTCTCAGGGCCATCCAGATCTGATAAAGTTCTTGGCAGGCACCAATGGCCATTTAGTCTCCCTTCTTTCTGCTGAAGAACAAGAGACTGCAGTCAAAAAACACTCCAAATTGTCCCACTCACAAGTCATTCACACAATTTACCCATGCTGGCAGATGCTAGTACCTTTCTGTCTCTTTCTAGAAGCTAGATTTATTTTATCAACAGATAAATCTTGAGCCAGTCTGAGTTGGCAACCTAAAGATGAACAGTTTGAATTTCAATTTCCTCTCTTATGCAGTCTCACCAGAACACATTCCTGTGTGTCCAGAACTAATGAGAGCCAGCCACACTTTCAGTAAATATAAATTTTCTAACTCTGCTGCTTCTAATGCTCTACTGTCTTTGTCTCTAGTGTCTTGTATCTCAGTAATACTTTTGAAATTTTAGCCTTGAGTTCCAGGTTAAGAACCAACTGGATTTTACCAAAAAACAGAAAATCATCCTCCCATCAGGAGCTGAGGAGGAAATATCTTGAAAATACCAATTGATTTCCAGATCTCTGATGTGTGGGAGGAAGCCAGCTGCCTCAGTGGAGCTGCAGCAAGTTCAAGGTGTGTACAAATGGTAATGGAAGCTGGACAGAAATGTATGAAAAAGGGAGTAGCAGGGGAAATATTAAACAAAGAGTAGGTCAAATCCCAATAGGAATGAGTTTACAGTGAGGTGGGCAGTATTTAGCATAGGAACTCAACATTCTGGTGTGCACTTTGTCTTCCCCTGCAGTTCTGCCCTCTTATTTCTTTCAGCTGCTCAGCCAATGGAAAACATTGCACTGATCAGGTGTTTTCCAGGTTGCAGTTCCCTCTGCTCACAAAGCCCACCAGCCACCCTTTGGAGCTGTGGGATTTCATACCTGGAATTGCTCAGGGCTCTATTCAGTCCGTCTGCACTGCAGTGGCACCTGAGCAACCCTGGCTGAACCCTGTGCTCATCATCCCAACTGCTTTAAAAAACTCTTGCAGGCACTATACAGCTGAACCTCTCCACCCCAGTCCCTCCCCCCACCCCAAAAATAGTCAGCTTCAGTAGATAATGCACAGACTGGTACAAAGGAGGCAGTACCAGTGCTGTCATTAGACTGCCTCTGTTGCTGTTTTTTTCCCATTTCCTTTTGCCTGTCAGCAGACCTTGAGCTCATGACTCTGGCCCTTTTGTCCTTGCTTTGGCACATTCAACACGTGGGATTCATCGCCCTCATAAGAGTAGCATCTGCTTTTAGCTATGCAGGAATTCTATAAAGCATTGTTGTCATTGGGCCAAGAGAGGAGAGCTATCAGCACAAATATCACAGATGAACTGAAATAAGATTTTCAGGATATATAGGTCTGAAATATTTCTGACAGGTCAGCTAAAAGATGCATTAAGGCAGAATATAACACACATCAATCTCAAGAAATGCTTTTCTTTCCTTGACTTCTACCCATTGGAGCAAATCCTGAGCCTCTGAGTCAGCTTGTTGACATACTGGGGCAGAAATGACTGAAAAACCCTTGTGAAAAAAACATTGCAAAAGCTCTGTAATAAACCTCTATATCTTAACATTATTGATATATACAGCAGTCATTCTTCATAGTCTTCTTTGCTCAGTGTCCTGGGCAGCCAGGAACCACACTCATTTTAGATTATTAAAGTACAAGTGCATCTCTATTGACATAAACTTGGAGAAATACATCAAAGGAACAACAGTTAGGTCTTGCCTCCCATGAAATCAGATCACGAGAGATTAGTGCAGGAAGGACAGTGACAGAGAGAGAGCCTGCCATTGAAATTGTGGTGTTATAACCAGCTCAGTTGCCTTCCCTCTTGGTTTTGTCAGGAGAGAATCCAGCACTGTGCTTTCCGGGGGTGAGTGGACACCTTGGAGCAGCCACCAAGAAGTCCAACACAGCCAGCAGTGGTGGAGGGATTGTTCACAGCTCCTGGATTGTGTGGATCAGGGAGGTTTGAGCCCTCAGCCCTTAGCTGAGCTGCAGGGCTGCCTAAAGAGGCTGGAGCAAAGCAGCCCCAGCAGAGGCTTTTGGGCTGGTGGAGTCTGGCTGGACTGGAGTCAGGTCTGACTGATTAAATAAATTCTGATTGATTAAATAAAGGGCATCTTTATGTCTGTAGACCAGCAGGAAGGTCTGAGTGGGAGATCTTCCTGCCTGGGAACAGAGAATGACCCAAAATGCCTAAATTCAGACAAATGTGTCTCAGCAACTCAGAGCTGAGAGCAGGAGCCTCCTCTTAGCAGGTGTCTCTGTGTGCAGGGACACTGCATTGCTCCATCCTCCCTTTGCTCACAGACTGACCACAGGGAGGTTCTCAGTGCTTCAGCTGCTCTAAATATCATTTATCCCATGCAGTCAAGTTTACTGTTATGGAATTATGGAATTATGGAACCCTGGACACTTTTAAATATGAAGACTGCATTGACTAATGCCTCTGCCAATGTTACATGAATATAGTTTAAATTTAACTGCATTGCTGATTCTTACTGAAGGATGGCCTAACCCATCCCAGGGATAAATGTAATTCTGCAAAAGCTCACTTAGCTGCCAAATACAAACTGGAATATTTATTCTTATATGAATAAAATACCAACTGCCTCCCATGATGGTAAACAGGAGCAATATTTAAAGGACCTAAAGTACATGATGAGCAGTCTCAACCATTTTACAAAAGCAAATGTAATAATAGAGAAAAAAAGGGGTCTTATAAAAATATTATAATGAAAATGGCATTCAGAAATCCATTAGCTGTGCTTCATCACAGCACCAGGAAAGTATTTCAAACGTAAGCAAGGATCTTTGCTTTTAAAATCCTTAATGAAGATGTTAAGTACTAAAAGCCACTGGGAAATCTTAAAAAATGAAAGCAGGACCGTGCAGCAAAGCGAACACCTTGGTTCATAATGGATTACAAGTCAATACTGTTGTTCTTGCATACATTACTGCAGGCTGCCATTATCTGAGTGAATGAAACTGCAAAATTCACCTACTTTTTTTTCCTTGGCCTCCTTATTTCTACTAAGATTTGCTTCATTTATTGATCTCCCTGATGGGTACCATAGCAATGGATGAAACAGGGCCATTTATTGAAAATTCCTTTTATTAAGTTAAACAAAATGCATTCAGGTAAAAATTGAATGGAAAGATAAAATGGGCACTGAAAACAGGTAAGGGGAGTACTTGTGGAGGATTGGGTTTTGAAACATAGCTAAAGTTTGTTCTTTTGGTAGGAAATTCAGTGTAATCTGTACAGTGCAAAGATCCCAATGGTTTTCAAGGAGAACTTTAGGATTTATTAGGTACAGAAGCTCCTAGTTTCTGTATTCTGCAGCAACATCTGGGGATCAGAGCCTCCCAAAGCAGATTGTGAAGACACTGCTAAAGACTTCTTTAAATGTCCTGCACTAATAGGGACCTTTTTCCTGTAGATGTACACTTCAGACAAAACCTGTGATTTTTTTATGACCACATTTTTTCCAAGTGCTCACCCCCTGTCATTTTGTTGTCAGGTATGGCTGCAGCAGGGTGTGTTGTGCAGCCACTGAAAGTCTCTGAGGAGAGCAAGGGGAGTTTATAAGGGCATAATTTCACTTCAAACAAGTAATTCAGTAGTACATTGCTCACCCTGCCATGACAAGGAAGAGAAAATGCCCTGCAAGTTGCAAAGCCCTGGAGTTTATCCTTTACCAGTAAATGAATCGAGGAAAACCAAGCTGATACCTCACATTTATTAATGTAAACCATGATTAATGGAATCCTGGCTTCCAAGGCAGGTGGTATCTGAGAAAAGGATAATTGGAATATGTTCTGCAGCAAGAACAAATGCTGTGCCTGGGCCAGTAATGCAGGGCAGCTCTGCTCAGTGAGCTGGTGCCCACGGCTGTGCTGTAAGCAGTGCGTTTGTGCTGCAGGCCCTGCTCATCCCATGTTTGCTGTGGCACACAGGAGGGAGCACTGGGGATGTCCCATGGCTGCTCATCAAGGCACGTCCCTCCACATGTGCCTCTGCTCTATGGCAAGTTCCAGCTCTCATATCCCTGTAGTTCCAACTGCAACAATATCTGAAAATTACCTGCTTGTCTAGGACTGAACTCCAGCACATTATAATGAGTAAAAAACCCCAAATCCCTGAATATAATCAGCTGTAGAACCATCCCCAGGGTCTCACCTTTGGCTGTCGTTCCATCAGAAGTCAAACAAGCCCTGGACTCACTGGTCACTTTCTGCTACAGGCAGGATCTGCTCCTTGTTTGCACCCTCTGAGTAGCTCTGTGAGTAGCACAGCCTCCTTGCATCCTCTTTGCAGTGCAGGAAAGGTTAATGTTCAGCCCTAGATTGAAAGAATCTGGCTTTGAGCTCCCAATTATCTTAAATACAACCAAGTTCACTTTTTTTTAAAAAAAAGATGCTTTAAAAGCACACAGCTGCATAAAGGATGAATGATTCACTTCCTCATGCCTGATGGAAAAGAGAAGTCAATGTCTTAAGTGTAATAAAGTTGATGAATTATGGGCTTTAAGAGGCAGATCTTGCATTGGAATAAAGAGAATGCAGCAGGCAATCAGTGTGGTGAAACTACTGTTTATGCACTTCACAGCTTAACAAATAACATAACAATATATAGAGATTGATTTTATAATATAACATAATGATTTCATGCACAGTGGCTGTTCTAAATGATGTATTGTTTATTGGTTCTGTCAGTGCCCAGCAGTAACTGGTCATTTGTCTCGCTGTGCAAGAAGGGAGTTGGCAGAAACTTACCTTGAAGGCAGTGCTGTTTTCTAGTGGTTGACCATTCAGAAGGTGTTACAGAGGCTGAATCTGGGCTGATAAACAAAGGAAGTCCAGGAATAAATCACTGTCCCCAGGGTCAGCAGGCTCAGCCTGGCTTATAAGCTTTCTGCTCAGGGCTAGGTCATCTTGATGAGCCATGGAGGTGGCCCTTGGTGTTTCTTAGGTACACTGTGGCTCGAGACAGAAATAATTGTAGTTTTAGGGCTTCTCTTTAACTTTCAAAATACATGAAACAACACAAGGGCTATGGTGCATCTTGCTAGTTTTGTGGTTTTGGGGTTGTATTTGGTTGCTTTTTAAAATTAGTGTGAACCATCCTATGTGTTGGGCAGTGGGAGTGAGACATGGGTGTCACCCAGCTGTCACCCAGCCCCCTGCTCCCTCCTGCACGGAGATTTTAGGCACTCAATATTACTTTGCTGATATAGGTTTTTCAAGTGGCTGTGCGTGATGATTTGGGGCCAGAAGTGAGAAAGAAACTACTCCCTGCAAAATCAAGGTGGGCACCGAGGGACGGCAGATTGGGAAAGCAAAGCTCATCCTGAGCATGAGAGTCTGGACCTGCATCTTTTGAACCCTTCACAGGGATTTACCACACTGCCATGTGTTCAGGCCTGGTGAGGTGGCTGCTTGTTTCTCGTGGTCCATGGGTATCAGACCCAGTTCTCTCCTGAGCTGGCTTCTGCAAGGTTCCAGCATGTGGTGAAAGTTGTGCAGCTCTCGGAGGACAATGGCTGTGGGGTGGGACAAAGACAAAGGAGAGATGTTTGGAAAACAACATCCAAAGAATAAAATGGCTTGTGCAGACAGACACAGTGAGCCTGTGAGTGTAGGTGTGTGCAGCACCTCTGTGGGCACATGCACCACTTGGGTTCTCTCTGTTGCGTTTGGTGGTTCCAGTCACACCTGTCAAACCCGAGGCCTGAACCTCCTTCTTTCGTTGGACTATCTATTTCCTTTTTTTCTTAATTTTGCAAAAACCCCCTACTAGTTCTGGACAGTGGCAGAGAGGACTCACTATTCCAAAGCATCTTTATTTGTATGATTTACTCTCTTTCACATCAAGCTGCCTACTCTTGGGGCACTGGTAGAATCAGAGCTGTGTCTGTGCTTCTTCTGTAGGATTTCAATGTAAGATCTCAGAGCCAAAAGGCTTCTAGCCATGCTGGTACCAGTGGAGATATTGAATATTTGGTCTGATATTATTGGGTCAGCAAAGAGTTTGGTGTTGCATCCTCAATGGACTCTTTTTATTCTCATTATTTTTTCTGCGAGAAAATAAAGCTTTGAAACTACTCAAATGTTGTTGGCCTTGCCTTATTGCATGTAATTTTGAAGCATTTGTTCCAGGCACACTACAATTTTTGCCATTTAGTGATTACCTTTAAATTCCACGAAGCCTTTTCTCATGTGCCCTTGTGCAGTGCTTTGGGAGATTGTCTGATGTGAAAGGCACTATTACACATTGAACTGATTATTGTTGTTTGTTGCTGTTAAC